>NC_139345.1:212729774-213329774 GCF_055883805.1 Amblyomma maculatum | reverse complement strand
TCGCACACGCGAACCATGACTGCGTACATCAGATAGCGGCACACAGTAACCAAGCGGCACACAGTAGCAAGACAGCAGCAAGCTTGATAAGCGTTGCGCCGATATAGCACTTCCCCTCCAACAAAATCAGAATCTATCATACGTCAGACGATCCGGCTTCCGCTTGTCACGAGCGCTGCGCCTTGGTAGCACACCTAACCCAGCATCAGTTTGTTCCGACGTTGAGGCACTTTGGGCGTGACTTGCGAGTGGAACACAATCACTCTGATCCAACACTGGCTGGCTCGAGGCAGCTGTAGGAGACCGTTCACTTTCGAGCAAGTCACTTGCAAGGGGCAAATCTGTATCACTTTCGTTCACAACAGCTGGCTTCACAAAAGAACGTCGCAAATGATCAGCATGCACAAATCGCGTCTGTCCGTCTACAACCACAAGGTATGTCATTGCCGATTTCACATCCACGACCCTGCCTGGACGCCACTTCACCTGTTCCCCACGCACTGAACGCACAAACACACTATCACCAACAACAAATGATCGAGGTGAACTCCTTCGCTTGTTTGCACTGCGAACATTCCTCTCAGATCTGGCATTTATTGCATCTTGCAGATTCGGTTTCAACAAAGATAACCTTGTGCGCAACTTCCTCCTCAAGAACAGTTCATCTGGCGATTGGCCGGTGAATGTGTGCGGCGTTGTTCTGTAAGCGAACAGAAAGTTATCTATCCTGTGCTGCAGTGATCTGGAACTTTTGTTCTTCTGGTCTTCCAGCAATTGCTTCAACAGCGACTGTTTTACTGTTTGGACAGCACGTTCTGCCGAGCCGTTCGACTGAGGATGATATGGCGGAGTAAGCGTGTGCTTGACCCCGTTTGTCAAAAGAAACTCCTCGAATTCTTTTGCACGAAACTGCGGCCCGTTATCTGTGACTACCTCTATCGGCAGGCCATGACTTGCGAACAACGAGCGCACCGTTTCGATCGTGCTTTGCGCCGTCGTTGACGTCATGATTTTTATTTCCAACCATTTGGAATAGGAATCTACAGCTAGAAGAAACATCTTTTTTTCCTTTTCAGCAAAGTCTAGATGTACCCTCTCCCAACTGCTTGTGCACCACTTCCAAGATGAAAGCGGCGCTAGTGTCCCCACGGATTTGGTGCTTTGACAAATTTCACACTGCTTCACTGCTCGTTCGAGGCAGTTGTCTATCTGTGGCCACCAAACCATTGACCTCGCAAGTGCTTTCATCTTTGTGATACCGATGTGTTGTTCATGTAACAAGCACATAACTTCACTTTGAAGCGACTGTGGTACAACGACTCTGTTGTTCCACACCAAACAGCCGCAATCGACTGAAAGCTCAAACCGCCTAACGAAGAAAGGCTGATAAAGTGTGTCCACAGCACGCGGCCATCCGTGCCACACCATTTCACTAACAGTACTAAGAACTGGATCTTTCAGTTTCCCGCTCGATATCTTTCGCAGTTAAGGGGAGTTTACTAACGGGCGAAAAATAAAATATTTCTTCTGCCTCGTCACCGGCTTCAGGCAGTGGAAGGCGTGATAAGCCATCTGCATTGGCTATCTTTGTTCCTGCTCTGTGCAAAATGCGAAAGTTGTAGTTTGCAAGGAAAATTCCCCAGCGATGCACGCGAGCTGCAGCGACTGCATTTGTGTGGTGCTTTGCCTCAAAAATAGCGGTGAGCGACTGGTGATCTGTGATCACGTTGAACTTACACCCATACAGATATTTATGAAATTTCTTTACTGCAAAAACAACAGCAAGAGCTTCTTTTTCCACCTGCGCGTAATTACGCTCGGCAGGAGTCATTGATCGAGATGCGAACGCAATCGGTCGCTCTACGCCCTCAATCACGTGCGACAGCACCGCGCCTAAGCCGTAAGCAGAAGCATCACATGTCAGCTGTATTTCTTTCTTTACATCACACAGTTCCAAAACCATGTCTTCACTGATCAAATTTTTACACCGTCTGAAACATGCGTCATACTGGCTCGACCACTTCCATGTGCTGCCTTTGCGCAACAGTTGATGAAGAGGTTCTAGCAAGTTTGCTAGGTCAGGCAAAAATTTGGCGTAGTAGTTTACTAGACCCAAAAATGCCTTTAGTTGAGTCACGTTAGTTGGTTGAGGCGCTTCTCGAATCGCCTTTACTTTTTCTGGTGTTGGGTGTACGCCATGCTTGTCTAGCTCATGTCCCAAGTAACAAACATTTTCTTGGAAAAATTTGCATTTCCCTGGGTTTACCCGGATGCCGTGTTTACTGAGCGTTTGTAGCACTTGCTCGGAACGGTGATAGCACTCCGTCAGGTCTTTACCTGCTATTAACACATCGTCCAGGTAACAGGCAGTTCCAGGTATGTTTCGTAACACCTGGTCCATCACGGCCTGAAACATTGCAGGGGCGCTTGCCACTCCGTATGGCAGTCGCCGGAACCTGAACAGTCCCATGTGCGTGTTCACCGTCAGCAATTCTTGTGCCTGCTCATCCAGCTCAAGCTGCAGGTAAGCTTTAGACAAATCCAGTAAAGTGAACACGGTCCCTCCAACCAATGACGCGAATATGTCCTCTGGCAGAGGCAGTGGATAGTGGTCGAGTTCAATACCCCGATTTACAGTCACTCTGTAATCCCCACATATCCTAATCTGCTTTTCTGCTTTCTTTGGGACGATCACTAGCGGTGTAGCCCACGCACTGTGCCTCACTCTGTACACCACACCAGCCTTCTCAAGTTCAAGCAATTCATTCTCCACCTGTTCGCGCAATGCATATGGTACTGGTCTCGCCTTACAAAAAACTGGCTGCGCATCGTTTTTCATTTTGATGTTACCAGTGAATCCCTGAATAGAACCATAACCTGGCTCAAACACATCACTGTACAGCCGTTTTAACCTGTTCTCGGCTTCCGCTGCTACCATCTGCCTGCCATCCTGCACGTTATCAACGTCACGTTGCAACTGCTGAACAGCATTGTGCAAGTCAACTTTTAGTGCCGTTATCCAATCGCGACCTAAAAGCGTCGGCATGCGAGCTCCATTTTCTTGCTTTGCTATTATCAGAGGCAGATCGTAGCTTCGGTTTTGATAAGACACCTTGACGTTTGCTACGCCTTTCACTTTCAGTGAAGTACCGTTATATACGCCTAGACGTATGTCGTCTTTCGAACATGGACAATTTGGAAAATTTTCATCAAAGTCTCTTTCAGACATTATTGTCACAGCGGCTCCCGTGTCTAATTCCATCGGTATCTTCTTGCCATTTACTTTTACTTTAAGCACAATAGGCGGTGAGCCGTGAACTTCGTTCGTCGTACACACTGTAAGCAAGTCAGTAGCAAGCTTGATAAGCGTTGCGCCGATATAACACTCACTTTTTCACTACCTGTGGGAATGTCCTTCCCCCAGACAGTGCCCTATCCCCCATCCCACCTTTTCTTCCTGGGAGGCTACTTTGCGGACAGCTCAACCCACCGGTCAGAAATGGCTGGTAGATCGGGCTCTATGTGAAGCAAAAGTCCGTGGACTCCTGACTTGTAGGGGACCCCTTGAAGACTTTTTTATTAAATAAAGTTGTTTCCATCCATCCATAAATCTGTGTGGAAGTCTTGGTTTAATTCTCTTGTGTGTGTATTGTTTTTGTGTATAACCGTGCAGCGCCGGAGTTCGTCTGCGCCTTTGTATGCGTTGGTATATGTGGGTCAAGCACCGCAGTTGTTAGCTGCAGCATAGCGTCCTGCGTAGATAAACCGGGCCTGAAACCGACCATGGAGTGCGGGTATTGGTCTGTGTCATCCATGTACGCAGTTAGCCGAGCTAGTATAACCTGTTCAAAGAGTTTTCCTACGCTGGAGGTGAGCGATATTGGGCGCATATTCGCCGGGGTAATTGGCTTGTTGGGTTTTGGTATTAGAATTACTTTCCCGTGTGTGCATTCTGCTGGGAGTGTCCCTTCTTCCTAGCGTTTGTTATAGAGGCCCGTTAGTTGCTCCAATGATTTATCATCTAGGTTTCTTAGCGCCGCATTTGAAACCTGGCCTTCGCCTGGCGTTGTGTTCTTGAGCTTGTGAAGTGCTGCCCATATTTATGATGTCCTTATTGCAGCATCTAATACATCATTTGGTCCTCCTGCATAGGGGGAAGGTATTGAGAGTTTCCCGGGGTGGTGTGCATGTGCTTTAGAGTAGCTAGAAGGGCATCTGTGCCATGTTTGTGCTGATGGGTTAGTCTTGCTATTATGCTTCGTGTGCATGTCTTGCTCTGGGTTGGGTCCAGAAGGTGCCGAAGTACGCGCCATGTACGCTTTGTGGTTAGATTTCCTTTTAGCCCTTCACATAATTTTGTTCGATTCTGCTCTAACAGTTGCGCTCCATGGTCTTCAATTTGGGTGGCCAGATCATTAATCTTCTGCTTAAGTTTGCGGTTGTGTTTCTGTGTGGCATATCGGTTAGTTAAACTGCGGTGGGCTTCAATAAATGGGCCATTCTGGCATCTAACATTGGCACCTTTTGGTTTGTATCAAAGATCTGCGTATTATTCTCCTGGTCCTGAAGGAGTTTTTTCAACCATAGCCCTAATTCTATGTGGTCTTCAGCTTCAGTCCTCTGCGCAACACACACTTTAGCCTCATCGCACTTCAGAGCGAGTCGGAGAGTCTCAAACAATCCAGGCTTAGCCGTCGGAACGAAACCAGGTGAAGGCGACGAGCCGAAGAGGAAGAACGTCTCGATAAGCGTGAAGATGCAGCTCGACGAGTTGGCCTCCGAAGGTGCATCAACGACGTCTCTCGCTACGTATATCCTGGCATAGCTGGGCTGTGCCACAGCAATTTTCTTTGTTCGCACAAACACGGACGCCTCTCCGTTTTTTCTCTACCGAAATGCAGCCGACGGCGGTCGGGTTCGAACTTCGAACCCGGGTACTCTGTTAATCACTGCGCCACCATGCCGGGGGTCGTCTGTTGTAGCCTGAGTTTCCTTGGGACGTTAACCCCCATACACGAAACCAAATCATGGAGAAGTGCGACGTGACAGATACAACGCTTTTCCTTTCCTACTGTTACAAATTGTAAACTGGTTTATAGGAAAAAAGCAGTGACTGTGACACTTTCTTCGTGGACTTTTAACGAAGGAAGGAGATAGGAATGAAAACAGAGATAAAAGCGCTGTAATGATGGGTTGCGGAGTAATTTCGACCATGGAGATATATTTAATGTGCACTAACATCATACAACACATGGATGCCTCTCCGTTTCGCGTCCACCGAAACGCAGCCATCGGCCATCAGTTTCGAAACCGGGTATTCCGGCCACAGCGGCGGGGCAACCTCCTGTTCGGCCAAAGATGAAAATTCTGCGGTGAAATGGGTAGCTACGCCGCGATGCTCTTTGTGAGCCTCGTGAACCTCAACTTGTGCTTTTCTTCCTCTTCAGCCATGAATTCGACTGAAAAAAATAAACCTTGAAACCAGTGTGATTTCCTTACAGTGGACTAGCACCAAGGCTTCCAGTCTCGAAAGATTTATTTGAGTGTCTGGCCTTCACAGAAAGAAAAAAAAAACATGGCCGCAACTGGGTTGGCATGAGCGAACCGAACAGCCTCGCTGGGGACAGCACTGTGTTGTCACCGGAGCCGTTCAGCATGCATGTTATTTTTCGCGCTATTCTTCGCATGTCGTCGTCAACTTCCGTCCAGACTCAATGGACCCAGAAAGCACCGCTATCTTTTTAAGGTGCATTAAGCGCCCTTAAAAGTTAGCACAAAGTTTCCCAATCACAAATTTCACCGATCATTTCCTGAAGCCAGACTCGCGGAATTCCGCTGTCATCCTCACAGTAGACAAGGGGATTTATGAAGAGCGTTCGTAAAGCGCTGGGCTTGGGATCCAAGGGATGAAGGTTCAATTCCCGGTGGAGACGAGGTTTATTAATTTATTTTTAACTCTCGAAAGCGTGACACCTTAAAGGCCTTAAAATGGAGTGAACATCGCGTGTGACGCATGGTTCGTGCTGCCTTGGAGAACTAGCTCCGACACAACGGGTCTTCCACGGGCCCGGTGAAGGCTTTTGCTGCTATACTGCAGTGGTCATGATGAGTGCTAGCCTGACATATGACACGGTGTTTATGTCATGAAGGTGGCGCATACGAAGGGTAAAGACCCGAGGCGACGTCGCTCGGTGCCGTATCTCACCTGCATCGCAATTAGGTCCTGTGTTTAAGCGCCATAACAGCCGAGTCGTCAGCGCCCCCACGTTGGGATGAAAGACTTTCATACGACAAAGCGCCTTACGTGCATTGTAAATCATTGCGGAAAGCGGATCCGCGCTTTGCTGGTGTACAGACTGCAAAACCTCTCATGAATTTATGCCACGGACCGCACTTGAGTGGACGTGCGTACATATTAAAAAATAAAGATCAAGCGCCCTCCAGAAGCTTGCCTGCGCGCTGTGCTGCGAATCTTCGTAGTCCGGGATGCCCTCCTTGGAGGCCCCGTTGGAGATGTGCGCCTCCGGAGTCTTGGTCAGCTTCGGCTCCGATTCGAGTTGGTGCGCCACCGGTTGAGGCGATGACGCCTGCGATGGAAGATTCATAAGCTGGCATCCGTGTATAGATGGACCCAACCAGAAAGCAGTCAGCGGCGTCAGTGCTGTGGTGGTGCGCGCTCGAGACTGCTTCCGTGCGATATGTGCTGTATTTTACTCTGTTGTGAATAACAATAATTTATACGCGCAACCGACATGAAAGCCAAACTGGCCATATCTTGTAGAAAACTTTATACTCGCGGCACTTCATGGTCATCTTTTATTCTGAATACATAACCAGCCGCCTTGACCAACGCCGACCACACAAGGCTCTGTCTGCAGGAGAATCACGTAACGCTTTTGCCCCATGGTTTACGCAGCTATGCCATTGTGTTTCTACTATCCCCGTTCTGTCCTGTTTTGAGCTGTGTTTCTACCACGCCGTTCTGTACTGCCTCTGGACGTGAGCAGTGCAATAAATGAAATGCAAACAATAGAAGTGTAGTTGGTTGGTTTATGGGGTTTAACGTCCCAAAGCAACTCAGGCTATGAGAGACGCCGTAGTGGAGGACTCCGGAAATTTCGACCACCTGGGGTTCTTTAACGTGCGCTGACATCGCACAGCACACGGACGCCTTGCTTTTCGCCTCCATCGAAAAGCTGCCGCCGAGGCCGGGAGAAGTGTAGTAGAAGTGTAGTAGTATGTTGCCAAAGTTAAAGGGAGCGAATGGAAACAGCGTTAATTTCTTTGCCCCTATAACGACACTAAAGGAAAAGAACACCGACGAAAATATGTCATCGCATGCACATTGCTATTGCGCTAGTTACTAATCCCTTTTTTATTGAATACCTGACTCTAGTCCCGGAAGGTCTGATCGTGGCCTCTCATCTTGAAATAGAGGCTCGAGTTGGCAGCTTTATTCTCCTTTTTAGCATCATCATCATCATCAGCCTGATTATACCCACTGCAGGGCGAAGGCCTCTCCCATATTTCTCCACTTAACCCGGTTCTGTGCTAGCTGCATCCACTTGACCCCTGCGAACTTCTTAATCTCATCCGCCCACCTAACTTTCTGCCGCCCCCTGCTACGCTTTCCTTCCCTTGGAATCCAGATTGTTACCCTCAGCGACCATCGTTTATCCTCTCTTCGCACTACATGTCCTGCCCATGTCCATTTCTTCTTCTTAATTTCTACTAGAATGTCGGTAACTTGAGTTATTTCTCTCACCCACTCTGCACGCTTCCTATCTCTTAATGTTACCCCTACCATTTTTCGTTCCATAGCCCTCTGTCCTCAACTTAAGTAGAACTCTCTTGGTTAGCCTTCACGTTTCAGCCCCATAGGTGAGTACAGGCAAGATGCAACTGTTGTATACTTTCCTCTTGAGCGATACCGGTAAGCTGCTAGTCATAATCTGCGAGTGCTTGCCAAATGCGCTCCATCCCAATCGTATTCATCTTGTTATTTCCTTTTCGTGGTCCGGATCTGCGGTTACTACTTGTCCTAAGTAGACTTATTCGCCTACTACTTCCAGTATTTCGCTACCCAATGTAAACTGCTGTTCCTTCCCGAGGCTGTTGAACATCACCTTAGTCTTCTGCATATTGATTTTCAAGCCTACCTTTCTACTTTTCCTGTCTAGGTCATCAATCATTATTTGCAGTTCATCCCCCGACTTGCTTAGCAAGGCAATGTCATCAGCAAATCGCAGATTACTGAGGTATTCTCCATCTACCCTTATCCCTAACTGCTCCCATTCCAAGTCTCTGAATACTTCCTCTAAACAAGCTGTGAATAGTACTGGGGAGATTGTGTCTCCTTGCCTAACACATTATATACATTACTGCAGACCGAATCGTTCGATATATTACAAAAATATTCTTTCAGAAATGGAGGGTATGTCTTACATGTCGAGAGAATGTTATGGCAGAAATATTCATTATTTGCACACAAGAAACGCCGGTAAGTACCAACAATAACAGCAAATGAAGATTGAAAAGTCTTTTTTAAGATTTCCAGCAATGCCTTTTCAATGTTATCACTTTTCCGAACACTCTCTGGTAAGTTGTTCTAGTCATAAATGGTTCGCGGAAAGTACGACAAATTGAATGCGTATTGAGAAACAGAGAAGTTATGATGATGGTGAATCTTACGTGTTTCCAGGGGTTTTAAATGGTCACTAGGGGAAACTCCTAATTTCCTCAGAATAAGCGGAAGCATAAATGACAAGCGTGGCCCTTTCGCCGAACGTAAAGAGCAGCAATACCATTTTAGGTCATTAGGTGAGTCGGGGAATAAGTGCGGCGACATTTAATATATAAAAAAGCGGTTAGTATACATGCCGCTGCGCTTTTGTAACGTCCGCTATGACTTTCTTGTGTCTTGGTCCCAACTTATCGACGCGTATTCTAACTTATGCCTTATTTGCGAGTTAAATGCTACTAAATTAACTTTGTTGGGGGTCTCTTAATGTTTGTGAGAAACAAAGTTAAGTTCTCGAGAGTCTACCAATGTTATGTCCTGTATATGATCGCCCTAAGTTAGGGGTGTATATATGATAACGCCAAGGTGTTGTATTTTGAAACTTTCTTTACAGAACGGTCACTAATGCGTAAACTGAAGATAAAAGTGTTTTCGTTTTGCGTTACATGTAGTAAACAAGTTTTGCCAGCGTTGATTTCCATTTGTCACATCACGTTAGAACATAACATAGCGAATTATTAAGTGCAGTCCGGTCAGAAGGTCGATAGACATGTTTGTACCGCATAACATCATCAGCAAAGCCTACAGTTGGGTGAATATTGTCAACAAGATCCTCTATATGAACAAAAAGGATCGGTCTTGGAAATGCCCAGAATTACACCGGAAGAGACTGCGAGGGGCGAAGAGCAACAGCTATTAGTCATCGCAAGTTGTGTTCGCCGTTTATGGTATGAACGGATCCAGTTAAAAAAAGCTAATTGGACGTATAATATTTTAGTTCCAAAAGAAGCTTATTGCGGAGAAACCTAAAAAGATTTAGTAAAAGCTAGAAACAACGCGTCAGTTTGCTTGGACTTATCCAATATTTTGCTTAATTGGTGAACCGCCATAAACAGATGCGTAACTCGGGAATCCTTTTCACAAACTATGTTGGTGGGGGCTCCAGGAGCTATTGTTGCTTACAGTTTTCAGTGTACATTTGGCCGCAACATGCTGAGAAAATTTACAACAGGAACTTGCTATGGAGATTGGCCGGTAACTATTAAGGACCAAATGGCCACCTATTCAAGGAGGGGGAGCAGCCTGACTGTGAGCCACTCGGAAGGTAATGAAGCAGCATGCAAAGACATATTCGAAACGTTTTTTTTTTTCAAAAATGACCAAGGTGAATGAATAACGACGCAAAAAAAAATATCGTAAGCCATCAGGACCTTGAGAACACTTTTCGTCCAGCCTTAGCCGCATTTCAAGTACACCCTCATAAGGAATTATATTAGCAGTACTAGGGCAGTCATGAGATCCGGGTCGCAATCTTTGGTATACACAGAGGGAAACTAGGAGCGGAAATACAGAGAAATGGCTTTCGGGCTCGTAATAACTTTATCATCTGTGGCAATTTGAACAAAGTTTTATGAGCGCTACGAACATGTTTCCAGGATTTCAAAGGGCGTGAGTTCCACTGAAGCAGTGGTTTCTGGCTGACAATGACCGCGAACAGTTAATTTGTCCAAATGGTTAGAGCATTGCTATTATGTTTTCCTCGTCTCTAAAGGCGTATTATGTGTCGGCTTTTCCAAGGCTTTATCTTATCTAAGCTCTTTTTTAACAGCAACAAAGGTTATAGGAAACGTTCGCTGTGTTTTTTTTATATAGCCCTTATAGGTCCGAGCCGGTGGCATTCGAAAATGAATCTAAAGCTACTTCGAGGTAATCGAGCCTCGATTCAAAGGTTTGTATTAATTTCTGACAAGCTTGTGGTTATTGTTACTTTTCCTTTTTGCTTTAAGTTTATGATCAGATATGCCTATCATGTATACTAAGTAGTTCACTCATCAAAGGGACAATTTAAGAACACCCCTTCTAAAGTGAAGCTAGTCGAACTGCACTCTTGGCTCCGTTATAGCTATAGGCTCAATTTGTGGGCACATTAGGAAAGAAAGATTATCAGAATTTTCCTATAACAAGGCGTCCATTATTATTATCAGTGGAGGGAAGGTTATAATTATGGTTTTTTTGCCCAATAAAGATATGGTTTTACTTTTTTACAGATGACATGTTACTATGTTGGGTGGCTCGTTTTATAAGTTATGTTCTTTATACACATGACACAAAGTATGAGTTAAGAGTTAATTTCACAAATATGGTTTCGTACCGAGCGAGGTGCTCTGAGACCACTCATTTACTCTTATGTTTTTACCAGTACTGCAACGTCCCTTCTGAGGGATCCTCGGTCACGTCTAAAGACGGCGGGAACACATCATCGTCGGTGATGTCTCAGTGCAACCGGGTTTCGGTTATTACTGGAATGCAGGAATATGGGTAAGCAGTGGGGTCTTAAATTTTCACCTTTTTGACGACGCTTAAATTCAGCATGAGGGGGGCATCACTGGGGAGGACTGGATCATTTGGCGGGTGTCAGGGGACAGGAAAGCTTAGCTCGCTCACTCAATTTGGAGTTGTCCTAAATGAACAGCGTCGAGTTATCCTAAATGATCACTTTGAATTTATTATTCATAAGTTTCGCAAGGCTTCTCTCATCTCTTCTAGGAGCTACCCACGCGATCTTACGCTTTCGCAGTTTTTCGTGAGAGTTTTGTGCAGAAAAACTACACCCTTACAGTTTGACTACATTTCGGAAAACGAGTTTTTTCGTTGGTGTCCTGAAAATACAGAATTAGACGCTTTTTACGGTCGTTCTTGCAAAATTTATAGATACGTGCCATACAATGTAGCTATACGCCAAGGGTTTCATCAAATATTTCGGTAAGGACTTTTTGCCGCATGGTTTCTTCATCTTGATCATCGTCTTCTTCAACGCCATATAAACGCCATTACCAAGGAGGTCCGAGCGGCGGCTGTATTCCTCAAGGTGCACTATTTATGTTGGTGGTCGCCGAACGAGTTGTGCAGTGACCGAATGTTTTGTCAAATAGGAGGTGGGCATGGTACCTCATCTTTAGTTCTGAGGTCAGCTGTTCAGCGCGTAACGAGACGCATAGGTAGGTTTCTGGTTGAGGCCTTTGCTTTGAAAGTTGCTCAGTTCAGAGGCGTCTTGTTGCAACGCCGTCTGTGTCAATCTAAAACTTATGTTGCACTTCGGGGCCAGGGTTACTTTCGACATCCCCACACAATAGCAATTTACATACATGCTAACAGTCGCAAGTAATGAAAACACAACTCATGCTGTCGCGTGGTGACAGGAAACGATACGACAAATTAACATGCGTGTACCCAAAATCGAGGGCATGAAAGATTCATCGTTTTCTTTCTGGTGACTTTTACGTTACCACCACGACGATGAGACTACGCCGGCTTTTCGCCGACGGGGGGCGTTATCGCATAAATAATCGCATTTATTGAAAATAAACTTGGACTATTATATTCTTTTATAATGAGCGGTATCGTGCAACAGAGAGGTGGCCTGCCTGAAGTGCCTACAAAAGTTCTTTTAAAAGGCACGCCGATTGCTGACGCCCCCCCCCCCCCCCTACTTGCTCAGTCTTTTTCTAGTTGACTGGGTGATACTGAACTGCGCACGAAAAAGAGACATCCAGGCCTGGGCTTTACATGGCGATCAGAGGAGCTGAGCCGCGACACCGCTAACTGAGAGGGAACGTTATCAAATTTAACTGTGTTTGGGAACATGTAGTTCTGCACGCTCTGCATTCAAGCACCGTTTCATTTTTATACGCAGCTTCTTGATTCAGCTACCTCTCGCTGCTCCCGGCGTTAGCCTAGCCATGCACTATTTCACCGAATCTCACACGATGAGCGCCCAAACATGTTGACTTGGTGGCGGCACGTACCATTTCTGATGATTTGGCCTTTCTCGTGTCTACTCGATCAGCTCTTTCTTCCTGGAAAAGAACGCAGCACAAGAGAAAAACAACGGTTAGAGGCGATCGTGAAGCGATGATTTATACTGCGTTACAAGCACTTCTCCCTCCGGTTCACCTCCTACGCGGAACGCCGACCTCATCCGCCTGTTACGTGAGGCTGTCAGTATTGCCCCGTGTTTTCTTAGCAGAAGACAGTGTTTGTTTCAGTCCAGCCCTTCCATAGCACGCGTCAATAAATCGCGTGGAGTCCGCAGAAAATATTTTGCGATGTACGTTGACGCAGCGAGGTACAAAGACAGAGAGGCGACCTCAGCCGCGGTCACTGACTCGCGAGGCAAGCTAATTTACGGAACAACTATACGAACCAAATGCGGCGGAAGAGGTGGCAATAGTCTCGAATTCATAAGCCGCATGTTGAGCCTGCCAAACAGGATTAGTCGCATAGCAAACAAGTTCCTAGCCAGAAGGAACAGACCCAGATGGCAACACGCAATTGTTTGGGTCCCCGAAGCTGGGGTGGAGGGTAACACTATAGAGTAGATGCCGTCGTCCGAGGTTTCACTAGCCGGGCGGCGGAGCCATCGGTAGAGCCTTTCAAACACCAGAAACATACGGGGAAACAATACGAGCGTGTAGAAAGAGGCGTAGAAAGTACGCACTTCCACATGACAAACTAAGCAGAGAGCAAGCCCCTACACTTAGGCGCCTACAAACAAACACATATTCAAACACAGCCCTGTGCCAAAGAATATTGCCAACAGAATATCAAGCGAATGTGTCTGGCGTGGAGACACTATTACACTATACTGCACAACATGGGAATGCAGGGCTAGCCCTATAATGCCCAAAATAGGTAGCCCTAGTCCCGAGCAATGGGAGGACCTTCTAGCCAACTCGGACCCGCAGCCAGAGCCAGAGCCGCTGCGGAGGCCAACGGACTCCTCGACAAAGGACTGCCGACAATTGCTCTTTCCTAACCCACTAACCACAAACCCCAGTTTCTCCAATAAAGTTTATCAATCAATCAATCAATCAATCAATCAATCAATCAATCAATCAATCAATCAATCAATCAATCAATCAATCAATCAATCAATCAATCAATCAATCAATCAATCAATCAATCAACCAATCAACGAATCAATCAATCAATCAATCAGCGGGTTATCGGCGCTTTGGAGCGAGTGGCAGCAGGACTGTGCTAGTGCGGCGACAAACACAACACGGCCCTGGAAACGGAGAACACGGCGAAACGAAGGCGAACATGAATTTTTATGGCTCGCCCACTTGCGCCAACATGCTGCGCTGCCGCTGAGCAGCTGAAACCTTAACTGTCTCCTTCAATCTGCGTTGGTTTCAGTGGAAAAAAAAAAGACTGGAAAGACGCAAAACTAACAGGGTGCCTTACGTGGCCTGGACACGTGATGTGAGGGCCGCGTGGTGGCCTTAAGGGCTCGAACTCGATTGCTTAGTAATTTACCCCTCAGTGAGCGCGTCAAACGCGCTGAAGCAGAAATGAGGTGCCTTTGAGCGGGGCTCGCTTGCACGGTATAGTAGCAGTAGTAGTACGTAGTTTTATTTAAATAAACAAAAACGGAAGTAAAACGATGTTTGCTAGCCCTGGTATCTGCTACCTAATAGTGAAGTTCCGTTGGTGGTTCTTTTTACCTTGTGCAACAGGGGTGCGCCGCCAGAGACGGTATATACTTGTTGCAGCGGAGGTTCCTTGCGCCAGAGACGGTATACTTGAGGGCAAGAGTTGACGAGAAGAAAAGTGAATTTTATACACACAGCAAATATTTACAACATTTACAGCGGAGATACAGGTTGGAACCGGCTAGAAGGGAAATATTCCCACCTCGGCATAGCCGACGAGGCCGAGCATCAAAACCTAGTCCGGAACGCTGGACCGTGCCCTCGGGCTCGGTTTTAACCCCCTTAGGTCCTGCCCTAATTTCCGCAACGACCAATCACAACCAACATCAACCTGATTGGTTCGTTCCGACGTCCAGCGCCCCCTTCAACTTTAAGAGGACTAAACCCTCTCTCCCAAAAAAGAAAAGTCATAACTCCTAGGGTCACGTCCTTCGATTGGGCGCTTGCATTGAATGAGCGTCTCACCTGCCCCCGCGAGGTCGAGACAGCGCGCTCAACCCGGTGTACAAAAAAAAAGAAAAGTAGAGAAAAGAACAGAGCGGTCCTGTCACGACCCGCCTGTCGTCACGAGTGCAGTGCCGTTGTTAGGCGTTCGCGACGGCGTTGCCTCGAGGCCCGCGCTAATCTGTCGTGCCCGTCGGTCCCTTACACTAATCATCAAAAGCACCTGAGGGCGGCGAAAGTAAAGGAATCGTAAGGAAGAGTGAGAGGCAATCAAAGAGGTGATTGACAGGAAGGAAGTGCAGAGTTGGTTAAGAATACAATATATGTACACTATGTTAAAGCGGAGCAGTGCGCTGCTTAAGGTTCACCCGCAAATTGTCTTAGGTCACCTAAGCACTAGGCACAGCAGGCGGGCCTTCACAATAGATGCTGCGACGCCATTAGCCTGCTGTCGCTGTTGCGTTTGTTCTGCTCTTTCAAAGCGGTGCGAACGACCGAAACACGCGCCTCAGAAAGGAGACGAAGATAGCACTAATTCATAGCTTATGCACCAAATCCACGTCTACGACGGCGCCTTCGAGTTACGGTCCGCCGCAGTGCTTAGACAATACTCAGAGCGTCATTCTAAAGGCCGCGGTTCACATGCAAACGACTCAACGAACGAAATGGCTTGGAAGTCGCCGGGAAGCATGACCTGCCGACCAGGACACGCACCCAAGAGCAGCCTCATCCCTAAGATGTTACAACTAAGGCTCGCCTTAAGTTTCTCACCACCACATTTTCGTCATGGCAGTGGCCGAGCCGTGGTCACACCGCTCCTACATCACATCTGGTTAGCTGCGTCAGTGATGTAGTACTAATGAGTGATGGCTAACTATTCACTAACCAGCGCTAATTAATGACTAACTGTTCAGTAACCAGTACTAAAGACTAACTAGCACTAATTAGTCATTAGTAATGACAATGCTTGGCTATGACGTCATCAGATGGTGACGTCATGACTGGTGATGACGTCACCAGGCGATTCACGCATCTCTACTTCCGAGTAACCGTGGAGCTGCCTGATTGCCAGAACATGGACGAACGTCTATTAAATTACACAGAAATAGTCGAAAATTATAGACAAAGCAGAAAACTGGTGCCATCACCAGATAAGCGCCTGAACAGCAAAGAGGCGACCGCGTGGCGGCGTCTACAGGCAGGGAATTACATTCACCCGGTCTGGACCTATCACGTCCAGAAAGATGAGCGACAGGAGGATAAATGTAAGCAA
Organism: Amblyomma maculatum; assembly: GCF_055883805.1. Classification (NCBI taxonomy): domain Eukaryota; kingdom Metazoa; phylum Arthropoda; class Arachnida; order Ixodida; family Ixodidae; genus Amblyomma; species Amblyomma maculatum. The sequence continues at coordinate 213,313,822 of NC_139345.1, read as the reverse complement.
TGTGGGAGAGAGGGACTTTCAACCACGTAATTTGGGAATGCGCTAGCTCCTCAGTGGCTAAGACAAAATACTTAGTAGAGAAGCCTGGGAAACCCTTTTGCGGAGCGAGGACCCAACTCTTCAGAAGCAAGCGATCCGGCTGGCGGAAGAGGCCACAAGAAACCAAGACCTCATTGCCTGCCTCTAATCGCGGAGGTTCCGTCCCTCGTCCCCTAGGCCTGCGTGCCGGGGGCGGGGAGTAGGAAGCCTCCATTCTGGTGGAAATAAAAGTTGTTCACACACACACGCACATACACATACGACTTAGGGCATTCCCAAAGTATATGGTCGGGGGTTCCCCTAGCTTCGCAGGCTTTAGGTAAGTATTGGATGGGCCGGCGCACCCTCCTGTCTCTGATGATCAATAACTCTGATTTCGTGGACGAGCAAGAAAGATCATTGGGTTGGACAAACGCCTGGACAGTGTCAATTTCCATTTGGAGGGAGGTCTCTAGGCGCGGCGGGAGGCTTCGCATTGTTCTATTGAAGAGGAACGGGGATAATAGTGCTCCCTGCGGTGTGCCACGAGTGCCTAGCGCGATTTTATCGCTATGGAGGTCTCCAATATGAAGCCCAGCCGTGCGATTGAGAAAAAAATTAGCAATGTAACTATAGGTGAGGTTGCCGAAATTCATTTGTGAGAGGTTGGTTAAGATGGATGCATGCGACACGTTGTCGAACGCTTTGCTGACATCGGGACCCAAGATAGTGCGTGTAGCTCGGATGGGACCTGGGTCGAGCATGTAGTGTTGGAGTTGCCACATTACGTCTTGGGTGGAAAGGCCAGCGCGGAAGCCGATCATAGTTGGAGGAAAGAGGTTGTGTTTATCAGTGTGTGCGTGAAGGCGACCAAGGATTACATGTTCCATAACCTTGCCCAAGCAAGATGCGAGTCATAAAGGCTGGAGATTGCCCACTTCCAGCTTCTTGCCTGGCTTTGGTATGAAAATGACTTTGGCATGTTTCCAGGCGTGTGGTAGATTACAGCCATGCCATTGGCGTTTGAAAAGGTCCGTAATTGTCTCAAGTGATCATCAAGGTTACGGAGTATTTTATTGGTAATGTGGTCGACACCTGCGGCCGCGGTGGTCTTAATGCGATTCAGAGCAGCGCGAACCTCTGCTACGGTGATGTCACAGTCCATGTCCGGGTCTTCCTCGTCCACGATCGGGACGATCGCTCGGTGGCCCCGGGTCATGTTACGGATGATTAAAGGAAGAAGAAGCGGGCAGTGGCGCGGACAGGAGCGCTCGCGCTAGGCCCGGCAACATTCATTAAACGTCATCAACCATCGCCATCGGTCATGTTCTGTCATCTTTCTTCATCGGCTTGTCGCATCGTAACAATATTAATGGGCAGAAAGAAGGACGCTGCTCTATTCTTTCTAAACATTTATAGCTCACCCAAGCAAAGGAAAATTACATTTATGGCCCTGTTGTGCAAAGCCATCAAGGCGGCCGGGAATGAATGAAAAACTTTGGAGGATGCTTAAGCTTCGCCTTTAAGAATGGAACGGGATAGCGTTATCGCGCCCTGTTCGCACCGTCTACTCATTTGCTTGTCGCGCTTTTGAGTGACACAAAGACATAGTTCACATGATACAACACTCGTTAACTTGTCCAATGCATGACTGTTTGGTAATTTCTTGTTCTGAAACGTGATTTACAATGCGGCTGAGGCATGCACTGAGAAGGGAGGCTTTGTTTCGAATTCCTACATGAGCAACTTGCTATACTCATTTTTATTTATTAATCCTTCCGGCATGTAGAAACACTGCCAGCCACCTTGCCGAAACACGCGGGCCTCAAGTTGCAGTCGTAGTTCGTCGGCAACATTGTTGCCGATCCGAGCCGGCGCAATAAGATCTCGGAGGCCATGCCCTGTCTATCTTATTCCGTGCGCCACACGCATGATGGCGCTACGTGCACGCCAAGCGAAGAGGAAGTACAGCGGAAAAGTATTTTGCCACTCGCTTAACTGCATGTTCTGTAATTCTGTAATTTACATGCTCATAATTATTATTATGCGCCACAATACACTTCTCTAATGGACATTTCTGAGACAACACCGGAATCAATAGACGCGCCTTTGTCCATCTCAAACCTTCTAGCTTGCGTGGCGGAGTGGTTAGTGTGTTCGTCTCGCACCCCGGAGACCCACGTTCGATTCCTCTGGTCGGCGATTTTTTCTAGTCGTTTTTATTTATTAATGCTTCTGGGATTTTTCGCTCACGGCCAACGCTGGCCGACGCGGGACGGCGGCCGCCGACGACGACACCGACTTTTCTGCGACACGGGGCCCTTAACGCTATCGCGTTAAAACATTATTTCGACAAAGGAAATTCTCTCGGCGTCGGTGGGGCCCTCAGTCCAGGGCCCCAGTGGCCTTTTCCGTCTTGCGCTCTCTGTCGATCAGCTTAAGCTGGTCATCAGGCGTCGAGCAGGACAGCGCAGCCTCCCACTGCCCCGGTGTTGGTGTGTTTATTGGCGCTTCCTGTGTTTTTTGACACGACCATGGAAAGTGGTAGAGTGTAAGGGGTTGAAATAATCTCTTGCTGATCGTTGGTGACTGACTTTAACACCCGACATCGAGAATGGGGCTACGCTATACAGGACACGTAGCAAAGGTAGGCAGCTATAGAATGACACGCACGAGCTAGGTCTCACCCTCCATACGGATCCTGATAATCCAACGAGGACGGGTAACAGCGTATGCGCGGACACATACTCAGACCTGACATTTTCAAAAAACTAGTTTAGACTGGCAAAAGTCGGAGCAAATTTTGACAGTGACCATTTCATTGTCGTTTCGGTCCTCAAAGAGGGCGTCAAGACGCATAGGGCGCGGCAATCGACCGTTACGAAATGGGATCAATTTAGAGAAATCAGGGCAACCACGCAATTAAAACGGATTGGGAACATTGAGGAATGGACGGAGGCTGGTAGGAGACGATGCTCCCGGTATAGCAGATAGAGGAATGCTCGACATGTGGGACGCTAAACAAAGCATGGAACGCAAGCTGAAAAAAAAAATAAAATGGAGCAAGAATCTTAGAAGACGAATCGCGAGGCATAATAAAGAAATTGAAAGCTATGCGATCAAATTGTGCAAACAAGATTGATTCAGCAGATGCGATGAAATGGAGGGAGGCATGAATTTCTCCAAGACGTGGGGTATGCTCCGGCATCTGCTGCACCCAACAAATTCAAAAACTCAATCGTGAATAAAATTGGCAAAAGTCAGACACGCCTTCGAAGGAGACGACGCGGCGTTTATGAATAAGTTAGGAAATACGTATGTTGGGGACAACCAGCGTTCCCCCCTGCCGAGTCACGGTGGTGCGCCCAACGAGGCGTTTGATGCACCCATCACGGAGGCAGAGGTGAGGGCTGTTGTTGTGGCCGTAGGAAGAAGGAAAAGAAAATGCACGGACCTGCTACTGGCTTTGTAGCTGAGCCACCTTCGCTTACTCATGCGGACAGAAGAGAAAATAGAGAAAAAAGAAAAAGAGGGAGAGAAAGACGCACGCCGCAACAGCCGTCGTCCACCCGAAGTGGTGGCGGATGCAATGACGGCCTACAATAGATAAAAATTCGGTGGCAGGCTAGCCCCCGCCGCAAGCTGCGGTGGCCTACCTATCCCAGCGCCATCAGGGCCAGGACCAGCCACCCTCCTCCTCCAGAGGTGAGAGCAGAAATTGTAAGACTGAAAACTAAATCGGCCCCGAGACTCGGTGGGATCACCAACAAAATGCTAAATAATCTGGACAATGACACCATTAGTCTTCTAACGGAATTCATTGGAAAAGTTTGGGAAACGAGCCACTTGCCAGATCAATGGAAAACGGCAAACATAATGCTAATACCCAAACCGGGCAAACTCCCGCAATTGGAAAATTTGAGACCAATTTCCATAACTTCATGCGTAGGGAAGTTGCTGGAGCACGTAGTCCAGACGAGATTGATGTGTTTCATGCTTCATGGAGGAAAACGACCTGTGGCCGCATGAGATGGTCGGCTTCTGACCACACTTGTGCACGCAGGACGCAATTCTTCGACTCAAATATAATATCGTAGACTCGCGATCGAAAGACGCCAGCGATCCTGAACCTAGACCTCACCAAGGCCTTCGACAGTGTCAGACACGAGGCTATCCTCGAAGGGCTCGAAGCGATCGGAGTAGGGGAGCGAACGTACAACTACGTAAAAGACTTCTTATAGGGCAGAAAAGCCTACATAATATTTAAAAATTTACAATCTCCCAGTATAGCGTTAGGAAGCAGAGGCACGCCGCAGGGCTCAGTGCTATCGCCTTTTCTATTCAACAGAGCGACGAGAGACCTTCCAGGTAAACTTAACCAAATCAAAGGGCTAAATGTTTGCATGTATGCGGACGATACCCACCTATGGATTAACCAGGGGAGCGATGCGAGTACGGAGGAACGCCTGCAGCTAGCGACCAACATTTGTCGATTACGCGGCTGAAAGGGGATTTTTCTGCTCCCGCAAGAATAGTTGTTCGTATATAACCAAAAGTATTTCCGCTGCAAGGATAGCTGAGTGTTTCATATTTAGGTAGAGGCAAACCGGTGCCAAAAGTAGATCAGATCAGGATTCTGGGGATGGTATTCAATCTCACGGCCATAACGGAGAAGTACTGAAGAAACTAGAAAGTTACGCGATGCAAACTCTCGGGCTCTTAAGGAGGGTCGCTACTAAAAGAAGAGGCCTCAAGGAGAGAAACTTAATAAACTAAACCAGGCGTATGTAATAAACAGAATCAGTTACGCCACGCCCTACCTTGACATCAGGGCCAGAGAAAAGGAGAAATTAGACTGCCTGATCTGAAGATGCGTTAAGAAGGCGCTGGGACTACCCATGGGTACCTCGAGCGAACGACTGCTCGAACTCGGGTTGCACAACACGTGGGCAGAATTCTCGGAGGCAGTGCGAGTCTCCCTGTTACAGGGGCTGCACGCCCGAGAAGGGCAGAGTGATCCTTGCAAAAGTAGGACTCAACCCAGATAGGGGAATTAAAAAAAAGTCACAATTAGTTGGGAAAGTAGGAACGCCTTGGTAGTCCCCCCCCCCCCCTTCCCTAGAAACATGCATCCTGAATTTAGTGTTGAAAGAAGGGCCAAACGAGCCGAAGCTCTAGAGCGACGATTCAAGAATATGGGAGCGAAGGAAGTAGTCTATGTTGATGCTGCAAGTTGCAAAACAGGTGCGGCGGTAGCCTTGGTAGTCGATGGCCCAGATGCGCCGGTATCGGCGGAAGCCATCAAAGGCAGCAACATAGAGACTGCGCAGGAAGTTGTGATAGCGCTAGCTTGCGTAGTAACGGAAGCCAAGTTCATAATTAGAGAGCAAAATAATAATAGTAATAATATAATAATGCCATCCAAATTTTTGGAAAGGGGAGGATATCGCCGATGACAGTCAAAAACTTCCCCCAAAGAACACTGAATAGGAAAATTCAGTTATATGGACACCAGCTTATGCTGCCGTCCCTGGTAACGAGGTGGCTCACGAGCTAGCCCGAGCTCTCTACTTCCGGATAACCGTCGAGTCTCCGTAACATTGGGCGTACGACGAGCGTCTGCAAACTTACCGGGAAATTATCGACCATTATAAATTGGGACTTAGACTGGTATCCTCTCCCCCCCCCCCAGATGTTAGCCTAAATAATAGAAAAGCTTTCGCGTGGAGGCGGCTACAGACTAATACCCTCATGAACCCGGTCTGGGCGTTTCACCCGCTACCAGATCTTAGGGACAAGATTCGCTTTTTCAACATTGGCTGCTGTAAGAACGACGGCTTTGCGTAGACGCGCCCTGGCACTTCTTGAAATACGAAGAAGTCCGTTGGTGCCACTAGTCTCCTCGGCACACAATTCATCAATCCAACCTGGGCTGCAATAGCCTCCGGATGCGTGGACAACCTATACCGCCGCCTCCCATAAGCATGCCCACCTTCACTTAGGGACAATGATCAGTATAAACACTGTGGGGCGAAAGGGACCCTCAACCCCATAATTTGGGAATGCCCACAATCCTCAGGGATAGGACACAATAGGACACCCGGCTGCGAAGCGCGTACCCTGCGATCTAGCTACGCACCGTCCATCTGGCGGCAGCGGCCGCAACAAGCCAAGGGTATACCTGCCAGCCTCTAAACCACGGGCGCACGACTCCTAATCTTCCCCGGCACGCATGCCGGGGGCGGGGAAGAGGACGCCCATTTCCGATGGAAATAAAGGTTGTCCACCCAACGAACCAATGCACATACGAAGTTGGCCAGCTGGGCGTTCGATGTGGCGTCATTCATTTGGCGCTTCCTCGAACGCCGCACCACAGAGTTCAGGTGTCCAGGCTCAGGTGTCTACAGAAACAAGTGTGACAGATACTGCGCCTTTCCCTTCCTATGAACCGATTATCTCGCACATGCTCCGCGTGGTGTCGTCAGGGAGAGAGAGAAAAAATTTTATTTGTCAGCGATTGGTATTTGCCTTGGGCTGCATTCAGCTGCTCCAGGTGGCCGGCAGTCCAAGTCTGTCAGCGACCTCTTGCGCTCTTGCCGAGGCCTGGGACTGGACGTCTGCGTCCCGGCTGGCGAGAACAGCTTCCCAGTGTTCCAGCGAGGGAGATGGTACTAGATCTGCCGGAGGCGGATCCTCCGCGCAGTCCCAGATTATATGGCAACACGCTCTGAGAACCGCTTTGACGCAGAAGGGTAAGCGGTCAGAATAAAAGAGTAATGTAGCCGTAATGGTTATCGGTACGTCGAAGACAGTGTAAAAATATGAGTGGGGTTTAACGCTTCTGTATCGAATGTGGAGCGAAAGCTTTCGCTGCGGGGAACTCGCTGTTTTTGCTCGTCTCTACCAAGGTTGCAACTACAGAGTTATCATCAGTGTTTTTTATTGCGAAAGCAATACTACGCCAGGTTTAGAGCCTACAGCGTAGCGTGGTCCGGTAGTTACTCTAAACACCACGTGACTACTGACGTCATACCAGCGCGAGAGCTGGGCTACCAAGTCGGCTCTTCAGCGTAGCGTGGCTCGTAGCCACGCCGGGCGGTTCGCGCTTCTCCCACTAGGTGCGCTGTGGTCTAACGAAGGAGACGCTCTAGGCTTCAGGTTTAGCGCAGTTAAGTCGGGTCTGATGATTTTCAACGGCTCAACTGATCAGGGTCTTAAAATCCAAGGCCATGAAATACCCAGAGTAGCAGAATATGAATATCTGGGGGTATGGGTAAACGTAGGATTGGCATACATTGGAAAGCATGAGCAATCACTTAATGCCAAAGGGCGAAGAAATACCGGGATAATGAAGCATAGGGCATTGTGGGGATACAACAGGTAGGAGGTTTTGAGGGGTATTTGGACAGGAATTATGGTGCCAGGACTTACTTTCGGAAATGCGGGTTTGTGCCTAAAATCAGAGGTACAGTCGACATTAGAAATAAATCAGAGCCGTTGGACGATTAGCACTAGGTGCCCACGGCAAAACCACAAATGAGGCGGTACAGGGAGATATGGGCTGGACATCTTTCGAAGTACGGGAAGCTCAGAGTAAAATATTATATGAGGAACGCCTGAGGAAATTGGACAGTAACAGATGGGCAGCTAAAGTATTTAAATACCTGTACCTAAAAAGCGCTGACTCACAATGGAGGAAAAGAACTAGGAAACTAACTAGTAAGTATGCTAGTCACATGGACAGAGAAATAAAGAGCATTAAGCAACTGGTGAAAAACACAGAAGGTAAACATTGGATAAATTTGATGGAAAAGAAACAGAGTGTGGAATTAACCCGAAAGTGGAAAATGCAGATCAGGAAGGAAGCTTTCTTTGATAACTCAAGAGGCAGTGCCCTACTTTTTAAGCTAGATCAGGGTGCCTTAGAACACGGAGCTAGAAAAAGAAATTTAACAATGAAGATGACGCATGCGCTGTATGTGGTAACTACGGTGAAAGAATTGACCATATTATACTCGAATTTAATGGTATCCATCCGGAAGTTGATGCAGGCGCAGTCACTGTTCCTGAAGCTCTGGGGTTTAGAGATACCAGTGGCCGGGTGGATAAACTGGCGGTGGAATCTAGCAAAAACCGACTGGAAGATTGGTGGCTTAAAAGCAGAGAAGTGACATAATGTTAGTAATGTAGAAACAAAAAATTAATAAATAGAATGATGGTTTAGTTAACCAATCTAAATCAACAATTAAGATATGGGGAGAAAAATGAGCATGATAGCTATTGCTACCACCCTGTTTCAGAGGGGATGATCCTATATTCCACCCTTCCATCAATGGTGTTGTCTTCCACTGGAGACATTTCGCCTCTCCGGTAAGCAGAGGAGGGGAGGCTGCGCTGTTCTCCACGGCTCTTGGATCTCCCGCGTTTGTGCTTCCTTGTGCCAGTGCGCGTTTGAAACTCGACTCGTTGCTTTGTCGTGGTTGTGCTGCCGTTTGCCATTGTGCCTTCGTGCGTCCTCTTGTCCTCCCTCGTGCCGTGCGCCTTCTGGCTTCGTGCTCAGCTCGTGGCTGTGTCGTGCTTGTGCCATTGTGTCTTCGTGCGTTGTGCCCAAACTGTGACTGCGTGCTCACTTCTGTGTTCCGCCCTCAGTGACTGTGTCGTGTTTGTGCTCACTCGAGCCACTGCTTGCTTTTGCAATTGTCTAGGCTTAACTACAGCTAAGCCACTGTGAATTTTTTGTTGTTCTTGTCGTTCTTCCTCTGCAAAAGCGGCGAAACCAGTTACTAGGCAAGGGGACGATCTTTCAGGCAGTAGAGAAATGCTTATAGTTAGCGAAATGTACCTTTCGCTACTACATTATAGCTTACACTTCAATTTCGCCTTTAAACGTGTGACACAAGAGCGTAGGGTACCAGCCCACATATAAAGCCTCGCTTCAACTAAGCCGTATGAACGTGCCTGCTTGGCATAGGAGTAACGTGAATTGAAATATCATGGTAAGATAATGACACCCTCCCATGTGAAAGGAGGAGCAGCGTAGTGTAGCTTTCGCCGCAAAAATATAACTGACATGAACGCAAGCACGCGGTGGTTTGTTCCGCGGCTGCAGAATTGACATGGAAGCAAAAAAATGGCATAATACGCGAAGCCAGTGCACGATAAAGATTAAAAAATATGTGCTGGCATTGCTCGGGTACATGACATATTTGTACTGCACTCCTTCACTACGGTATCTGTCATCGCCCAGTGGCATTGGGATGCCATGTAATATATTATAGTCCACAAACCATGGTAGTTGGGGCTGACAGCGTTAAAAGGGGCTGTTATGCCCACCTTGATGTATCTGTGGTTTTTCTTAAGGTTTGGTACCACCCAATCCACGCAGTAAGTTGATAAAATACCGAGCTTAAACAGCCCACGACATGCCTAGCCTTCCCACATTTATGCTATGCTGGGAAGCATGATGGCAGAGGATTGAGCCTCTGCCTTCCGCGGTAACTCGCCAATCGTTACGATATGAAGAGGAACATTACAGCAGGCAGCTGCGAGAACGCTAGCTGGACCTCGGCGAGGCCACTACTCACGGGTCAGCAGTGGTGGCGGCGACAGCGGGGCAGGTGCAGAACCAAACGCAGCGGCGTTCCCCGGACCTCGTGCAGCACTTCGCGTGGAGCGCCGCCTTGGCGAGCGGCCGACACGCGGCGCTGTGCCTTGACTGCGCTTAAAGACGAGGAAGAAAATCGTAAAGACTGTTTCGTCTGGGCCCCCGGTCATGCTAATTGGCTGAATTCTCAGCAATGTGGAAACTTAGTGCGTCTGTGATATATCCATTATTTCAGTGTGCTAGGGATTCCCCGGTTACAAATGGTATCAGCCAGGCAGACCCCTTACTGAAAAGCTAGGAGGACGCTCAAAGGCCCAACTGCTAGGAATTCTTTCGCTCAGCAAAAGGAGTGCTTTCCAGTAGTACGTAAAGAAAAAGCGCTAAAGACAAAATTGCTGATTTTGTAGCTTGAATAAACCTTGTGCGTAAGCGAAAAGTTCATTATTAATGGTTAGACGTGTAAAACGCTTTACTTACAGAAGAAGAAGAAAGCGGTAAAATGGAACAAGATTCAGAAGACGGACAAAAGAAGAGAGGACAAACGAAGGGAAAAAGGAATAAAGACGATGGAGTGCATGCGCAGCTGTGGCTGCCGCCCGACAGAGAGACCTAGGCTTTACATGGCGTAGTGAAGCTCCCGCTTCAAAATATCTCATTCATAATTGAAGCAAGTGTTTGAGGTGCCGGTAAAAAACATAATTTTTCAAATCGAAAGTGGAAAAAGAGCGGCCATTACTAACAGCCCGAAATACTTACACGCGCACAATCTGACCCTCGAGCACTCTAGTTTTGATGGCTTGCTGCTGTTTGTAGAAGTTTGACCCGACCCACCTGCAGTAATTCCCGACATATGTGGGAAAAAAAGTCCGAGAGCACTGTGCAATCTACACTGCATAAATGCAAAAGCCTAAGTGTTGCTGGAGCACATAGTGCATCATGTTTGCTCTCATTATTTTTATGAACTAAATACACCATCATTATCATTGCTAATCTCATCATTTTCATTATCACTAATTGCAGCTTCATTGTCATCGCTACTATCATATTAAGGATGATAGTAGCGTCAAATTATGCATCATCGCTAAAAACCACTTGACAAAGAATTCCATGACGCACCGAACAAATATCAAAAGGATGACAAAAACGGAGTTGAGAGGCGCAAGAATGAGAAATAAAAAAAAATGGAAAAACGGGGTTGAGGGCGTAGTGTTGTTAGACCATGGCATTGCGAGAAAACGGTGAAAAAAATTGGAGAACGAGGAATTAGCGCCAACAATTAACACGGCTGGAACGAAAAAAGAGCAACATACGAAGGATGCCTCTGAAAACCAGAAGAACCCGGATAAAACCAGAGGGGAAAGTTATTTTTTTTAGATAGGGAGATGGAAGGGCTGCTAACGCAACCATCCCTATTTTTTCATCCTGTTTTTCCACTTTTCTATCCTTTTGATATTTGTTCGGTGTGTCATGGAATTCATTGTCTAGTGGTTTTTAGCGATGATTGATCTTTTGATGTCCTGGAACAAAACGTGCGATTACCAATTCGATAGCGCGTTCTCACTGCCACGTTACTCTGATTATTCCCCTGGTGGCTTTTTACCCGGCGTGTGTATATAAGTGCAGATTTCAGTTTTCTTGAAGTAAAGCTGAATGTTCAGCGCTCTGTCCTATCGCTTTCTCTTTTTTCCTGATTGTGTACGCGCTGCTGATACAAATGGATCTCAACCAACTAGCCCGGCAAATCATGTTATTCAAGATAAGACCGCTTATACATATTTGGTATACACAACATATTCGGGCAAATGTTTGCTTAATCTGATTTTTAGGAGAGTGCGTAGGAAAGGGTCCTTTACACCTCGAAGGAAACAGGAACGATTGACAACCGGCCTCAGGTATAAATGCGACAATCCAGGGCCTTCATTACCAACACTACGGAAGAAGTTTGTATGACTTGTCCTCTCCCGCGCCGATCCCCACACAAATGCATACACTATGGTGAGGCTGCCCAAAAGTAATAGAAAATAATATGCCTCGGCCCATGCCACTAGGTACCCACACAAATGCATATACTAGGTGAGGCTGCCCAAAAGTAATAGAAAATAATATGCCTCTGCCCATGCCACTAGGTACCCACACAAATGCATATACTATGGTGAGGCTGCCCAATAGTAATAGAAAATAATATGCCCCTGCCGATGCCACTAGGTACCCACACAAATGCATATACTATGATGAGGCTGCCCAAAAGTAATGAAAATAATATGCCTCTGCCCATGCCACTAGGTACCCACACAAATGCATATACTATGGTGAGGCTGGCCAAAACTAATAGAACATAATATGCCTCTGCTCGTGCCACTTGGTATAACGGGCTTCCCACACAAAAAAAGTACGAGAGACTTTAGCGACTAAAGTAGTGAAACGCGAAAGCCTGAGTGCCGCATTCTGCTACCCAGTTGACACCAACTGTATATATGCTGTTGTTGCTTCATCCCATTAAACAGTTGGTAGTTGTGCTCGTGAACTGTTGTATGTGTTCCTTCCTGTGTCCTGTCTAAGTTGTTGCTCATTTCTCTTATATACTATGCAGAACCAACTAGCCCGACAATACGCTCTTCTGAACGGTATTACTAGCTTTTAGCTCACATTTTGTCAGAACTCTCTGCCGTAACCTGTCTATCTTGGTTGGCCCTACACAGCAGAGCCCACGACTGCATCGAGTTTCGCAAGCCCATCCGCCACGACAAGGCAGTGATCCAATGTGATTCACTGGAGAAGGTAATGGCAACCCACTCCAGTATTTCTTGCCAAGAAAACCCTATGACCAGTCACAATAGCATTAAGGATATGGCGCCGGAAGATGAGCCCCCCTGGTTGGAAGGCGTCCCACATGTTTCTGGGGATAAACAAAGGGCGATTCCTAGTAGCTTCAGGACGAATGAAGCGGCTGGGCTAAAGCCAAAAGGACGCTCAGTTGTGGATGTGTCGGGAAGCGACCGGAAAGTCCGATGTTGCAAGGAGATATAACACATAGCAACATGGAAAGTAAGATATATGACGCAAGGTAAACCTGATGTCGTCAAGCGTGAAATTGACAGATTGAACATTGATATCTTGGGTATCAGCGAGCTCAAGTGAACCGAAATGGCAGAATTTAATTCCGGTGACCATTATGTCTTTTATTGTGGGCACGAATCAGGAAAAGAAATGGGGTCGCTCTCATAGTAAACAGAAGAATGGGCAAAGCAGTGCTAGGGTACAACCTCAAAACCGACCGAATGATTTCACTTCGGATCCAAGGTCACCCTTTCAACATAACAGTTATCCAAGTCTATGCACTAACCACTACTGCTGAAGAAGCTGATGTTGAGAGATTTTATACTGACCTGCAATGCCTTTTACACCGCACTCCATCATCAGACGTCATTTTCTCGCAGGAGACTGGAATGCTAAGGTGGGGAGTGAAGACATATCCGGAATTACAGGCAAGTTCGGTCTTGGTGAGCCAAATTAAGCTGGGCAGAGGCTAGTAGGGTTTTGTCAAGAAAACAACCTAACCATAGCTAATACTCATTTTCAACAGCACAAGAGGCACCTGTACGCATTGACTTCACCGGACGGTCTGTACAGGAATCAGATTGATTATATTCTTTGCCGGCAGATATGGAGAAGTGCTATACAAGTAGTAAAAACAAGGCCTGGCGCCGATTGTGGCACCGATCATCAGCTTCTTGTTGCCAAATTTAAGCTTCGATTGCGGAAAACGCAGAACACTGGAAGGCCTTTCAGGTATGATCTGGATCAAATTCCATCAGAATATGCTGTGGAAGTGAGGAATGGATTTCAAGAATTAGATCTAGAAGACAGAGAGCCTGAAGAGATGTGGACTGATGTTCGTGATATAATACAAGAAGTTGCTACTAAGGTAGTTCCAGATAAAAAAAAAATGCAAGAAAGCAAACTGGTACTCTGAAGAGGCTCTGCAAATAGCTGAGGAAAGGAGGATGGCAAAGTTATGGGGGAAAAAGAAAGATACAACGTTCTCAATACGGATTTTCAGAAAATAGCAAAAAGAGATAAAATACCTTCCTGAACATACAGTGCCAAGCAGTTGAGGACAACAGCCAATTGAGGAACACAAGAGCTCTGTATAAGACAATCAAATATATCAAAGGAAGCTTCTGTGCTAAGCTGGGCGTGATAAAGGACAAACGAGGCAAGGATCTCACTGAAGCCTCACAGATAAAGAAGAGGTGGCAGGAATACACAGAAGAACTGTACAAGAAGGACTCGGATGTGCAAACCCAACATAAGATGGTTGTGATTACTGATCTCGAGCCGGGCGTCCTGAAGAGTGAAGTTGAATGTGCCTTAGCCAACCTTGCTAAGAACAAAGCTAGCGGAATTGATGGCATTCCAACTGAGTTGCTTCAACACCTCAACCGTGACGACGCTGTTAACGTTCTGTATACATTATGTCAGCAAATTTGGACAACCCTGCAGTGGCCACAGAATTGGAGGAGGTCAGTTTAGATCCCAATTCCAAAGAAAGTCAGTGCCAAAGATTGTTCCAACTACCGCACGATCGCACTTATTTCGCATGCTAGCAAGGTGATGTTGAAAATCTTCCAAGGTAGGCTGCAGCAGTATGTGGATCGCGAGCTTCCAGACGGGCAAGCTGGGTTTCGCAAGGGCAGAGGAACTAGAAACCAGATTGCCAACATTCGCTGGATCATGGAAAAAGCAAGAGAGTTCCAGAAACCCATCTACTTCTGCTTTATTGATTGTGCGAAAGCATTTGACTGCGTAGATCACAGCAGATTGTGGCAAGCTCTCCAAGAGATGGGAGTTCCAATTCACCTCATCTGTCTCCTCAGGAACCTGTATGAAGGGCAAGAGGCCACAGTCGGAACTGGGCAAGGTATATGTATTTCATATGCCTTCTCCCACATCGTCACCCATCATGACCTTCTTTCTTCTCTCCTTCCTCTTCCCCAGTGTAGAGCAGCAGGACAGATTTGAATTATTCCGGCCAACCTCTCTGCCTTTTCCTTTCAATAAATTCATCTATTTATCTTACTGATTGGTTTCCGATTGAGAAAGAAGTGAGACAAGGCTGCATACTGTCGCCATGCCTATTTAACCTATATGCCGAGTGCATCATGAGGAAGGCCGGTTTGGACGAGTCTTCAGCTGGAGTGAAGATTGCTGGGAAACGTATCAACAACCTTATACCGGTTTCCATTGGGCAAACAGGAGCCAGAGGAACGAGCAGGCAGAGTAGTGCACGAGATCTCGTGCACTGCTCTGGCTGCTCCGGTGGGGAAAATGTTCCGGTGGGGAAACGAAAACACGCGTCCCCAGTGCTCGAGCACTGGGGACGCGCGTTCTCGTTTCCCCGCAGGAACATTCACGCTGCTCGGAGAGCAGCGTAGCGAGGGGGGAGCGCGTGACGTCAGGCGTCATGCGATCAAACTTTTCCCGCGCTCGCGTTGCCCATATCCGCCGGCTGAATGCCACCGCTGCTGTCGTCAGCCATTTTTCTCGACCACTCTGGGCGAGTAACCAGAAGTGACGTCAAAAAGATCACGTGACTTCCTCCGTTCTCCTTGTACTCCGCCGCTGGCGACGGAGCACCGACGACTGCTCTCGGCTACTCTCGGGACCCCAAAAACGCGCCTCCTCTGCCAATAGAACATAACGCCACTGCTCCTGTTTGACCACTGGTAGGCGCCGAAACTCGCGAAAGCACTTTTAGTGCAGCTAAAGGTGCTCCTGTTCGCCCAATGGAAACCGGTATTAGATACGCGGATGATACCACTTTATTGGCAGAAAGTGAAGTGGAACTCAAGAGACTTCTGAAGCGCGTACAAGAAGAGAGTGAGAAGTTTGGGCTGAGCATTAAAAAGACAAAGATCATGGCGTCATGCCCTATCAAGTCCTGGAGCATCAAGGGACAAGAAGTGGAAGCTGTGACAGATTTTCTCTTCTTTGGCTCCAAGATTACCCCGGAAGGAGACTGCAGCCATGAAATTAGGAGACGGCTTCTTCTGGATAAGAGAGCCATGGCTAGCCTTGACCGCCTTGACCGCCTAGTAAAGAGCAGATACATTACACTGCCAACCAAGATCCGTATAACTCGTGCTATGGTCTTTCCAGTTGCGATGTATGGATGCGAGAGTTGGACTGTGAAGAAGGCTGACCGCCGATTAACTGACGCGTTTGAAATGTGGTGCTGGCGGAGATTCTTGAGAGTTCCTTGGACGGCCAGAAAATCAAATTATTCTATATTGCCGACCATAAACCCTGACTGCTTATTGGAGGGTCAAATTCTAAAGTTAAAGCTCAGCTACTTTGGTCATCTGATGAGAAGACAGGAATCGCTGGAGAAAGATTTGATGTTGGGAAAGGTTGAGGGCCATCGGGTAATGGGTAGGCAGCGAACGCGATGGTTAGATGGCATCCTCGAGTCGCTGCAGATGAAGTTATGTGATGTTCGGAAGATAGTGAGAGACCGGAAAGCGTGGCGTGATATGGTCCATAGGGTCACGAAGAGTCGGACACGACTGAACGACTGAACTGAACTGAGCTTTTAGCTACTTTCCATCTCCTTTTCACTCTTACAAGCCAAAGGTGAGTTTCCCCGAATCCGAGCTAAGTTCGCTCCAGCCGCCAGGCTTCCGTCGAGGCACCGTTCTCTTCGGCAACGGAAACCAACGCGCTTGCCGCTGGGTAATGCCTTTAGGCACGAGGGGAAGTTTCTGTCCAACATACAGAGTCAGCTAGCTGCGTTTCCTAACTGCGTACTCCGCAGCTACGCCGCCTTTCCTCGGCAGCGGGCAGGGTTTTCCCTTGGCCAGCGGACCAACCGAGATACTGAATGAGAGCCCAGCATCAGAAGTCAGCTAGCCGCGTTTCCTCGCGTACTCCGCAGCTACGCCGCCGTTCCCTTGGCAGCAGGCAGGGCGTTCCCTTGGCCTGCCGACCGACTCTGATACTGGACTCAAATAAAAGCCCAACCTCCGGAATTTTCTAGCTGCTTTTCCTTGCGTACTCCGCAGCTACGCCACCGTTCTCTTGGCAGCAGGCAGGGCGTTCCCTTGGTCTGCCGACCGACTCGAAAACTGGACTCAATTTCCAGATCACACGCGCCCCGCCCAGACCCACTCTGGACCTGCCGCCGCTTGCGGTAACGGGCTAACGTGTGCATGACATGCTCGCAATGCCAAGGGACTCCCTGTGGACTCCCTGGAAATTTTCCACCCCTCAGTATGGGCCCCAGATGAACCCATACCGACCGCTGGCTGTCAGTCATTGAGCAAACCCAGGCAGCCGAAACCAACTTGGCCCTCTCAACGTGCAGGGAGACCATGTCCACGTCGCCAGTGCCTTTAATGTGGACGTTGTTGATATGTATTATTCGCTCCCACACAACCAACTGATGCGGTATGTGAGACAATTTATTTCAAAAGACAATGATGAATGCCTGTTCCAAAACTGTGGAATTTCAACGGAATCTTTTTTGGAATTGCTGTATTTTACACCTCGATATTACCTATGTCGTGTGGGATGGTAAGATGTTTATGCAGAAATTAGGGGTGCGTATAGGGGCAAAAATATGGGCTACTTTTCTATATTTTTCTTAGCAAGGTTGACAAGAAAATAGAGACTGATCTAGCTTAAACTGTATCACGAATTTCCCGTTATGTAGAGAATTTCCTTGTGGCTGGGGGGGGGGGGGGGGGGGGGGGGGGGTGTCCCTGGAACCTGAGGATGTGACACGTGTTCTTGAAGTCTTCACAAGAAATGAGTCGGGACTGAAACTCACCCATGAAATTCGTCAGGAAGGTGTTCTGCAGTTTCTTGTTTTAAAATTGATGTTTCAGCCGGACCACATCAGTTGGCAGTATTCACCGAGAAGTCAGAAGCTCTTGCTGAACTATAAATCCTTTCACTATAAGCTTGAAAAAACCGGCATAGTTAATAGTTTTTTAAGTGTGGCAGTCAAAAAGTCCTGCCCTCAACAAATGAGCACTAGTGTCGCCACTCAGGTTAAGAGGTGCAACGATGCGGTGTGCCCTGACGCAGTTCTTGTATCTAGTGAAGACAAAGTTATTCGAATGTTGAAATCTTCAGAGCGCGGTTCGGAGATGTAAACGGCTCCAAAAGAACGCAAGAAGGTGGCGGTTATGCCATATGTGTATGAATTATCTAACAGATTAAAGAAAGTGGGGCTAGACACGGAGTGGATGTTCTATTCTCAGCCCCTAACAAACTAGAAAAATTGGGGGCTGCCGTTCAAATGAAGAGTGAAGGATGCAAAGGGAAGAAGTGTAACATTAAGCATGTAAGTGGGTACGTTTTGTGTCACAAGGGTGTCGTTTACCGAATGCAGCTCTCTTCTGGCCGCACGTATATGGTCATCCACTTCTAGCTATAACATGGTCACTGCTTTCAAAGCAACATTGCGTTGCACGCAGACGCAAATCGATGCAAGCACAGAGGGAGCCGGACGTGCTGCTTCACATGGCCTGCCACTTAACTTTATTGAGCGGCATGGTCGGATGCAGTGACGATTTGAAAGCAGGGACTTTATTATAGCTAGAAGTGGTCGGGGCTGTACATCGGCCGCTCACGACGCATTGTAATGCATTAGAAAAACAAGCCACAAACCTAGCCAAACATTCTTTTCGTGTAAATGTGGTCCATTCTTTGTAGATGCAGAAGTGTTGTTTGTGCATAATGACCGGCGTACAAGACAGCTGGTTGAGGCTTTCCATATAATCATAAAAACAGAAGGGTGTGTCAGCACACCATCCCTGACTTTATCAGCCAGAGAAATGAGCCTACTACACAAAGGACCAAGGCTCAGTGCACACAAAGTGATTTGGAAGTGACTTTATCCTGATAAGCACGTCTGGATTTGACGCATGCTTTTGACCTTGCGCGTGTGCGCTTATTCGATTTGAGTATAAATTGTTGTGTGTTTTCCTAATAAATACAACTGTAAGTTTAGCGCCGTCGTTTTCTACCTTCTTGCTCTCTTCTTTGTCGTTTTCTTGTGTTGTGTTGTGATGTATGTGTCTAAGCAGGAAACAAAAAAGTGGCGCAGTTGGTGAAAGCGCTCGGCTGGGGATACAAGGGTAGAGGTTCGATTCCCAGTGGCGGCAGGATTTATTTATTTTTAACTTTCTCCTCACAATAGACAAGGAGAATTATGATGTGTGTTTTGGCTGATGACGTCATTTGATAGACAGCTATAGCGCGACAAGACGCCGGACGCCGTATGTGCTATTGTCACCATTTAATAATTATAGGTTATTAACGATGTGCTACTATTGGTGCGCACACTCCCAGACACCCTCAGAGTGAGGGGGGGGGGGGGGGTAGCTCTTCTGGTCTCGAAGGAGATGCTCTCAACTTGCGTGGTAAGCTCAGCCGGAAGTCAGCTACCTGTCGAGACAGAAGGGGGCGGCCCAGGTTTTACTGGTTCAAGCCAGAGCAAGGGTAGGAGTCAGAATCAACAAGCAACCCAACTTAAACACAGCAAGAGACGACGCTCTAATTCTCGAGGTACACACCCGGGAACCCATTTGTTCCCTTTAAATTGACCTTAAAGCTTAGCCAAGGTCAAACTGGTGTATTCAGAATCTGTACACAAATCGGGATTTTGTCTCTCTGGCCACGGGTCTCGCTTACTGTGTTGTGCTATTTATTGTAAGCTGGTGCGTGACAGACCTGATCATAACTAACGAGCTTTGACCATGGTCTTGACCTGAGGCCCGGAAAAATGATGGATTCTCAGTTGTGTCAGAAATCTCGGGATAACTGAACATGTGGTATTAGCAAAAGCAGGCAAAACAAGAGCGTCACTCGTTACTTTTATTTTAACAGCGTTTAACCACTGATAATTTTTATTTCGACGATGGTGAGCGACGCGGAAGCCGATCGCGAGTATTAAGGCGAAATCCTTTAGAGGGACAATGCAATGCCTAAAATGAGGTAAAACAAATCGGTCGAGAGATAGCTCCCTCACAAGTAAATTCACCGAAAGAATTTTTCAGCTAGCTTCATTGACACCGGAGATATCGGAGATTAAAAATGGCGCTCCTCCTCTCCCCCCTCAAATCAACACTTGGAGACACCAGCAAAAAAACGAAGAAAACAGCTCGAGAACTCCGCCCCGCCCACGAAGCGTCATCGGGCGACGCTCGGTTCTCAGACTTCGGGTTGCCGCGCCTGTTTTCCAGAGCGTCGCCCACGTATTCACGACTCTGCCTTTCCCGTCCCGTCTGCGTTTGGATAACTTTCAATCTTGTCTGGTGTCTTCCTCGGCCTCCGGTTTCTTCAGTTTCTTGACCTCTCGAAATTGTGTGCGACAGCAGCTCGAACGACTCGGGTCGTTCGCCAGCGCATACCTGCAGGTGGGCAGGATGCTGTCCACACACACCGGCGGCCGCCGCCGCGGAGGAGCACTTTCCTTCATATCCCTGTCCAATTCAGCGCAAATTACCGTGCACTCCTGCCGAGCACGGCTTTCTACAAGACCGCTTTCTTCTCTCGCGCTGCCAGGGCCAGTCTCCGGTGTCAATAGCTTTGGTACCGTCTTCTGCAGTTTGACCAACGGCGGCCTGTGACCCCTCGCGGAGTTGACGCGAAAGCATCGACTCCGCATGGATGCTGGCAGATGATCGAGCGTGCGAGTTGCCCGCGTGCAAACATGTCGTTATTATTTTTAGCCAGTAGCGCTTTCAATATGGTCGGCGAGAGGCATCTCTTGTGGTGCACACTAAATGGAATGTATATGCGTATCACCAACGAGAGCACGGACTGATGATCGCTACAGAGTTTGCATATCGGATTACAGGTGAGCACGAATTATTCGTCCGCGAGCCTTAAGAATTTGGATAACACAAGGGTAGTGTAGTGGTTTCTTTTTAAGACCTTTCGCACATCGTTTACAATGCGTAACGTGCACGCGTGTTTGATCTCATATGCACGCATTGTCCGAGCTAGAATCGACGGCGCAAAACATCAGCAAAGCAGCTCGACACATGCAGTTCTGCAGCGCAGGTTGTCACCGACTTTTGCAACTACACGCAAGAATCGCGCACAGGAGCACGCGAGCGGCTGCACTAGAGAACAGCGAAGCAGGCGATTACAAAACACCGTCCGCCGTCGCTTCACAACGCGGAGAGCACCTCGGAGCCGAGGTCCAGGGAGCACCGCGCTTGTGCGTCTGCTGCCCGAGAAGACTGAGGAGTGACTGATGTGAGTGGAGAGAGGCCGAAGTTGAGGAAACGCGAGCGACACACGACTGCTCACTCCGGTTTAACACATGCTTGTGAAACGCTGCCCAGTGACAGCCGCCACGTCTGCAATTGACACGCCCTCTGTCACTGTCTTACTCTCTCACTGGTTGCATCTATGCGGCCACTCCACCCCCTCAGTGTTAGGTAGCGTGATGCGGGCGTCTCCACTTTCCCTTCCTCCTCTTCAAGTTCACGGAGAGACGGATGGACAGAGAGATAGAGAGAGCTTCTTTCGCTGCAGCTATGCGCCCCCTGAATGCTGAGCAGCGCGACGCGCGCGTCATCACCTTCTCTTTCTCCGCTTAAAGTTCACGAAGAGAAAGAAAGAGTGAGCGGCTTCGGACCGTCATCGGCGAAATCCGTGGTTTCGGCTAGTATTGCTACCCACTAAAACGGTAGAAGTTTAACCCTACTTGACTCTGGGCATAACGAGCGAAAGAAAGATCCGCTGGGGGATCGGAGGAAGCCTAGTGTTTTTCTCGCATCTGTACGATGGAGGTCTTGACGCATTCGGCCGCACTTTTTTTCAATGGCTAATTTGAACGCACCACCGCGTAAACCAGCTTTCATCACGTGATCAACCTGCCCGGTACGTCAATGTGATATCATTGTGACAGCTACATGTTAGGTAAGAGGTCACATGAAAGTCGAGGTAAAACGCCAAGGTCAAGTGACAGTCATACATGGCACACATTGTTAGCCTTGGGGATGTGCTTCGGTTGACCTTGTTCTGAATTCGATGTCGTTGATTCGCAGCTTGGCAAAATTGGGTTGTAGGAGAAGTAGCTATCTTTTGCCTCAAAATCACACGGAAAGCCGCTCCCAAAAACGTGCGTGCGCTGTCGATCCTTCCCAGACTGGTTAATATTGAGTAGTTCACACTTATCATTTAACTGTTTTCATTTACGCGGAAAACAATGATGATGCGGAGTAAGAAGAATCAATTGCTGTTTAGATTTTACGCTCCCCTTATAAATGAAAGGAGCGCAAGCATAGGCACCTGCAGCGTGGGAAGACAAAACTGCGCAGATACAAATGCAGAGCTGGAAGTAGTCGCACAGAGAAAAGTGTTATGGGAAAATAAAAGCGACCAGAACCTCTCTAAAACAATGCCAAAGTTCTTTACCGTAGAGTCTTCAAATTGTACATGCTCCTAATTGTTTCCCTCACTATCCTAAGAAGTTTGGTTTTCAGTGTCTGCAAAAACCATGATACTCTGAAAGCTGTCAATTAGATCGCAATGTGCCCGGCGTGCTGCTGTGGTTTTGCGCATGTTGGCTGCATTTAGTGGAAAAGAGTGATTTTTATTGTTTTCTCTCTCTCTCTCTCCTTCTCTCTCTCTCTCTCTCTCTCTATATATATATATATATATATATATATATATATATATATATATATATATATATTTACGTATATGCCACCGAAGAGGACGACGATAGAAAATAGAGTGAGAGACGACGAAGCTGAAGAAACATTTGGGGCTTGCCTGAACGCTTGCTGTGCTCTGCTCTGCTGTGCTGTGAACACTTGCTCATCACCTGCTGTGGTTTCCTGTGCTAGCCTTCTGCCCCGTATTATCTTGGCGGAGGTGAATCAAGGTCCCCGTACTCACCGATTAGCCCATTTACGCTGGAAAAAGCTGCATTTGCGCTGCGGCCTCCACTTACCTGGGATCCCAGCGACGGCACAAACAGCCACGATGACCTCTGAAGCAGCCCCTACCACCACGGGAACATCGCCTCAGCCAGTTGTACTCACAAAAATTCGCCCTCCTCCCAAATTTAATGGCGACGACCCCCCAGACGTTGACGACTGGCTAGATGAGTATGAGCGCTACAGCCGCAACAACCACTGGGACGCCACCATCATGCTCGCTAATATCATCATCTATTTGGCGGGAACAGCTCGAACATAGTTCCAAAACCACGAACAAGAGCTTGTTACCTGGGACATCTGCAAGCGTAAGCTTCAGAGCTTGCTCGGGAAGTCTTTTGGGCGGGCTCTTGCTGCAAAAACGGAACTTTCTTCTCGAGTTCAATCCCCCACAGAGTCCTACCTCGCCTATATTCACGACGTTCTTGCTTTGTGTCGCAAGGTCAGCAGCTCTATGCCGGAAAGTGAAAAGTTAGGGCATATCCTCAAGGGCATTGCGGATGATGCATTCAACGTCCTATTCTGCGCGGATTGCTCTACTGTCGACTCGGCGCTTCAAGTCTGCCGAAAATTTGAGAAGCAAAACAAAGACGTCTCGTGCATCGCTTTGACCGTCTTCCAAACACGGCGGCTACATCATTCTGCGATGACCTGGCCCCTTTGCACCAGCCCTCTCATCCCACGACCGTAACTCGGATCGTCCGGAGAGAACTTGAGGCCCTTACTCCTGCACCACGCCCGTCTCCGCTCCCCGACACCGTGGTCATGATACAAGCCGTTGTCCGCCAGGAACTTGCAAACGTCGGCCTCTCCTCCAGCCCCGTGTCGTCCCAGCCACCATCGCACCCTGTTCTTTTAGTGGCTGCTGCAACCACCAGCCCAGCCTCCCCACATCGCTACGTTGGTCACAATGCTGTAGAGTGGCGCACCTCAGATGACAGGCCAATCTGTTTTATTTGCGGTCGCGCCGACCACACTTCGCGTTATTGCCGTAGCCGTGCCTTCCCCATCCCTCGCTCCTATTACAACGCTGACCGTCGGTATTATTATGGGCCTCGACGCTTTGCTGCCCAACCAGCCGAGCCCCGCCCCGCCTATGATGGACCTGGACACTTTCCCCCTCAATCGGATGAGTCTCGCACCGAAACCGACCCAACTGCTCGTCGCCCCAGTCGATCTCCATCTCCATGCGATCGTCGATCTCGTTCACCGGTACATCGTCGCCGCTCCTCCCCATCATACACCGGCATCTACCCGAGAAACTAGCGAATGCAGCGCCCGGGAGTGACGCTGTATTACCT
Organism: Amblyomma maculatum; assembly: GCF_055883805.1. NCBI lineage: Eukaryota > Metazoa > Arthropoda > Arachnida > Ixodida > Ixodidae > Amblyomma > Amblyomma maculatum. Next base: position 213,289,934 of record NC_139345.1, on the reverse strand, counting down.
ACCCGGACTGCCAACTCGGTACTGACCACTGCACCTAGACGTAACGTCATTGATATTCTAGTGGATGGAGTCCCAATTTCTGCACTAATTGACACTGGCGCCCACATTTCTGTCCTCAGTTCATCGCTCCGCCGACGCCTCAAGAACGTCCTCACACCCGCTACCTCATCTACCATCTGTGTAGCGGATGGCAACACAGCTACTGTTATTGGTATGTTAGCACTGCCGGCCGCAACATCTCTGTGTTATTTACAGTCCTTACCAGTTGCCCTCAAGATGTTAAATTAGGCCTGGACTTTTTAACTGCCCACTCCGCTCTTATTGACTGTTCTTCTGAACTGCTTCGCTCTGTCTTGACGAACAAGCTCACGAAACTTCAACGCTCCATCTTCGCTCCGCTGCATGTACTCGTCTGCCACCTGAAGCCGCTGTGTATGTGATCATGTCACCTTTTCCCTCCCTTCCTGATGGCGACTACGTTGTTTCCCCCTTAACCGACGTTACTTTGCAGCATAGCATAACTCTCCCTCATAACATCGTGCACGTAGCCAATATGCACACTTATATTCCCGTCCTGAACTTCAGCTGTTCTGTACAAGTTCTCCCTGAGGGCATTTCTCTCGCCGAACTGACCCCACTGTCTGACTTTAATGTGTCTGCACTTTTACCTGACACTACCCTACTGAAAAATCCCGTATAAAATTCGTACAGGAAATCGTATACAGGTTTACTGTACAGGATCTGGGAAACAGGATTGGGGACTATTTCAGGAAATTCCTGTACTGCCCTGGAAAGTCCGAAATGAAACCGCGCGGAGCTCTGATGCCGGAATGGCCTGTATGGTTGATGGCCCTCGTTTCCGGAAAGAAACGCGTCGCCAGGGTGGAAAAAGCTTGCAACATTATTAAAAAGCATGCAACATGTATTGCCTAAGCAGGCAATAAAAAAATAGAGTAGTGGTTAAGGTGGCTGTCTGAAGACCATTAGGACCGAGTTCTGATTCCACACTTGGTAGTAAAATTCTTTATTTATTATTTTAAATGTAGTCGTTTTATTTTATATTGTTGCATGCTTTTTCCACCCTGGCGACGCGTTTCTTTCCGGAAACGAGGGCCATCAACCATACAGGCCATTTCGGTATCAGAACTCCACGCGGTTTCATTTTACGTAGGGTTATGAAAATGGTGTTTATTATTCAGTATATGTAGCTACTTTTGCTCTTTCGTACTTTATATTTTTCTTGGCAGTAGAATTTGTAGCCGTAATTCACCGATCGCCCATTAAATATGCTGAATATCTGTGCAGGCTATCACGAGGGTTCACAAATGTGCCGTATCTTTATAATGCATCGCTTTATTGAAGGCAAACCTCAAGATATAATTTACTAGTACTGATGTGTTTTTCATCGTCTACGAACGCTTGTAAGTTTTCCTACATACAGAGATATCCAGTGCACTAATACTTTTAATACTGAGCGTTTTAGCTTCACGTGCTACCAGCGGAGCATCGATGTCAATGAACACACTTCCGACTGAGCGGTTTCAATATGTAAACATTCGAGAACGCGTCGCGCGGTGTGCGGCTATCTGCGCATCTTTCGATGGTCAGCGATGTTTGTTTATTTTTTCTCGAACAGTTTTTTGTCATCGCTAGCGAAACGATACGTTCGTGCATCCACTTTCGTGTTGTAGGCGGCAGACTTTCAGTTACAGATATGAAGACGCACCGCAAGATCGCATGAGCTGCAGCGACTTTTGTACGCGCAAAAGCGACGCGACGCGCGTATATGCTTGCTAGCGCAGACTTCGACGGCTTCGCATTTTCGAGGTATTTGGGAAACGAAGCGTGCCCTTTATATACAGAATAGTTGTATAATATGTTTGGTATCATGCTTATTTAATGCGCTGGCGTGTCCGACATGGTCATTCTGGTAGAGCTTCGACGATCGGGCCGGCTTCTGTTCAGAAGCGGAATACTCTGCCCGGTATCAGTTCCAGAAATGACGCGTTCGTCCGGTTTCTGGTTAATTGATACAGGCTGAACCGAAACGAAACCGCGCGGAGCTCTCATTCCGGAAATTCCTATATGGTCCGTGGCCCTTGTTTCAGAAAAAAAGCTGGACGCCAGGCTGCAAAAAGCATGCAGAGCTATAAAATAACACCACTACATTTGAAAACGGAAAAGAAAGAAAAAGAAAAGAAAAAAAATTACATGTAATTCGAACTTCGGTCTTTTCAGCCAGCAAGCACGCACTTTAACCACTACACCACGGCAATTTTTTTTCTTTATTACCAATTTTTTTAAGCACACAGCATACACTCTGAATACACAATAACAAAGCAAAACAAAAGGAATGCTAAAAGCACTAGGCGCGTTCTGCCTAAAGCGCTAGATTTAAAAGGGCTTTACTGAAGCCAGCTGGTCCAGTACAGGTAGCCACTCCGGAGAATTATCTTGTGCACGCAGAATTTCTCTCAGGTATACCACGCTCTCGATGAAGTAGTGTCGAGCGCGATGTACAACGGTTCGCTCACGCCTGACATCCATACGCGTTTTCCATACGCTATGCATACATAATAGCAACTACACCACGGCAAGATACGGTGGTTGTGGTTATGTATCTGCTTATGTAGTCGAGATTGCTCTTTTGTAGTTTGTGTATTTTTGTAGGGTGTAGAATTTGTGGTCGTAATTGAACGATCGCCCTTTAAACACGCTGCATCTTTTTCCTGGCTATCACGAAGGGTTATCCGTGTAACGCATCTTTATAACATATCGCTTTCTTGCAGACAAACCTCATAATGTGACAATTTACTAGTGCTGATGTGCTTTGTCATCGTCTTCGAACGCATGCAATTTTTCCTACATATAGATATTTGCGGTGCACCAACACTTGTAATACTGCTTGTTTTAGCTTCACCTGCTGCCAGCGGAGCCGCGATGTCAATAAATTTACTTCTGACCAAGTGGTTTGTATACGTAAACACTCGAGGAACCGACTCCCGATGTCCGGCTGACCTGTGCATATTTCGATGGTCAGCGATGTTTCATTTATTCTCGAGCGTATTTTATCCGCGCTAACGAAACGCTGCGTTTTTGCTTGCACTTTCGCGTTGAAGGTGGCAGATCTTCAGTCGCAGAGTATGAAGATGCACCGCAAAATCGTACAAGCTGCAGCGACTGTTGCACACGCAAAAGCAAAGCGCGATGCATGTATGTACTTGCTAGCGCACACATCCACGGCTTCATATCTTCTAGATATGTGCGAAACAACGCGTACTCCACATATACATAAAAGTTGTAACGTATAATATGTATGGTTTCATGCTTATTTAGCGCGAAGGCATGTTCCGATGTGGTCATCCTGGCTGAGCTTCACGATCCGCCCGAATTTTACTGAGAAGCGGAAATACTCTGTCCCGTATCAGTTTCATTTATATTGGGTTTGTCCGGTTTCTGTTAAACCGGACATGACCTGTCCTGTATATGAACTCAATACAGGACTGGTCCGTCCTGTTTCATATCCATACCGGACTGGGATGTCATGTATAAGATGCATACTGGAAATGGTCTGCCCTGTATTAACTCGGTACCGGACTGGACCATCCGATTTCAGATTCATACCGGACATGACCTGTCCGAAATAAACCCGTTTAAGTTTCATACACGACTGGTCCGCCTTATTTAATATCCATACCGGTCTGGGATGTCGTGTATAAGATGCATACTGGAAATGGTCTGCCCTGTATTAACTCTATGCCGGACTGGACCCTCCGGATTAAGATTCATTCCGGACAGATCCTGTCCGATATAAACCCGTTCAAGCTTCATACAGGACTGGTCACACCGGTTTCAAATTTATACGGGATAATACAGGACTGGTTCAAACCCGTTTGTCGCGGTACGGGATTTTTTACTAGGGTACTGCTGGAGGATCGACACGACCTGCAGCCCCGCATATCAGGAATGGTAGCTCCATACTTGTGTCCTGATCGTTCTCAAGCACTTACACGCCTCGTAAAGTGACATTTTTGATTTTGGTAACCGACCCTTGGGGCAAACATCCCTCGTTACTCATCGCATCGATACAGGAGATACCAGACTAATTCACAGATGACGTTACCGAGTCGCCATTTCTGAACGTCATGTCATACGAGAAGAAGTAGACAAGGTGTTGGTAAGAAATATTATAGAGCCTTCGAGCAGCCCCTGGGCGTCACCTGTCGTGCTTGTTAAAAAGAAGGACAACACCTGGAGGTTCTGCGCTGATTACCGACATCTCAACAAAGTTACAAGGAAGGATGTTTATCCACTTCCCAGGATAGATGATGCCCTCGACTGCTTGCACGGTGCGAGTTATTTCTCTTCGATTGATCTTCGTTCCGGTTATTGGCAGATCGCGGTCGACGAACGGGACCAAGACCGCCTTCGTCACACCCGATGGCCTGTACCAATTCAAGGTGATGCCCTTTAGCCTGTGCAATGCGCCTGCTACATTCAGCGTATGATGGACTCTCTTTTACGTGGATTCAAATGGACGACGTGCTTATGTTATCTCGATGACGTCATTGTCTTTTCTTCGACCTTTGAGAGCCATCTTCACCGCCTTGATGCCATTCTTGGAGTCTTCCGAAGAGCTGGCCTTCAGCTGAATTGAAAGAAGTGTAGCTTCGGCCGGCGTAAACTCAAAGTGCTCGGACACCTGGTCGATGCCCGTGGCGTTCAACCCGACTCCGGCAAAATTCGTGCTTTAAGTGCGTTTCCTACACCCCACTGTACCAGTGACGTTCGTAGTTTTCTTGGCCTTTGCTCGTATTTTCGGCGCTTTGTCCCCAACTTTGCGGACACGGCTCGTCCACTCACACTTCTAAAGAACGGCGTTCCATTCTGCTGGGGCTAAGAACAATCAAGCCTTTTCTGCGCTCATCGCAGCTCTCACCAACCCGCCCGTCCTGTCACACTTCAACCCCTCAGCACGAACGGAGGTGCGCACCGACGCCAGTGGCCACGGTATTGGCTCCATTATCGCCCAACAGCAGACGGGCCGCACTCGCGTCATTGCTTATACCAGTCGCCTCCTTTCAGCGGCTGAGCGGAATTATTCGATCACAGAACGTGAGTGTTTAGCCCTCATGTGGGCCATCACGAAATTTCGCCCTTACCTGTTTGGCCGCCCGCTCTCCGTCATCACCGACCACCACGCCTTATGTTGGCTTTCTACGCTGAAGGAGCCTACTGGTCGTTTAGGGCGTTGGGCGCTGCGTCCTCAGGAATACACTTTTTCTGTCGTTCACAAGTCCGGCCGGCTACACACTGATGTCGATTGCCTTTTCCGCAACCCGGTAGATCCGCCTCCTGAAAGCAAGTGTGGCGATGACACCTGTGTGCTGTCCATCTCAGACCTTTTAAACATTCGTCATGAGCAGCGCTTAGCTCCCAAGCTTTGCGGCATTAACAATCGCCTCAGCATTGATCACCCTGACGCCACTCTTGCTTTGTTTGTGCTCCACAACGGCACTTTATATCGGCGGAATATGCGACCAGATGGCGCTGAGCTTCTGCTCGTAGTACCTGAACACCTGCGTGCCACCGCTCTTCGGCAACTGCATGACGCGCCCACTGCGGGTCATCTTGGCGTACCTCATACGTACGACAGCGTCCGTCGGCGCTTCTTTTGGCCAGGCCCCTACCGCTCTGTTCGTCGTTACGTGGCTTCTTGTGAAATGTGCCAGCAGCGGAAGAAGCCCTCGGTTGTGCCTGCTGGATCCCTACAGCTGATCGACATCCCAATAGACCCATTTTACCGAGTTAGCCATGATCTCCTCGGGCCATTTCCTCTGTCTGCTTCAGGTAATAAATGGATTGCGGTGGCTACGGACTATACTACGCGCTATGCCGTTACACGAGCGATACCTACCAGCTGTGCAACTGACGTGGCTGCGTTTCTCCTCCACGACGTTATCTTGCTCCACGGTGCTCCACGCCAGCTGCTCACTGACCGTGGCCGTTGCTTTCTTGCTCGAGTAGTCGAATTATCCGATACTGCTCCATTAAGCACTACTTAACCACCACTTACCATCCACAAACGAACAGCCTCACCGAATGCCTAAATCGCACACTCACGGATATGCTGTCAATGTATGTATCGGCTGATCACCGTGACTGGGATATTACTTTAACGTTTGTTACGTTCGCATAATTCCTCCCGTCAGGATATAATGGGCTGCTCGCCCTTCTATATTCTGTTCGGCCGTGACCCCTCTCTTCCGTTTGACAGCGTACTGCCTCACACCGCTGATGCAAGCTCCTATGTTCGTGACGCCATATTCCGAGCTGACGCCGCCCGTGTTGTTGCTCGCCGCCGACTGGCTTCTTCCCAGAACTCCCAAAAACAACGCCATGATTCTCCACATCGCGATGTCCACTGCTCTCCGGACTCTCTCGTCTTGCTCTGGTCTCCCGCTCGTAGAATTGGGCTCTGTGAGAAGCTCTTGCCGCGGTACACAGGCCCCTACAGTGTTTTACGGCCAGTCACTTCTGTGACATACGAAGTCACCCCTGTGCACCCACACCGACAGTTCGATATGCCACGTTCCGAAATCGTTCATGTCACTCGCATGAAGCCCTACCACTCCAGCTGTAGTTCCTCGACGTAGTACGCACCGGGACGGTGCTTTTCGTGGCGGGGTAATGTTACGCATATGCCACCGAAGAGGACGACGATAGAAAATAGAGTGAGAGACGACGAAGCTCAAGAAACCGTTGGGGCTTGCCTGAACACTTGCTGTGTTCTGCTGTGCTGTATATATATAGGTAATGTCACTGTACATGAGTGAGCCTCGTGGGTTGTGCGGGCAATTGCTTCACCGTAAGAGCATGCACTTAAGTATTAATTAGTGTCCACAAGTCAGGCACATACACAAAATCGAAAATAATAGCTAAAGACTAATGTCACCAAATGGACTGCACATACTCTTGCTGTAGGAGAACTAAAAGAAGGCCTGAAACCTTCTTTCTGCAACACTGATTTCCGCACTGGTATGCAATGTCCTGAAGCGACTATTGGGAACTCTTTTTTTTTAGGGAAGCCAGCAACACGCTCCTTTCCACACTATACCCTGGACTGCACATGATGTAATGTTCTATATTCCCACACACAAAACAGTGCAAGTGTAACAGAGCGGAAACGTTGTCAGGTCCGTCTTGAACATGCAGGGGTACTTCCAGAGCACGTGCGAATGCGATATAGTTAGGATCTGATCAGTGTTGTCGTCACGCATGGCTTCTAGGGTGAACTCGAAGCTTCTCTGAAGAGCATTTTGGCGGCTGGAGGAAGTGCTCTTGATGGATGTCCTGAGAGCGCATTACAGGCTGTCCGACACCTCGTTGAATATGGCACTTATGTGTGAGGGCATCCACTGGAAATATATTAAAAAGCCTCTGTTCTGTAGAGAACACACCAAACAGATAAAGCTAAGGGACAGGTCATCAATAGGAAATCCGCGCGTTAACCTTTGAAGGGTGGATTCAGAACCCGCCAGCAGATAAACCGGTTGAGCCGAACATGACCGCAGCTTTCGTACAGCCGCTTGAGTGGCAAAGCTTTCGGCCATTACGGAGAGCACGGCTTCAGTAAAACCTACAAACCATGAGCTCTTTGAAGAATAAATGCTAAAAGCCCCTCCGCTAGCTCCTCTGACCTTGTCCACAGAACCGACAGTGAAAGTTTATGGCGGCCATATACTCTGTTTCCAAATGCTCAAGTACCAGCGAGTGAAATGCCGCCAAAGGTGAACTGCCTTTAGAGCGCAAGGGCAATCAGTTGGGCTATTTGGTGTGGGGCAATCTTAACAAACAGGGCAAAGAATGGGACAAGAAAGACAACAGCTATTAAGTGACATGTTTATAAATGGATAGGCTTGACGTTTTAGGAGTACAAAGGAAAATACGGTTGTAAATGGTACATTCAACCATGAAGTCGAGAGAGACGATACGTGCTAAGCTCGGATGCTAACAGCAGTAAGGGGAGGGGGGTGCGTGGTAAGAAAAAACAGCAACAAAAACAGCAACAGCAACAAAGATGTTTTAGCAGAAGACGTTTGTAAAGGCAATAACAAAAAGGTAACGTGCAGCCAGGAAATGGTGATGAAGCAGTGTGATTTCCTTTGTGCTAACAAAGGCTTGATCTTTCATGTGAATGATGAAAGATTCCAAGATTTCGAGAGCTCAGATTTCGCGTGCGCACCGGTCGCGATATTTATTTAGGATGCCTGTTTGGTCGAGCAGACGATAAGTGTTTAAATTTTACGCAGTGGATAGCGAGGTTGCAACCTGTTGTTGATATAAGGCATTTGCGAGGCTCGCGCAATCTTTCATTTAGGCATCTACCATTTTGCTCGACAGAACGTTCGCAACATAATACAACATCGGTTTTATATTGAGTGCATTTTCACTTGTGATTTATGCCCCACGCTACAATTAGGGCCTCATCTGAGTTAACCCGTCTGCAAAGCACACCGAGCCTTTGCCCAGAATAGCAGACGGACTTCTGTCCTTCCTGCTGTTTTCCTAAACTTGTGCGCGAAACCACGTAATATAAAAGACAGCCGTTGGTGATTGCTTGGCGTTCGGCTGCTCTTTGCTGCAGTGATGGTGATCACCACCGTTCAGTAGTTTATCACATATATTCTGCTGTAGCTTCTCCGAAAATCTTGCGGATGCAATTCGGGTTACATACGATGAGAAAGCTTGTAGTGACATGGTGCGGGCAAGATCGGCAGAGTGCATTCTGCATGACAGAGATGGCTATGGCCCCTTTTGCAAGCTTGAGTGCCCAGGTGAAAATGGGAACAGGCTTTTGCGTCAGCAGGGCCATGTAGCACCAGCGGACGTGGTTTTATAAGGAGTTTAGCTGAAAATCCAAGAATTGAAGCTTTTTGACGTCAGGAGATTCCTTGGATAATGTGAGACCTTCAAGGCAGTGTTTCGTAAGAAGTTATTCATCGCTACATGCAAGACGCGGACACAGGAAGAAATATACAGGACAGCACCCATCCTGTGTATGTCTTCTTGTTCCCGTGTCTTTTATGTAGCCCTGAACAACTTGTTACGAAACCATGCTTCACCAACTAGCCCAGCAACGTGTTTTGTTAAGCAGTGTTTGGTCCCGTCTTCTTTTTTGTCTGTTTGACGAAAGGGTAAGAAATTGCTCTTATGTCCAGCATTTATTTCGAGACGATGCCTGATGATTGACGATGACGAAGTAGTCTTCGACATACCTGACGATGCCGCCGCTTCACTATGTGGAAAAAGACGGTTGACGGAAAAGCTATTGCAACTGCTTGGCATCAGGTTAAGTAGCCCAATGTTTTCATCCTTGACCACAGTTACAGGTCTGTTTTACCGCTATGCAAAACATTTTACTGGAATCAAATCGTTTGCTTTGTACATTTTTCAAACATCACTTCTACAAATGAAAAGAGTCAATTTTCTGTGTGGTTTATGCCTTTTCAGTTTTTTATTTCATTTATTTCACTTTTTCCTCTCTTCCTCTACCCCTCCAATCATATTGTCACGTTGTGGTGACCAGGGTCGGTGGCACAAATGAAGGGTCGGTGATTGCACTGAAAGAACTCTTTATGTGGCTGACTTGCGCCCGCAAAAGAACTAAGCAACTCGGCGGCGGCGATAGCAACAAACGTGCTCGTCGATCGTCGAACAAAGAATGCCCGTCGCACTCGTCAACGCTCAATTTAAAGGCTGCTCAGAACAATCTAGATAACGTCGCAATTGCTACCAGCACAAGCTGGAACATTGTAGAATGACACATGAGTGGCCGGAATCTTCGGGACAGATCTCGGTGCATCTTGCGCGACAACGAAACTGATAAAGGTGCGTCTCGCGACATCAAGCATTAACAAACAAAGAATACAGAACTGATACGCGATCCAGAATCAGAGTGATAAGGCCGCATGCCGGCGGCTGTTAAAATGAATTGACTGTGGCTTAGCTTGGTTAAGCCTGGTGATTGCAAAGCAATACGTGGTGCTACTATTGTACCGCTTCTGGTGATGCTTGGCTGTGCTATATTCACCATGGTGATGCTCCTGTTATGTTCATTGTACTTCTCTCGATACACACGTTCCTTCCCTGGTCGCTGTTGTCGCTCTACCGGTGTTTCTTGGGCACGTCGTTGTCGTCTGCTAGCTTTCCATCGCTCTGAACTGGTAGGGCTGTTAGTAGATGCACGTTCCAAACTATCGGCCAAATTCGTACCTCCCTCTCCTGCTTCTGTCGTCGATTCTGCTACCGAAGACAATGACCGCCTTTTCCGCCTAGCTGCTTCTTGCGCTCGTCGCTTGGAAAGCCGTTCTTCTCGCTCTTCTTCTGTCTCTGTGGTTCTCTTTTGCTTCCTCTTTGCAGCCTGCCTAAGCGCTTTGACTGTAGGCGGCCTCTCATGGCTTGACAAGAGGAGCGGAGACAGGCCGTAACTGCCACCGCGCAAGGCGACGGTGAGCCCCCGCTCTTACACAGATGGTTTGACGTCACGCAGCTCGCAGCGCCACTGGTGAGAGGAGCAGAAGTCAGGCGGTAACTGTCATGGCCTCCCTCCGAGATCACCACCGCGCGCGGAGGGGATCTCGGAGGCCATGTAACTGCCACCGCGCAAGGCGACGGCGCGAGTTGAGCCCCGCTCTTACACAGATGGTACGACGTCACACAGCCAGGTCACGCTAAAAATAAAGCGTAGCTGCCACCGCCGCGCCTTTTGACGGGCTGAGGTGGTAGCTAAAGTATTATTGCTTCGCAATAAAACAACACAGTTTTGAAGGTTTCGCGGCATTACTTCCCCCTAAAAAAACATCGCCTCGATGTTCCAAAACAAAGCAACTTAAACATAAACACTACAAAGTTTAAACACCACAGATTCCTTAACGCGCGTAATATGGCTTCAGTCGTACAACATGTACAATTTCCGGGCGTGCGCGTCGCCGTTGTAATGCAGATGTTCCGTCGAGAATGACTTCGTATTCCAGTGGTCCGACGCAGCGAATGATTTTGTACGGCACAAAGTATCGACGCAACAACTTTTCACTTAGTCCGCGACGGCGATTTGGTGTCCAAACCCACACTTGGTCTCCTGGATTCTACTCTGCGTGGCGTCGTAGTAAATTGTATCGTCAGCTGTCGGTGTGGTGTTGGTCTAATACGCAGCCGTGCGAGTCGTCGGGCTTCCACCTCACGGTGCAGGTAGGCGGCGACATCAAGGTTGTCCCCCGTTGGTTACGTGCGGCAACATTGCGTCTAGCGTCGTTGTGGGCTCCCTGCCGTACACAAGCTTGAACGGGGTCGCTCTGGTTGTCTCCTGGACTGCCGTATTATACGCGAAGATCACGTACGGCAAGGTGGTGTCCCAGGTCTTGTGTTCAGCATCGACGTACATGGCGATCATGTCCGTGATTGTTTTGTTCAGGCGCTCCATAAGGCCATTGGTCTGGGGATGGTACGCAGTTGTTCGTCGATGGCTTGTATGACTATTCCAGGATGGCATGCGTCAACTCTGCCGTAAACGCCGTTCCCCTCTCCATGCATGATGAGCCCTTCTGGGGCGCAGTGTAGCAAGAGAATTTGTTCGACAAAAAAAGTGGCCGGAATCTTCGGAACAGATCTCGGTGCATCCTGCGCTACAACGAAACTGATAAAGGTGCGTCTCGCGACATCGAGCATCAACAAACAAAGAATACAGAACTGATACGCGGGCCGCATACCGGCGGCTGTTAAAAAACAACAAATACAGTTTTGAAGGTTTCGCGGCAATATTCGTTCTAGACATGTAAGTATACTTTAAAAACTATCTCTGCTGCTCAATTCTTGGCCAATCCCTCTGCGTATGAGCCATATGTTATATAGTAAACAACAAGAAAAAGCTTCTCCCCTTCCCCAGTGCAGAGTAGCAGGCAAGATTTTGATCATTCCGGCCAACTCTGCCTTTCCAGCCAATTAACCCATCTATCTACCAACAGTGACAACAACAACAGCATGGTACTGTGGTTTGCAAGGAAGCCTCTGTGCTGATTTCGTAACTGGCTAGCAGCAGCTGGCTCAACAATGAGGCCAGGCAAGCCCAAAACATCACCTTCCGTTAATGTGTACTTTCGGCCAATTCAAACCATGGAGCTGGAGAGGTAAAAGGGCAGCAGCTTGCGAAATTTTCTCACGTCAATTGCACTGGCACTCTGCAACCGGACACTGCGGTAGTGGTCGATGCGCTTATTGATGGCTTGCATTAGGGCGGCGTGACTGGTACAGGTTTAATGTATAAGCAAGAAGCCAAAAGCACCGACGGGTCCTTTTTGTTGAAGATACTCCACGATCGCCGCAGAGATTATCACGATGTAGGGGTCTCCTATCTGAACTACATCGAGTGACTTCTGTAGGTAGACGCCGATAGTATTTGCCACGTGTTCTGCTCGCTGACCATCACGCGTAAGGGGAAGCCGTCTTTGCGGTTGTTTTCTCTGAATAATGCTTCAGGCAAAACATTTTTCTGTTCCTGACGGAAGCCGTCAGCATTTCTGGCTGAAGGGTGGGAATTGGTGAAGCATTGCGAGAGTTGCGAAGATTGTTTTCCAGTACGTGATGCTACGTCCGTGATGTATGTGGGGGCCCAGAAAAAAGAAAGGTAAATTATTGAAGCCTATCATATTGACAAGGCGGGCGAAACGTGTAAACACCCCTTCCCTCGCATTGACAGGAAAAGAAATTATTTATCTTTATAATCGCATGCCACAAAGGAAAGAGGGTGAGGGGAGACCATGTGTGAATGACGAGGCACCTGCGTGTGCCCATTGATTGTCATTTATATATGTAATGTGTTTGTGCCGTAAAACCTAGTTGCAGTCTAGCGGGTGTCCCTTGTGTATCGTGTTCTTTGTGTCCGTGTTTTTACCGCTAACAAAATGATTCCATCAGCATTGTCAGATTTGCCTCTGTGTATATTCTTCGCCATCTGTCTTTAGTTTCCTGGGACGAGTTGCAATCTGTGGTAGACGTAGCCGGTATAACAAGCAAAACTGTTTATTTATACATCAGGTAATGACGCCCGTTTTCGCTCTGCTTGGCGCGGGCGCCCATGCCGGGGTCTCCTTGCGGTCCGCCTGGTTAGCTTGCCGCTTGGGGCGCTGTCGTCAGTGGCGCCCACAACACAATCAAGCGAAAGTTTCTTGTTATGGCTTCCGTTTCCATGGGTTCATACGGCCCTGAGGCAAGAACGGCTAAGCCGCTTTCTTTGCCGGTCTAGCAATTAGATTTCCAGCTGCGTCTTTGAGTGACGGCACTGTCCTGGAGATATCGGTGCAGGCCCTCCACAGTAAACAAAAGGCAGAAATTCCAAGCCTTTCTGGATGCACCGCGGTTTATCATTTCTTCCCTTCTAGGCAGCGTCAAGAAACACGTCAAGCATTTTTGTGTTCTCCAGTTTTCGTTGAGTACAGAATTTCGGCCTCAAGTGGTGTCTTTACATCTAAAAAGAGTGTGAAGTCACCTATTTGTTGACCCTCGTGGATAGCTGGGGTAGAGGGACGCTTTGTGAGAGTGTGGTTAGCAGGGTGCGCCAAGTAAACTCTATGACTTGGTTAGCAGCTTGCAGCTTTTCGTGAAACCTCCGGTAATAGCGACACGGAGAGCAGGCCTCGGCGCATGCTTTCAAAAGGGCATTCTTGTAGAAGACGAACCTGCCGCCAGTCTCGAAATGCAAGATTCGTCACCGGTGCTGTCCATGTCCAGTGAAGGCGGGAATGGCCCTATTAGCAGGGCAACAGCAGGTGGATGGTCGGCATTCTTAATGGCGAACTTGGGGGATTTGCTGCTAGCCTTCTTGAAATGCCCCGCCAGTTACGTTTGCGGGATTCTCCCAGAAACAAGGAGGTAGTGTTCACAGCGGTCCCACTCTCACGGGGAGAGTCCGAAGGAGCGGCCAAAGTCAAGGGGCAGCTTGAAGCGGGCTTATTTATGACGGTCGTGCAGGCGGCCGTTCTTCGGAAGTGGTACCCCAACCTATGAAAACGGGCGACGCCGCCGGTTCGGTCCGTTCCGCTTCTAGGAAAATGGTCCCAGAGTCGCGCTTTTGCCATGCCGCGAGGCAGGCAAACGGCAAAAAAAGGCAGACGATATTGTCGACCATAAACCCTCAAATTGTAAAGTTAAAGCGCAGCTACTTTGGTCATCTGATGAGAAGAGAGGAGTCGCTGGAGAAAGATTTGATGTTGGGAAAGGTTGGGGGTCACCGGAGAAGGGGTAGGCAACGAACGCGATGGTTAGATGGCATCCTCGAGGCGGTGCAGATGAAGTTATGTGATGTTAGGAAGATAGTGAGAGACCGAAAAGCGTGGCGTGATATGGTCCATAGTGTCACGAAGAGTCGGACATGACTGAACGAATGAATTGAAATTGAAGGCAGGCAAAACAGAGTTAGACAGCACAGCGTAAGCGTAGTTGCGGGCTCGCTGCTAACTGCCCTGTCTCTTGCCTAGCGGAGAGGGCGCGCACGGCCATAAATACCCGAAACGCGGCGAAAAATGGGCTGAGGAGAATGCGCGGCGGAGGGAGCCGTTGTCGGTGTCCTCTTGGAAAGGCACCTGGACATCCGTCCATTTGAAAACCACTGCCCGCGCGCTACAGACCAAGTGCAGCGATCGGAATGTTTGGACCTACGGTTTGAGTGTTGTGTGTTTTGGAAGCACAACGTCGGCGCTGTTCGCGACTGCTTGGCACCTCTTGCGTGGGAGGAGTTTGGAGAGAGCGTAAAACGGAGACGTATGTTGCCTTGTGCATGTTTTGTGTTTGCTGTACTTAATATGCGCAAGAGAGCAGCATGGTACCTGCGGCGCACAATGCACAGTGCTACCCCGGATGTAAAGTGCCTGGCTTACAAAACCCTAGTCAGACCAATTATTGAATATGCCAAAGTAGTATGGGATCCTCACACAGCAACTAACATTCACAAGCTAGATAGGATTCAGCGGCTCGCTGCAAGGTTTATATATAATAAATACCGCCGTAACGATTCTTCAACAGACTGCTGCCAACAAGCCCAACTACCAATGTTAGAAAGCAGAACAAGGTATGAAAGACTAAAAACTCTTTACCTCATTATCAATAATAATCTAAAAATTAATAAATCAGACTACTTTGAGATCAAAACTAATGAGACATCAAGGCATCGTCATAGTAGGTTCATTCCATTGCCGGCTATAAAAAATAATTGCTTCAATTTTAGTTATTTCCCGCGAACTTGTAAGGACTGGAACTCTCTTCCAGATTCTGCTGTTCGATCATCATCATTATCTGAATTTGTACGGCATTTAGAAAATTTCATCTATGGCACTACCATAGGGTGATGAGGTTCTATTGCTGTTGTGTAGGATGGCTGTTGTTCCGATTTCTGTGTAATTCATTTTTGTTTTGTTTGTGTGTGTATTGAGAGACAATTTTTGATTGACTATTGATTTTCACCGTGTTCTATGTTGCTCATTTTTCGTTTTGTATTTTCCACTCCTGTTACAGCCCCTTATGGTGGCTGACAGTATTAATAAATGAAATGAAATGAAATATGTGGTACAGTGATTGACCAGCCAAACGCATTGCATTCTATTGGCCACATAGTGGTCTGTTGTTGATTGGTCTACGGACCAGACTGGGATTTCGGAAACGGTGAAGGAAGCGAGCGTTGCGGAGAGTTGGGTTCGGACGAGAGCCGCGTTCGGACGACGGTCGTGTGCAGACGGTTTGTCCGAGGAGGGAGGCTGGGCTGACGGAGGTCTCCAGGGACTCCGGCCTAAAGTGTAGCAGAAGGCCAAGGCCTGATCTGCTAGCTTCTGACCTCTGGGCGTCCACCCACTTGTACCGTGTCCGACGCAGAGGCCAACGTCTGCTGCGCCGCAACAGTCACCCAGTACAGTTTAGCCTTTTATGTCGTGTCACACGTGACGAGATTGTAAAATATGATGTAAATAAATGTGCACAGTCCAGAAGGAACGGTCTCATCTCAGCGCCGCTGTGTGTTGCTGAGCCACGGACACAGCGTGGGCTCTAACACTACTCTGTACGAGAGAAGAAGGCTGAATAGAAGAGAAACACCTGCCATAAAGGGAAGCATTTGCTTCGAATGTAACTGGCGCAGTCGACAGGATTGACCCAGCGACGTCCTGCAGAGTGGCGAGAGTTCGAAGCCCATGACTGATGTACAGTGAGGGTAGCACACTACCTCGGTGAGCCAAGGCTGACGAGGCAGAAGTGTGAAGGTGAGGTGCCCCGTTGGTCGACGCTAGCGACCACAGAGAACCGGTGACAGTGAGGCGATATGCCGGCGAGAGGCCTCAAAGCCAAGGCTTCAGGACGCGCCGGCGAGCGAGAGGCTGCCGAGAAAGTGAGCGGAGCGCTGAGATAACGAGGCGACGGACCCTATTCTGTGCGGCACCTGCGTGGGGGACTTCAAAAGCTCCGTGGCTGACAGCCAGACAACTGAGTGAGTTTCTCCGCTCTCACTTTACTTGCCTCGGTGAGTGCGCGTGAGTCGCAAGGTTAATGTAAAGTAATGCACAATGGCTGCATTTGGTTGGTGGAGTGATTATAACTGTGCATACGACTCTTGGTATGTCCCGATGACAGAGGCTGAGTGAGCCAAGGAAAAGGAGAGAAGCGACGCGCATATCCGCGATCTCCAGCGCCGGATAGCCATAGCCGAGGAAGAGTTAATACAGGAAAGGAAAAGGTTTGAGGAGCTAGCGTTCACAGAGAGCGGCGCGTAAACTACCGGTGCCGGTGCAGACTCAGGTGTACACTGGCGCAGATGACCCTGGGGAAACGTTGATCGAAGCAGTCGGTGAGTTGAGCAGCAGCATTGAGTCTGTTTTAGCTTGCAGAGAGCATCAAATAGGAATGCCGGATTCCTGCAAAAAATACAGTTGAAGTTTGCATTGAGGAGCCTCAGGTTATGGAATCAACCGATGTTCAGAAAGAGAGGGGCAGTCTCCTATCCCTAAAGTAAAGGTGTGCTGTACGGAGGCGCCTATGACATTGAATGTCATTGGTCGAAACGTGCAGGCTGAGTCGTGCGAAGTAGCGGAACGTGCTCACGATGCTAATGATGGCAATAAGAACAAAGACGCGAATTGCTTGGCTGGCGTCAGTGCTGAACATGTTTTCCCGACCAAATCGACAGTGCGCCAAGCAGATTGTGTCGAGAGCGCCACAATCCAAACAGTGATCGCGACACCAGTAGTAACATCCGAGGAGCCAGCCGCACA
Source organism: Amblyomma maculatum (assembly GCF_055883805.1). Lineage (NCBI taxonomy): Eukaryota > Metazoa > Arthropoda > Arachnida > Ixodida > Ixodidae > Amblyomma > Amblyomma maculatum. Next base: position 213,272,628 of record NC_139345.1, on the reverse strand, counting down.
GTTGGATAGGCGAGGCGATCCAGAAAACACGGGCTCATGTGAAGATGTAGATAAGCGGAGTGTGTGCGATGGCGACAGAAATCACGTACCACGCTTTAAAAACATCAAAGTAACATTGCCACAGGCAGCGGTGCACCACTACCAGCGTTGGGACTTTGGTGCGCACCTGTGTAAAGTACGGATCGCAAAGGCGGAACCTGCTGAAAATGAGCTTCTTGAGTCAGACACGATAGTTTCAGATACATTTTTTGGTTGCATTCTTGTTCGGCCTTTCGAAGAAGCGTGTGTGCTGTGTATGCAATCGGCTAGCGTCATCTGCGATGCAGGAGAGCGGCACAGCCGAAAATCAGGACGCGTGCTATTTTCTTGCATGCTGCGGCACGTCTGTGTCATGCGAGCCGTCCAGCTGTTTGATCCCGGTAGTTAGCGTTCAGAGCTTAATGTTCACCGTCTTCACCCACTCTTCCACTGTCAATTTGTGACAGACGAAGAGGTTTCCTGTGGCTCGATCACGCGCTGAGGCGGTGAATTGGAGTGGCGGAACGTCGACTACTAACCCAAGAGACTTTGAACAGGGAGTGAACAGTCATTGCTGTGCGGAACTTCTTTCCTGCGTGAACTTCTGCTCTTCGTGCTTTATAATGCTGACTTTAATGCCTTGTGTGATGTTGTGTACGCCAGGCAGTGTTGACTTGTATGGCGTATGGGTTATTCACTGTTCGCGAACGTGCACACGGAGCGTTTTCTCTCAGGCGCATGTCTTTCTACGGAATGCGATAGTTTCAGTGTTGTACAACCGTTTGCATGCAGCGGTTGTTTCTGTTTGTTTGGTGTGCGAGACACCACGATGTCCCCCTGACCTCTCCCCCCTCCCCCCGTTGCAGGTGTTTTATGTCGAGCGTACAGCAAGTGTACGCGCAGCATTCTCGATGTGGAGGAGTTAAGTTTACGGACTTCTCCCAGAAACATAGAGGAAGTGTTCACCGCGGGCCCACTGTCCCGGGGGAGAGTACGGAGGAGCGACCAATTTCAAGGGGCAGCTTGACGCGGGCTTATTTATGATGGTCGCGCAGGCGGCCGCTCTTCGGAAGTGGTACCCGAACCCATGGGAACGGCCGACGCCGCCGGTTCGGTCCGTTCCGATTCTAGGAAAATGGTCCCAGAGTCGCACTTTTGCCGTGTCGCGAGGCAGGCAAAACAGAGCTTTTAGAGAGCACAGCGTAAGCGCAGTTGTAGTAGGCTCGGCGCTCACTGCTCTGTCTCTCGTGCTTAGTGGAGATGGTCCGCACGGCCATAAATCCTCGAAACGAGGCGAAAAGTGGGCTGAGGAGAATGCGCGGCGGAGGAAGCCGTTGTCGGTGTCTTCTCGGAAAGGCGCCTGGACATCCTTCCCTTTGAAACCACCGCCCGCGCGCAACCGGCCACGTGCAGCGATCGGAATGTTTGGGCGTGAGGTTTGTGTGTTGTGTGTTTTGGAAGCGCAACCATCGGCACTGTTCGTGAATGCTTGGCACTTCTTGCGTGGGAGGAGTTTGGAGAGAGTGTAAAACGGAGATGTCTGTTGCCTTGTGTATGTTTTGTGTTTGCTTTACTTAATATGCTTAAGAGACAAGCATATGCGGCACAGTGTTGGCCAGCCAATTTTAAAGCATTGCATGCTATTGGCCACATAGTTGCCTGTCGGTGGTTGGTCTGCGGACAAGACTGGGATTTTGGAAACGGTGAAGGGAGCGAGCATTGTGGAGAGTTGGGCTCGGACGAGAGTCCAGTTCGGACGGCAGTCGAGTTCAGACGGGTTGTCCGAGGAGGGAGGCTAGGCTGACGGAGGGCTCCAGGGACTCCAGCCTAAAGTCTAGCAGAAGGCCAAGGCCTGATTCTACTAGCCTCTGATCTCTGAGCGCCCCACTTGTACGGCCCCACTTGTACCCACTTGTACGGTCTTCGAAGCGGAGTTCAACATCTGCCGCGCCGCAACAGTCACCCATTACAGTTTACTCTTTTATGTCATTGTGTAGCACGCGACGACATTGTAAATATGATGCAAATAAATGTGTACGGCCCACAAGCAATGGTCTCATCTGCGTGCCGCGATGTGTCCCTGAGCCACGGACACAGCGGTGGTCACCAACACTACTCTGTACATTAGAAGGCCGAAAAAATAAAGGGAAACACATGCCGTAAAGAGAAGCATTCGCTTCAAAGGTAACTCCGCCCACGGAAAAGCTTGCTTCCATTTTCGTCTGCGCACTCTAAGCTTGTAAAAGGAGCCATAGCCACCTCTATCACAAGGAATGCACTCTTCCGATCTTGCTCGTATTAGCAATCCCTCGTATGTATGCCGACGTTAATCCACAGGATTTCTCGAAGATCTGCAGAAACTTCACGATACACTATTGAAAAACTATCACCAACACTCCAGCAAAGAGCGGCTGGACATCAAGCGATCACGGACTGCTGGGATTCCATATTTGCATGGAGTCACCGACAGACACAACAAAACAGCAGGAAGGCAAGCGTCTGGTAGGTTTTGCAGACGGGTTAACTCAAATGTGGCCCCAATTGCACCCTGTGGCATAAACCACTACCGGAGGTTATGTCAATATAAAACCAATGTTGCGTGTGAAATCCCATCGTCATGTAAAAAAAAAATGTCGGCCAAACCGGTAGGTGCCCAAATAAAAAATTGCGCCAGCATTGCAGATTCCTTAGATCTACAAGAAGTTGCATCCTCGCTGTTCACTGTGTCAAATGAAAATATTGCTATCCTCTGCCCAACAATTCATTATTGATATAAACAGCGCGAACACGAAAACAAGGGACAAGAAAACACGAAAGCCACAGTACATGCGCTGACTCACAACTAAGCCTAAGCCGTTTAATGCAAGGCCCAGAAAAACAAACATGAAGAAAACGAAACAGTCTCGTGAAAAACCCCTGGGTTCACCTGCTGCATAAAAATTACTTTAAAAAATCACTTCTTCATGTTTTTCTTCATGTTTGTTTTTCTGGGCCTTGCAGTAAACGGCTTAGGCTTAGTTGTGAGTCAGCGCATGTACTGTGACTTTCGTGTTTCTTGTCCCTTGTTTTCGTGTTCGCGCTGTTTATATCAATAATGAATAAGTACCAACTCGCCCAACAAAGTATCTTGGTCTGCCCAACAAAACACGCATTCTAGAGAATTATCACGACCACTTGAAATTTGGGAAGCTTTTATCACTTGCAGTGAAGATCAAGCCTGTATCAACACAACATCCCTCACCCTGCCCCAGGATTCACAATAACTGCTTCAAACATCCCTCACCCTGCCCCAGGATTCACAATAACTGCTTCATCAGCAGTTCCTTGACATGTACTAGGCAGCTCATTAGATTTTGTTTTAACCTTTTACAAACTCTTTTGTTGAACCGTCTTGTTATCGAACCTCTTTTGCTGCTTTTTCTTACCACGCACACCCATCTTCTTGCCCCAGTCTTAGCAGTCGAGATGAGCTCTTGCCGCTCTTCTAAACTCATCATTTGTACTCATCATTTGTGCTCTAAAACTTTAAGCATTTATATTTCCTCCTTCCCAAAGAAACACGTCAGTTGATTGTTAGCGCTTGTTCTGTTGTCTTTCTTTTCCCCTCGTTTGCGCTGTTGTTAAGATGCTTCTCGAGTACACGTGAGATATTAGTGACCGTATGACCACTATATTCCCACCTATGGTTGGGTGACTCCAGAGCGAGCCAGATCTTCGGAGCCGCTCCTTTTAAAGAGCGGGTGAGCCATTTGGTTCCGCAAAGTCTGAGCCGGATCCGCCGGAGCCGTCGGATCCGGAGCGGTTGGAGCCGGAGCGGCCGGCCGGAGCCGTCGGACTTGCCTAGATTTTCCGAAATCGACGGAAAACTGCTCTCGGCGGCGTGCAGAATTTTCGCAGAACAGAGTCAAAAAGCTGTTTTGACATGATGCTTCATCTGTCGAGCAGAGAGACAAGCGCGCCAACGACCGGGATGGCGCTAGCCTCTCTGCTCGACGTCAAAGCAGCTTTTCGACTGTCTTCTGCGAAAATTGTGCACGCCGCCGAGAGCAGTTTTTCATCGATTCCGGAAAATCTAGGCAAGTACCGATGTTGAATCACTATATTTTGCTACTTTGTGAACGCTATTTTAGCTCGAATAGTGCAGTAGATTTTGCTTAGGATTTTTGTTAAACCCGGGCGTCAAATATTCAAGACCCTGTAGTTATGTAATAACTATCGTGTCTTCGTGCTTATTTGCTGCGAACTGGTGCAAGCTGGTGGTGGCATGGACGGTACGATGTCGCCAAGTAAGCTTGAATCATCACGCTTATTGATGTGTCATGTGCATTTCAGTCTGCCTTTGCAAGCCTCCGTGCAGTGCTCAATACAAAAGCGTCTGAATAATTAGATGTTACACAACAAGCCGCCGCAATGGCCCGTCATGAGTGCACTTTGCTTCGCTGCAAGTTTAATTATTCCATCTGATGCTTCTCTTATGTAAGTTTGCAGTTGTGTTTTGTGTAAAGAAACATCGCCACTTACTGAAACATTTTGCTTCATATCCGAGCATAAGAAACTTGTGAGCAAAGATTTCACAACTGTTTCTAATATGCTTTGATATATGAATATACCGGGTGTCCCAGCTAAATTGAACCAAGGGGTACAAAATAATATATTTGAGGTAGGTCAGTGAAACCAATTGCATACAACTGCCAGCCTCCTTGCGCACTACAGGCAATTTTTGTTTTGCAATTACTTAATTAGCTAATTATGGTAATTTCTCAAATTTATTAAATATCGACTTTAGACCAAAAATGTGAATTGGAAAGTTGTAGAGGACCTTCAGAAACCCCCATTTCATTAATTGCGATAAAGAAATTCTCACGTGTATCTTTTTTTCCGGGCTCAGAAGAAAGCCAGCGAAATACAAATAATACCACGTGACTAGTGCATTTGTGCGCCGCGATTGTGGTGCTCTCAGTCGTGGTTTGAGCGTACGAAATTAGCTGCGGCCGTGTCTTCTTGGCTCCGTTAAAGCGGCAGGCCGATATGCCCGCGAATGCTTCTTCGAACGCGTCAGACAGCCGGCCCACGTGACGGTGCAGTAGCAGCGAGACCGGCGAGCCGACACCACCGAGATTCTAACAAGGCCTCCTTCTCTCCCATCAGCGAACGTCACGACAAACGGATGAGCGATAAGGTGTCAGCCACTGAATCTGCGCATACAGGCTTGGGTGAAGGGGCGAGATGACATCATGTGACTCGACTAAAATTAGCACTGCACCTTATTTGCCGGTTCTTTAGCGCCATCCACCTGTCGTGATGTATGCTGCTGCGGTGCGCAGGCCTGGCCAAAATCGCGGTGGCGACGGGTGAGCTCGAACCATCGCCAACATTTCTGCCTGCCGCTGCAATGGGACCATCGGGTCAATTAGTGTCACTTGCACAATCAATTAGTTAATCAATAATTAATGCCGCCTTATACGGCCATATGTCAAGCAATAAGCAATAACCAATTATGACTAACTAATAAACGACTACAAATTAAAGACAAAATAACAATAATTACTAATTAATACAAATGCGTAAATATTTAATTGATAATTAATGTCACCTTAGTTGGCCGTTTGCCTATCAATAACCACTTACTAATTAATTGATAATTAATTATGCCTTATTGAATATATACTAAATAATGACTGACTAATTATAATCACTAACTAGTCGCACCTGCGTCATTAACTAATTAAATACTAATTATTGCCGCGCACTCTGTAAAATCGTGTAGCAGTATGCAGCACTGAGGCTTTCGCCTTTCATCGCTTTAGTCGCCACAGTGTCCTCGAATTTTTTTTACCTACCCTGTCCTTTCTCCCTATTCCTCACCTGTTTGACTTCGTCTACCGCTTCCTCACTATCCCTTTATTTCCGCCGCCCCTGTTCAAGTGCTTCAGATATCAGATACCGGGGCTGGCAAACACCTTTCCTTCCTTTTGAACAAATAATAAAATAACCACATAATCCTTGCATAGTCGTGCAGTTAGCGAAGGGTCAAAGTCTTTCCGTCCGATTTTATGCAGCCACACTTTTCTTCTGGTCAGGGTGTTTCCCGCGAGGGATGCAGAATAGCTTCTTGCCGTCCTCAGTCCAGTTTTGGCCCCCAACCGCACAACAAGGCATTTCAGCCCTTCCGGAACGAGATTATCAAAGCACTGTGCATGTTCTGATATCACTCAGAGCTAAAGAGCGAAAAACGAAATGAATTCGACGAAAACTAAAAAATTTCGGCGCGTAAGCAGAGAAGGCGAAACTGCGATAGCCGTCCGCTTTGTTAAAGGCTGCTGTCCGGTCACTAATGGGCGCTGCGCCCGTCCGCTCGAGGGCGCATCAGCCAGGTCCTAATAATAGGGTGGACGAAGTCATGCGTCCTCCGCCCGGCTGCCGCATAGAGTTGGCCAACTTCAACTTTTGTTGCATGCATTCTCGGAGGCGCATCGCAAGCTCCTCCTACTTTTTCAAAGATGGCCGCCGACTGAGTGTAGGCGAAACAAGGCCTAGGTGAACGGTGCCTGTCGATGAAAGATATACTTCATATCGCTATTGCTCGTTTATTACGATTATTCAAGTCGACTTGGAAGTTTGCCTTGCCATGTGCACAAGCATCGAGTGACAGTTCCCCCAGTTGAGTTGGCCTGCACCGAGTTGACGAGTGGCTGACAAACCTACGGAAGATGTACTACTGCTACACAGTTGCGGTGCCTCGACGGGTTTATTTGGAGGCGTTTGTGATTGCTGCAGGATTGTCACGGACAGCATCAAGAAACGCTCCCCGCAATGAATTAATTCCCTGTGCGCGTAGACAGTTTCATAGCAGCGACAATTAGTGGGCGTGTAGCGAAAGTGATACGTTTGGGACGACTGCTGTTTTGCCAAGTTGGTTAAATCGCCTGCAAGTATATCTGGTACGAGCGAAAAGCTCACTTCGCACGCTTTGGTTTCCGAATGTTGATATGAATTTTGAGCTGTGCTAGTCGCATTCATTCGTCTGCGTGCAGCGATCGCGAGCATACGATGTTGTTCATGTTACGTGCCGATCACTGATATCAATCGTGTTTCGTGTATGTGCTGTGCTTCAGAACTGCCGTGGGTGTGAAGTGCCCTTTTTGAAAACTGTGTTTTACGTGCGCGAAACGATTTTGACCGAACGGAGAAGCGTCGGGAAGTCGGCACCAATCTGCTGCTTGGTGGCAGTTATGTAAAGCCTCACTGATCCATACTTTTACATTCAATGCTTTTGTACAGACAGACTCCCTGACGAAGGATCGCTCAGTGGTTGGCCAGAGCATGAAATGTGTTCTTTACGGTACACCTGCAGCTTGGTGATATTGTAAAATGACCCAAAAGCCTCAATGTGCCTGTATATACACAAAATTCAGTGAGATGAGCAATCCAAAACACAAAGCTGCATTAGATGGGTTTTTAAGCACACGTGGCATTGAGGAAAAAAAGCACTGCGAGTTTCAGTTGATTATGGAAATAAGTGTAAGTACAAAATGCAACCATAATTTCAAACGGTTCGATTTGGGCCTCGCCAGCACCTTTTTATTCAGTCTCAAACAGGCCAGGAGATTGTAAACAATCAATAAAGAAATTTTTCTTGGATTGACAAGATTATCCAGCAGCTTTCTCATTATATGCAATTATAATATTGACCTAGTAAACCTCTTGAAGTTCAGTGCTGCTTTGTTTGCCTCTCTGTCTTAGAATTCGTTACCTGTTACACAAGCCACTGGGTACAAAACATCTGGATTTGCAAGTCATTTAGCCTCCCGTGGCAAGGACTCCTAACATCCACACACACTCGCTTTCTTCCATTTTTCTTTTATTTGACAGTTCAGAGTTCCAAGCACAGTTTTCTTTCTCGGAAGAGTATTGAATTCTCAGAGGAGACATTTTCTTTGATATCACAAGGTGCAGTTTTGTCATCACTCTTTTGGAGAACTGCACTGTGTTTACATGCCACTACAATTGGTTTCTGTTCTTTGAATTGTATTGAAGATCTGTGTATTCACTCCACGATGAACTTGACGTATGAGCTTGCAGTATAATTATGTAAACAAATCAAAGGACTCGGGTAGGTAAGTACACAAGTCATAGAAGTATGGCATTTCATGTTCACAGTCAAGTCAAAATTCCATCAAGTCTAAGTGGCATGCCATTACATTTGGTCACTGTTTTACAATTAGCCCCTAGACAGTTTTCCTCTACATGTGGGAATCCTTAGCCCATGCAAGGCAGTGGGGGCTTAGTATTTCTTGCTGCCAACTGACCGCTCCAGCCACGCACTATTATTCTGTCGTGCAGTGCCACAACTTTTCAGTGCTTACTCTTAGCTGTATTGTTTTTAAGTATGAGAAACACTGAAATAAAACTACAACATAAGAATAAAACACTCATTCCACACAAAACATCCAATATTTATATATTTGTACTTAGAATAGTCATTCATATCATGCAATGTTTCGAAAACTTTAGGGACTTCCTCAGCAGCAGCACAGTTGTGCCATATTTCTTGTTTATTTGTGCTCAACACTAGCTGTACAAATATTTTGCTTGAAATTTGGCTGGTAGAGGCTGTCTCAACTGGTAACAATTCTTTTCAGTGCATGCCGCAGCTGTGTAGCTTGAGCTGCGGCATGTACTGAACGGCACGATCTTAACACTCAATCGCCAGATTTCATCTGCTACTTTCAGTGTCTGAAATGACAAAAGCAGTGCACGCACATGAAACCTAGGAAGACCAAATGGCATAGCTCAAGAAAAGGAAGTTTATGCTGCACTTGACATGAAGCCACTTATTAATATAGGTAGCACTGAGTACAGAGATTGAGAAACTGGTATTACATACTGGGGGGCATGCATATTGTAGTTTTGCCAACCAAACTGATTATGAATAGCATAGTCTTGCTGCTGAATCAAATATGAATAGTGCTGAAAACCAAACTGATTACAAATAAACTACTTGAGCAGCTATTTTAAATGTATTTGAAGAAGTAAACACATTAAATTTTAGAGATAATTTGAACATGCACAGTTTGAATCATTTGCTATGGCATGGATACCATAGCAAATGATTCCATGCACTTTTGAAGATTTGCTACTGTCATGAACCTCGACACATTTCTGCATGCAAATCCATCTCATATGCAACACCACAGCTGTACGTTGCAGCCAGAAATGAGGATTACGTGGCGAAATGTACACCACTAAGAGATTGCTACCACCGGGGAGAACCGGATGGCAAATAGTACTTCTGTAGATGTTACAAATGATGTGCATGTTTGTTTATGCTTTGCAGTCTATTTTTTCACAGTAAAACACGCTTGTTGTAAAATGCGTTTAGGCTGTAGTTTTGGATGAAAACATTAAATGACCAGCTCCTACATCTTTGCCGCGAGTTCTATACCAAAGTGAACGCACGAACACAGGCAGGGGAGATATGAATATATACACTTTACCTTTCAATGTATACGTCCGGGAGTACTTAAAAAAAATTCGTGCTGTCTTCTCCTCATACTAACATAAACACACCAAGTAGATGGCGAAAGCAGGCGCCGCTGGGGCATGTGTGCTTCTGCGCTGTTGATGGACGATTGCATTGCAGGCGACTTAATCGCTCTTCTAATGATCAATTCATACTGTTTGTGCTGAATATGCGGGGGCTCAATAAATCTACAGCTAGGGTGCAAATGAATTTGATAGCTGACGATCGAGAGGCACCGTGAAGAGGAAAAGTTTCCCCAAACCAGCACCGCAGCCGCCTTATGCAGTTTCGATATTCGAAGCAGCGCGCGCCGGGCGCGCCAATCAAAGCGCTGGAGAAATCCCCCTCCCAAAAGTGACCGTAAAGCACCCTGTGCGCCTCCCGTGCTGAACGCATCCGACAGCTGGCGGAAGGCGGATGGTCGCAGCGCCACTAAAAACGACAGTACGGCGGCCTTTATGCACGCTCTCCGCCCGGCACGGGGGAACGTTCATGGCGGCATAGGGTCACGTGCCACGGATGAACCAATCGCTGGCGTCGTCGGCTGGATCAAAGCCTTTCCATGCTTTAAAATTATTGAGGGACTTTAAGGCGGGTGTGACTTCCGCACCATCTATTAGCGACGCGAGAAAGTAGCCTCCTGCCCTTTTTCGCAAGATTTGCAATAATCTCCTCTCTCTCTCGACTGCCTTTTGAGCGGAGTGCGCCGTTCTTTTGCAGAGCGAGTGAGGTGGTTTTTTTTTTGCTTTTTGTTCTAGGCATGGAGATCTGCTAGATGGCTGGAACGGCGGTTCGTTTGAAAAGACGGCCAGTTCTAATGGAACTGTAGGGGCTTCAGGAACCGCCAAAAACGCTCGAATCTGCGCCTCTACTTAGAAATATTCGAAACTTTGCCCGGCGTGGTCGTCCTCCAGGAGCCAGGACCGGCGGCCAGATTAACAAACTACATGACGTTCCAGCGAGACCCTTCGTCCTGTCTGTTCGTACACAAATCATACACGGCCACAGAAGTGGATCTAGACCTAACACACCCCTATTCGTACGTCATGGTGACGATCTTACCCCTCCGCCGCTCAGATTCTCCCATGCACATACTGAATATGTACTGCTCCCCCAAACTAAAGGGAGTGACGTTCGCAGACATCTTTAGCCGCACGCTGAAGACAGCGGGTCGAGACCCCCTCCTGATATTGGGTGACTTCACTGCCCCCAGTCAGCTGTGGGGGTACCGCAGATAGGAGGTGTGAGGACACAAACTGGCGGAGCTTGTGTCCACACTGGGCCTCACCCTCCACACCGACCCTGTTTACCCAACACACCTAGGTAACTCCGTGATGGAGGACACGTGTGCGGAGCTTACTTTCACTCGCAACATACGACGCAAAGACTGGGTTAACGCCGGGGAAACCCTCGGCAGCGACCACGGCCTTCTTAATACCCCGATCTACACACGCCCTCTCAAGCGTCCTACCACACAAGCCCACATCCCTAAATGAACTACCTTCCGACATTTTCCCGCCACTACCAACACGCCCATAGCAGAGCAAGGGTACTCCAACTGGTCCCGGTCACTGATGTCACACCTTCGCACACATGAAACGCAGATCCAGCTCACAGAGGCAATAACGGACATGGATAACCACCTCATTCATCTCTGGGAAGCTCGCCGCAGCCTTAGAGGCCGCTGGCGTCGCCGAAAATACAACCGAAAACTTAAAGAATGCATTGCCGATATCACCCACCGAGCCGCCGAGTACGCGGCTCAGCTCGCTGACTCGTACTGGGTGGATCGTTGCAATACAGCGGCCCGACAAATGTCTAGTCGTAATACATGGAGGCTCTTCCGAGCTCTCATCAATCCAACGCAGGCCCACACCGAAACCTAAAAGCATTTACACCGAGCAATCCACTCCTTTAAAGGCAACACTATGCAGCTGGCACAATCGCTCCGGGGCCGTTACTTCTGCACAGCTCAAGACCCCCCAGGATCGGTCTACTCCTAAACAGGCAAGGAGAACTCGGAGCTGGACAAACCTTTCCAGCTTCACGACCTTCGGGCCAGTCTAGTGAAAATGAAGAGAGGCACCGCGCCTGGTCGGGACAAGGTCACCGTCAAGCTTTTGGCGAACCTGCCTGACTCAACGTACCAGTGCCTACTCGGATACATTAACGGAATCTGGACAGCGGAAACACCCTTACCAATCGATTGGAAAACGGCACTTGTGAATTTCATCCCGAAAGCTGGCAAACCAATCGACGCGGATAACCTGCGCCCCATCTCTCTCACCTCTTGTGTGGGCAAACTAATGGAGACTATGGTGCGCGATCGGCTATCCGAGTATCTTGAACACAGGCACACTTTCGCGCACACCATGTTCGGATTTCGCCCACACAGATCCGCACAGGATGTCCTTCTCCAACTTAACATAGAAATTCTCAACCCATTCGTACGCCCCCACAATGACTGAGGTTTACTCGCCCTAGACTTGAAAGGCGCTTTTGATAACGTCACACACGAAGTCATACTGACCCATCTGAGTGAAACGCATTGTGGCAGCAATACTTTCAATTATATATACCCAAGCAGCATGCCGTCAATGAACCGCCACTGGTCCAATATTGGTAAATATTGGCGTCTGATTGGGGCGCACAAAGAGCCAAGATATAATTTGATTGGCTCTCCTATCAAAACCAGTATTGGCATACTACCTTGTTTACTAGCATTCAATGGCACTCAACGGCTGCTCAATATCTTCCACCCAAGCTCACTCACTGGTTGTTGTATCACGGCTATCCCGCCAAGCTCACTGGCCATCCAATATCTTGTTTCCATGCTTATTCACTAGATATTTACAACTGGCATCCAGCCAGAGTTATCGGCTACCCAATATTTCCAATCCAATCTTGCCCAGTGGTTTTGCATTATTGGCATCCAGCCACACCAATTGGCAATCCGGCACATTATAGTGCTGATTGTTTCAATAATCAGTACTACGGCTAGTTGCTATTTCGTGCTATGGCTAATAGGCAACTACAAAACCATCCCATGCGTATGCAGTGCTGATATTTTTCACGTAGCTTTTTTTGAAATAAAGCATGCTGAGAATATCCATGCACAGAAAATAATACAGCTGAAAGGTTCATTGCATGGTGATTTATTAGGTGTGCATGGGTTACAGGGGATGGAAATATTTAGGCAGAACTCTTAGACTTCAGTGCTCCTCCTGTTTTTGCGTCCCTTGGTAAGGTGTTCTCAGGTCGCAGGTTGGAGGAAGGCGCTGAGTTCGTCGCAGCTTCTTTTGTGGTCGGTTGTAGGGGCAGCAGCTCGCAGCAGCCTTTAAAGATATGGACTTAAGCAGCGTGCATAACAATGTATTTCCTTTCGCAGATGGCACCTGGAAGTAAAAGCAACATTCATAAATCCCATTAAGAGAGAAAACTTTTGGAAAGTGGAAATACAGCTAGACCGTGAAGTAAAAATGCAAAATAAAGCACCACCTGTTGGCCCTCAGGCAACTTTCTTGTCTGGTTTACTCAGGTTGAAATAAGCTGCATACTCGGTGAGGCCGGCCATATTAATAATGCCAATAATGCAAACACGGGGGCCAGTTGGTTGATCATTCTGTGGAATACTGCGCTACTTGATATACAGAGACGAAAGGAAGACGACCCACGAATGAAGCGCGCTTCATTCGTGTGTCGTCTTCCTTGTGTCTCTGTATATCAAGTAGCGCAGTATTCCACAGAACGGCCATATCAACTTGGTTACATTGGTTTCGACATCTGGCAGTGCACGGCTTCCCATGTGGATGTGTTGTTGACGCTGAAAACATAAAACAAATGATTCCGTTATCTTTTCGTTAAACGGTAGTCAGTGCTTGCCCCCCTCTACTTGTAGCGCCTTTGTGATCGAACACCTGTAGAAGAAAGACGTCATAACTGCATGCTTCAGATCAATAGCTTTCCTTTGAATAGTTTTCGTTAGGGTAGGTTGCCGCAAGAACTAAAAGAAACTACAAAGAAAAAAGAGACGCAAAAAATGGCAGTCGCACTCCGACCGCGGCTGCTAAAATTAGTGTACACCGCATCATTACTGCAAACAGAACCTTTTATAATTTGTCAAAGCTGCAGCCAAAACAATATACTACACAGATGCCTTGGGATTTTTATGATATACTCAAATTGAAAAAATAAAGAAATCCGTAGCTTAGCATCACGTTTGTTGTGGAAACAAGTTTGTACGTGTGGTAAAGTATAAGAACTGTGGTAGCAACTGTAAATAAGAATCCCCTTTTCAGATTTTTTTTTCATGGAGTTCTTCGAGCGGACAGTAGAAGCTCTTGCACGTAGAAGATAAAGTGTCATGTTTCAGGCAAGGCCCTTTTTTCTGCGCGATATAACAATCAATAATTGTGGATAAGTACATTTTTGAACGAAAAGTTTTTTTTATTATTTCCGTAAAAATTCAAATTTAGCAGTAAGAATAAGTGCGTCGGCAGATCTTCTTTCCGGACGCTTTTAGTTTTCTACAAGTGATAGTAAAACTGCACCTGATGGCTATTTTGTGACACTTCTACTACTCGGGATTAGCGCAGGAGAAAGATCAAACACGTGAATAAGCTCAAAGTCGTTTAGACCATTCCAAACGCTCATTCATTACGGCAAATTACAATATTAAATGTTCACTCGCAACTAAAAATCATGTTCCAGAAAGCTCAACTTAACCATCAATAGCTTTCCTTTGAATAGTTTTCGTTAGGGTAGGTTGCCGCAAGAACTAAAAGAAACTACAAAGAAAAAAGAGACGCAAAAAATGGCAGTCGCACTCCGACCGCGGCTGCTAAAATTAGTGTACACCGCATCATTACTGCAAACAGAACCTTTTATAATTTGTCAAAGCTGCAGCCAAAATAACATACTACACAGATGCTTTGGGATTTTTATGATATACTCAAATTGAAAAAATAAAGAAATCCGTAGCTTAGCATCACGTTTGTTGTGGAAACAAGTTTGTACGTGTGGTAAAGTATAAGAACTGTGGTAGCAACTGTAAATAAGAATCCCCTTTTCAGATTTTTTTTTCATGGAGTTCTTCGCGCGGACAGTAGAAGCTCTTGCACGTAGAAGATAAAGTGTCATGTTTCAGGCAAGGCCCTTTTTTCTGCGCGATATAACAATCAATAATTGTGGATAAGTACATTTTGGAACGAAAAGTTTTTTTTATTATTTCCGTAAAAATTCAAATTTAGCAGTAAGAATAAGTGCGTCGGCAGATCTTCTTTCCGGACGCTTTTAGTTTTCTACAAGTGATAGTAAAACTGCACCTGCTGGCTATTTTGTGACACTTCTACTACTCGGGATTAGCGCAGGAGAAAGATCAAACACGTGAATAAGCTCAAAGTCGTTTAGACCATTCCAAACGCTCATTCATTACGGCAAATTACAATATTAAATGTTCACTCGCAACTAAAAATCATGTTCCAGAAAGCTCAACTTAACCATGAGTTTTGAATATAGTATGTAAAAGAAATTGATCACTTCAGACACACAACACGAGCGATGAAGTTGTAACCTGAAAATAACACAAAACACGCATCATGTTTTACAGGGCCACATTTTTTTTGCAATACAAATTGGCCACCTCTGCGCCGTAAATTTTGTCTTTGTGACGAGAGTTTATGCAAACAAAGTAGTGCGCTGAAAATACAGTTCAGAATTGACTAGCGTGGTGAGGTCCAAATAAATGGCTTTCCGTTCTTGCAAGCATATCGGTTATTGACATGATGATCAAGGCTGACAACATAGAGCACCAAATCATGCAAAAAAATGGTATCTTACCGTAAGGCTAGCGCAGATTCGCAGACCTCAATTGCAACAATCCAAAATGAATGTTGCCACGCAAAGTACATCCCAGGGATCTGATGCTTTATACACCTGGTAAGAAAAAGTAGCGATCTTACAACGAGACAAAGCAAGAAATAATCTCAGAAAGCTCAGTTCAGTTATGAACAAGCAACTTAAAATGCTGGTGATACTCACAGATATCCTCTTTCAGGCATGGTCATTAAAACGAATTAGAACTTTCACAAGGCTTGGGTTTTCGGTTCTGCTGTCCAAAGCTGCGGGAGCTCGAGCAGCTCGAGCGGGTGGGGATTGTGTGGCCGGCCGGACGCCTCTGAATCAACCGCTTGTGTCGAGTTTCGAGGCACGGTTGGAAGGGGGCAGAAGGGTCGTTGTGTTTTCTCTCTCTCTCTCTTTGTTGCTTAAGATCTGTCGAAAGAGGACGCATAAAGCTCAAAGGCGGTGAGAGAAATGAAAGAGGTCCCGTAGGACCGCGCGAGCCCAGAAGGCTGCCAGCCAGGAAAGTTGACTCCCCCCCACCCCTCCCCACGTCCCATCTCCCCTTCCCCCGGACGCCAAGAGTGCCGCCGCGACACTAGGCCGGCATAACCTGCGTCCGGTATCCCCCCCCCCCCCCTTAAGAATATACCATAGATCCTAGAAGAAGAAGTTGGCGGGAAGGAAGGGAAGAGTGCGGGGGAGTAGACGAGGGGGGGGGGGGGGGCATTGTGAGCAACGCGTGCCTAGCCGGGAGGAAAGAAAGGGCAGTGAAGGTCGCTGTCCTTCCGCGATGACTGCTTCACGGGGAGAAAATGCTACATGACGTGAAGTTGAAAGCAGTTTGGAAAATTGCTTTAGACAAGGCCCTCGGGCGGAGAGGCGACAAAAGGACGAGAGAATGGAAACCATATGTTCTTTGCGCCAAGCATGTGAGGAGGAATGAGCAGAGTTTTGCCCTCGGCTTCGCTAAAACAACGAGAAGTGCGTTCGGAGCTCTTTGGTCGCCTCGGTTGCTGGCTCGGCAACGTTTTCAGTGGCGTGATAATTTCGCTACATTTTTTTTTTGTTAATGCGAAATGTGTTTTACCTACGTGTTTCAGTAATAATCACATACGTAAAACAATCTTCAGTTTTCACGGAATCGTTCTCGGTTCGAACAAATGGACATAATTTTTTTTAGTAAAGATGGCGCACAGGTTCATGACGGAGTGCTCTTGAAACGTCATCACGCGCAACTGAGCGATGCAGCAGCCCGTATACTTGCTGTATTCCTATTAAGGAAAAGAAAAGCGAAAACGACCATAACTACGGGTACTTCAAGGTTAAAATTCCCATGTTATTAGGTTTTTTTTTCAAATCAGGTCGACGTTTAGAGCAAGAAAAAATCCGCATAGAACTAAGCGTGGGCATATAAAGCAGCAAGAGATACAAAATATTCGACGAGCTAAGATCTGAAGAACTGATTTGGCAGTAAAGAAAAAATAGGAAGAAACCAAGGGTCAACATTGAAACTATATCTACTAACTTGGGACAAAGTGTAGTCCTCAGAAAGAAGCGTGGTAAAATCATCTTTCAGCCCGCGGAAGCTGCGCTTGTGAAAGTGGCAGAATATTTCAGAGGAAACCCAATTCTCAATCATGTGTTAGATTTTTCGACAGTGATGTTCTCGAAAAATGCCCCAAAACTGCTTAAATAACGCACTCGCATTACTTTTAATATATATGAATTGCCATTAGCTATCTGGTTGACACGATGGGATAGAATTGTTTAGTTCTCTGGAGGGAAACGCCTTCGGTGCGGTGATTATATGGTTGGATAATAAGGCATAGAATGCCTGAAGAATAGTTTCTGATCAGTGCTTAGGAGAACGCTGTCAAAAGCTGTAGTCAAATGCATCATTATGAGCCATGTATTGCAGCTTTTGAACAAAAATAACTTTCATAGAGAGCATCGTTATTATGCAATTTCAATTTTGTTACCATATATGCTGGCGACACATGAGCGCGCATTCATTGCACTGTAGGTAATTGTTTTAAATTTTTATTTTGTTCGTTTGCCTTGCCACGTGTAGTGCTGTTGATTTTTTTTATTATCTTCTACATGCACACAATGTTTCGGCAGTGTGCGATTTACGTCGCATTAGAATACGAACCATTCCAGTACAGTTCAGATTTCTTTTCTTGTCAAGTGAATTAGCTAGACATAGCGTAGAATATATGTTGGTTGTATTTTTTCTTTGAGCTGAAATATTTTATGCGCTGCTATACCGATGACCAAAGTCGTTCAGTCTTTATCTGTCTGTTGCTGAGGCCCACAGCAGAGCACTAAAGAGTACAGGAATAAGATGCAAATTTGTGTTTAGTAGATATTAGAACTCGAAGGCCTTGAAAGTAGCCCAACATATCTGTCTATAAGAACAGCTAGTACTGAGGCGTGGTATAGTCGGTGCTGATGCTGAATGCTGGAAACAGCTAGCGTAATGGCGAATCATGCAGTGAGTGTTTGATTGGCTAGCGCGATCGATCTCTCCCACCTCTGCTATCGATTGAAAATGTGTAGGGTTTCTCTCTATTGCGCAAAACAAGGCGGAAATAATGATGCTACGCGTGCGTGTTTCCAATCATGGACAAACGTTTACAGGATGTGGATTCACCGGATATATTCGATCGTTTCTCCGTTTACTATCCAAACGTAGCCACTGGTGTTTGTTCATGCGACTCACACGTTCTGTTGCGTTCTGTGCATTTGAGTACCTTACGTTTCTTGACTGCACAGGAGGTTTTTCGCGGACACACATCTATTGAACTTTTGCTTGTCAGATGTGTGCTCGAGCGTGTGCGTATGCTTGTGCACTCGTAAGCGTATATATAGGCCCATGGAACGAAATTCCATGCGCGAGAGTTGTTGCCGAGATGTGTTCAGGATCTGTGCACTGATGTGTCTATCACTTTCAATCATTCTGGTTTAACGACATCAGAAAAACAAATCGTCTCTACCGGGAATCGGACTCCTAGCCTAGCTAGTGCTTTAACCACTGCGCTAAACCCTGTATCGCGAAACTAGCACCATACGTAATTCTCCTTGTCTACCGTGATGATAGCGACGAGAATGACGCTGCAATTAGTGATAATGACAATGATGACAGTATCAATGGTAATGACGCTGCGTTTAGTTGATAACGATAATGATACGTGATGCACCGTATACAGCAGCATTAATCTCGCCTTCGCAAATTTCTGCAGTGTAGATTGCACATGCTGTCAGAATTTTTTCAACACTTGGCTAAAGTTTGGAACACTATCTGTGTTAGCTACGTCCACGCGTGATCGACATCCGGCCCTCTAGTCTGCAGGAATTGTCTCTAAGATATTATATGCAGAATTTTACATAACAACTAATCGTGCCTAAAATCGTAAATAAAAGAGTACTCTACCAAAATTGTCAAATATAATCGCAGGTCATCCGCAGCAATTAGTGAATCACGGAAATTTTATTCAGAAAAATATATTCTACATTTTCCGTGATGGGCGCTTGTGTGCATTTTGTGTGGTCAGCTCAGTCAAACAGTTTTAAGACAATCTGTACATTAATCCCAAAAAGCTTTATATATATGGTGGCCCAAATTACGTATGGCGTATGAATATCTTCTACAGTTGAACGGAAACTGATGCCCGGGCCAGCGAAAAATTTAGTTGGGACGAAATTAGTCCAAAAACAGTTATATTGGGATACATGCACATTGAAAAATGTCTGTGTCGGTCAGAGCTGCTTCTACTGTTTTTTTAGCGCCGCCGCAGCCTGAAATGTGCAATGGTGACCAGCCATCAAAGCTCGTTAGACAATATCGACTACTAAAAACCACGATGTATACAATATTGGAATGCCATCAAATCTGATGGGACAATATTGACCAATCTATGTCAAGATATATTTCATGTTGACAAGCCATCCATATTGGCAGAACATTATTGCCCAACCTATGCCATTAGGATGCAATGCTGGCTAGCCATCACAGTCCATCGAACAATATCGAACAATATAATGCAATATGTATATATTGTTGGCAGGCCGCCATGACAGGCGGGTCACTATTGACCAATATATGCCAAGATTTATTTATAGCTGACAAGACAACCATAATGGCCGCACAATATTAACCAATTTATGCCATTATATGTGCAATGCTGGCCAGCCATCAAACCCGGCGGCCAAACGCCGCGGTCTCCGTTCTCGGGTGGGGGCGACGCGACCGTGGCGGCTGTGCCGGACTCGGATCTCGCCCATTCGAGGTCCCCATCAACTGAGGGGACCACTTCTGCGGTTTCTGCCGCCCTTACCGGGCGGCAGAAACCGCCCTCCCGATCATCCAGTCGCAGGGCCGGCGACTGATCTTGCGACGAACCCTGAGGCGACGGGGTCCGTTCCTGCGATGCCTGATCCCGTACGCACGCCCGATGCGGATGTCCCGCCGTGTGCTGACCCGGAGCGGACCGGGCTCGGGTCGACCTTAACTTTGCGGCGATGCCACAATTTGCGGACGTAACTAAACAACAAGAGAAGATCACAGCGTTCCTGGCGGCGCCCGAGAACAAGATCGGCGTCAACGCTCGCCAGGCGCTTGCGCAGATGATAAATGTCATCATCCTCCGCTGCGCGGAGTGCCACTCCCTGGCGTCGGACGCGAGGGCTCGCGCGGAAGTGCTCCGCGAAATGTGGAGCACCGAAAGAAAAGACGCGGTCGATGCGCGAGCCAGGGCTACGTCTGCGGAGGTCCGGCTACAGACGAGCCTTACGTCTCCGCCGGCTCATCACCAACCAGCGACGTTCGCACAGGTCGTCGCCTCCTCCTCCGGGCTCCCAGCGGAACTCAATCAGCCACCTCCGCCTGCGGTTCGGCAAGTGCAGGGCCACTTGGCCTTTCTTACACCCACCAACCCCGACGCAGTCACACCCGCGCAAGTTGTCCAAACTTTAAAGGCTAACATAAACCCAGAAGACGCGGGCATCGGCCCTGTACAAATTCGGACAAATTCAAACGGGGTAACCATTGTGGCACAGGACAGAACAAGCATTGAGAACCTTCAGGCGGCGGTTAGAGCGAACGCCGTAACATCAAACGCGTTTAGCGTCCGGATAGCGGAGAGGCGACGACCTCATATTCGCATATGGGGCGTCGACCCAGACGTAGCAGACGACTCACTCATATTAAATATAGCTAGCAAAAACCCTGACTTAGAACTAGACCAGACCACTGCGACTAGGCGATACACATTTAAGGCGCGCGACGGGACCAGAACTCACGTGGTCTCGGTGTCGCCCGGCGATTTCAGAAAAATCATGGCAAAGGGGCGTTTGAACATCGGCTGGTCCTCGGCGCAGGTGGCTGAGGACCTGCACGTCCCGATGTGCACATAATGTGCACAGTATGGCCATTCCAGACGAAACTGCCGGGCGGCATCGGACGCTACTCGCGCCGTATGCACGCGCTGTGCGGGTGACCACACTGCGGCTTCCTGCACGCAGACGGCGGCAGACGCGCCGGTCGCGTGCGCAGTTTGCAGGCGTGCAGGACGGCAGGGTCCGCCGCACAGGGCCGGGGACAAGAGTTGCCCGGTACTGCTAGAAAGAGTGGTTCGGATGCGCCACCGAACCGATTATGGCCCGCCGTAGCTGCAGTGGTCTGGGACTGGGCGAGAGGGAGACCGAGCATACCTGTTTTTTAACTGACGTACACTTTAAGTCATCACGACAGAATACTTCTGCTTTGCTTCGTTTAATAACCCGCTTAAAGAGCTTACATACCCTAATTCACAGTAACTCATCCTTTCTGTTAAAATTGTCATGCTTTATTAATTTCCAACAATTTGCTATATTGCAACAATTAGCTCTCCCGATTGTTTCTCCCATTGCTCGGTCGTCCCTCTCGCCCACAGCCCTGATCAATCACGCACGCGGACGGCGCTTTGAAAATACTGTCAATTCAGAAGTAGTAACAAATAACAAGTCAGTTAGAACGTGGAGCGTAGGTTTTTTTTTTTTTCCTACGCGTCGCCACTATCGATGTTTCGTTCCCTCTCGTATTACATTGGCATTCTTGCAGATTTATTCCCCATTTTATTCCAAATTTTCAATCGGCTTCTAACTTTTTAAAATGACATCTCAATTAGCTTTCTCAATCATCCAGGCCAACTTGGACCACTGCAAAAATGCCACTACAACATTAGTAAATAGAATTAAAGAAGCAAATTTTGATTTCGCTTTAATTTCAGACCCTTATACGAGAGCGAACGAAATACCGAATATTCCGCACAACTGGACAGTTTTCAAGGCGCCGTCCAATCCTCGCACTGCGATAATCATTTGCACCACTCGATTTGACATATTTCCATTGTTCACTTCATGACGCGTTACATCCATTTCTTGCTCATTAGCAACGGCATCGTTCACACTTATTTCAGCATACGCACCACCACACTACCCCATGACACCTACACTCGACGATATACGCCAAACACTCATACACACGGAGGACACACCAGCAGTCCTTGTTGGTGATTTCAACGCCAAACACACTGCTTGGGGACCGGAACTCTGCGATGCGCGGGGAGGGGAGTTCCTCGGCTTCGCTATGGGTTCCGGTCTTGTAATCCTCAACGATCCGTCATCCCCTCCAACCTACACAACAAGTTACACGAACAGTTGGATAGATATCTCATTAGCTACACCATCACTCGCTAGGGCAGGTTACACATGGACAGTGACAGATAACATAACATTTTCTGAACACAAACACATAGAAATACGGTTTGGACCACCTACGCAAACGTCCGCAGACTTACATACAGGGGCACTACACGTTTACTAAATTCACTCTCCTCTTCAGGTTACATGGATGCCGTTGCTAAAGCTCATTTGACTTCACCGGCAGCATTGGATTTAATTCTTCAAAAATTTCAACACCTATTCGACCACTTTAGGAAACGAAATCAAACAAGAACCCGTCCGACTTCTCGACTTCAATTCAATAATTCGAACCAATGGTGGACGACCGAGCTGACTATCGAGCGCTCCAGGGTGCGCGCCATGCGTAGGCGCTACCAAAGAACTACTGAAATTTTATTTAGAAAACACTACGGTGATATTTACTACACCGCATTGGCTACATATCGTTCTAAAGTTTCGGAAGCCCGAAACTCATATTTAAGAGAATTGGCAAGACAATCAATCAGATCAGGTGTCTTCGGGCGTCCATACAAAATTGCGTTCCAAAAGCTTTCTGCACCCGTTTTGTTACCATCAGTGGAGCGACCGGATGGAACAATGACGTCCTCTGTGCTGGAAACAGCACAGACGCTTTTAGATAGGTCGCGTCCGACACAAACGAAATCGATACGGATGCCCACAGGGCGATGCGTCAACTTGAGGCGTCCCCGTCTCTAGGAGGGCCCGACGATGTGCCGTTCACCGCTGACGAAGTGGACATGGCGGTGTCCCGCGTCAAGTTGGGGACGGCGTCGGGTCTGGACGGAATGACGCCTCGCATAGTACGCGAACTGTGGGGGCGTCATCCTAATTTTTACCTCTTTATTTTTAATGCGTCCTTGAAACTGGGTCACTTCCCAGTGGCCTGGCGGAAGGGGAGCATCATATTCTTGCCCAAGCCAGGTCGGCCTCCGGAGATGCCCACTTCATACAGGCCAATAGTCATGAATTCGACTTTCGGCAAAGTGTTAGAGCGTTTATTATACGCCAGACTATACCACTTCCTATCGCGACGCAAATTACTCCAATCGAACCAATTCGGCTTTAGAAGACAACGCGGAGCCGTCCAGGCTTTACACGCGTTAGTTTCCAAATTACGAGAGAAAGTTGGTTGGACATTATTGACCACTGTATGCCTAGATAAATTCAATATTGAGAAGCCGTTGTTATTTACCGGACAATATTTACCAGGGTATACCATGGTGTGGAAGATATTGGCAGACCATTGTAGCTGGTTGGCCAATAATGGCCAGGTTATCTCATTGTGTATACAATAATGGCAAGCTGTTCAATATGCATGGGAATTATTGACAGCGTTTAGCCGGTTGAATGCCAATAACGGATATGGGTGAAGTTCACTGGGCCAATAATGATTATGTTATAGCACGGCTGCACATTATTGGTAGCTCATTGGCACCATTGGGCCACTTGTGGGCCAGTAAGGGCCACTTGTGGGCCAGTAATCCCCAATCAATCCCCAATATTGGGCCGATGGCTGGTGCTGCCTGGCATAAGACAATTCCTTACAGACCGACAATCCTATATCAAAATACAAGACAAGGAGCCCGGACCATTCAAGCACTGCAAGTGGGGCACACCTCAGGGCGCCGTTCTCCCCCCGCTGCTTTTTAACATTGCCATGATGTGTCTGCCGCCACAGCTGGCTGAGGTAGAAAGCGTGCAGCACGCGCTCTACGCCGACGACATCACCCTATGGGCCACGCAGGGCAATGTGGGCGACATTGAAACCTGCCTGCAAACAGAGGCGAGCATAGGGAACCGCTATGCCCGGCGTTGTGGTCTTCAATGTTCCCCCCAGAAATCACAGTTTGTGCATCTCGGCCCCTCTCCAAAATGCACTACATAAATCTCGCTCTCGCTTGCGAGCGGTCTCATTCACGAAGAAAAATTGATCAGAGTACTCGGTCTCTTCATCCACCACCAAAGACGCCCTGATACAACACTAGCCAAGCTCCGCCAGGTGGGGGACCAGGTGGGCCGTATGGTCCGCAGGGTGTCTAACAAACGCGGGAGGTTGCGAAGTAAGGATGCTTTGCGGCTGGCAAACGCCTTCGTAACCAGTCGAATCCTGTATTCGACTCCTTACCTCCACTTTCGAAAGCACGAGGAGGATACCCTCGAGGTGATCCTCCGAAAAATCATGAAACGTGCCCTCGACCTCCCAATCTTCACTTCTAACAGTCGGCTCATGGCCCTAGGGGTGGTGAACACTTTCAGGGCGCTTCGGGGAGCACGTTTGATTAACGAATATATCCGCCACACACAGTGTCGGGTCGCCGCCTTCTTGCCCGACTAAAGACTCAACATAAACAGTTCACGGAGGAGAGGCTCCGCATCCCACAACTTTGGAGACGCGCCCTCAGAGTGCAGCCTCTCCCTACCAACATGTCACGAGAAGACCATAATGGGCGGCGCCTGTCGCGGGCGGAAGCCTTGGCCAGCCAATATGGCAAC
Source organism: Amblyomma maculatum (assembly GCF_055883805.1). NCBI lineage: Eukaryota > Metazoa > Arthropoda > Arachnida > Ixodida > Ixodidae > Amblyomma > Amblyomma maculatum. The sequence goes on along the minus strand of NC_139345.1, from coordinate 213,248,009 downwards.
AAATCAGGTGTGTTCTACGTGAATGCCTCCGGACCCCATCCGGGGGGCTGGTATACGGCCGCAGTCGTTCACAACGGGAACACAGTCGATGGCCTTACATTCAAGGCCAAATCTATAACACACGCTGAAGAGGTAGCCATTGCACTCGGCGCCCCAGACCACACTTCTAAATATATCATCACCGACTCACGAGAGGCTTGTCGAAACGTCGCCCAAGGTTGGACCACCCCATTAGCCTATCATCATCATCATCACCATCATCATCATCATCATCACCATCAGCCTGATTATACCCACTGCAGGGCGAAGGCCTCTCCCATATTTCTCCATTTAACCCGGTTCTGTGCTAGCTGCATCCACTTGACCCCTGCGAACTTCTTAATCTCATCCGCCCACCTAACACTCTGCCGCCCCCTGCTACGCTTTCCTTCCCTTGGAATCCAGTTTGTTACCCTCAGCGACCATCGGTTATCCTCTCTTTGCACTACATGTCCTGCCCACGTCCATTTCTCTTTCTTAATTTCCACTAGAATGTCGGTGACCTGAGTTATTTCTCTGACCCACTCTGCACGCTTCCTGTCTCTTAATTTTACCCCTACCATTTTTCGTTCCATGGCCCTCTGGGTTGTCCTCAACTTAAACAGAACTCTCTTGGTTAGCCTCCACGTTTCAGCCCCATAGGTGAGTACAGGTAAGATGCAACTGTTATATACTTTCCTCTTTAGCGATACCGGTAAGCTGCTAGTCATAATCTGTGAGTGCTTGCCAAATGCGCTCCATCCCAATCTTATTCTTCTTGTTATTTCTTTTTCATGGTCCGGATCTGCGGTTACTACCTGTCCTAAGTAGATATATTCGCCTACTACTTCCAGTACTTCGCTACCTAATGTAAACTGCTGTTCCTTTCCGAGGCTGTTGAACATTACCTTAGTATTCTGCATATTTATTTTCAAGCCTACATTTCTACTTTTCCTGTCTAGGTTATCAATCATAATTTGCAGTTCATCCCCCGAGTTGCTTAGCAAGGCAATGTCATCAGCAAATCGCAGATTACTGAGGTATTCTCCATCTACCCTTATCCCTAACTGCTCCCATTCCAAGTCTCTGAATACTTCCTCTAAACAAGCTGTGAATAGTACTGGGGAGATTGTGTCTCCTTGCCTAACACCTTTCTTTATGGGAATTTTGTTACTTTCTTTTTGTTACTTTGTTTTGTTACTTTGTTACTGCCTAACGCGAACGATGATATATGTCGCCTGAAAACACCAGGAGGGCTTTCAGCTAAGGGTCTGATCGACGTTCTGCGAAACTGCTGGTGCTTACCGGTCCCAAAAAGGCGTCGTCATCATCGTCCTTCGGGGGAGCGTCGACGGGAGCGGAGGATAAGCAGTCTGCGTCGGAATGTTTCCGGCCCGACTTATAGACTACAGTCAAGTCAAATTCTTGAAATTGTCGGCTTCATCTGGCAAGGCGGCCGGAAGGATCTTTCAAATTAGCCAGCCAGCAAAGGGCGTCATGGTCGCTTACCACCGTGAATGGTCGGCCGTATAGGTATGGACGAAACTTATAAGTGGCTCAGATAATCGCGAGGCACTCCTTCTCGGTCGTCGAGAAATTGACTTCGGCTTTTGTGGGGGACCTGCTAGCGTAGGCGATTACATTCTCCTGTCCGGCACTCTTCTGGACGAGAACGGCTCCTAGGCCCACACTGCTCGCGTCGGTGTAAATTTCGGTCTCTGCGTTTTCACCAGTGGTCAAGTACAGGAGGGCACTGCAGGCGGCGCTTAAGTTCGTCAAAGGCTTCTCCTTGCGGCGCTTCCCATTTAAAAGGTACTGTACATCAGCCTTTGTAAGCTGCGTCAGCGGTTCGGCAATGCGCCAAACGTTTCTGACAAATCGTCAATAATAAGCGCACAACCCAAGGAATCGGCGCACAGCTTTCTTGTCGACAGGCGGTGGGAATTGTGCAATTGCAGCTGTTTTCTCCGGGTCTGGGCGAACACCATCCTTACTAACGATGTAACCTAGGAACCGCAGTTCTTCGTAGGCGAAGTGGCACGCCTCTGCTTTTAGCGTTAGTCCCGATGACTTGATGGCTTCCAGCACTGTCTGCAGTCATTTTAGGTGGTCTTCAAAATTTTGCGAGAAGACAACAACGTCGTCCAAATATACCAAACAAATTTGCCCCTTCAAGCCAGCCAGGTCTGTGTCCGTTACTCGTCGAAACGTGGCTGGTGCGGAGCAGAGGCCAAATGGCATCACCTTGAACTCCGTTTCAATAATTTTCGCGTTACGGTACACACAGATACACAATAAAGCAGGAACGACGTACACAGGACAAGCGCTTGTTCTGTGTACGTCGTTTCTGCTTTCTAGTGTATCTGTGTGTATCGTAGAGCGAAAATTCTTGAAATGGTAAACCAAGTAGCCCCCATTGCTGCTTTGCTTGAACTCCGTCCGGTGTGATGAATGCAGTCTTCTCGCGATCTCTTTCGTCGACCTCAATTATGCCAGTATCCGCTCCTCAGGTCCATCGATGAGAAGTATCTTGCATTGCAGAGCCGGTCGAGAGTGTCGTCGATGCGGGGAAGCGGGTAGACATCCTTCTTAGTTATGTTATTCAAGCGGCGGTAATCAACGCAGAAGCGAAGTGTGCCGTCTCTCTTCTTCACCAAAACGACTGATGCCGCCCAGAGGCTGTTCGATGGCTGGATTACGTCATCATGCAGCATTTCCTCAACTTGATCGCGTATGGCCTGGCGTTCTCGCGGTGATACACGATAGGGGCTTTGGCACAGAGGTCGGGCGTGTTCGTCCGTTATAATGCGGTGCTTGGCCAGTGGTGTTTGTCATAACTTCGATGATGACGAGAAGCACTCCCTGTAGCTTCGAAGAAGACTGCGAATCTGGGCTTTCCTGCTGTGGGTCAATGCCGGGTTGACGTCAAATGTGGGCTGTCGGAATTGGTCCGGTGGGTCTTCCAGTGGTTGGTCGTGGAGGGCGAATACATCTTTGAGGTCCGCTAATTCGGCGAGAAAAGCGATCGTCGTGCCCTTGTTGAGATGCCGGCATTCTTCGGTGAAGTTAGTTACCAGCACCTGAGCTGGTCCTCTCCAGAATTTAGCGATACCTCTTGCAATGACGACACACCGTTCCAAGAGCAATTGGGTATTTCCTTCGACGATGCCTTCAGCGGTTTAGATGTCTGCGCTACCTACGCTGGCTGCGACGCTTAATCGGGGGCGCACGGTCAATTCTACGTCGAGGACGTTTAGAGCGATGTGTTGCGTCGAAGTCGTGGCAGCAGGAATGGCTTTGTCTGCAGATAGCTTGATGAGCTTGGATCGGAGGTCTATGATAACCCTATGTTCATTTAGCAAGTCCATGCCTAAAATCGCGTCTCGGGAGCGCTAATGCAAGACCACAAAGCTGGTGGGCTAAGTACGCCCATTTACGGTTATTCTTGCAGTGCATTGTCCCGATGGAGAAATCAGGTTGCCACCTGCGGTGCGAATCAGCGGGCCATCCCAAGTGGTGGTAACTTTCCTGAGCTGAGAGGCTAATGGTCCACTGATGACTGAATAGTCAACTCCGGTGTCTACTAGGCAGTGACTCTGCGACCATCGACATCAACTTCAAGGTCGCTTATTTGCGTCCTCGCATTACACGTGGGCCAATCTCGGCTCCGTCATTTCTTCAGGTCATGGCCGGGGCATACCGTTGTTACTTCCCTGGGCGGCGGTGTCGGCTTGCTCTGGTCGTGTTGTCGATGTCGTCGTGTGGAGCAGCAATGAAATGGCTGCGTTGACGTTAGTGGTCGTCGGCGGTGGAGGATCTTCGTCTTTTCGCCGTTGAGCAGCCTCACCTCCAAAGGTTGCAGCCTTTAGTTTTCCTACGGGGGCTATGAGACCGTCCTTGCAAGTAACCGTGGCCCGGCGACTCAAATCGGGCATTGTACGGCGATGGGGAGCATGACAGACGCCTTGGCGATGAGTGCTCTCCGCTGCGCAGGAAGTCGTTGATTTCCTGTGGTCGCTCGCCAGGACGTGGTCGTGGGGCGTCGACAGCGAAACCACGGCGGCCGATCCGTCTGTACAGGCAGTGACGGAGGATGTGTCCTGCCTCACCACAATCGAAGCAGAGCGGTCGGTTGTTAGATGTCCTTCAGGCGTCGCATTTTCTGGGGCTTGGAAATCGTTGGTAGACTTGGCGGGCGGGGGCCAAGAGGCGGCTTGCGGGGGCAGGATGGTAGCGAAGAGGGCTTGGGAGGTCAGGTTGGCTTGGGAGGTCGCGTCGGGGTATAGGACGAAGTAATGCAGCAGCATAGTTCATCGCTGCTGATTCATGCACTGGAGCCGTCGGAGTCGTCGCTTGAGGAACGCCCAGTGCCTGTTGGACTTCTTGACGTACGACGTCCGCGAGCGTCGCCACGTGTGGTTTTTGTGATGATGGCAGCAATCGGCGGAGCTCCTCTCGCACGGCTTGAGTAGTCCGGTTGAAGTGGTTGCTCGCAGTGGCGCATCCGGGTGTGTAACGTCTTCTCGATGGTAGACGCTTCCGTTTCAAATTCCGCCACGGTTTTTGCTGGATTTCGGACAAGACCTGCAAAAAGCGATTGTTTAATGCCTCGCATTAAAAATTTGACTCTCGCACCTTCGGTCATGGTCGGCGCGGCGAAAGAGGCGCTTCATCTTCTCAACATACGCCAGGACACGCTCGTTAGGGAGTTTAAGTCTTGACTGAAGGAGGGCCTGCGCTCTTTCATTTCTGACGACGCTTGAAAAGGCAGTCAAAAACGCTTCCTTGAAAATCTCCCCATAGCTGCCTCATGATTTCCGAACCAAACTCAGGCATGTCCTTGTAGAACAAAGTAGACTTGTCTGAGTTTCACGGCGTCGTTCCAGCCGTTGAATTCTGCCACTCGGTCGAAAAGGTCCATTCAGTCTTCCGCATCTTCACTGGGCAATCTTTGGAAGATGAGGGACTCCCTGGGCTGCACGAAGATGACTGGTGCTGTTGACTGGGCCATTTCCAAAGTTGATGCCTTCCGGAGTCGAACGGAGTCAGGCAGCAGACCGTGTTCGGGTTGCAGGCCTTAGAGTCGGCGGCTGGCTTGGTGACCCGTAGGCTGGTCTTCCAGGTCGACAGGAACAAGGCTGAGGTATTCGCTTCATGGATCAAGGGCAGCACCTCCACCAGATTTCACGTGGTGGTGACCAGGGTCGATGACACAAATGAAGAGTCGGTGATTGCACTGAAGAAACTCTTTATTGGGCTGACTTGCGCCCGCAAAAAAACTATAGACAACTCGGTGGTGGCTCATCGATCGTCGAAAAAAGAATGCCCGTCACACTCGTCAAAGCTCAATTTAAAGGCAGCTCAGAACAATCTAGATAATATCGCAAACTGCTACTAGTACAACCTTGAACATTGTAGAACCATACGCAAGGGATCGGAATCTTCGGAACAGATCTCTGCGCATCGTTCGCGACAAAGAAAATGATAACGCGTCCTATCGCGACAACGAGCATGAACAAACACGGGATACAGAACTGATACAAGATCCAGAATCGGAGTGATAAGGCCGCATACCGGCGGCTGTTAAAAAAAAACAACAAATACAATTTTGAAGGTTTCGGGGCAATATGTATAGTGGGTGCACAGCAACCATAGTTCTGCATAAAGCAAGTAGCAAAATTCCTATAAAGAAAGGTGTTAGGCCAGGAGACACGATCTCCCCAGTACTATTCACAGCTTGCTTAGAAGAAGTATTCAGAGACTTGGAATGGGAGCAGTTAGGGATAAGAGTAGATGTAGAATACCTCAATCTGCGATTTGCAGATGACATTGCCTTGCTAACTAACTCAGGGGATGAATAAGAAGGAATGATTGATGACCTGGACAGAAAAGTAGAAAGTTAGGCTTGAAAATCAATATGCAGAAGACTAAGGTAATGTTAAAATAGCCCAGGGAAGGAACAGCGGTTTACGTTAGGTAGCGAAGCACTAGAAGTAGTAGGCGAATATGTTTATTTAGGAGAGGTGGTAACCGCAGATCCGGACCATGAAAGGGAAATAACAAGGAGAATAAGACTGGGATGGAGCGCATTTGGTAAGCACTCCCAGGTTATGACTAGCAGCTTACCGGTATCGCTCGAGAGGAAATTATACAATAGTTGCATCTTACCTGTATTTAACTATGGGGCTGCAACGTGGAAGTTAACAAAGAGGGTTGTAGTTAAGCTTAGGGTAACGCAGAGGGCTCTGTTAACAAAAATGGTAGGGATAACTTAAGAGATAGGAAACGTGCAGAATTGGTCAGAGAAATAACTCAAGTCACTGACATTCTAGTGGAGATCAAGAAGAAATGGGCATGGGCAGGACATATAGCACGAAGAAAAGATAACCGATTTTTTTTAGGGCAGTGGCTGACACGTTGGAGCAAACGTACTGCTTGAAGTGCGTCAGTGCGGATGACAACGTGGGCTGTAGGGAGCATGGTTATGGAAGCCACGGAGCAGAGTGCCTCCTGAACTGCAACGAGCGCAGCGCAGAAAGATGAAAGTGGTTCCGAAAGCTGAAACGTACTGGTCTGAATTAGGCTAGGTCTCCGTGGACAGTAGATTGCCGTTTTGGCTTCACAGCCTTGCAGGCTTCCATCCACGTACACTACTATGGAATCTTGAGACAGGTGAGTATCTTGCTCTTCAAATTTCTGGCGAAGCAACGATGCCGAGTTGTCAGACGTTGGTCTGCGGATATCAGTTGGCTTGTTGTTTCCTAACTGTACAAATTTCCAGGGAGGGAGAACTGGCGCAGGTGGCTGAAGAATAATGTGTGACGTTGCATATACGCCCTCAGTGCTTGACTGGAATGTGACAATGTGGCCTTGAGTCTTCGAGCATCACGGCGCTGCTGCACCAGTTCATCGATAGTGTTGAGCTGCGCATTCTCCTGTAACGCTACGACCGGTGTGAGTCGTGGAGGGCATGTTATGGTCCTCATAGCTTCTCGATTTATGGCTTTAAGGCGATCCCATTGTGCTCTTGTAAGATGCTGGAACTGGGCCTGATAAACAATACGGGGATGCAGAACCGCCCTCACTAACTGGCGTGCAACAGACGAGCCAGCGCCACCCGTTTTAGGTGCAATTCTTCTTAATAAACTCATAGTTTGAAGTGCTTGCTTTTTTGCCTGAGAAAGCCAAGCAGTCGCTGATCCTGACTGGTGAATTGTTGGGCTAAGAATTTTCAGGCTCGAACTTTCTTGTATTGGGGTGCCTGTTAGAGAGAGAAGAATTGGATTTGAGGTAAGTTTACGGCGTCCCCAGCGGTTGGTGACTGACGTGTATGAAGTTTTACGCACAGAAAGCACTTGCTGTGGGACTGCTCAGCACTCAAACCAACACGAATCCGGCACCTGAGCATAGCTGGCCTTTCAGCAACCAGTCTTGCCTCATATGTCACTTGGACGCAGGGACCTCATCATCGCTCACTTCTGAACTTCATAAAATTAGCCAACACTTTTCCATTCATTTCATCATTTATTCATCCTTCATCTCATACCCTACTGATGCCCTGAGGCAATAAATATTGATTAAAAAAAGATAACTGATGGTCTCTTAGGGCAACAACCTGGATTCCAAGGGAAGCAAAGTGTAGCAGGGGGCGGCAGAAAATTAGGTGGGTGGATGAGGTTAGGAAGTTTGCAGTGGTCAAGTGGATGCAGCTCGCACAGGAGCGGATTAATTGGAGGAATATGGGAGAGGCCTTCACCCAGCAGTGGGTGTAGTCAGGCTGAGGAAGAGGATGATGATGAGGATCAAATTTAAACAATAAGCGTAAAGTGGCCGATATAAGCAAGTATAACATAGAAAAAATTGAGCATGCTGTAAAGAACGGAGGGAAACGTTAAAGCGGTGAAGAAGAAATTTTGCGCAGGCAAAAATCAGATGTATACGCTAAGGGACAAGACGGGCAATGTCATCACGAATATGGACAAGATAGTCAAAGTAGCCGAGAAGTTCTATACTGATGTCTACAGTAGCCAATGTGGTCACGACAATAATGAGATCGGCAGTAGGGAAAAGCAGTGAGACGTACGTTCCACAGGTGACCAAGGAGCATGTTAAGAAAGCGTTAGAAACTATGAGAAAAGGGAAAGCAGCTGGAGAGGATCAGGTAACTAGATTCGTTGAATGACGGCGAGGGGAGGGGGGGGGGTATATCGTGCTAAGAAAACTCTCAATCTTGCATACGCAGTGCCTGATGTCATCGACGGTACCGGAGTCATGGAAAAACGGAGACATTTTAAATCATAACAAAAGGGACGCTAAGAATTTGACAAATTACAGACCAATCGGCTTTCTATCTGTTACGTATAAGTATTTTTAAGGTAACCGCTAGTAGAATCAGGACAACTTTAGGCTGCAACCAAGCAAAAGATCAAGCAGTTTTTGGAAGGGGTACTCTACTATCGGTCACATCCATACCATCAACCAGATAATAGAAAAATGCTCGGAATGTAACCAGCCCTTATACATAGCATTCATTGATTGCGAAAAAGCATTTGACTCAGTAGAAACCTCGGCGGTCATTCAGGCATTGCGAAATCAGGGTGTAGAAGAGCCTTATATGAAATTACTGGAAGATTTGTACACTCTTAAAAAAAAAAAAAAGGTGTGATCTTAGTCTTTTTGGGGGGTAAACTGCTTGTCGCTGAGCTGGCACCTTTTTTGGGGGTAAGGTTACGCTGTTTTTTGAAGACTAAGTATTTATACCATTGCATGTGGTGTAACATTACGCTTCTTGTAGCATAAACTTGCACCTTCACAAGCAGTGTAACTATTCTACCTAGGCATGACGTTGCACCTTTCATAAAGGCCTATGTTTTAGTCTGACGATGGCATAAACATACCCTTCCATCAAAGGTGCAAGTTTGCACCTTGACAACGTAAACTTATCCTGTATGTACAGGGGCAAATTACCATTTTTGAGTATAAATTTATATTACGACAAAGAGCGCAAAGTTTTGCACCTTTATGGCGCAAGCTTATACCACCACGAGAAGGATAACGTTGCCCTTCAAGCAGTTTAAAGTAATGCCATATTACATAGGATATTTATGCATCATCTAGTGGTATACATATGCTATCGACGCAAGAGTACTATTACCAATCTGCATTTTAAACTTGGTCACTGGAAGCGGGAATAAAGCTAACCAATATATTTCAAGATTTTCTGGAAGGAAAGATAATGTTGAAATGTTGCAATATCTTTGTGCCGTCTGGAGTGTGACAGTGAGCAATGTTTCAGGTGAAGTAGGCTGTGTCATGTTGTGTTCAAGCCGTAAGTTATGTTGCAGAGTGAACAAAAAGATTTACAGAACAATCAGTTAAAATAACATTGAAGGCTCCGCCTTCTAGAATACGGGTTCGCGAGCGATGGTCTCGCCCGACGAGTGAAAACCAAGTCTTTCTTAAAAACACCGGTTTATTCCGGATCAACAGAAAAGTATAAAATAGAAAAGAAACAGCATTGGTCAAAACTGCGCTGGAAACTTCGCGACAATGGACTATGCAGAATAAAACGGAACATGGGTCAGGGCTTCACCGCGACGACACAAAACACACTGCGGCGCGGTTAGGGCGAGTAATAGGGCCAAAGCGTTGATCACGGTACAAAAACATTGCTACTCGCGTGGCAGCACTTACGCTAACACTCCTAAGGCTTCCTTGAAGGCGCCGCTTCCGTCTTCGCCTCGCAGGACTCCGCTCCGTCGTCCGTGTACATCCCGCCGGCTTGGGACGCTGCCACGCCGCCCTTCTCTGGCCGGCCGCCCGACGAAAAAGCCACGAGCCCTGCTTCCAACGCGCTTATCTACCCTATGTCTCGCGCCGATAACATGCCGTCCCCGCTCCGGGCAGCTCGCTCATGCGTACTCGCGCTGCCCGGGCGGACACCAACACAAACAGAAAAAAGCGCGCGCGGTTCGAAACGCTAAAAGGGGCTGTGGGGCCCCACACTCCCCCCCTCTCAAGACGGGACACCTCCCGACGTGTAAAACAACAACGCGGGATAAGGACGGAACTGGTACTGCTGCTGGCGGGGCGCATGCTTGGAGGTATCCGCCGAGCGTGGGTAGCCGTAGTGCCTGGTAGGTCAAGTGGTCCTATGTGGCTAGTGGACGGCCGTGGTAAGCTCGGAGATCGGCCACGTTGACTGGTCCGGCTTCGCGACCACCCTGCACATGGCGAATAAAGTAAGAAAGCCGAGACGCGCGCTTTGTTATCGTGTAAGGGCCAGTCCATCGTGGAGCGAGAGAAGCAGCAAACCCTTCTGCTGCATCACTTAGTGGGCGCGTGCGGCGAAGGACTTTGTCGCCGACTGTGAATTCCAAAGGTCGCCTTCCCTTGTTGTACTGGTTACAGTGTTCCAGGCGGGCAAGGTCCAGGTTTTCCCTTGCCTCCTTCAGAGTCTCGGCCAAGCGGCTGGAAAGATCATGAGCAAATTTAGAATGGCTACGACCCGGTAAATCAGAGCCATTCAGAGCATGCTCAATAGGGAACCTGAGCTCACGACCAAGGAGAATGGCCGCTGGCGTAAAACCTGTTGACCGGTTTACCGTGGTTCTTGTGGCGAAGTCCATCTCCTGGATACGAGCGTCCCAGTCCTTGTGCCGCTCCGTGAATGCCACCATCATAGTCTTGACATTTCGATTCACTCGCTCTGTAATGTTTGCTTGAGGATGGTAGGGCGTAGTCTTTTTGTGCTGCACGCCAAGAACTTTGCAAGTGGCAGTGAATATCCTACCGGTGAAATACGTGGCATTATCAGTGATAAGCTGAGCTGGGAAACCAAAGCGAGTGAATGTTTTTAGTAGCTTATCCCAAATTATTTTCGAGTCTAGCCTACTCAGGGGATACAATTCTACCCATTTCGAGAAATGATCAGTAATTACTAACAAGTAGCGATTCCCTTTCAGTGATCTGGGATAGGGACCCATTATGTCGCAAGCTACAATTTCCCATGGGTATCGGCTCTCTACAGGTTGCATGATGCCCGGTGGTTTTCCTTCCCTTGGCTTCACGGTCTGGCAGGTATGACAAGTGCGGACGAATGTCAGGACATCCCTTCTCATGCGGGGCCATGTTGCAACGCGATACAATTTGTCATATGTTTTCTTGCCATCGCTGTGACCTGCGAGGCGTGTATCGTGGAAGTACTCTAGAAAATGCTTACGTAGGCCCTTAGGAACGACCACACGAAATGCGGACTCGCCACTGTCGGTGTCCGCAGCAGGTATATACCGCAGGATCAAACCATCTTCTGCTTCCACGTAGCAGTCATAGCTTCCGTTAAGCGCCCGGCTCCCTGCAGGGCTGGCGCTGTTCAGGCTTTGGCGTATCTGGTTGCACTGGTCGTCTGAAAGCTGAGCGTCAAGGAGCTGTTGACGGGACACCAGTGTGCCCCAGGTGTCGGCAGGAGCTGTCACAGCATGGACCGCGGGTGCTCGCTCTCCCTCGCCCGGAAGTGGAGCTCGTGACAGGGCATCGGCCACTTTGTTGAAAGTGCCTCTTCTGTATTCTACCCTTTAATTATACTTTTGGAGAGCGAGTGACCAGCGGGCCAGACGGCCAGCTGGATTTTGCAACCTCGAAAGCCATGATAGGGCCTGGTGGTCGGTCTGAATAGTGAATTCTGCGCCATCCAAATACATGTCAAATTTCTTGAGGGCAAACACAATCGCGAGACACTCTTTCTCTGTCACAGTATAGTTCCTTTCCGGTGCCGTCAGTGTATGACTAGCAAACGCCAATGGGCAAAGCTTACCTTGATGTTCTTGAAGCAATACCGCCCCAATTCCGTACTCACTTGCATCCGTTTGTACCGTGAATGGCCGGTTAAGGTCTGGAAGCCGCAAGCGTGCAGTATCCGCGATGGCTGCAGACAGTGAACGGAATGATCCCTGCTCGACTTCTGTCCATGACCAGCGGGCACCCTTCCGGAGGAGCTGATGGAGGGGTCGCGCCAGGTCAGCGCAGTTCGGGATGAAGTGGCGGTAGAATCCCACCATGCCCAAGAAACGCTGGAGGCTCTTTATGTTGTTTGGTGGGGGGAGCTGCAGAATGGCTTGAAGCTTCTCTTCATCCGGGCGAACTGTGCCCTGTTCCACAATGAACCCAAGAAGATTGATTGTGCTTGTCACCAACTGAACCTTGCCGGGGTTAATGGTGATGCCCGCCTTCCGCATTCGTTGATGGACATTCGTTAGATGACGGAGGTGCTCTTCTAAGCTTTCTGAGAACACTACTACGTCATCCATGTAGGCCATAGCGTAGTTAAATTTAGCGTCTCCGAGCACAATATCCATTACCCGTTGAAAAGTAGCAGGTGAATTGCACAACCCGAAAGGCAAGCGCACAAATTCGAACAGTCCCCGGTGGCAAGTCAAAGCCGTTTTCTCAATGTCGCAGTGGTCAATTGGGATTTGCAGAAATCCCCTACTGCAGTCAAGAGTTGTAAAAAATTTTGCTGACCCAAGTGAGTACATGACAGAGTCAACAGACGGGAAAGGATAAGAGTCTCGCACTGTCACAGCATTCAGACGTCGATAATCGACACACAACCGTGCTGTTCCATCCTTCTTAGGCGCGAGAACAACAGGAAACGCCCAGGGGCTTTTTGATGGTCTCATCGCACCGGTAGCCACCATTTCGTCGAGGGCCCCATCCAGCAGCGCTCGCTTGTGGACACTCAAGGGCCTTGGATTGAATCTGATAGGACGAGCATCGCCGGTGTCAATCCTGTGGGTTAGTACGTTGGCCTTCCCCGGAGCCTCCGTGAACATTGCTGCAAAGGGACTGAGCATTGTCTCGATTGTGTGACCCCGTGAAGGAATTCAAAACGGTTAGAATACCCCAGCCTGTGATATTGGCCGAATGGCCGTTCGTGGCAAGCAACTGTGACTGTGGCTCAGCGGGCTTAGTCTTAAACTGAAATGCTTCTGTACCGGTGCCATACCGGTAGGTTCCCTTACTAAGATCTATAACGATTCCTGCCTTCACTATGAAGTTACGGCCTAGTATGACTGGCCAGGATAGTCCGGGGAGGTGTAAGAAACGCTGTCTAATCTTTCGACCATTTATAGCAACTGTTAGGCGGGCTGCTGAGGTTGCGGGTACTATGTGAGTCGACGCCATACGAAGGTTAGTGTTTACACTCCGCAACCGGACACATTTTGTCTCGGAGGAATTTTTCACCTGATCGCCGAAGACCGACACTGTAGACCCTGTGTCTAAAAGGGCTGGAAGCTCCAGTCCGGCCATTTTGACCAAGACCAGCGGGGTCTTGTCTGGTTGGCTTTCCTCAAAAGAAGTTGACGGGACTGCACTCACCGAGTGTTTGTAGGGCTTCTCGGGGTCTGCCTCATGCATAGCAGGTGGTGACAATGGTACCTGTGTCGAAGACACCTGGGTCGGTGGCACGTGGCTCGATTCAGGCAGGAAAGGTAGCGACTGGATCAGCTCTCCCGGTGGTTGGCCACGTCTGTGCGGCCTGGCCGCTGGATGGTGCGATGACCAAAACACCCTCCCCTGTGTTGTCCTGGATCTGCGAATCGGAGGACAAGTTGTGCCCGGGGGCGACGCCCGCTTCTCACCTGATGGCGACACCGTTGCACCCGGTGGTGACACCCACGTTGCACCCGTAGGTGACGTCCACGTTGCACCCGGTGGTGACACCCACGCTGCACTGGTAGGAGACGTCCGCGTTGCCCCCGGTGGTGACACCCACGCTGCACCCGTAGGTGACGTCCACGTTGCACCCGGTGGTGACACCCACGCTGCACCCGGTTGTGACACCCACGCTGCACCCGTAGGTGACGTCCACGTTGCACCCGGTGGTGACACCCACGCTGCACCCGTAGGTGACGTCCACGCTGCACCCGATGGTGACGTCCACGCTGCACCCGATGGTGACACCCACGTTGCACCCGATGGTGACACCCACGTTGCACCCGATGGTGACACCCACGTTGCACCCGATGGTGACACCCACGTTGCACCCGTAGGTGAATGGTAGCCGGCAGCCGCTGTAGGAGATCTCCGGGTTCTGCGCGCTCTGACGTGGGGTGTCCCAACTGCTGCCACACAAGGGGTACCAGCGCCTGCGTATGGCAAGAAGACACGGGGCCCCGTCTGACCTGTCGCCCCATGAAATCGGCTCGTCACCTGAGTAGACCCATCAGGGCTTGTGACTCCGTGCAAGTCGCCAGCCCCCGTACGGCAGCCTGGCGTCTCCAGGCTGCGTGCTGCCGATGATCCTTCTCTGGTTCCGGAACTGCAGGATCTGCCCGCTCATGCAGCTCTTGAAAACTTCGCAAAAACTCTAGCAAACCCTCGCTTTCGCCTTGCGTCCTGGTGCAAAGCTCGTCTTTCATACGGATGTAATAGTCAGGCGGCAAAAACTTCTCGAAAACGGTCTATAAAATCCTGCTTTGTTGTGAACGGCCGCTGTCTACGCCTCCAGGTTGCTGCGGAACCTACCAAAGCTACGGGAAGCACACGCGTGACCAGAGCGCTGTCCGAAATTGCCATTGCCATCTGATAATCGTCGATTTCATACAGAAAATCGCACACAGTTTTCTTATCGGCGTATCCTTCAAACCTTGGCACGGCCAAATTCAGCCGCAGCTGATTATCGCGATACAAGGGAGTGGGCGTTAACGAAACTGCCTCGCTTCCTACCATTTCTCTGAAATGTGCCTTTGATTCCAGTAGCTCGTTCAGGAGGCCAAGAATTCCGCTACAAAGGTCCGACGGTTTCCTGTCTTCTGATTGCTCATGCCCGGAACCCGCCTGTGTGGGAGGCCGAACTGTCTCCGTTAACTGGGCGCTTGCACCCGGTAAGTCCGACATCGCTACGCACGAAACTGCATGAACCTCAAATTGCTACACTCGCGGGGCAAGCCAAAGCTCGAGCAGAAATCACGTTGGGCGCCAAATGAAGGCTCCGCCTTCTAGAATACGGGTTAGCGAGCGATGGTCTCGCCCGACGAGTGAAAACCAAGTCTTTCTTAAAAACACCGGTTTATTCCGGATCAA
The DNA here is from genome assembly GCF_055883805.1 of Amblyomma maculatum. NCBI lineage: Eukaryota > Metazoa > Arthropoda > Arachnida > Ixodida > Ixodidae > Amblyomma > Amblyomma maculatum. The sequence continues at coordinate 213,232,907 of NC_139345.1, read as the reverse complement.
CAGAAAAGCATAAAATAGAAAGGAAACAGCATTGGTCAAAACTGCGCTGGAAACATGCCGTCGAAGTTCGCGACTATGGACTATGCAGAATAAAACGGAACATGGGTCAGGGCTTCACCGCGACGACACAAAACACACTGCGGCGCGGATAGGGCGAGTAATAGGGCCAAAGCGTTGATCACGGTACAAAAACATTGCTACTCGCGTGGCAGCACTCACGCTAACACTCCTAAGGCTTCCTTGAAAGCGCCGCTTCCGTCTTCGCCTCGCAGGACTCCGCTCCGTCGTCCGTGTACATCCTGCCGGCTTGGGACGCTGCCACGCCGCCCTTCTCTGGCCGGCCGCCCGACGAAAAAGCCACGAGCCCTGCTTCCAACGCGCTTATCTACCCTCTGTCTCGCGCCGATAACATGCCGCCCCCGCTCCGGGCAGCTCGCACATGCGTACTCGCGCTGCCCGAGCGGACACCAACACAAACAGAAAAAAGCGCGCGCGGTTCGAAACGCTAAAAGGGGCTGTGGGGCCCCACAACATATCGTGGTATTTATTTCACCTCATAGTACACCCAAGTTGCAGCAACGGACTGGATAATCTTCTCCGTACAGTCAGGGCAGGAATGTACCACGTATTTGACCTGCACAGAAAAGAGAACTTGTAATTGGTTACTCACGAAGAAAGTCTCACAAAACATGCTTATGGAGTAATTAATTCACATATAAAAATAACAATGCACAAAGGGCAAGTAAAAAGGAAGACAGATGGAAATAGTGCACCAGTACAGGCTTCCAAGTGTTTATATAATGAGAAGTGAACTCACAATATATAGATGAATGAAAATTCTCCAAACCTGAGCTATACCTGTGCCACTAACACACACATAGACAACTAGCACATTGCAATCTCCAAAAAAATTGACAGTATGCTCAATAAGACACAATATACAATGAGACGTATTCTTGTTAGGAGCAGGGTCAAGCCATAGGCATCACTGATGTTGGACTACCCAGAGGGTCGTTTAAAGACGTATGAATGAAGATATATTGATAAAATAGAAGCGAGCCTAATAAAGGCAAAAGATGTGATTTAAAAAACCCCTCCCTCTACTCATTCATATGTGCAGTTTTCCTTTTTTTATCATTAGCTTTTTATGTTAAACATTGTTTTATCACCTTCACTTTCACCTTTGTTGTTTGCTGGCTTCCACTCCAACACCCAAACATTATAGTTTGCTTTCACACCTGACCATCCCAGTGGTCTTGTTTCTAGTCACTATGGTCTGACCCTCCTAGAAAACAATGTCTCTGGTCCTTCATGATATTATCTTATATTGCCTATAGTGTTAATTTTTTATTGAGACTACACTGTCTTTTGTCATCTGATCATCCATCACAAGTGAAAACTGCAAATCTCTTCTTTTTTTTTTTTTGGGGGGGGGGGGGGCGGGGGTTCTGTTGTTCTTGCATTCGTTGTCATTTCCCATGAATATAAAGAATGAAGCTTGTTCCTGCAGGGGTATGTCTAAGGCCATTCTATTGTTTCTGCCTTTAGTGCAGTTTACATTCCTGGAGAAAGGCATGAATATACCACAGAGGCTATGCCTTATAAAATGCGGGATACCAATTCTGAAAGATGGAACATTTCATGCTAAAAGCGCAATGATAGCAAGGCACATCCAAAGCACCCTCTGCACATGTGCATTACTGCAGTTATGTCCCAGATGCAGAATTATGTAAAGCATGATAATAAAATGCAACTTTTACGTAAGTTCATTGCTAGTTTCACACCACACATCAGCTTATGCCGATGCCAAAAACTTCTAAAGACTACCGTTTTACTTCAAAACTACATTATCTTGCTCAAGAGGCAAAATACAATACCCTTCAATACCCCTATAATTCCTTGAACAAACCACAAAGCTTGAGATTTTATGTATTGCTGTTTCATGCAATGCTCGCAGCACATGCAGCAGGAATAAAATTTCTCATAAACTGCAATTTGCCAGAACTGTCCACTGCTTATCTCTTTAGATGCCTAACTAATGAAATTGTAAATGCTGACCAATATTATACAAGAATGATTATTAAATCAGTGTTTACAACAAATTTCTCTAAGATTATGTTCTTTACCTTTACAGATTGCAAATCATAAACTATGAAGAGACACCCGTGCAGTCTCTGCCTGTCGGTTGTGCAGCAATGTGGACTTTGGGTACCTGGTACAGCTCCAGGATTATACTTAATTATCTATTTTCTTTGTTTATTAGAGGCAATATGAAAACTGCAAAATTGAAGGCTATTATTGAGTGAGCCCAGGTCTAAAACGCTCCTAATCATCTATGTGGTCTAACATAATGAGCATCAAAAATATTCCTTTAAAAGCGTTGTAAGTTGGTTTCCCCACATTACATAACTAAAAAAATGGTGTGGCTGACATTTCTTATTCAGAGAATATAGCCATATTTTGTGTTTTTGATGATGCAGAATAAGCTAACATGATTCTGGCAACATTACCAAGTGCAGCAACATTTTTTACATGCAATGTGGGAAAGCAAGACTACAATAGTTTTCAAATATGCCTTTTCTTGTTCAATATCCTGAACTACATTGCTCTTTAAGAAAATTTAAGAACTGGGCTCACCTATAATATTGGGGACCCTAAGTTCTGGTATATAATACTGTCCCCTAAAGTTAAAATGCAAAAGTTAAGTTAATTTTGGTTGATTAGCCATTCAACCACTATCCTCTACCACAGACATCTCCACTGTGCTGCACAATCGAGTTCTAATTGTACTGCAAATTTCATTTCATTTATTCTCCCTTTAAAGGCCCATAGACATGACATAAGGGGTGGGGGCATATATATATATTAGTTAAATAGTAGTGGTGGAACACAAAGAAAATACGCTGGGTACAAATGGCACAAAGCAATATAAACAAAACAAAAGAAACAATAAAGCTGAAAGTGCTAAAATATCGTCCATTACATATCTCCTGCAGTACTTCATTTTTAGTTTCATTCTGCTGTGGACATACAAGCAACATAGGAGCATGTGAGTTGTTGAAAATTATACCCATCAGAGAACATAACCTTACTGCTGAGAACCAAGTGCAAACAATTTAAATATTAGGTTTTGAAGAAAAAAGAAAAAAGGCATACATTAACAGCTCACTCAATAAAAAGAAGTCACTATGTTCAGATCGATTACATACTGCAAAAATTCCTCCCTTGCTAACTTGCTCAGTAGCACCGAATGGTTCCAAAATCAATGTAATGCCAGGGCTATTGTTCTTCAGCATAGAAAAATATGCTCTTTGATAGACATAAAGCAACAATGAACAGACCACAATGCCACAGCTATGTCGAAAAATACATACCACACAAATCTTGCCATAAGTAATCGTCCAGCTCTGAAGAAAGCAGTTTGATCTTTAGCAGCAGAAGTAACAGCACTTCTACACCCTATTCCTCCTACTGGCAGGTACGCTGCAGCAAAGGTACCAAAGGTATCATAACATTAGCATGATACACGTAACTAGTAAATACATAACTATAGTGCAAAAAATGATGGCACCACACATGCCAAAACAATGACTCAAATATTTTGACAATGAGCCTAAAAGCTACACCTCCTTTTCCTAGATGTACCTGTAACAATATCTGCCACCTCTTTACAGTTGAAATAACTGCTAAAATAAACTAGAATAGCAGATTTATGACAAACTGCTGGCACAATGACAATACACATTAACTTCAATCAGGGAATGTGCCAGTACCAGTGAATTGCAGTAATGAGTATAACACCATGTCTGACAACAGAAACTACAGAAGGAAAAGAATGTGTTGTTATTGGTCAGGAGGCTGAAAGGTTCAGAATGGAAATAGCTGAGTAAAAACTACAGCAAATCCCCAAATGAAAAATATTAGTGATATAAAAATTAGCCTTAGCTCGCTAACAAAAATTAACACATTTATACAAAATAGCTGTTTGGGCCAGTTGGTTCATACTTAGCACCCTAAAAAACCAGCGAAAAAAAAAAGAAACGGGTACAAAGGAACACAAAACGTATTTCAGAGCCCGTCCTGTCATTTTTTGTTCCTTTGTCCCCGTAATTTTTTTTTGCGCTGGTCTTTTTATGTACCAATTACAAAAAGAAAGTCAGTTTTAAAGCAGAGAAGGGGTGACACATGGTTTCCTTCAGTGCTGAAGACATCTGACCGCTAGCTAACCCAGACTTTTCACTTGTTAAGTGATTTGATCGAGTCCAATATTCATTATCAGTTCTTAACATAAGTGATCAGTAAGTTAAATAACACTATTTACTCGCACACGCCCTCAAACACAGTGAAACTCAATTGATAAGTCACTGCCTGGGCGTGCACCATATTGCACGGCATGAGCGAAAATGGCAACACGCAAGGAGACACTCACATGGCACGCGACAGAAATATTCTCTGACGAGAATTCCAAGCAGTATAAATTGAGGCAGATGTCTGTAATCAGCAATATGTGCAACAAAAGCGCACGTGTCAATTTAAACGCCCCTTTCTGAACGGAAACAATGCTTTGGACTTACCAGCACGGATAGCAGTGACCAGGTGCAAATTCTTTGAAGAAACGACAGTCTACGTTCTTGCGCAGACGAGACCAAGGACATGAGCCTGCAGCGAAAAAAAAAGCGTGAGAAATGTCTTTTCTGCCCATTGCGTCACTGCGACAGTATGTACACGAATCGGCTCGGTCCCACCTCCGGTCTCGACGCCACCAGCTCAAAACTGCGGGGTTAAATCGGCGTTCTGAAAGCGTGGCTTTAGGATATCAAGCGCGCTGCCTCCGAACGTACAGGTTGCTGGCAAAAGAACCGTAAACTTATCCCATCATCCTGTATGCTCTCCCGCATTTATGGCAACGTTCCCGTAAAACAGCAACAACAGATGATCAAAATGGATTGTAGGCAGCGAGTAAAATAATGCAGCATGCAAACACAACGTCAATACGTATCACCGGGACTGGATTTGCGCTCGTCGACGCATAGTTTCGACTGCTGGATATGCTTGTGAGTGTCGTAGACAACTAGAAATGCACCGTTAACATCCTGCAAAAAGGCCATGACCACCTGAAAATTTTGGGATGCGCCGCTCCTCCAGTCTGAACTGAGGGACTGGTATGCTCAGGTTGGGATCCAAGACGTCGTGCTCAGAGGCCGTTTCACAGACAAACAGCAGTAAGAAGCAGCGTCGCGGACGTAAGCAATAACAAAACATGTTCAGGCCAAGTTAAATAGCAGAGAAAAACACGTAAGACGAAATGTAAAACGTCACTTACATGCGCGGCTGAAATTTGGCGCCAAGGATCCGTTGGAACACCATCACCGCTACGACAAGCCATCCACCGTTTCATTCCGAAGTTAGCACTTTCACGAAGTCGTTTTAGAGTGAGGCATCGATGAGCGCACTCGATGAAATAATCGCTGAGAGCAACCGAACTTTGCTGAAAACACAGATGAGTACCAACGACAAAGAGCACGAACGCTGACTCGTGCGGCAATCGCCGCCGTCGTCTTCTCGCGAGTCGCAGGGAACGCAGGTAGGCTCAATTCCCAGACACCGTGGAAATATCCTGAGGACATACACAGGATATTTTTTGAGGACATTCTTTATCCTCAGGACATCCTCAAATGATCCTCAATAAGTATTCAAAAGGTCCTCATATCCGGCCTCAGGACATCCTCAGGAAAGCCTCAAAAGGGGAATTATTGATGTTTTCAGTACATTATGAGGAGCTTTCAGCCAGTCCAGCTTCATAAAAAAAAACACTAAAAATTCACAACAACCATTTATTTCTGTGAATGTATGTATTATTGACTGGTGTCCTCTGCCGCCTCTAGAGTTCCTTCGAGCTGCTGTCTTGAGCTGTGCCTAAAAAATATAAAGGAAAAACAAGCAGCTGACTCAAGTGTATAGTTGAGTTAAAAGATGTGTAAATTATTTAAGCTACTAATGCAATAAGGTGCTGCATGATTTTCACTATGGTTATAATTGACAATTTAGAGTGCAACACTGCTCTTGGCATAAGCAATTGCCATAAAAATAAACCACCGAAACAAGGTTTTCTCATCAGCAAAATATTCGTGCAGCATGATGTTACAACACAAGAGATTTAGTGCCGAATATTAAGGAAAATCCTCTATCCAAAGGCCTATATCAGTTGCTCTTAGTCACCTTGGTGGAGGACTTTTGCGGCTTCTTTCTTCAGTTTTTATGCTGAATGGCGAAGCCACACCTTCACAACATTAATCACGTCGCACTGTTTTGACTCTGAAAAGTTCCGTTTCACAGCGTCTGAAAAAAATATGTTGGCCATTATATGCACCGCAATGCACTCACCAGTCACATAAAACATGGACTTCATACATATTGTTCCCTAAACATCAATAAGCACAGGTATCATCTGTCAAACATGATGGATATGAATAGTATTTAATGTGCGGTTAATCTACTAAGCCCAACAGAAATATTGTCATGATCAATGCCGTTATATTGGCAGTGGGCATGACAAGTTCAACTTATGGTCGACTGAACTGGAGCTGCAAATTCCCATGTAAGATGGCTGCCTGTACACAGACTGAATCAATAAATTAGCTTACTCAGAATCACGTCTGCTTCATTAAGGCTGCAAAACTTTTTTTTCCCTTTTGGCCCAGCCAGCTATAATTTACGGCCACTTTCGGGGTCATGAGGGCCTCCAACACATTTCTCGTGGCTTGTGGCGCAGCTGTTCCACCAAGGCCATACAGCTGTTGCACATAGAAAAAGAAAAAGTACATCATTTAAACCTGTGCAGAATGTCTAAATATAGATAAACATGAAAAAATTTCCTTACAAGTCGTGTCAACATGCCTGCGTTATTCCCTAACTGGGCATCAAAGTTTTCGAAGTCACTGATTTCACTGAATGGGCGTTTTATTACTTCTCAGCTCACGGCTTCTGTGAAGCCGCCGCGCAGGCGTTGCATAACAGTGTCCAGTTGTCTGCTCTGTTGCTCAACTCGCATCTCTATGGAGTGAAGAACTTTCATGATTTGATCAAACTCTGAAAATATAAAGACAAAAATATTCATATGTACTGCATTGTGCAAAGAATATCCCTTCACATCCTTCCTAATTTTTGAAGCATTAAATCTGGCAGAGGAAATAAGGCTTACTAACCAATTACAAAAGCAAATAATCATATGCTATGGCTCAAATATTCACTATGATCATGTCTAATGCTGCTTACCTGTAGGTTTAAAGGCCTTCACAGCTGAGGGTGCATACATGATCCTCTGTCAGGCCATGATTTATGTGCTGAAGGTTAGGATGCAAGTTATGCAACCACAATAGCAATTCACTGTTTACTTAAAAACATGCCCACCTTCAGGCCTTGCACGAGTCATGGCTGGTGACTCACCGCCTAAAGCAGGCAATCGGCTCTCGGACCGCTGCCTTTGTGCTGCGGAACAGGAAGATATGAGGAATAAAACCAGCATAACAGCTCTCAATTCCTTACCAGGCCAGGGGTGAGGAACTTCTGGCTGTTGGTGAGCCATGTGTGTATGCCAGGCATTTGCAGGTATAAGGTTCTGGTTCTGGGATCTATGCCCTATTAAGAAAGAGCCAAACAGTGCAATCCTTGGCCTAAGTTTCAAAATGTGCCTGTGGCACCACATACTTACATTGCTCTCCCCCACCATGCGGTGACAACTGCCTATGCAGTTGAGTACTCTGGCTCAGAGTATACCCTGTCAAAGAAGCAAAATATAACCTTCCTGCTCTGTGCAAATAATAATTTCCTATGCTACTTACGACGTGAATTGAGCATATTTCGCTCATCACTTTCAGGTGTGGGCTCATTGCCTGTGAAGTCATATTCATCGGCAAATAAAAAATTCAATTATTTCACTTCTGAAATGACAAAAAGGATGACTTAAATTTCACTTGCCAAAATTCTGAGAATGAAGGTTTGCTACCCGAAGGGTGACTCCAAGCACCTGGCATTTCATTCCTGCCAGCTGCAAGAAAACATACCAAAAGTTTTTCTCATATTTTTATATTTTCCAACATGCAGAATGAAAACAAGTTGTCATTAAAGCATATAAACAGTAGTTTGTTCTAATGTAGAATCATCATTATGCTTACAAGCAGCTGCGAGTGAAGGAAAACTTATACAAAAAATGAAAGCAAAGAAACAAGCAAACAAGAGGCTGAAAGCCTTAATGTAGTCTTCTGTTTGGCTTTTTTAAAAGGAAAAAAATCAACATTGCTAACTGATAATGTTGCTCAAGTCTTGTGCAGTGGGTTACAGTACCTTCATATGCTAATAAAATATCATGTGCACCTTGAGGAAAAATTGAGTAATGCATATTTGCCGGTACACAATCCATAGTTAAAGCTCAGTAGTTATGCATAATGTTACATATATGCAGTTATGTTATGTTATGTTACATATATGCAGGGCATATATGTAACAATATGTAGGCTAAAACCCTCTGCATGTATTGACCTGAAATGATAAGCATGCAGCAAGTTCTAGCATCTCTTTTTCAAAACCAAGACATCTAACTTATTTTTTAAGATGCCACACCCTTTGAAAAAGACATTTTGATACCACAGCATATTTGTGACAAGCAAATTACTTGAATATTATACCTTTACAGGCAGTCAGATGAGATGGTTGGGACAAAGAGAATGTTTCTCTTGATGCTCTGTATCTTGTTGGTTCCTTGTCCTGTACCATTTCTAACAGATAAAAAGAAACTTATTTACTTAGTTGCATAGTGAACATACTAAACACAGCACAATGCAAAGTTCCTGGTTATGAGTGGCAGGCTGCGATTAGCACACTGCCACGTGCATTGAGCACTAGCTGCTGGTGTGTTGGTCGAGTGTCTTGGTCGAGTGAAACAACACTAAAGCCTGGATCCTTGTGGCCCTCACTATAACAGTAAATGTATTTTTTCTATGGCTTATATGGCACAGATTACGTCGAACATTGCGTGCTTCAACACAGCATTACGAAAAGCAAATCTGCCACAATTACAAAGAAATTTGTTTAAAATGGCTCTTAACATTTCAGAGTGAGAATACATAGCAGCAAAAATGCACCATACTTTGAACCATAGACTGTGGTGGCTGTGGAGGGGGTTCACTTTCGTCATCAGAGCTACTGAGTTGCCTGATGACCCTTCTTCTTTTACCTCTTCCTAAATCGTAGTCTCACAGTAGGTCTGATGTGTCCTCTGCCTTCCTTAGCCATTTCAGTGCTTCACCATATGTATCTGAAAACAGTAATGTCATAAGCTTCACGAAAGATTAGAAAATGTGCCTTGACAGTCTCCACTTGTCCATACACCGGAGAAGCAACTTTAGGCATGCATCCTTTTTAAAAAATGGAAAGTTAATTCAGTTATGAACCCATAGTATAAACAATCTAATTAATTGCCTATCAAAGCAAAATATATGACATTAAAATAAACTAAAATGTTGCTATATATTTCAAGCGATTGCATGGCATGTTCAGTAACTGATGCAGTGAGGTAAACCATTAGGCTGGCTGAAGACTGCCAATATTTGTTTCTCTCAAGAATTTGTAGTTATAAAAATGCTTAGTAAAAGCATCTACATGCTTCTTATGAATCACTATGAACTCATTAGGCCATATCTTATTTTTGAAAGGTACTGCTTCTTACAGCAATTTACCGTAACTTGTTTCAAGGATCCATCCCTAGGATCTTCCTAAACATTTTCAGCGAAGGTTTAAAGCTATTTTTTCTTGGTGTGCTTTTCCTTCAATTTGTTTCTGACTGCCCCTATTAAAGAATCACTCCTAAAGGTGGAGCTCTTGTTTTTGTTTCAAATAGTTTGACTTCTTTCAAACATTTCTTCAGCCTTTACATGGGTGCAGTAAACCAGAAAATAATTTGCAAGATAAAAGAGTAACAAACAGAAACATTGTTCCTTTACCAAATGCCTTCACTATGATGCAAGGCACTTTTTGCAGTCGAGTCCAGGTGTTGCTGCTCTTTTAATGAGACTCGTCACATCTTTCCTTTTTGGTGGCCAAATGCAGCTGTCTCCCAACAGCCATGTCTTATGAACAACTGCCAGATCATTATCTTCTAGAGGAAATTTCACAACAACATAGATGCCACCTTAGAGGAAACAAAATATGTGGTTTGTTTGGATACATGTTTATACAGATACACATTTACAAAATCAAAACAGACATACAATATAAAACTCATGAGTATGGATAAAAAGGCTAATCCAGAAAGGAACAACTCTTACAAATAATAAAACCTTGTAAATGAGTAAAATTTATGACATATTGGGAGAAAAGGTATACAACACCCAGTCAACAATTAAACTGCTCAGATGTTCCTTTCATAGACATGACTCTATGTGGTCAGTTATTCCTGTGTTGCTGTATGAAGGAGGGGATAAATAACAGCATCACGTTTCAGAAACAGCTTCAAAGCTTTACGTGAAACATCCTCTAATGGCCAGGAGCGAAGACTGGACAGTTGTGATGCTTTGTATATGCTGAGCATTGATGACGCACATGGAGAGGAGTACAGATCACCAAGCTGAAGGAAATTTTTCTTCCTATAACACAAGGTGTTCTGTTTGGCAGATATGCAAAGTTCTCTATAACAATTACTGACCCATCTTTCAATATGCAGCAACTGTTTTTCTTGCCAGGGGCAAGGACCACATTGCCTGGCAGCTTCACTTTCCTGAACTGAGGCCCTTGACATGGAGCAACAAGGGGCCCAGACTCATGTTGTGCGGTGAGCAGTGGGAGTGGTAATGTCTGCTGGGCCTCCTTCAATATGGTCCCTTGCTCTGACAATCTGTTACAGAGCTGCTCGAGTGGACGCTCTGGTTTTCGGAACAGCCTTTTCAGGGTGGACATGTGGATCTCAAATGGGAAGGCGCTTCACGAATCCACTGGCCCGAGGTGCTCAACATCAGATGAGAGATGGCATAGTCCATGCACATTGTGGGAAGCATGCTCCTTTCCATATATCTTAGTGAAGTCTTTTACAAAATGCTTCAAAAGCTGCCCTGCATACTGTACTTCACTTTTTGTGGCATTTGGTGTTGAAAGTATAGTAATAGCCACATGCAAGGCTAGAAAATTTTCGTATATCTGTGATGGAAGAAGTGACAAAAGCAGTACAGGTCCTCCTTACAGCACAAAGAATCTAAACTCTGTGGCCTTCCACCTGTCTAGATCTGCAAGACTACGTGGCTTGCGGTTAAAGTCACAGTGAACAAACTGTGCGGCCTTCACATTTCCCTCTGAGAGTTCCATGCGGACTTTGCTGCCTAACCTTAGAGCTTTGGGGCCACGAAACCACAAAACAAGCAACTTGTGCACCACGCCAAGGCAAACAAGATGCATGTAATCCAAAGGCACATCCCTAACAATATCTATTGGTAGTGCCTCTACAATACTGTTACCGGTATGATATTGTTCTTGCAACCTGTGCCTAAAGCTATGGTCAGTTCGCAACTCACTGCCAATGGTTGGAAAGCAGACTCTGCCTTTAATGTATACACCTTTTACAGTGCACTTAGTGCAACTGTAAGAGCCTGCATGGCTTTTGACACACAAAATGAATGCCTTCGCAGGTGCATCACAAACTATAGCTTTTAGCTTTACAGGAACTGTTACAGCTTCAACAGCAATACCTCTGGCTATAAGTACATTGAGCTCTTCAACAAAGTTGTGCAAGAACTCATTCGCATCTTTTGGATTGCAGTCACCGAAGAAAACACTAGTAACAAATGGTGCCGCGTGCTTGAGATTGCTGACGCGGCCGAGAATTGTCCAGAATTGGCCTCTTGAGCTTTTGGATATTGGAAGGCCATCAATGTGAAACGTCAAGTTTAGTTCCAGCGGCAGGTCTCCACATTCTCGCAGGATTCGCCGTACTCCTGATTCTACACCGAAATGGCAGTATTTCCCTCCTGAAATTTTTGAGAGGTCAGTCGACTTTTTCGGTGTCTGCAGCAACGCTCTCGCCGATGACGGAAGCGAAGAAAAACATCTGTGACTCCGGAGCACTTCCAAAAGCGATGTGACAGCGGCATGCGATGACCCAGACTCTACAGCCCAAGTTTGAAGCTTGCGCCGAGAAGTCAAAATGTCCATGTCATCGTGTTCATGACTCGCTTCACAGTCATCAATCCTGCCATTAGTCCGACATGGGTCCTGAAGATTTCTATCAGGGCTTGCAGCTACAAAATCATGTGGCACTATCTCGGGCTCATCGTCTTCCCTACTGGGGCCAGGGCTAGGCACGTCCTCGGTGTCGGACGTAAAACGTTTGGGCGCACACAAATCACGCTCAACTTGATTGCACTGCGCTGACAATGGGGAAAATGGTGGACAGGTTTCAGCACAGGCAGCGAGCTGCAGGCTAGCGACAACGCGCCGTTTTTTAGAGCGGCGAAATTGCCTCGCTTGACTCTCAGCTGAAATTATCAATTAAAGGCTACAAATAGTCACTTACTTTGCTCTGACGCGTTCATGGCAAGCGAGCAACAAAATGACTCCGAGTGAGGTTCCCGCGCGAGCGAGTCGCTTGCGGGCTGTTGCGGATACAGACTTTGTCTTGGCTTGTATCGGCTTGAATACAAATCGGCCACGCACGATGATGGCGATACCGATACGGCGCACGTTTTGTGATGCGATTCCGAAAATGACATCTTCACTGAAATATTTTTGCCAAGCTTGACACCACCGCCAGCCTTCGAGGTCAAGTGAAATTTAAAATCATGCAAAATGAGGCTGTCAAAGAGAAAAACTGAAAACTGCTGCCAGGCCGCAAGCTTCGCTAACGTGTTAAAAAGAAAAATATTTCAAAGAAGTCTCCAAGATAGGATAGAAATTAGACATGTAAACATTATGTTATGGATATATAATAAATTTTATGATTGCACGTGAGTCAACATACGTTTTTTTACACACATCCTCGAAATGGCATTTTGAGGACAATGAATGACCTCACAACATCATTCTGAGGACATTTCGAGGCCGATCCCGCAGTGGACATTATGAAGACATATTGAGGATATTTTAGAAGCCTTGAGGACGTTTAGACCATTTGAGGATGTCCTCAGGATGTTTGGTGTTGTCTGGGAAGCAACTACGAACACGTGACGCTGTGTTGAGAACAAAAACAACAAAACTAAAAAGCAACTGCTTCGCTTCTCGCCTCACAACCATTCCCCCATCACTTCCCCTTTCTCCCTGTTTTGCAGCATACACACTTGTCCGTCCGCTCTTGTTCCAAGTTCGGCCTTGCTCTCTCCACGGTCAAGCTCGCGTAGGAGTCAAAAGACGGGATGACCAAGGGGTGTCTGTGTGTGTATGTGTGGGGGGAGGTGTAGGGGGGGGAGGCACCGTTTTTTGTAAGAAGATAAGAAGCTCCCAACTTTCGACGATTCCCCGCCTCCTCCGGGGAAAAACGGGGGGGGGGGGTCCTTTTGTGGTAGCAGAGTCCTTCAATGCTGGACTCTGGTGGTAGCTTTTGAAAGAACATCGGACGGGAAGAAAAAACAGCCGAGCACAGCTTGAAACCGGTTACCATCATAAAAAAAAAAGAACAGGCGGCAAACTTTTTTTTTTGCTTGAGCTGCAGGGACGAAATGGTGTAACGTCATGCGAAAGAGACTAAAGGCTGGTTCACACTGGCGACTCGCGGAGGTCGCGCGGCTCGATTCGTCACGGAGGGGGAGACCGGCGACAATCGTCGATCAACAGGGAGTGTTCACACCGGAATGCAACTCGCTTCATGACAAACCCCTCTCCGAACGAGATTTGAACGAAGGCCCGGCTTTCGCGCCTTTACGGCCTCGGCTACGGTAGATCAATTCGGACTCATTTCGGTTATGAATATGTTAAATTATCAGCGAAGAACTGGATCTTATGGTTATTCCCATGTTTAGGACTGTTTCGAGCGCCAACGCGCTATTGTTCGATGAAGACGGAAGCGGCGGTGGTGTGTGCGCTGTTGTTAGCGTTCTCGCGAAATAGCAGATCACGAAATCGCCTCATGCCCGAGCGTCAAACACATGACCAATGATACGAGTACAAACGTGAATTAGTACGCTTCACTCTCGCAGTGCTCCTTAACGTCTGTGCCCAACAACTGCGGGCGCAGTAAGTCGATCATGCACACGCGCGCATGCACTCTTGAATTTTCCCGCCTTGGAAGGAGGCAGAAGCGCTGCGGATTGGCTCAGTAGCTTTGCGACTTCAAGTCGCGTTGCAAGAAATCGGTCAGCGAGCGGCTCCATGGCGACTCGTTCGGGTCGCCCCCTCCGTGACTAATCGCCACCTCCGTGACGAATCGTGTCGCGCGACCTCCGCGAGTCGCCAGTGTGAACCAGCCTTAACGTCTTCCGTGCGGCTGATTGCGCAGGGTATATTTAAGCCATGCGGTTTCAGATAGCATAAATCCCGAAGTTACCCTCCTTTTACACTCTTTTTTTTTAGAGTGTAGCTGCTCAGCAACCATAGTTCTGCGTAAAGAAAATAACAAAATTCCTCTAAAGAAAGGCGTTAGGCAAGGACACACGATCTCCCCAGTACCATTCACAGATTGCTTACAGGAAGTATTCAGAGACTTGGAACGGGAGCAATTGGGGATAAGGATAGATAGAGAATACCTGAGTAATCTGGGATTCGCTGGTGACATTGCCTGATTCTGATTGTGATTAATCGCCTAGACAGTAAAATCAGAAAGATAGGCTTGAAAATCAATATGCAGAAGACTAAGGTAATGTTCAATAGCCTTGTGAATTAACTGCAGTTTACGTCAGGTAGCTAAACATTGGAAGCATTTGGCGAATATGTCTACTTAAGTCAGGTATAACTGCAGATCTGAGCCATGAAAGAGAAATAACTGAGAGAATAAAATTGGGATAGAGCGAATTTCGCAGGTGATCGCAGAATATGACCAGCAGTTTATCGGTATCGCTCAAGAAGAACTAGTAACCGCTTGTAGGGACGACGCGTACACAGCACGGTCAGTGCAAGAATGACTACGTTTGTTGCCAGCACAGTTTATAAAGGCACGAACACGCGTGCGGTCCATACTGCGCATTACTGATACGCATGGGCTCTGTGACAGTCACTACACGTGTCCGATACAAAAATGATACAACAGCTCCATCTTACCTGTACTCACCTATAGGGTTGAAACGTGGACGAAAAGGGTTGTACTTAAAGGTAAGCTGAAACGTTTTTTGCAAAAAATGAGTTTGGTGGGCGATTTTATAATTTTTTTGTCCGCTGAACAAGACTAGCATACTTAGAAATGGCGTAAAGGAGCGCAAACGGCAGTGTTTTCAAGAAAACGAGCACCAGCGGGACCGTCTTCCAAGCGGCGCCGCTGATGACGTCAGCTCGGTATGGGCCGGCGCCGGCGGTGTTGCTGCGTGCGCGTCGCTTCAGGGGAGTGGAGAGCTGGATTTAAAATGTTATTGATTATTCGAACAATGTAAAACACCTCGAACACTTACCGTACGCGTTCGATCAACCAGCAGTTCAAACAAAAAAAAAACGGCACTACGAAAGACGTTGTCGAGTACGTCGACAGCAAAAGCAAAGTCAGCACATTTGCGCGAGTCGAAAAGTGCAAGAGCTGGCCCGCTTTAACAGCTGCCCTTTACACACTACAGCTCATCTCAGTAGCAAAAAAAAAGGAATAGGCATTATAACGATGCAATCATAGTCGACAGAGCGTTTATACAACATTCGAGTATCGCCCAAAGGCGCAACGACAAACGCGCGCGTACTGCAGCTGCTGCTCATCCTAATCTTTGCAGCTAGTTTGCGCGGTGCACTGTTCAACACAACGCGGAAAATAGTCCGGCTTCAGCCGCATCATGAAATCAGACATGTTCGCAGCCCGGCGGACGGGCGCTCTGGACGAGCGCACTCCTGGTCGTCGCCTATATAGATTCGCATCGGCGCCACGACGCTTGGAGCAGCGCTGTAGTAAACTGCCTACTTTAAATCGCATTGTCTAACAATGAAATGAAGATATCAGAAGATGAGCTAATGTATATATAGAGCAAGATCAGATGAGACAGCTGTGAAGAGAAACTGGCTTCTATCGCAGCTATCCTCCCAGCATCTCGGTACGGATCAGCAAACCTCAATAAGGGTTACTTTTTGACATTCCATTATCCCTGGGCTTATTATTTAGGATAGCAATAAATTTGAGCACGCCTTATTGACGCTAGCGCAATGGATCCACGTACAGCGTGCAGAAGGCTCGGCCGGTTGGGCGTGTGGAGGCAGTGCTGCGTTCGGACGATGCTTGAGCGCGCTCTTGTCGCGCGAGCAGCACGGCTCCCCGGACACTTCGTTATAATTGACTATTGCAAATGCAGCTTCGTTCTTCCGATCATACATTTCTTTTGCTGCAGCTAATTGATAATTGACGCAACAGATGTTTGGTTTGGGCTAGTTGGTAGCAGTTTCTTGAAGACAGCGCAAAAAAGACGGGGACAACTAACACAGATGTAGACAGGACAGGCGCAAACTGACAACTTTATTGTCGAGGAAAACCGCAGCACAATTTGACGACGTAGCTGAGAATGGCGACGAGCTGTGTAACAGCAGTGAGCCGCGAATCGCGTTTTACGTTTTAAGCTTGGCATACTTGGTTAAGAGTAACGATTGAGAAGCGAGCCTTGCAGCAAAGGCATTAACCCAATTAGGTGTGGGAACAATGACAGAACGGCACCGGACTTCAGCTGCGCTGATTTAATTGAAATCCCAACTGGCCGCGATCGCTGTCCAGATTAGAATATCGTCATCGGCACAAAAATCATCAGTGCAAAACACAGCTGATTCCAAAGGCAAGATTTTTTTTCTTTTTGAGACAGAGGCCCACAGAGCCGAGAATTTCTTATCTCCTGTGAGACTATAAAGCACCATGTCGCCTGGACCACCGATGTTCGCACAGCGGAAAGCCGTGCTGATAGCCAGCAGTTGCTTCACGCGCCTGGACCACCGATGTTCGCACAGCGGAAAGCCGTGCTGATAGCCAGCAGTTGCTTCACGCACTAACAGGAATGTTTGTTTTCTAATGACACGAGGAAAACAATCTTCAAACATCCACCGACGGTTATATTGATAGTGGCAAGGTAAGTTCAAGAAGGTTAGTCCAAGTTGACACAGCACACAGACACACAGCCGCGTCACCCTAGCACCAACCGTTGCTATCACTTCGCCTTATTCTTGTCACTGTTGCTGATCGTTGTCTTTTTCAATGTCCAGCGACGCAGGGCATATATGTCACATTACACCCCCCCCCCCCTAATGAAAAGCACAGTCCCGGTGCGCACTAGGTGGAACTACTGCAGATGTAGTACGGCTTCATTCAGATGATATGAACAATCTCGGTGCGTGGCATAGCGGACTGTTGCGGCGGAAGCACAGTTGCGATCTCGTATGTCACAGGAGTGACTGGGGTCCTGCGTAGCGTGGCAATAGCTTCTCACACAGCCCAACTTTAAGAGCGGGAGTCCAGAGCAAGACGAGAGAGCCCGGAGTGTAGTGGCCGTTAAACGCCTATTTGGTTTAATTTTAGGGGAAAGACGCATGCATCTTGTGGGCGCACACCTCACGTTTGCAATGAGCGGCATATAATTGGAGGCACACATGTCAGTGGTTTGAACCTCTGTCGCAAATTAGACTCAATCCGGACAAAAAGATGGATGCTAAATAAGAAGCAAAATTGCATGAAACCACACTGAATGCTGCGCAATGAACGACTACATCACAATTTAATACGAAATGACGTGCGTATTTTTCAGATACGTCTTTCCTAATTCTGGGTTACGGCGGCGCCATTTCGGCTGAACGAGCTGCGTGCGATATCGCGTAATAAAAATAAATGAAACCCGGAGTGACCCATGCCCAACGTTACTAGAAAATTGGTGCTGGCAAGCAAAGCACGTTGGCAAGCAAGGCGACAGCGCTTTCATACTTGTTTCACGGCATTATCAATTGTATTTCGCCTCACTTAACCGCGTTCTCCAAGGTAATGAATGACTTCGAAGCCAAAAGTGTCGCAATGAAGTTATAATTTTACTGCAGCCATGTAGAGTGCATGCAACAGCTACGTGTGTGCCGGCCGCTCCACGCTTCCGCAAGTCAAGGAGGAAGAGACGACAGCAGCGCCATTAGCTCTCGTGACGACCAACAGGGACACGTCTCCGGACGAAGCTGCGAAGCTGAGTTCGTTCAAGTAACGTTTCTCAATGGGCGCTGTAGGTAAATAAATAAATAAACAGGCGTATGTGGCGTCAATCTCGGAATGCCAGCCGGCCAGATAGGCCAGCCGCGCGTTTTGCACGCTTGATTCATTCCATCCCGCGCTTTGGTGATCGACAAATCAGCGCAGTCTGCTGCTGGTGCCGTTTGTTTTCTCCAATTCAATCATTCTGCGCTGAAGATTCCGCATGTTTAAAGATCCCATGAGATCAGCAAGCAGATACGCAGCTATTGCAGAGTGGTGCTCCACGCTGTTCGACGCCCTCCGTCTAATGAGCCTCTTTCGCTCAATTATAAATATTGTGACATATATGCCCTACGTCGCTGGACGTTGAAGAAGACAGCGATCAGCAACAGTGACAAGAAGACGAAGTGATAGCAACGGTTGGTGCTATGTTCACCATGCTGTGTTTCTGTGTGCTGTGTCATCTTGGACTAACCTTCTCGGACTTACCTTGCCACGTATCATCTTGGTGGAGGTGACTAAAGATCTCCGTGCGCACAGAATAGAAAATAATGGCAGAATAGCACAGAAAAAGCTGGATTTGCGCAGTGGCCGCCACCTACCTGGGCTCACGACAACGTCAGCAACGACCACTATGACCTCCGAGGCAGCCCCTACCATCGCAGCAGCATCGGCTCAGCCAGTGGTGCTCACGTAGGTCCGCCACCCTCCCATCTTTAATGACGAAGACAAGCCGGACGTTGACGACTGGCTAGATGAGTACGAGCAGTGCAGCAGAAACTACCACTGGGACGTGACCATTATGCTGGCGAAAATAATCTTCTATTTGGCGGGAACAGCTCGGACGTGGTTCCAAAATCACGACAAGAGCTAGTGACCTGGGAAATCTGTAAACAAAAGCTTCAGGACTTGTTCGGGAAGCCGATTGGGCGGGATCTCGAAAGAAGAACAGAACTTTCTACTCGCACCCAATCCCCCACGAAGTCCTACCTTGCCTACATTCAAGACGTGCTTGCGTTGTGTCGCAAGGTCTACAGCTCAATGCCTGAAAATTACAAGGAGGTCATATCCTCAAGGGTATTGTGGATGATGCGTTCAACATCCCGTTCTGCATGGAATGTTCCACTGTAGACTCGGTGCTTCACGTCTGTCGAAAATTCGAGCCGGCTAAACAACGACGCCTTTTACATCGCTTTGAGCGCCTTCCAAACATGCCCGTTCTCCGTTATAACCAACCGCCATGCCTTATGTTGGCTTTCTACGTTGAGGGACCCCACTGGTAGCCTGGGGCGCTGGGCTCTGTGCCTACAGGAATGCACCTTTTCTGTCGTCCACAAGTCCGGCCGTCTGCACGTTGATGCCGATTGTCTGTGCCGCAACCCGGAAGATCCGCCGCCTGAAAGCGAGTGTGACGATGACATATGCGTGTTGGCCATCTCTGACCTTTTAAATATTCGCCATGAGCAGCGCTTAGATCCCAAGCTTTGCAGCATTATCAATCGTCTCAGCACTGATCACCTTGATGCTACCCTTGCTTTGATTGTGCTTCACAACGGTACTTTATAGGGAACCCAAGCTCAAGTTTCGCCGCACGATGGCAGCGTCGCATTCCTGGCGTTGTGGCGAAGTGAAACGATGGGGCGTCGCCGGAGCAGACGCTCCGCTAGCTTTCTGTGCACGCGTGGCGATCGCGTTGGGCCTGGCTGTTATTTGGCGATACAAAAACGCTTCCGCTGATGCGAAACGGATGTACTAAGTAGCATTGTGTCATGGGAAGCCACAATAGTAGGCGAAGCGCCAAAAGACGACGTTCACGTGTGAAACTTTGCAGATTCCTTTCGAAGCGTGTCCGCAAGACCTGTTTTCAGCTTTCTGAGAAGTCTCGCGTTCATTGTGGAAACGAAAGGAGCCACTTTCCCCTTTCTTCGTAAACTCAGAAATATTGGCAGTTGACAAAGACGGCTTGGAGAGGCATCAAAAAAGTACAGTGGTTTAACGCCATGCATAAAAAGTGAAGAGGATGGAAGACTATCCTGCTCTTCGCACCCCGCGTGTCTAGTTTTACCGATTTTCTGTGCTCTCTCCCTGCTTTGCGAGTGCTCTGAAAGCAACCAAATCAACAGATGCGACGTCCGCGATCGACACTGATGAGTGAATGTGCCCTAATGTCCATAGCTGCCTTTTCATTTTTGGATTGACCAAGAAAATATCTAGGAACGAGGCCTTTTTTTTTCGGGGGTTGGGCGGCGTTGGAGAACATATGCCTTACTGAGACGCATTTACAGATTTTCACAAATTGGCGATAATTGAACCAATTATTATTATTATTATTATTATTATTATTATTATTGCTATTATTATTATTATTATTATTATTATTATTATTAACGAGGATACGTCGGAAGGGCAGTACAAAAGTGATCCTAGCTGTGGCTCGACTGACACAACTCGCACGGAGCATTCGCGTCACAGGGTTCGTGAGTGCAAACCAAATATCATAAAATGAAGCAAAACCATTTAATAAGAACCGAAATAAAACACAATGTAGTACAAGCTTGAATTTCCCTGCCTTCCGAGCCAGCGAACCGGTTATGTCGCGTGCAGCGCACGGAGCACGCATATGCTTAGGAGATTGCTAGCGTTCTTGTCTTTGAAGACACACCTCCTCCGGACTATATAATTACTCTTCTACTGCAAGATTTGCTTTGGTAACGTCGTAATAATAAAAAAAAAATCCGTATATAGATCGCATGCTACAGGCCAAAACGATGGTCAAAGAGCGGGTCACTTTAACAGTTCTGATGATACTTTAGCAGTTTTTTTTAAACATATTACATACGACAATATATTTACACAGTGGACTTACCTCGAGATGCACTTCCTACGTTTTCGCTAACGTGGGATGCATTCGCAATCAATATTTACTCATCGCCGTTTGTCGTCTGCTCTACAGTGCAGACGTGAATAAAAATTTTTCCGCCTATGATTAAGTATCCTTCATGAAAATACGCATGTTTGCCCAATGAAGACGGAATGCAGGTTGCATGTCGCGGTGCGCCTGCGGGGGCGCGTCAAGGCGCGTGCTCGTGCGGGAGAAAGCGCACGGCGCACGCGGTGAACGGCGCGGTTCGGGTGTCCACAGAGCAAGTGTGACAGTTACTGCGCCTTTCCCTTCCTGTGAACCAATTTAACGCGGTGAAGGCAGCGAGCTGAGGCGGCGGCGTCCAGTGTGTGCTTTTCTGTCCGCGCGACAAAGCAGCGCGAGACTGATTTATTTATAGGAAGGGAAAGGCGCGGTAACTGTCTCACTTGATTTCTGTGGACACCGCAACCGCGCCGTAAGGGAAGGGAGGAAGATGGGAGTGAAAGTGCAAAGAGAGAAAGAGGAGCCGTAGTGGAGGGCTACGGAGTAATTTCGACCACCTGGGGATCTTTAACGTGCGCTGACATCGCACAGCACACGACGCCTCTTCGTTTCGCCTCCATCGAAACGCAGCCGCCGAGGTCGGGTTCGAACTCAGGTACTCCGGCACAGTGGTCGGGCGTCTTACCACTACACCACACCGGCGGGGCAGCGCGAGACGTCTGCACGTGCGCGGAAGCGAGAGAGAGAGAAAGGAGAAAACAGATATCTTGCACGGGATGCCGTTTCATACATCAGGTGCAGCGCAGCGAAAGCTACGCAAGTAGTCCGCAAGAAAAAAATCAGGATGCGTATCACTACGCGCTCGTTCTGTAGCCGAGTGGTTCCTGCGGAAACGGGCTCTATTACGAGCATACACGTTTTCAATAACTTGCTTCGCTTGTCTAGACATCTTCGCGGTGCAGATCATATAGAAAAAATGCGCACCGAAGAACCATTTTCTCAAAAAGAGATGCGCAGCGCTGAGGGCACAGCCAGCGCCATCTAGTGGCACAGCTGGCAAGGTTGCTGGGCAGCGAAAACGCGGCACGAACAAAAACGACATAGAAAACATACAAATTCACCAAATCCGACCCTTTCTCCCTAACAAAGGTGCTTTTTATGAAGTTGATGGCAAATGTAAGATGTATTAATCTTGCAGACAAAGCAACTATTATTTTCTCTCGTCAAGAGCAGGCACTATTTTTCATCGCGGATGCAGAGAGCACAAACAAGAGCTGTAGATTTGGTAGTGTTGACTTGATGTATGAAACGGAGTATAGATGGTGCCGCCGCGTGTATCCCAAGTTTCTATTTTTCTGTCAGAGATGGCGCTCCCAGATGGATGGATGGATGGATGGATGGATGGATGGATGGATGGATGGATGGATGGATGGAATATAGGAGCGTCCCCTTTGAAACGGGGTGGTAGATGTAGCTATAATGCTCATTTTTCTCCCTATATCTTAATCATTGATTAGATTGGTTAACTAATCCATCATTCTAGTTATTAAATTTTTGTTTCTACATTACTAACATTATATCACTTCTATGCTTTTGAGCCACCAATAATCAAGACGTTTTTTGCTAGTTTCCATCGCCGGTTTATTCACCCGGCCATTGGTACCTATAAACCCCAGAGCATCAGGAACAGTGATTGCGCCTGCATCAACTTCCAGGTGGACACCATTACATTCGGGTATAATATGGTCAATTGTTTCACTGGAGTTACCACATTATAGCACATGCGTCATCTCCATTATTAAATTTCTTTTTGTAGCTGCGTGTTCTAAGGCACCCTGATTTAGCTTCAAAAAGTAGGGCACTGCCTTGAGTTATCAAAGAAATCTTCCTTCCTGATCTGCATTTTCCACTCTCGGCATAATTCCACACTCTGTTTCTTTTCCATCGAGTTATCCAATTTTTACCTTCTGTGTTTTTCACCTGTTGCTTAATGCTCTTTATTTCTCCGTCCTTGTGACTAGCATACTTACTAGTTAGTTTCCTAGTTCTTTTCCTCCATTGTGAGTCAACGCTTTTTAAGTACAGGTATTTAAATATTTTAGCTGCCCATCTGTTACTGTCTAATTTCCTCAGGCGTTCCTCATATAATATTTTACTCTGAGCTTCCCGTACTTCGAAAGATGCCCAGCCCATATCTCCCTGTACTGCCTCATTTGTAGTTTTGCCGTGGGCACCTAGTGCTAATCCTCCAACGGATCTTTGATTTTTTTCTAATGTCGACTGTACCTCTGATTTTAGGCACAAAACCGCATTTCCGAAAGTAAGTCTGGGCACCATAATTCCTTTCCAAATACCACTCAAAATCTCATACCTATTGTATCCCCACAATGTCATATGGTTCATTATTACGGCATTCCTTCGCCCTTTGGCCTTAAGTGATTGCTCATGCTTTCCAATGTATGCCAATCATTCGTTTACCCATTAGTTGAAAATCATCAGACCCGACTTGACTGCGCTAAAACTGAAGCCTAGAACGTCCCCTTTGTCTCCGCAATACTTAACTAGTGTTTGCAATTCTTCCGGACTCTCAGCTAGCAGCACAATATCGTCTGCATACATCAAATCGGGGAGGCGATGCACTACCGCCTTTCCACCTAATCTATATTACAGGTTAAAACCTAGGTTACTGTCTTGTATCCTCCGTTTCAAGTTTATCATATAAAGCATGAACAGCACCGGTGATAGAGGACAGCCTTGTCTCAATCCTTTGCATACTTTGACATCCTCCGTACTTCTTATCCCTTCCCACGTAATTTCTACTTTGTTATCCCGGTATATTTCCTGGAGGAACTCTATTATCTCATAACCGATACCTTCTTCTTTTAATATGTTCCCCAGGAGTTCCCTACTTACGTTGTCGTACGCCCCGTTTATGTTCAGGAAGGCCAAATACAAAGGTCTATTTTGCACTCTAGATATTTCGATGCATTGGGTAAGCACGAACAGGCTATCATCTAAGCGCCTATCATTTCTAAAGCCGTTCTGAAGTTCTCCGAGTATCTTGTTACTTTCTACCCATGCTTGCACCTTTAATTTCACCGCCTGCATGGCTAACCTGTACATAACAGATGTTATGGTAATCGGCCCGTAGGATTTTATGTGCATCCATTCTCCTTTCCCTTTATAAATCAAATTCATTTTAGCCGTCAGCTGTCCGGAATCTGCTTATTCGTTATGACTGTTTCCACAGGTTTTAACAATGTTTCCGTACTTCTTGGACCAAGTTCATAAATCAGCTTGATCTGAATTTCATCTATTCCTGTAGATGTGTTTTTAGAAATATTTTTTTCGGCCTTTTTCCAGTTTAGATTGGTCAGTTCTAAGCTGTTTTGTATTCTGCTACCTTGTGTTGCTTCCTGATTTGCGGAGATTACCCTATCGTCGCTCCTAAATGACTTGGCTATAACTGATGTAATGTAGTTCACTGCATTGTCTCCCTTTAAACAGTTTCCTTCGTTATCTTGAATCCGATCCTGCTTTCTTTGATTCTGCTTCCCTAGCCAGCTTATATGGTTCCAGAATTTTCTTGCTCCGCCTCTAGAGGTGTCGTGTATGTCAGCCATCCAGCGATCGGTGGACTGCCTTATTTTACTTTGGACGAGAGGGCCTGCACCTCAAGTTTCTTTTGTCGATATGATTCCCATTTTTGGTCGATTTCCTCCTGAGATACTTGTGCTTTCTTTGCCGCTCGGTGTTCCCTTGAAGTAGCCCGTCGTTGTTCAATAGCTTACCTGATTTCTTTATTCCACCAGCTCCGTGGCTTCCTGTTTCCATTCCAGCGGTTTGCTACTTTAACCTCCTGAATTTTCCTCCTTATGAGTAGTTCTACCCGTTCATAATCCCAGACTTCCATGGGGCTTTTCTCTATTGCTTCCTCTATGTCTGCTGCTATCTGCGCTATTTGATCGTCGTTTAATTTTGCGTTTACGTTTTGTCTAAGTTCCATTTCTCTTTACATCAAGGGCCCCACTGCAGACTAATACGTTTACGATTACTTCCCAGACTACACTCCCCTTCTTCGTCTATTTCGATTTTTGTGACCTTGCTATACATTTCCTGCGACATTAGACAGTAGTCAATGGTCGTCCGCCTGTTGCGGAATTCCCACGTGATTTGGCCTTCACATTTTGTTTCTCTATTTACTATAACTAGATCGTGTCGCTCACAGAAATCTAGCATTATATAGCTTCCCGTTACAATCTGTGTATCCATCCAGACCGTCGATGTGGCCGTTCATGTCCCTCAGTAGAGTAATATTGGCCCCGTTTTAAACTGGCTTATATCGTCACTGAGACATTTAACAAGATCTTTGTTTTCTTGCCTGTATTGATACCCTGTTCCTACCCCTAGCCATTTCCTTATGCCGGCAATTGTTCCTGAAACCCATATATGTTCTTTACAAGATGATTTAATTCTTTGCCAATTTGTTCCCTGGTGTATCAACATACCTACCCCTCTACCCTTTTTTTTTCCGTTCTCGTTCTGTTGCACCCTTCCCAGACGTAGCCTTCTATAAACGGCGGATCTACTAGATTCCTGAGATAAGTCTCGCAAAGAGCGTACACACCTATTTTGTCATCCTTCAACTGCTGTTCTATCTTTATCCATTTCGCTCTTTTTTTTCCTCCTTGCATGTTTATGTAGCTGATCCTAGTGTTAAATTTATTTTTTGTACTTTTCTTTCTCGACCTACTTCTTGCCATTTTTTGGGGCTCAGCCTCCGTTATTACACTTCCTTCTGCTTCTGCACTTCCTCGAGGACCCCCTAAAAAGCTACAGCCCTGCCTGCCAGGCGCCAGCCGATCTCTGCTCCCACCCTTCTGTTAAAATGAATGCCATCTCGCTGAAAAGCCCTACCAAATCCTGCTTTATGCACCTCCCTGTTTACCTCAACCACTTCGAAACGCTTCTCCAGGCTTAACTTTCTTATGTCCTGATTAACTGTCACCACGTCCTTTTCCAGCTTTCCGTTCAATCCTAGCTCCTCCGGTACTGTGCATACAACTATCTGCGCTTGCTGTGCTCCCTGATCTCGTCAACTCCAAGAGCTAAACTTTCCACCACTCCTGCAGCGTCACCATTTAGGACATCGTTTAGCCCTGCAGCTACTATTACCATACTGGGCTCTGCGGAATTCTTCAACAGCCTGTTTTCACTCTCTTTCAGCACTGCCCTCATTGTGCTCCCTGGGAAGGATTCAACTAACACTCTCTTATCACCCTAAACACGTTCCAAGATATCTCGCTTGCACCTGCTCATGTTAGAATCTCCGGCGATAAGCACCTGGGCTTTCTCTCTCGCTCTCCAAACTGTTGCTCCCTCTCCCACTGTGCTCCCTGTCAGGAGCAGCAGCGCCGCTCGACGGTGCTTTGGAAGTCTATGCCGGCGGAATATGCGATCTGATGGCGCCGAGTTTCTGCTCGTAGTCCCCGAAAAGTTGCGTGCCACCGTTCTTCAGCAGCTGCATGACGCGCCCACTGCGGGCCATCTTGGCGTATCTCGTACGTACAATAGCGTCCGCCGCCGCTTCTTTTGGCCAGGCCTCTATCGCTCTGTTTGTCGCTACTTGGCTTTTTGTGACCGGTGTCAGCGACGGAAAAAGCCCTCGATCGGTTATGCCTGCTGGATCCCTGCAGCCGATCAACATCCCAGCAGACCCGTTTTCCCGAGTTGGCCTTGATCTCCTCGGGCCTTTCCTACTCCCTGCGCCGGGAAGTAAATGGATTGCGGTGGCCACGGATTATACTACGCGGTGCGCTGTCACCCGAGCGATACCCACCAGCTGTGCAACTGACGTGGCTGCGTTTTTTTTTCCACGACGTCATCCTGCTCCATGGTGCTCCACGCCAGCTGCTCACTGACCGTGGCCGTTGCTTTCTTGCTCGAGTAGTCGACGAAATTCTTCGGTACTGCTCCATTAAGCACTATTTCACCACCGCTTACCATCCACAAATGAACGGCCTCACCGAACGGCTCAACCGTACGCTCACGGACATGTTGTCAATGTATGTCTCGGATGATCACCGTGACTGGGACATTACTTTGCCGTTTGTAACGTTCGCATATAATTAACCCCGTCACGACACAATGGGCTACTTACCCTTCTATCTTCTATACGGCCGCGACCCTCCCATCCTCTTCCCTCCCACCATTAAGGCCAGTTCCTATGTTCGTGACTCCATATCTCGAGCTGACGCCGCCCGTGTTATTGCTCGCCGCCGACTCGTTTCCTCCCAAAATTCTCAAAAACGGCGCCATGATTCTAGTCACTGGGATGTGACTGGTAGAACGACTGACTGTTTTTTCCTACCGCCCGTCTCATTACGGTCCTGACTACTCTGGCTATTGTAGAGATCTGTATAGAACTCCTCGGCTACTTTGACTATCTTATCGATATTCGTGATGACGTTGCCCGCCTTGTCCCTTATCGCATACATCTGGTTTTTGCCTATGCCCAATTTCTTCTTTACCGCTTTAAGGCTTCCCCCGTTCTTTACAGCATGATCAATTTTCTCCATGCTATACTTCCTTATATCGGCCACCTTGCGCTTATTGATTAGCTTTGATATCTCGGCCAATTCGATGTGGTCTGTTGGATTGGAAGCTTTCATACTCTGGCGTTTATTAATCAAATCTTTCGTCTCCTTAGACGGCTTACCGGTATCCTCTCTCACTATCCTACCGCCTACTTCTACCGCGCACTTCGTAATGATATCTCTGAATTTATTGTTCCTTGTTTTTAGGGTAATGTCGCCATCCTCGGTTAGAGCTGAATACCTATTCTGTATTGAGGTCCTGAACTCTTCTGCCCTCCCCCTCACCGCTAATTCGTTGATGGGTTTCTTTCTTTCTAATCTGTTGCGTTCCTTCTTCCGATTTAGGTTAATTCGGGACCTCACCATCCTGTGGTCACTGCATCGCACTTTCCCGATTATCTCTACATCTTGCATAATGGCGGGGATTGAACACAATATGAAGTCGATTTCATTTTTAGCCTCCCCGTTAGGACTTTTCCATGTCCATTTCCGGTTCTTCCGTTTGCTGAAGAAGGTAATCATGATTCGTAAGTTATTGCGCTCTGCAAACTCAACTTGTAACTCCCCCTGCTATTCCTAGTACCAATGTCATAGTCACCTACTGCCTTGTCTCCTGCCTGCTTTTTCCCTACCTTGGCATTGAAGTCGCCCATTAGTACAGTATACTGCGTCTTTACTTTTCACATTGCCGATTCTACATCTTCGTAGAAGCTTTCAACTGCCTGGTCGCGACATTCCCTTTCCAGCCCAGATGAGAGCAGACGCTGACGTCATCGTCGCCGTCACGCGACGTCAGTGCCTGCGTTCTCGGTTGCCGTGGCAACAGCTACGCGTTCAAAAATGCATATGGCGTCACGCATGTTCGTCGTCTGCCTCGGACTGAAGGAAGGGACATTTGGCGTCGGCGTGCCAGCAACGATGAACGACACGCACACGACGCACAACGCAGCAAACAGTGTGCTTGCAGCTGTTGATGGGTCTCACAAGGTGAGTATGTTATTAAAGCGTGTCCTTTTCGGCTCGAACCGAGTTTTTGTGTAAGCGAGATTTGAGAAATGCCAGTCTCTTACGCTGACAACATAATTACATGCGGGAATAACCAACTAGTGTGCGTTAGGACCTTTGTAAATCAATAACTCTGGTGGCAAACATTGCCCCGTTTCTGGGCAAGTCGCCGTCAAGGGGTCATTGCTCGATCGAGCGATTCACTAGACAGTCGTAAAGTGTTGTATTAGGGTTAACCGTTTTTCGCGGCGTTGTAATCAAGGCTGCTGGTATATAATGCGGGATGAACATACTATTACGAGAAATGCACGAAACTCTGAGGCGCAGTTGTTTCAGCCTTTGGTGACACGACTATGTGTACAACGGAATACTGCTGCGACACTGGCGCCTCATTTAATTCACATGTGCGATCCGAATTGTGGATCAGCTGCAGTGCATTGTTGCGGAGTGTTCTATGGAGAGCGGGGAGCCGTTTACCGCAAGTAATGTCATTTAAAGACGGCGACTGGAAATGACACTGCTCTGTATTAATTGTACCACTGCTTGGTAGTAGCACTGAAGTAAATATGTATAGCGCAAAAACATTACTACTACAGCAATTCATTTATTTCACCATATATATGATAGGAACTCCTGAGTAAAAATCTTGTATGGAACTGAAAATGCTGCATTCTAGATAATGACTGCGTGTGTTGTGTGCATGTTAATTGGGCTAAATGATCGCTGTTAAGTGCGGGACTCATGCTGGTTAGAAGTCTCCGAAACGGTTTCTTGTACGGAAGCCTTCCAATGAATGCATTAATTCATCCTAAATTACAGTGTGCCTTGCTCATAACAGCTGTTACAGTCCATGAAATGGTAATGGTGTCGGTGAGAAAACTGATCAGCCTGCTCAAGAAAACGGTGTGACACGTACAGTGATAACAGTGACTCATTCTATTTTAGTGCTTTCAGGCATTCTACATCCCCCATTGTTCTGAACCCCAAGGCATATGCTGGTAAGCTTGTTGCATAGGGCGCTCAGCTACCATAGGGCAGGGGATCTGGGTTTGATCCTGGCCGAGTGTAGTGTGAACCTGTATGTATATCTGTGCACATGAAAGAACCTCGGTTGGTTGAAATTATTCGAAGCCCTTCACTGCGGCGTGTCCCTCATAGCCAGAATCGCTACAGGGCAATAATTAAACCCCATAATGAGGCCAACTCGTTGCCAGCTTTATGGGTATCTCACCGGAAGGTCTACTGTGGACACCTTCAGTAGGGACATTCTGCATCGAGAGTACTGCACCCAAACAGCAGAGGCTAAGTTAAAAAATTTTGAAGATAGTACTCTTGAGAGGCCCCTATCAGAAACCAAGTCAGTAACGCTTATGTACTATGGAAATCCTACCATACATCGTTATTTTGCAAGCATGTTTGCACTCATGGGACATGAATGCACAGCTGGTAGTTACAAGTTGTCGAATATTATATAATGTTGGTATTGTTGCCGTAAAATTTGGTCAGGCAGGAAGGCAAGTGCAGCTATACATTGTGCCTCATCACATTTGTATACCAGGTGCTTTTTTGTTATATGGTGTACAGCTCCAGCAGTGCAGGCTAGAGTAGGTGGAAACACACTGATCGAGTGCTATATTCAGTCAGGTTTCACCGAAGGGGGCATTTTCGAAAAGGGTGCAAGCTAGAGAATTTGTGGGCTCTGCTCTGCCACACTATCAGTGTGTGTGGGTGCTCAAGTATAGTGATGAAGCATACTGAACCAAGAGTGCAGGACAAATCGCAAAGGTAGGAAGGCTGCTATCAACCAAGTGCATATGTTTCTTGAGCATGATTAAATGCATGTGAAAGGAGAAAACACACAAATAAAACAAAAGGCCACCCTCACGGAAATGCCATATCTGGACTTAAAAATCCAGATCAGGTATATCAGGAATTAGGCAGATATGGTATATTAGGACAGATCTAGGCCAGGTAAGGCATATCTGTCCAATTCTTGATTTACTACCAGATAAGACATATCTGGCTGTATATGCCTGATTTGCCCAATTTTTGATTTCGAGTACCAGATAAGGCATATCTGGTCAGATATGCCTTATCTACCCAATTCCTGATTTAAAGATCTAGCCCGCATGGCATGTAGGTTTTGAACTGTAGATCTATATTGCCGCGAAACCTTCAAAACAGTATTTGTTGTTTTTTAACAGCCGCCGGCATACAGGATTATCACTCTGATTCTGGACCGTGTATCAGTTCCGTAATCTTTGTTTGTTAATGCTCGATGTCGCGAGTCACACCTTTATCAGTTTTGTTGTAGCGCAAGATGCACCAAGATCTGTCTCGAAGGTTCCGGCCACTTGGGTGTCTTTCCACAATGTTCCAGCCCGTGCTGGTAGCTGTTTGCGACGTTATCTAGATTGTTCTGTGCAGCCTTTAAATTGAGCGTTGCCGAGTGTGACGGACATTCCTTGTTCGACGATCGACGAGCACGTTTGTTTCTATCGCCGCCGCCGAGTTGCTTAGTTCTTTTGCGGGCGCAAGTCAGCCCAAATAAGCAGTTTCTTTAGTGCAATCATCGACCCCTTCAATTGTGTCGTCGACCTCGTCAGCACTACGTGACATCTGGTGGAGGTGCTGCCTTTGATCCTTCAAGCGAAGACCCAAGCCGTGTTCCTGTCGCCCTGGAAGACCAGCCTACAGGTCACCGAGCCAGCCGCCGACTTCAAGGCCTACAACCCGAACACGGTCTCCTGCTTGACCCCATTCGATCTCGGAAGGCATCGACGCTAACAATGGCCCAGCCTACAGCACCGGTTATTTTCGTCCAACCCCGAGAGCCCCCCTGCTTCCATGGACTACCGGATGAAGATGCGGGAGACTGGATGGACCTTTTCGACCGTGTGGCAGATTTCAACGGCTGGAATGACGCCGCGAAACTTAGGCAAGTCTACTTTGTTCTTCAAGGACATGCCCGAGTTTGGTTCGAAAATCATGAGGCAACTATGAAGGATTGGGAGACTTTGAAGGAAGCGTTTCTGACTGCCTTTTCAAGCATCGTCCGAAAGGAAAAAGCCCAGGCCCTTCTTCAGTCAAGACTGCAACTTCCTAACGAGTCTGACCTGGCGTACGTTGAGGAGATGAAGCGCCTTTTTCGCCGCGCCGACCCTAACATGACTGAAGGTGAGAGAGTCAAACTTTTAATGCGAGGCATCAAAGAATCGCTTTTTGAAAATCTTGTCCGAAACCCGCCAAAAACAGTGGCGGAATTTGAAACGGAAGCGTCTGCCATCGAGAAGACGTTGTACACACGGATGCGCTACTACGAGCGGCCACTTCAGCCAGACTACTCAAGCCACTACCCCAGCGCATCTGCAAGTGGAGAGAACCTTCGTGACCTCATCCGGGAGATCGTGCGAGAGGAGCTCCGCCGAATGCAGCCATCATCGCAACAACCCCAGGTGGCGACGCTCGCGGACGTCGTCCGTGAAGAAGTCCAGCAGGCGCTGGGCGTTCCTGAAGCGACGGCTGCGACTGTTCCAGCACAAGAGGCAACAGTGATGAACTACGCTGGTGCATTACGTCGCCCTCCGCCCAGATGTGATGACTTCCCGAGCCCTCGCCGCTACCGGCCTGTTCCTAAAAACCGCCCCTTGGCTCCCGCCCGCCAAGCCTACCAACGACCAACAAGCCCCAGGAAGTGCGACGCATGGAGGACAGCGAACAACCGGCCATTATGCTTCCACTGCGGTGAGGCCGGCCACATTCTGCGGCACTGCCCGTACCGACGAATTGGTCTCCGCGGATTTGCAGTCGACGCTCCACGACCACGCCCAGGTGAACGACCGCAAGAAATCGACAACTATCTGCATAGCGGTGAGATTGCGCCACCAAGCCGTCGATTCAGGTCTCCATCGCCGTACAGGGCCCGCTTTGCGTCGCCAGGACGTAACTATGATGGTAGTGTGCGCGGAAGGTCCCCAAGCCCCCGTAAGGGAAACTAAAGGCAGCAACCTTTGGAGGTGAGGTTGCTAAATGGCGAAAAGACGAAGATCCTCCGCCGCCGACGACCACTAACGACGACGCAACCATTTCATCGCCGCTCCACACGACGACATCGACGACAACGCGACCAGAGTGCAAGCAGGCACCGCCGCCAGCAAAGTAACAACGGTATGCCCCGGCCATGACCTGAAGAAACGACGGAGCCGAGATCGAACACCAAGGCCCACGTGCAATTCGAGGACGCAAACAAGTGACCTTGAAGTTGATATCGACGGTCGCAGAGTCACTGCCCTAGTAGACACCGGAGCTGACTATTCAGTCATTAGTGGACCGTTAGCCTCTCAGCTCAGAAAGGTTACCACCGCTTGGGACGGCCCGCTGATTCGCACCGCAGGTGGCAACCTGATTACTCCATCGGGACGATGCACTGCAATAATAACCGTAAATGGGCGTACTTACCCCACCAGCTTTGTGGTCTTGCAGCAGTGCTCCCGCGACGTGATTTTAGGCATGGACTTCCTAACTGAACATAGGGCTATCATCGACCTGCGATCCAAGCTCATCAAGCTCTCTGCAGACAAAGCCATTTCTGCTACGACGACGTCAATGCAACACATCCCTCTAAACGTCCTCGACGAAGAATTGAACGTCCCGCCCCGATCAAGTATCGCAGTCTGCGTAGGTAGCGCCAACATCGAAACCTCTGAAGGCATCGTCGAAGGAAATCTCCAATTGGTCTTAGAACGAGGTGTCGGCATCGCAAGAGGCATCACGAAATTCCGGAGAGGTCAAGCTCAGGTTCTGGTAACAAACTTCACCGAAGAATACCGGCATCTCAACAAGGGCACGACGATCGCCTTTCTCGACGAATTAGCGGACCTCAAAGATGTATTCTCCCTCCACGTCC
The DNA here is from genome assembly GCF_055883805.1 of Amblyomma maculatum. Lineage (NCBI taxonomy): Eukaryota > Metazoa > Arthropoda > Arachnida > Ixodida > Ixodidae > Amblyomma > Amblyomma maculatum. The sequence continues at coordinate 213,199,230 of NC_139345.1, read as the reverse complement.
AAACGCTTGAAGACGCACCGGACCTATTCCGTCAGTCCACATTTGACATCAACCCGGCATTGACCCACAACAGGAAAGACCAGATTCTCAGTCTGCTTCGAAGCTACGGGGAGTGCTTCTCATCGTCATCGAAGGTACGACAAACACCACTGGCCAAGCACCGCATAATAACGGACAAACACGCCCGACCTCTGCGCCAAAGCCCTTATCGTGTATCGCCGCGAGAACGCCAGGCCATTCGGGATCAAGTAGAGGAAATGCTGCGTGATGACGTAATCCAGCCATCGAACAGCCCCTGGGCGGCACTAGTCGTTTTGGTCAAGAAGAAAGACAGCACACTTCACTTCTGCGTTGATTACCGCCGCTTGAACAGCATAACGAAGAAGGATGTCTACCCGCTTCCCCGCATCGACGACACTCTCGACCGGCTCTGCAATGCAAGGTACTTCTCATCGATGGACCTGAAGAGCGGATATTGGCAAATTGAGGTCGACGAAAGAGATCGCGAGAAGACCGCATTCATCACACCGGATGGCCTTTATGAATTTAAGGTGATGCCATTTGGCCTCTGCTCCGCACCAGCCACGTTTTAACGAGTAATGGACGCAGTCCTGGCAGGCTTGAAGTAGCAAATTTGTTTGGTATATTTGGACGACGTTGTTGTCTTCTCGTCAAACTTTGAAGACCACCTAAAACGACTACAGACAGTGCTGGAAGTCATCGGGGCTAACGCTAAAAGCAGAGAAGTGTCATTTCGCCTACGAAGAACTCCGATTCCTAGGTCACATCGTTAGCAAGGACGGGATTCGCCCAGACCCGGAGAAAACAGCTGCAATCGCACAATTCCCACCGCCTGCCGACAAGAAAGCTGTGCACCGTATCCTTGGGCTGTGCGCTTATTATCGACGATTTGTCAGAAACTTTTCGCGGATCGCTGAACCGTTGACGCAGCTTACAAAGGCTGACGTACCTTTTAAATGGGAAGCGCCGCAAGGTGAAGCCTTCGACGAACTTAAGCGTCGCCTGCAATGCCCTCTTGTACTTGGCCACTTTGGTGAAAACGCCGAGACCGAAATTCACACCGACGCAAGCAGTGTAGGCCTAGGAGCCATTCTCGTCCAGAAGACTGCCGGACAGGAAAAAGTAATCGCCTACGCTAGCAGGTCTCTCACAAAAGCCGAAGTAAATTACTCGACGACCGAGAAGGAGTGCCTTGCGATCATCTGGGCTACTTCTAAGTTTCGTCAATACCTATACGGCCGACCATTCAAGGTGGTAAGCGACCATCACGCGCTCTGCTGGCTGGCTAATTTGAAAGATCCTTCCGGCCGCCTTGCCAGATGGAGCCTAAGACTTCAAGAATTTGACATGACTGTAGTCTATAAGTCGGGCCGGAAGCATTCCGACGCAGACTGCTTATCCCGCGCTCCCGCCGATTCTCCCCCGAAGGACGATAACAATGACGCCTTTTTGGGACCGGTAAGCGCCAGCAGTTTCGCAGAACAACAGCGATCAGACTCTGAGCTGAAAGTGCTAGCCGATTACTTGGAAGGAAAAACCGCTTCCCCTCCTGGTGTGTTCAGGCGACATTTATCATCCTTCACGTTAAGCAATGGCCTCCTCGTGAAGAAGAACTTTGCACCCAACAAGAACGCGCAGCTTCTCGTAGTGCCTAAAACCCTTCGGCAAGAAATTCTGCAGGCGTTGCACGACGAGCCCACAGCAGGCCACCTCGGATTTGCGCTCACGTTGCGTCGAATCCAGGAGAAGTATTACTGGCCGCGACTGCCTGCCGAAGTTTCCCACTACGTGAAGACGTGTCGTGAGTGCCAACGACGCAAGACGCCGCCGATCAGACCAGCAGGACTACTAAACCCGATTCCGCCCCCAATCCTGCCCTTTCAACAAATTGGGATGGATCTCCTCGGCCCCTTTCCATCTTCGTCTATGGGTAACAAGTGGATCATCGTTGCCACTGACTACCTTACCCGTTACGCCGAAGCAAGAGCACTACCAAATGGTACTGCGGCAGAAGTCGCCAAATTTTTTGTCGAACAAATTCTCTTGCGACACGGCGCCCCAGAAGTGCTCATCACGGACAGGGGAACGGCGTTTACGGCAGAGTTGACGCAAGCCATCCTGGAATACAGTCACACAAGCCATCGACGAACGACTGCGTACCATCCCCAGACCAATGGCCTTACGGAGCGCCTGAACAAAGCGATCGCGCACATGATCGCTATGTACGTCGACGCTGAACACAAGACCTGGGACGCCATCTTGCCGTACGTGATCTTCGCGTATAACACGGCAGTCCAGGAGACGACCAGAGCGACCCCGTTTAAGCTTGTGTACGGCAGGGAGCCCACGACGACGCTCTACGCAATGCTGCCGCACGTAACCAACGAGGACAACCTTGACGTCGCTGCCTACCTGCAGCGTGCAGAGGAAGCCCGACGACTCGCACGGCTGCGTATTAAGGACCAACAGCGCACCGACAGCCGACGATACAATCTACGACGACGCCACGCAGAGTACAATCCAGGAGACCAAGTGTGGGTTTGGACACCAATTCGCCGTCGCGGATTAAGTGAATAGTTGTTGCGTCGATACTTTGGGCCGTACAAAATCCTTCGCCGCGTCGGACCACTGGACTATGAAGTCATTCCCGACGGACTATGAAGTCATTCCAGCATCACAACGGCGACGCGCACGCCCAGAAATTGTACATGTTGTGCGACTGAAGCCATATTACGCGCGTTAAAGAATCTGCGGTGTTTAAACTTTGCAGTGTTTATGTTTAAGTTTCTTTGTTCTGGAACATCGAGGCGATGTTTTTTTTTAAGGGGGGAGTAATGCCGCGAAACCTTCAAAACAGTATTTGTTGTTTTTTAACAGCTGCCGGCATACAGGCTTATCACTCTGATTCTGGACCGTGTATCAGTTCCGTAACCTTTGTTTGTTAATGCTCGATGTCGCGAGTCACACCTTTATCAGTTTTTTTGTAGCGCAAGATGCACCAAGATCTGTCTCGAAGGTTCCGGCCACTTGGGTGTCTTTCCTCAATGTTCCAGCCCGTGCTGGCAGCTGTTTGCGACGTTATCTAGATTGTTCTGTGCAGCCTTTAAATTGAGCGTTGCCGAGTGTGACGGACATTCTTTGTTCGACGATCGACGAGCACGTTTGTTTCTATCGCCGCCGCCGAGTTGCTTAGTTCTTTTGCGGGCGCAAGTCAGCCCAAATAAACAGTTTCTTTAGTGCAATCATCGACCCCTTCAATTGTGTCGTCGACCTCGTCACCACTACGTGACAATATATATCAACATAACATTTTATTACAACACACACAAGACAATTTCAGTATTCCAGCTAAATGCCCGCTCAATCAAGTTTGCCAAGGGAAACTTGAATTCCCCCTTTTATTTCAAAGCTTACAGGAAAATTGCTTTGAAACCACAGGTTTTCTTTTTTCCCTGCCTATATGGAATTGCTCAAAGACGGCCCTGAGGGTCAAAGACATGCTCATCCGTTAGTAAATATTGAGATTCTGCTCATTTACGCGCGATACTATAATAAACTAATGAGATATCTGAACAGAATAATGTCTACACGAGAAGCTAAAGTGAAAGACATTAACCTATTAAATGGGATATTACATTTTTATTCTACTCTTTTACACACAGAGCTTTAACCAGTAAATGCTTTTAGTTTTAGCTGGTTTATTTGCGAAGGTAAATAAAATAAACGGCTATTAATCGAACTAGACTATTGAAGTGGAATTTAAAGGTTTTTCGATACCCGGAAAAGCTACCGCTAAACCGTACGGCGATAAAACACACACTGCTGGGACTGCTGATAATACCTAAACCTTAGCAAAGTACATATAGGCTGTCGGGAAGTACTGGTGTTACCTTAAGCAGAGACTGCAGTGCAAAATGAGCGAACGCGCCTAACTCGCGGTTGCTTTTGAAATTAAGAGAGAAAACAAAGAAAAAAGCATGTTCGATGGCATTTCTCATGAGAGCGACAGCTCTGACCCTAAACCAAATCAAGCATGAAGCTCCTTAGGTAGGGCAAATAATAATAATAATAATAATAATAATAATAATAATAATAATAATAATAATAATAATAATAATAATAAACAATGAAGGACCCTATCCACCCACTGAAATTTGTCAAAATTGCTGGAGCGAAAGACAAATTAGCAACGAAATGTACGGAAAAATATCACATACTGGCAATTACCATCCAATTTACTGATTGGAAAATTAATTTTCCATCAAAATAATAAACTGAACAATATCCTGAGGCTGGCAAGTGCTAGTTCCCGACAAGAATTCTCACGCTCACGGTTTTGGTGATCGGGCGTGAAGATGAGGCGGTACGATAAGGGTGCGATCCGACACAATGGTGAAGATTTGGCGAGGCCACCCAGGGCAGAAGCCCTGAAAAGCTTTATCGACCATCAGGTTCGCTGCCAAGGCTGGGGAGGCAGCTTCCACCCGCTGTGGGACACAGTAATTTGATCTGTGCCGACGGTCAGACTGAAGCTCTTGTAGGTTTGCTGTTGCATATTTGTTACATGCACACAGCTAATAGCGAACAGGCGCTGGCACACACACACACACACACACACACACACACACACACACACACACACACACACACACACACACACACACACACACACACACACACACACACACACACACACACACACACACACACACACACACACACACACACACACACACACACACACACACACACACACACACACACACACACACACACACACACACACACACACACACACACACACACACACACACACACACACACACACACACACACACACACACACACACACACACACACACACACACACACACACACACACACACACACACACACACACACACACACACACACACACACACACACACACACACACACACACACACACACACACACACACACACACACACACACACACACACACACACACACACACACACACACACACACACACACACACACACACACACACACACACACACACACACACACACACACACACACACACACACACACACACACACACACACACACACACACACACACACACACACACACACACACACACACACACACACACACACACACACACACACACACACACACACACACACACACACACACACACACACACACACACACACACACACACACACACACACACACACACACACACACACACACACACACACACACACACACACACACACACACACACACACACACACACACACACACACACACACACACACACACACACACACACACACACACACACACACACACACACACACACACACACACACACACACACACACACACACACACACACACACACACACACACACACACACACACACACACACACACACACACACACACACACACACACACCAGCATACACAATCTGCAGCACGCCCGCCAGCCGCACCGAACTCCGATGTCTGCCACCGAAAAGGAACGAGACAGCAAGTGCTTAGGCGCAAAAAGTTGAAAGGGGGGGGAGAAAGAAGCAAGCACACACAAAACGGAGAGGGCGCGCCCTACGCGGTATAGAGCGTGGCAGCGAGGAGGCGAGATGAAATGCGAGCCCGCGACCGACTCAGGGGCCGCAGCTGTCTGAGAGGGAAGAGGGGAACGCGGGAGAGGAGGAGTCATTGTCTAGCCAGTGCGGCTCTCGACGCAGCAACCGCCAGCTGTCTCTGAGGGTGTCACCGTCTAGACAGCGCAGCGCGGAGGGGGCCGTATACTGAACTGCCATCATTTTCTTGATATTTTGAATCGCTCAACTTAACCGACCATGCTTTTATGCACCGGACTGCCGCCGCATTTTAAATGAAAATGCGAGTTAGTAGGCGGAAAGAGGAGCATGTAGCCATAACCCAGCGCCCGCCTGGATTAAGGAACACATAGTGTGATAATTATAGTGCAGCGAAATCTGCAGAATATTTCAAATATTAGGAGTCGTAGCTATTTTCTAAATTGGATACAGTTAACACTAAGCATGCAGACCATGCTGAGTGTAGAAAAATGGAAGCTTCACCACATGATGCCAATATTGGATATTTGCAGAAGGTAGAAGAAGGCCATACATTGCTAATATAGAATCACTATGGCGCCTACATAATTAAGGCCCCGATGAGGTTATATAAAGTCCTGTTGACGCCAGGCATATGGCCCTGGTCTATCTATATAAGGTCATGACGATGCCATATATGCCCTTTATCAGGCCACATAAGGTCGCGAGGGTACCATATATGCCCCTGATCAAGCCATATAAGATCCCGTTACCCGTTCAGATATGGATTATATGTTGCATGATATGGCCAAATCTGAGCCATATAGGGCAACATTTTGCACATATATGACCTTATCTGGCCCAGATAAGGTCTTATTTGCTGCCTTATATATTTGTATCTGGCAGCATATGTTCCATATCTGGAGCAGATATGGGATTTCCGTAAGGGCAAGAGCAAAACACAGACCTGTCTTTTATGTATCAAGCTGGGCAATGTTCTGGTGAAAGAAAGGAATTGAAGGTTTGGTAATGCAAGATGCCCTTTGCATTGCCCTCAACGGCGACTTGTTTCAACAGTGTGATGTACGCTGAGGTGCTACTTCCATCCATGGACATAGAAAATTTCCTAGGTATGCATTATTACATATGAAGACTGAGGTGGTATCATGCATTAACAAATCTTTGGTTTCTTTGTCGTTGCATGAGATTGATTATCTTTATTCATGATTGGCAAGTGTCTGGTGTCTTGCTCTCGGTAGTCATCAGTTTTTTTCTGAATTTCCTGTTTGATATGCATTTAATGTGCTCACATGGTAAATGGCTTTGGTTAGTATCATTTGGCACCAGGTGCATTGCCGCAGATGCTATGGATAAGCGAGTGACTTCGTTTAGCCTTTGCCTAACCTTGACCGGCTGACAAGCAGGAATGTGTGCAGAACCGTTAACATGTCAGGATTGGCTGCGTGTTATTCTCTCGACTTGTTTTATTTTTTTCTGTGTTGTGGGCCCATTGCCACGGTAGTCTTTAGCATGAGCAGGACTTCCGATGCAACATTGCTGATGTTCACAGTGCTTAGCCAGAATTTAAAGCACACAGGAAAGTGAAGGAGAAAGCTGTCCGTCTGCAGTACGGTGGATGCATCTCATGTCCTTATCGACAATCTGATACTCTTCATCGAGGGTTTGCAAAGAAGTTTCATCGAAGTCTTGAGAGTTGCAATATTATTGTAAAGTGGTGTGAAATTATTAAAGGCTAGATGTAAAAAAGGCTCACTGGCCCGTATGATGGGATGCCCTGGCATATCCAGTTTTGCTCATCTTCTGTTGATGTGCAGTACTAGATGTCATTTCATTAAAGGCCCTAAAAGAGATAGTAAAATTAAATAATACATATCCACAGTTACAGGAAAGCTTTTACGTCTGCAACGAAGTGATGTGATCAAGTGATTATAGCAGCATTGTTTGGAATGCCGTTCCAGTCTGCATACAGATATTGCACAATGTTGGTGAGGAGCATGTCTGGAACCTTACTTTTCTTAGTTTGCTTGGCTTTTGCTCTTTGCTTATAATATAAACTAGATGGAGATAGCACTCAAATATATCTAGACTTCCAGATTTGTTATAAGGTGGAAATCTCTGTGTGTTGCCTTTCTTCTCTCTTTCATCCTAGCCTTTTGCCCCACCTCTGCCACGATTCCAGACTTGGTTCAAGGACTGGCACTCGAACTTTGTCTGGGTCACTGCAGCTGACGCCTCACTGCATGGCCAACCCTCGTCCTGAGATAGTGGTGAAAAAGAAGATGGAACATTAAGGGGCTAGTCCTCCTGACTTGTTCCTGTCGGCTCAAGAAATCTAGTCATAGGGCACTTGTCCTCCAGTGCCAGCTCATGGCGGTGCTAACACTGAGCTGTTAAGGAGCTGCCAAAGGCTCAACAGCTTGATACTTGCAGAACACGCCTCGGTAGCCTGCCCAGTAGCTGCATGCTTAGAGGTCAGCTGGTACCAGGTAGCTTACAGTACTGGTGGATTTGGGCATATGGTATGCTGTAACTTCATTCTGAGGCATGCTTTATTTAGAGATTTCAGGAATGCAACGAAGCAGGTGCTCGAGACCTTATTTTATGGGATAATTCTCTATGGTGTATATATGTCTCGATCAGCAGTTGATTTTGAAAATACTGCTACCAGTTATGTGTCAAAACTTCGACCAGTTGTACGCTTGTGAAACATTAGGCTTATATCTTTCAATGTTCTGAATGTTGCCTCGAAATAATTAATTGGTGATGAATCCTGTATGGTATGTACCATGGAGTCATCATCAATTATTAAATTATTAGTAGTACGTATCTGTACTAATAATGTTTTGAATGACTGCGCCTCAACCTTGCGAACATAGCCTGAATTGGTGTATCTCTAGGAATCTCTTTTTGTATTTCTAACTCTAGGAAGAGCTAGAGCACAGGACCTCCTTTGCTTGTTCTAATTGCTCTATTTCCTTTGCATACAGTATATGCATATAACATGAATGGCATATTTGTGAGGGCATTATGATAATCATGTATAATTAGACAACTTGTCTGACTATCTACACCTGAGAATGGACTTTTCTTTGCAACGAATTTAAATCCTTAGAATCACAAACCACTGGTTAAAAATACACTATTTTTGCTAAGCGTCTTTCACAGGTGTCGCACATCTCACACATGTACTGCAGTTTCACTGCTTGCTCACCATTCAACCAGAAAGAGTGAAATAAGTCTTGCATATAAGTTATGATTTCGGCGCACACATACCGAATATTGTTTTAGTAAATTTGAGAGCATACCATTTTGTTTGTCATTTTGGGAACTGCCTTTGTCATTTTGTGAACTGCAAATTTCACTTCTCTGTTGGCTGTGGCAGTTTCTGGCCGTGAATCTGCGCGGTGAATTTGGATGAGGCTGTATTATCGGCTTCATGGACGCAAGGCTCTTCCATGTGGTGTATTATAGCTGGAAGTGCGAACAGATAACCAGTAGCTCGTGGCAAGAATTTTCGTCACGAGCGCACGGAGGCTCGGCAGCAGTAGCAGACGACCTACCATGTGTCCTCTGCGGTGGGCTTGAGTGCCAATGCCTTCACAGTTTTCGCTACCGGTATTCATATTTTTAGTTGCTTTTTACATTAAAGATAATTAGTTCAACTTATTTGTGCTCATTTTATGATTTGAAGCGTTTCAAAAAGGTTGTGTTCAAAACAAGTAAACGTCTTGTCCATAGTGATTATCATCATCAGCTCAACTTTGTGTGTCATGGCACTGTCCTGAGCGGGTGAATTGAGTTCGTGTGTGTAGCACCGTGATCCGTAGCTTGTGCCCACTTTAAGTGGTTCGACCGCGTACACATCTTCGCCGCAGGTTTAATGTAAGGTAAGGTTGCTTCGGAATGTTTTGCGCATCATTAATTGAAAACTAAGGATTGGCATAAGTAAAGTGGTAACGGTATGTTGCGCCTTCAAGGAAGAACTCAGGTGAGTTCCAATCGTTTCAGCCTCGTAGAGATCGCTGCGGTTCAGTTTTGACCAGTTTACTTGAATATTGTAGCTACTGTAAATGATAAAATACGGTACCGGATAGAACTTCGGGGATGTTTTGTAATGCCTGTTCCCAAGTACACTTAAGCAAGCTTGCGCGGCTACCCTACTGAAAAATCTGTAAGGGGCAATAACCTCACATTTTCTCACATAATCTCATTCAATTCACATAAGAAATCACGTAGAAGTCGCATATAATTCCATAAGTTCACATAGTTTCTTGTACATTATCATAAATTATGTACGATATTTTATGATAATGATGTGCACCTTATGAGACTCTATGCGATTGAATGAGATTTTATGAGGTTATTTCCCCGTATAACTTTTGGTTTTTCAGTAGGCTACTTTGGCGACAGCCGTTCCCACCCTTCTACGCACAAGGTCGCGATACTGGTGCCTTTCAATAGCAGTATTAGTAGTAGAAACGGAAAATTTTCTTAGAAAGCAATGCCTAGCATCTGTGAGGGTGGCTGAGGAGCGAGAGTGAGCGGCAGGAGCGCGATTTTGCATCTGACTATCAGAGGCCTTTCAGTCACTGTAGGGACATTGTGTCAAACAAGCATCACTGTTTAAGTGAAGAGAAGCACCACCTGATTTCAGCAGCCGTCTGCAGTCTTAAGGCATGTACAGTTACTTCCAATATGAAAGAAAATGCATTATCAGCATTCAGCAAACGAATGCCTCATATTAAAACAAGCACATTTTCTCTTGTGTCCTTTGTAATCATGCTCTCTTAGTACGGAAATAGCAGACTGTTTTTTTTTTGTGCCATATGATACCTGTGCATTTGTAGCATTTTGAGATTTGATAATTAAATTTATATAATTCATAAGCATTGCATTTCTTTCCAGATGTTCACATTCTTTGCTCTAAATTTGCATAATCAAATTATCCACCAAAGAAAACTGCTAGTCCTAGCCCTAACAAGCTTTTCATGTAACTGTGAAATGTGAAGGAGTAGTCTTTTCTATGCAAGGTAGAAGTGCCAATAGTTCGCTCAACCAAATTGATTTTGGTCGCAGCCACCGGCATCATTATAGAGCACATTCTTTGAAATTTGTGGCTGGGCAGTCATGAAATTATTTAGTCTGCAAATAATTCAGCTCAGCTATCAATGTAATGGCAGTTTAGTTAGAGCATAGCTGTAGCCGTATAACGATCCCACTTGTCCTCGGACAGATGTGATCCAAAATTGAACGCCTTCCAAGACAAGTTAGAGAACAAGCATGCATGGCTTAGGAGATGATCCAAAGAATACCACTTAAAGGGCTGTTAGTGTTGACCAATGTTACCTAGTTAGTGCTTTTCCCACTAGCCTTAATTTGTTTTAATCCTGTTTAGCAGGCAAAAATGTTCCATTGAAGGAGGTGGGGTTTTAGTAATTTGTAAGTCCTGTTGGCTTCTTTATGGGTGGTGTTTGGTGGTCCTACAGTTTTTTTTAGAACAGTCGCTGTTTCTTAAAATGATATTCATTTCTGGAGGAAACGTTCGCTGCAAGAGTGTGGTCACTGCGATGTCAAGGTGGCCAACATTAGTTGCCCATTACGCCTTGAATTGGTTTTTTGCGGCATTTCTGATGCAATAGTCTAATCTGATTTCAAGCTTTTTGTCTGACATTACTAGAACCTGTAAAGTTTGTGCAGAAATTTAGGAAAGGATGGCTGAAGGACGATCAAGACTAGGTACTGGAAGTTTCAAATTCAAATTTGTGTAGTTACAGAGTCGCCAGTGCACGTAATAGAAATCGGTACAAGTGAAAAAATTGCTGCCTGTCCAACTGCAATAGACTCTTTCATCAGCTGGAACAGCCATGAAAGCTGAGCTTTATTATTGCGTTAGCAATACTGCGCCAAATTTCTGCCCGTCACGTCGTCTCGGGAAGGGCCACGTTTGACCTTGAGAGACCCAAGTTGGCAGCTCCTGCCAGCCCCCATATAAAGCCCCGATTTAACCAAGCCGTATGAACGTGCCTTAGTGGCCTATAGGGGTAATGCGAATGCCAGGGTCCTAGCAGGCTGATTCTGACATAACTGTCTCATGTGAAATGAGAGACCCAAGTTGGCAGCTCCTGTCAGAACCACGGACACGGACTAAAAAAAAAAAAGACTAGAGAAGGAGGTACACTACATGCTGAACCATAAGCGCATCCATGGAGGTATTGCTCACACAATTCAACCCGGTTTAACCAGAGCTAAACCACAGCCAATTTTTTTGAGATGAAGTGAACTAGTACAGGGATGCTTCCAACCAAAATCCCTTCTTCGAGCAGGCCGAATTTGCTTTCTCCATGATAATGCTGCTCTGGTAGAACATGACGTATGTTCAGTAACCTTAAGATTATGAAATGTGAACAGGGTGAATAGACACGATGACTCTCATCTTAATTATTCCAGCCGGACTCTGAAGGCGAAGTGTAAATGCTGCTTAAACTGTCAACTGCTCGCAAATCTGCAAAAAATTGCAGAACACCTTATAAAACTGTTGAATCAATCGAGCACCTTAGAAAGCAAGCTCTTCATTGCTCAAAAAATTGGGCACTTCAGTATTTCAGTATTTCAGTTCAGTATTTTATCTCTTTAAGAAGTGTGGTGCTAGTTAATGCTCAGTGTTGCCCTGTTTTCATGACAGGCCTAACTGCCTTAAATGAATAAATTGCATGCTTCCTGAGCAGAATAGTTAGATATCTTATTTGCTACCTAGTCTTTGCTAGTGCATATAGCTACACGAATGCTGACTTATGTCTTGGAGCTGTGTGACGAATGTAGGCTAGAGATTCAGTCCCGCAAAGTCATACCAACTGCTTAAAAGAGTTGTTGGTCCTATGGGTGTAGTTTCAATTTTGAAGGTCATGTTGGTTAAATAATTAAGTGTATCACTTCAAAGTGGGCATCACCTGAAATTTTTGTGGCGATTAAATAAGCAAGCCAGGCTGAATACTCGTTTTCTGATGCACATTCACAGGGTTCCTGTATTACTTTGGCGACACATATTTTTGACTAGAAGATAACCATTCTACTGGATCTGTTGTATAGACAAATACTGAATGTGCAGAAATTGCATTTAAGAAGATTACAAAAACTATTCATTGTTCAGGTTGTTTCATGAAACTACAGATATCCTAGCCACAAAAAGAACTATCCATGGCAAACTATGAAAACTGTAAATGCCTAGAAGGACGATGCTTCAAAGGGCAGTGCATTACCGTGGTCATTTAATTTATCGAGGGAAATAAAAGGGAAGTTTATTTGTGGGAAATAATTACTGGAATAAAAATGCAGCTGCTTTGATTTTTTGTGCTCGTTGCCCAGTCCATTACTTGAAATGGCTTCTACTTTGCTGCATTCAGCTTTCGCACAGCAGGTTATGGCAAGTAATTTTTCCTTTAAGTTATGTGCTGTATCCTGTATTTTGCTTCTTTTGAATTCAGTGTCATGTGAAATGACCTAATGAAGCACTCAACATTTACACTGTTCCAGTATTAATGTTTTGATTGTGTGCCTTCATGCTGGTTTCTTTTTTTTTATCTTCCTGCAGATCATTCCCTTAGACATGTGTCAGCAGATGGTCATCTTGGTTTCCCGTGCCTGTTTGAGAGTACCGGTTGGGTTCGGTGACGGTGGATTCCCTTTCCACGGGTAACTGTAGTGAGCCCAAGTGCACTAAATAACATATTTTTATGCAGTAGCACCAAAGGCCCTGTTATACAGAAAATCTGGTATTGGCATTGTTAAAAATCACGGGAATGGCTCTGGCTGGTGGTAGTTGGCTGGTGACATGGTCTTGCACTGATTGGTTGTTGGGTTGTGTGATGTTATGAGGCAACATGACACGGCTGAATTGGCAGGTGCTGCCAACTCTCGCTTTTGCCTTTGAGGTCGGAGTAACTAGTTTTCCAAGTTCCTTTGATCCCAAGTTAGGCACGCACCCTCCTTAGACCACACCGGCATGCTCGTATGGCTTATTTAAAATAGGGACTTATGTCTACTTCGGGTGATCTGTCAAATGATGGCATACCTTCCAACCCTTCCGATTTGCACAGAAGACTTTCGATGACACGATCATTGCTTTAAATCTTCCAACGAGTGGTTTCTGCCTGCTTAAGAAGGCTGTGTCGGTTTGGACTCGTGGCGACGTCCTTGTAGGCAACAGTTTCGGCGGCAGCTAGCAACGGTGCGCAGCTAAAAGGCGGCCTCTTAGCACACTTGGCGGGGAATGGTTATTTCTGCAGCTTTGCCCATACATGATGCCATCTGATTCTTCTATATTGCGCTCGGCCTATATTGCTGTGTCTCATGTTACTGAGCTGCGCTATGCCCGTCGATGGCATGATAGCTCTTCTTTCGAAACCATCACGACCAACAACAGTCGCGGGCAGAATCGCGTATAAAAGGGCAAATAATGGTTTCACATTAAACTAAAACGGTAATGGCGCCTCGCTGATCAGTTTGCCTCGACCAACTGCGGAGGTGTAGCGAGATCACTCGGTGATGGCGTGCAGAGGTCTCTAGGACTCACCTTTCATGCATGCTGTTGCTGCTTGTGTTTTGATTAGCACTCATCGGACACTTCGTCCTGAACGTGCCGCCTCCCACCCCATCTTAGCGCAAATAAAAAATCTTCCGATTTTTGATCTCGCCAAGTCGGCAGATATGCATGGGATATTTTGCGACTCTGTGCTAATGAGTGTGCATGGGACAATAGGTGCACAAATAAAACTACTGATTAGGCAAGTAGCAGATTGAATGGACTCGAACAAATAAGAGGAGCTGGCAAATGGGAGCCATTAATCATTAATGCTGTCGCGTCATACCTTCAAAGGCTGAGCTGGAGCCCCCCCCCCCCCCCCCCCCCCCCCCCGCCTTTTTTTTTGTCAGACGAGAGTTGAGATTTGGGGTCACATGAGGCATACATAAGCAGTGATGTAATAACTGCGTGTTCATTTGCATGATAGCCACTGATCGACTACTTAAACGGGTGGCTTGCTAGTAGAAATTGAATTATGTGTTATTTGGCAGAATGTTCTCAATTCCATGCTTATATTTAAGTGTCATGAACCATTGAAACAAGAAAGAATGATAGCTCGAAATTTGGTGTCAACACTTTCTTAAATTGAAATTAATAACATGAACGCCTATGCAATGAAACAACCTGTATAGTTAAGGCTTTCTAATGTCCCAGCTGAACCTCTTTCGTATCTATGGCACTACAAAATGAAGGAATGTCGCCAGCTGTTACTGCTTTACAATGAACGCACATAACGGGGCTGTGATTGCCGCCAACTGAGCTGTGCTACATATAGGTGCTTGGTTGGGGAATTCAATTTTAGGTTTAAGGTAAAGGTCGATGGCTCCAACCAAGTTCTTGGTTTGCTGGTTGGTTGGAGTCATTGACCTTTACCTTAAAACTAAAACCTTGACGAATGACACTAGCACTACCTGCCGCCAGAAAAAGTAAAACTAGGCAAAGCAATCTTCATGCTCCCACTTGCTGGTAGGCATTGGAAAACTGTGAACAGCAAAAGCGAACATGCCGATGGAGCCGGTGGATTTAACCGGCCGTTTTGCATCGATCCAGTCCGAAGGTGACAAATCGACACTTTAATGAGCACTTGCCGGTATTTCCCTTCTCCCTGCTTTTTTTTCTTGCTCTACTTTTGTGTTGCTCTTGGATTTCATCATGGAGCATGCCATGAACCTGGATTTGATATGGATCAGCTACAGATGCACATTCTGTTGGAAGAACTGTCTAGCTAGAAGAAAATTAACAAATTGTTTCATAAAATAGTTCTTCAGTTGATAGTAAATAAAGGTAATTGCGTACCGTGCTCCATTTCATGTGATACAGTGCTCTGTGCATGACTTTTACAATGAAGTGACCTGTATTATGAATGATTTTCGAGGTCGAAACCACTTCATTACAAATGCACTTGATTGCACTAGCCTTGCATTTACCCCAATGCATGACTACCGACATTTTCAGTTCTGGCTGCTTTTAGTAACATCACATATAAATAAGTTTATCTCCGCACTTTCATAAAGTTTTCAGCAAGATTTCAATAAAGTGACGTCCTGGCGCGGCATGCTCCTTGGTTAAAAGACTCGACTGCTGAATCAGAGGACCCAGAATCGAATCCTGGCTGCTGAAGCCGCTTTTCGGTGGTGGCAATAAGCAAGGCACCCTTGTGCTGTGCGATTTCAGTGTACGGAAAAGAACCTTAGGTGGCTGAAATTTCCAAACCCCTCAACTGTGGCGTCTCTCACAGCTAGAGTCGACATTAAACCCCATAATTGAGACTAACCAATAAAGTGATACTCATCCTGCTTGTGAATCTTACTATGAATGCTATGCATCTTTAAGAACGGTGGAACCATTCAGTCCAGACTTGAGCAGCTACTTGCAGTGTTTGTCGATCTAAAACTGCCCTTTCAATCCGTGTAGCTGGGACAGCTGTTTGAAAGGGTGATTGTAGTGAGCCTTCACTTGGCACTCTCTCATGCCTGTATACTTTGTAACTGCGTATGCAGATTAGAGCGTGCCATAGTAGGATGTAACTTAACAGCAGTTGCTAACTATGCTGCAACTGCTGGCCCATGTGTGAGCCATGATGATGGTGTTTTGTACAGTAGCGTATATCATACAACACGTGGCACCCAAGGTGCTTTTTAAAGAAAATTTTGGTGCCGGCTTGGCCCAAATTGCTCAAATTTCATAATGTGGCAGCATGGGGCAAGGTAAGCTTTGTGACTCAGTTTAGCATAGCACTCGCATCACTGCAGTCGACTTTCTCACATTCATGATTCTTAGAAAAAGTGGCTTCAGTCCAGCTGGCATCTCCATTTATCAGAGCCTGTACAGAGTCCACCTTTCTACCATTTGTTGAGCATTCAGATTTAAGCATTAGTATGGTCTGGTATATTCGCCTAAAAAATGTCTCATGTTCACTAATTTCAAATGGCTTGGAACAATATCAATTGTATTTCTTTTTTTACTGTAGTGCAGACCCCTTTTTGTTATGTTGTACACTTGATGCACATCATTCCTTAATGACTTGGACCATTTCCTTGAATAAATTCATGTCAATCCGTGCCATAGCCTCCTTTATACTCTGTGCTTGTCAACGCGCCGCGCGAACAATAGAGCGGCGCCGTCGAGTAAATTTGCGCGGTCCCCTCGCTGAGGGCGCCGCTGATGTAGGGGTCGAGCCGCACGGGTCGCACGGGTACGAAGGTTGGCGCGGGGCGGGAGCGCTGTTATTCGCTAGCGGGATAACTGTTCCTAAGCATGAGTCGTGCATACTCAGCATATTTACTTGTAAGGCCGACATCCACTAAGCATAACAAGTGATCATGATACTTGTTAGGCAATAACACCAACGCTATATGACATTTTATGTCAGGCAGTTTCAAGAAATTGCGCATGGCTCGAAAAACTGCATGACTGCTCCGCTAGCGTCAATGGTAATAGAAAAATTACAATGCTAGTCTACGCTGCAATTAAACAAAATTTAAGAAGAAAGGCACCAGCATTTATTTACACATTTCACAACAGCAATTGTGCTTCAAGAGTACCATGTAGAAGTGGTGTGATGAATAGCTGCCACAAGTAGGGAAAAAAGTTCACGGTGGCTGCTGTCACTGATAGCACTTCAGAAGCCAGCTTGCTTTACAGATGATTGGAACAACTGCATCGCAGTATGCCATTGAAATCTGTAAGGAGAACAGTTTTGGTATCAGCTGTTAATTTCAATGATTCAGCGCGTCGTACAAACGTATTTTTTTAACTTGAAAAACAAGGAAAGACAAATATACGCGTTGCATCTTTCTGTTTCGATCACTTCAAAATAATCGTGACAATAGAAGCTTGTGTTTTTATTTTTTCACAGAATTGCGCAGATAGCGAAACAAAAAATACTGTGCTGGAGCACATGTAACATACCACATAGACGAGCTAACCAGGGAGGAAGTTCGCACCGCAGTCCAGAAAATACACGTGCACATTTAATATTGTTATTACCTTACTGACGCGTAATAAACACACTTCTGGTGCTGTCACTATTTCTCACAGACCTTAATGCGGTTGAGTGCGAGAAGGGAAACTAATATAGGCTTTGCAAGATTTGGTTTAACTCACTTTAAAGTAGTCATCTTCACAATAGGTAAATCTTGTGTTTCTATTTTATCACAAATTTTCGTAATTAGCGTATACTGCAAAAAAAAAGCTTCGCAGGAGCACACTAGCACACTACGCAGACGAGCTGGGCAGGGAAGCAATTAGCATTGCAGTCCAGAAAGCACAGGTGTGCATCTAACATCACTATTGCAGTATTGACGCTTAATGAAAACATTGGTGCTGTCACTATTTTTTACAAGCCTCAAAGCAGCTCAATACTACGCAGCGATCGCCGGAAGGACAAAGCAAAGCTGGCACTTACCAGTTGGTGCAATGCTGTATTCCTGCAGCACCCGAAGGCAGAGAAAAGTAGAAGCATGACCTTGCACACAGCAGAACAGTCTACGAAACAGCGAGACAGCGGCAGCGCGTGGCTATCCGGACCGCTTTGCAACACGGCGCACCCGGCACACTCTCGGCGCACCCGGCACTCGCCTGGCGAAGGTGACCCTACGTTGCTGTCACCATCTCTCGGCAGCCAGAGGCGTAACTTGTCAACGGACGTGGCCTCCGCGATCGGCTTCGTCGCAGCGCCGGCGCTGCGACGAAGCCGATCGCGGAGGCCACGCAACGGAGGAGGAGCGGCGGCGACGGCCGCGGAGCGCGGAGTTGACAGGCACAGAGGGTATCCCGGTCCACAAATCAGGTACAAGAGAATCGCCATTAAACTACCGTCCCATCTCTCTAACTAGCGTGCCATGCAAACTCATGGAACATGTCATCTACTCACATATCATGAACTTTCTAGATTCACACAACTTCTTTCATCCTGCGCAACATGGTTTCCGAAAGGGTTTCTCGTGCGAAACACAACTAGCAATCTTCACTTTCGATCTGCACACTAACCTTGATCGTAACCAGCAAACTGATTCAATTTTCTTAGACTTTGCAAAAGCCTTTGATAAGGTGCCTCACAAACGCTTACTAATGAAACTCTCCGCTCTAAATTTGCATCCCAACATTCTAAATTGGATTAAAGAGTTTCTTGCTAACCGCTCACAGTTCGTCTATGTTAATAACAAAAGCTCAAACACAATCCCCGTAACATCTGGCGTCCCACAGGGATCTGTACTCGCCCCTCTCCTGTTTTTAATATATATAAATTACCTACCTCTTCATTTACACTGTCAGATAAGAATCTTCGCCGACGACTGCGTAATCTATCGGAAAATTACTAACGTATCTGATCAAGTAGCACTACAGCATGACCTAACCCAAGTGCAAGAATGGTGCAATCGCTGGTTAATGACTTTAAACGCCAAGAAGTGCAAACTCATCTCTTTTACTCGTCAGCATAACCCCCTTATTTTTTCATATGAAGTTGCTAACTCTTCCATAGAACGCGTGGAATCATATAAGTACCTTGGAATCACACTTTGCAGCGACCTTTCTTGGTGTACACACATAACATCATATCATCTGCAAACAAATCTTTAGGCTTCATAAAACGTCACCTACGTCATGCGCCACAACAAGTAAAACTTTTGGCATATAAAACACTGATCAGATCACAGCTTGAGTACGCCAGTCCAATATGGAACCCATCTCAGATATACTTAACAAATGCGCTCGAATCAGTTCAAAACCGCGCCATCCGTTTCGTGCATCGCGCATACTCGTATTCCATCAGCGTTTCATCTCTAAAGGAAAATTCCAGTCTTGATAACCTTTTACTTCGTCGCCGCATTGCCAGTCTTTGTTTACTGCACAAAATTCTAAACAGTTCACTAAATCAGGCACCTTACATTGTGCATCGCACCCACATACCTCATCGCGCTTCGCATCCATTTCAGATAACTCGGCCTGTTGCTTGCACCAAAACTTTTTCAGGATCTTTTTTTCCCCGAGCAATTGTGGACTGGAATGCCCTTCCCCACGAAGTCGCCGCCCTCTCATGCCAATGTTCATTTATTGATGCCTTAAAAATTTATTTTCAAACACAATGACCTGTGCTTGTATTTTTTCATGCTTGTAAACCCACCCCTTATGTAATGCCTCCAAGAGAGGCCTTTAAGGAAATAAAGTGAAGGGAAGTGAAGTATAAAGGAGGCTATGTCCGTGCATTGGCTATTTTTGGTAATTACTATACTTGTGCACAGCTGGTCTCGAGGGAGAGCGGATGCTCTTTCCTGTGGTCTTCTCAATCGCCGCAAAAGCAATGGGAGCGGTTTTCTTTTAATTATGCTCTCAGCCGCTGCAAGTTATGCCACCAGCTCACCGTTCGCTTTGCACCTGTTGCAGCAGCACCGGGTGGTTTTTCCCTGGTTTCACGCTGTCATTCACTGGTTTCGTAGAATGCGCAACACCGTAGTTGCTTTAGCTGCATGTCTCCAGTGTATTCCACATGTGAATGATGCCCTTATAACAAAATCTGCCAGTTAGAATCATCAAAAAGACGAATCATTCTTCTTCAAAAATATGACGTGCATATATGATGGATATTGCTCTCTTAAATGCAGGAGATTCATTCTTTGCAAATATTCATACTGGGCTGACAAGTACTATAAGTAAGCTTGTTAATGCAAGGTTAGCTTGGTGGCATGTTTATGTGGTTTAACGTTGCAAAGAAACTCTGGCTATGAGAGGCACCGCAGTGGAGGTCCTGGAAATTTCAATCATTTGGTGTTCCTCAATGTGCACTGTGTTGTGTAGAAGATGGATGCCTTGACGATATTGCGTCCATTGAGATGTGGCCGCCGCTGCTGGGATCGAACCCGAGAGAAATGAAAACCGAAACTTTTCAAGCTCGCACTCCTAGATATCGCCCTGTAAAAACACCTAGAACGACTCATCATCATCATCATCAGCCTGATTATACCCACTGCAGGGCGAAGGCCTCTCCCATATCTCTCCACTTAACCCGGTTCTGTGCTAGCTGCATCCACTTGACCCCTGCGAACTTCTTAATCTCATCCGCCCACCTAACTTTCTGCCGCCCCCTGCTACGCTTTCCTTCCCTTGGAATCCAGTTTGTAACCCTCAGCGACCATCGGTTATCCTCTCTTCGCACTACATGTCCTGCCCATGTCCATTTCTTCTTCTTAATTTCCACTAGAATGTCGTTAACTTGAGTTATTTCTCTGACCCACTCTGCACGCTTTCTATCTCTTAATGTTACCCCTACCATTTTTCGTTCCATAGCCCTCTGGGTTGTCCTCAACTTAAGTAGAACTCTCTTGGTTAGCCTCCACGTTTCAGCCCCATAGGTGAGTACAGGCAAGATGCAACTGTTGTATACTTTCCTCTTGAGCGATACCGGTAAGCTGCTAGTCATAATCTGCGAGTGCTTGCCAAATGCACTCCATCCCAATCTTATTCTTCTTGTTATTTCCTTTTCATGGTCCGGATCTGCGGTTACTACCTGTCCTAAGTAGATATATTCGCCTACTACTTCCAGCATTTCGCTACCTAATGTAAACTCCTGTTCCTTCCCGAGGCTGTTGAACATTACCTTAGTCTTCTGCATATTGATTTTCAAGCCTACCTTTCTACTTTTCCTGTCTAGGTCATCAATCATTATTTGCAGTTCATCTCCCGAGTTGCTTAGCAAGGCAATGTCATCCGCAAATCGCAGATTACTGAGGTATTCTCCATCTAGCCTTATCCCTAACTGCTCCCATTCCAAGTCTCTGAATACTTCCTCTAAACAAGCTGTGAATAGTACTGGGGAGATTGTGTCTCCTTGCCTAACACCTCTCTTTATGGGAATTTTGTTACTTTCTTTATGCAGAACTATGGTTGCTGTGCAGCCACTATATATATCTTCCAGCACTTTCACGTACGGCTCGTCTACCCTCTGATTTCGCAATGCCTGCATCACCGCCGAGGTTTCAACTGAGTCAAATGCTTTTTCGTAATCAATAAATGCTATGTATAAGGGCTGGTTATATTCCGCGCATTTTTCTATCACCTGATTGATGGTAAGGATATGATCGATAGTAGAGTACCGTTTCCGAAACCCTGCTTGATCCTTTGCTTGATTGCAGTCTAAGGTTGTCCTGATTCTATTAGCGATTACCTTAGTAAATACCTTATACGTAACAGACAGTAAGCTGATTGGTCTGTAATTTTTAAGGTCCTTAGAGTCCCCTTTCTTGTGAATGAGGATAATGTTTGCATTCTTCCATGCTTCCGGTACCGTCGATGACACCAGGCACTGCGTATACAGGGTGGCCAGTTTTTCTAGCACGATATCCCCCCCGTCCTTCAGCAAATCTGTAGTTATCTGATCCTCTCCAGCTGATTTCCCCCTTTTCATAGTTTCTAGTGCTTTCTTGACCTCGTCCTTCGTCACTGGTGGAACGTCTGACTGTTTTTCCCTGACGCCAATCTCATTACGGTCCTGACTACTTTGGCTACTGTAGAGATCTGTATAGAACTCCTCGGCTACTTTGACTATCTTGCCCATATTAGTGATGACGTTGCCCGCCTTGTCCCTTATCGCATACATCTGGTTTTTGCCTATGCCCAATTTCTTCTTTACCGCTTTAAGGCTTCCCCCGTTCTTTACAGCATGCTCAATTTTCTCCATGTTATACTTCCTTATATCGGCCACCTTGCGCTTATTGATTAGCTTTGATATCTCGGCCAATTCG
The DNA here is from genome assembly GCF_055883805.1 of Amblyomma maculatum. Taxonomy (NCBI): domain Eukaryota; kingdom Metazoa; phylum Arthropoda; class Arachnida; order Ixodida; family Ixodidae; genus Amblyomma; species Amblyomma maculatum. Next base: position 213,176,792 of record NC_139345.1, on the reverse strand, counting down.
ATCTGGTCTGTTGGATTGGAAGCTTTCATACTCTGCCGTTTCTTAATCAAATCTTTCGTCTCCTTAGACAGCTTACCGGTATCCTCTCTAACTATCCTACCGCCTACTTCTACCGCGCACTCAGTAATGATATCTCTGAAATTATTGTTCCTTGCCTCTAGGGTAATGTCGCCATCCTCAGTTAGAGCTGAATACCTATTCTGTAGCGAGATCCTGAACTCTTCTGCCCTCCCCCTCACCGCTAATTCGTTGATGGGTTTCTTTATTACTAATCTATTGCGTTCCTTCTTCAGATTTAGGCTAATTCGGGACCTCACCGTCCTGTGGTCACTACATCGAACTTTCCCGATTACCTCTACATCCTGCACAATGGCGGGGGTTGAACACATTATGAAGTCGATTTCATTTTTAGTCTCTCCGTTAGGACTTTTCCATGTCCATTTTCGGTTCTTCCGTTTGCTGAAGAAGGTATTCATGATTCGTAAGTTATTGCGCTCTGCAAACTCAACTAGTAACTCCCCCCTGCTATTCCTAGAACCAATGCCATAGTCACCTACTGCCTTGCCTCCTGCCTGTTTTTTCCCTACCTTGGCATTGAAGTCGCCCATTAGTACAGTATACTGCGTCTTTACTTTTCGCATTGCCGATTCTACATCTTCATAGAAGCTTTCAACTGCCTGGTCATCATAACTACATGTAGGTGCATAGGCCTGTACAACCTTCAGTTTATACCGCTTATTAAGCCTAATTACGATGCCTGCAACCCTCTCATTAATACTATAGAATTCATCTATATTACCCGCTATATACTTATTGACAAGGAAACCTACTCCTAGTTGTCGCCTCTCTGGTAAACCTCGATAACACAGTACATGCCCATCCTTCAGTACAGTATATGCCTCATTCGGCCTCCTAGCCTCACTAAGCCCTATGACATCCCATTTCATGCCCTCTAGTTCCTCTAACAGCACTGCTAAACTAGCTTCACTAGCTAGGGTTCTAGCATTAAACGTTGCCAGGGTCAGTTTCCAATGGCGGCCTGTCCAGCGGAGCCAGGCTTTCTTAGCACCCCCTGCTGCGTCACAGGTCTGACCGCCGCCGTGGTCAGTTGTTCCGCAGCCGCTGGTGACTGAGGGCCGAGGTTTTATGGAGCTTATCATAGGAGGTTGTGGCCAATTACTGCACCAGGGTGGCCAACTCCTGTTCTGGTGAGGGAGTGCGTTGCCGGAGGTGTTCACCGGCATCAGGTCGCACCCCAAACCTGTATATGCAATTCCATCGACACGCGGATTTTTTTTTTCTTTTTTTTTTCTTTTTTTGTCATCCGGTGGAGAATTGCGCGGCACCGGGATTTGAACCCCGGTCCTCTTGCATGCGAGGCGGATGTTCTACCGCTACGCCACCGCTGCACCTAGAACGACTACGGCCACGAAATTTCAGTTTTATTGACACCAGTCGTAACTTTATATCCTCTAATATGCATGCTGGCAATTGCTGTCAAAATTTTTGGCAATTGCTGTCAAGGCTCCCATACACCACCCGCCTATAAATGACCCGCTGTGGTCCGGCACATCCACTGGGCACGGCGGCAATTCAAGGATGTGGTAACCTAATCCGTTTGTCCTCATCCCGACAGATGTTGATCGGCATGCTATTGGCTACCGTCAGCAGCTTCGCTGGGCACCTAATGCCGGCAAATAATCACCTCATCCTGAATACAACGAGCTTTCATGTGAATCCTGTGCGTCTACCAACGTGCTGGGATCGACCAATACAGGAATCAGCGATGACACCCACCGATGTCAACGCGCATGAGCAAAGGACAGCTCCCCCACACCACCAGCATATAAATGACCCGCTTTGGCCCGGCACATCCACTGGGCACGGCGGCAATTCAAGGATGTGCTCACCTAGTCCGTTTGTCCTCATCTAGCAGGTGAGGAAAGAATTTGGAAAATGTATACATTCTAGTGATGCCTTCCTTTGTTTGCTGCCATGCCCATAGATGTGTTGTTTCTTCTATCCATTTGCCCTCTAGTTGAAAGAACTGCTCTTGTTGGATGGTGATATCGTGTCCAATCCCGGTCCCAACAATGCACAACTTGGAATGCAACTAGAGAAAATTGCAGCAGATATCAGAGAGATAAAAGAAAAATGTTGACTGACATCGACACTAAATTAGACGCTGTATCGAGACTTGAAGCTAAAATCATTCTCTGTCAAGACCAACTAACATCAATGAATCGTGTAATTCAGAACCTCGAAAACCGCAGCCGTGGATCAAATTTAATTGTGTATGGGTTTCAAGAAGAAAACGAAACTTCCGAGTCTTAACAAAAAAATTATCAAAGACATACTTGAATTCCCACTGGCTAATATTGAACGGATATGGGAAAGCTTGATGAAAACAAAACTAGGCCCGTTGTATTCAATCTGCTAGACTCTCGTCAAAAAACAGATATGTTGAAACAAGGACGCAAACTAAAAGACACTGAAGTATCGATCGGGGAATATTTTTCCCGAAAAATTGGATTTACTTCTAATGTCGACTATACCTCTGCTTTTAGGCACGAAACCGCATTTCCGAAAGTAAGCCCGGCCACCGCTCGTCACCGCTTGGACGAGCGCGTCCCGAGCGGCCAGTCGGCGGCGGCGGCTACACTAGCTGAATGCGATTGTCGTCAACTTCGACGCTGCGTGCTGTCGAGCTGCCTTCCTGATTTTATTCGCGTTTTTTTTTTGCGCTAGTTTTGACAGAGTACAAGGGCGAGTAACTTTGTTACATTTAGACTGCGTCTAGACAAATGTAGAAATAATCATACGTAGTTATGGTTCAAGACCAGGTTTGTTGTAATTTTTTGCAAACATTTACGTGGAGATGCTCTGAGTTCGATTTGCTTACAAAGTACGCATAATAGCCGATTTACTGACCGAAACATAAGCAGATGATATATCACAGTACAGCGTACTTTATATTTGCAGCAGCCAGTGATCTTTCAAAAAGCTTTAGATCGTCGTCGGCTTTTATGTACATTCTCCAATAGCCGCTTTCGAGATGCGAGTCTTGACTTTTCCAAATTAGTTGCTGTTGATCAGGTGAGTCACTCATCATTCCATAGGTCGCTGAGGTCGCCATATGGCCACGCACTCCATGACGAACAAGATGCGACGCGAGAAAGTCGGAGAGTGTCGGTAAACGCACGCTTTCAAAAAGAACAGAGAGCTCGAGCGCCGGCAATCTGCCAAGCCAGGACGTTGGAACCAGTGTGGTCCCCCCCCCCTTTTTTTTTTTAAAGGAGAAAGCCGAAGGGTGATCGGGGAAAAAAGCTCATTAGCTTTCTTCCGCCGGCACCTCGAAGAATATCCACATGCGACAACGCATTGGATGAAACGGCTACCCATAAGTATGGTACCTGCCATTACTTTTTATTTCTTTATTTTTGGTTCTGTTTCAGGCTTGGCGTGCTGTGCCATAGTGTATATGTTATCGAACAAATGAGCTCGTCGGAGAGTCGCTTGCTCCGCAACGGTGCAGCAGAAGCAATCGACTAAGTACCCGCGGCGCCTGCTGCTGAAAAGCTCCAGCGACCACATGAATCCCAAGACTGGCTGGTGGTTTTCTTTTACTCTATTTCATTTTATTTAGGAACAAATACGTGCGCAAAAAAGGTATGAAATATTTCTGTAATCCCTTCTCTAGTTTGGGCCCTTTAATAAACAAGTTGTAAGATGGGGGTTTATTAAGGTACTCGGACAGGGCAGATCAGCAGCGAACATAGCGACAGCGAACACAGTCAGGTCCAACACGCGCAGCGATCACGATGCCAATGACTAGAATGTTCCTCATGCACTTCTTCCTCTTCACAATTACCCGCGGGACGAAAAGGAGGCATTCTGGTGACTTACGGCGTGAGCAAGACGGCAGGGTCGTAATAGGGTTTGAGGCGCTGGACTTGAACAAACTCGCGTCCGCGCCGGCGAAGATCATGAGACGGCGTAAGAGGTTTCACCACATAATTAACCGGAGAGGTGCGCTCCAGAACACAGTATGGGCCATGGTATTCAGCAAGACATTTCGAAGACAGTCCAGGAGCATTGGAAGGTATCCACAGCCACACAAGAGCGCCAGACGAGAAGTCCGGTGTTAAGTGTTGGTTGTCATGGTTGGATTTATGGCGGTATTGGGTGTTAGCCGTGAATGCGCGGGCAATTTGTCGACACAATTTGGGCAATTTGGGCTACTTGAGACGCAGGAGTATGCTCGGATATGTCTGGCTGATACGGGAGTATGGTGTCGATTGTAGGAGAGGGGTGACGGCCATAGAGGAGGAAAAAAGAGAGAAGCCTGTAGTAGACTGCGTTGTAAGCGTAAGGGACATACGGAAGGATGAGGTCCCAATTTGAGTGGTTGGAGGCGACGTACATAGAGAGCATGTCGCCAAGGGCACGATTGAAGGGCTCAGTGAGGCCATTAGTCTGGGGAAGATAGGCGAAGGTGGTTCTATGAACAATGCTGCACTTGGTGAGCAAGGCTTTCAAAACGTCACTAAAGAAAACGCGTCCTCTATCGCTGAGCAGCTGTTGAGGTGCGCCGTGGCGAAGAACAAATTGCTGCAAAATGAAGGAAGCTACTTCTGACGCTGTGGCAGATGGAAGTGAGGCGGTTCCTGCATGCCTCGTCAGATGATCAACGGCTACGATAGCCCAGCGGTTGCCGGCTGCAGTGTAGAGAAGCGGCCGGTACACAATGCCGACGTGGTCGAAAGGGCGTGGTGGGCTGATTAACGGCAGCAACTCTCCAGCAGAAGCGTTGAGGAGATGGCTTGCGACGTTGACAGCTCAGGCATGAGCGAACGTACTTGAGTTCGAAGGTTTGCATTTCCAGCCAGTAGCAACGCAGCTGGAGACGAGTGTATGTCTTGAAGACGCCCGCGTGTCCGGACTGTAGGTCAGAGTGAAAATAGTCACAGATTTGCGAACGTAGCTGCCGGGGAATAACTATCAACTTGCGGCCATTTGCGCAATAGTTGCGGCGGTAGAGGAGGTTATCACAAGTGGCGAAGTGGGAAGCATGGCGGCGGAGAGCACACGATGGAGAAGCAGCTGCAGGATTGGAGATAAAATAGAGGAGAGAATTTATCCAAGGATCTTGCCGCTGTGGTGATGAAAGTGCATCGGCATCGTGATGCTTGCGGCCGGGGCGGTAAACAACGCGGATATCGTATTCCTGAAGGCGAAGAGCCCATCTTGCCAGTCTGCCGGACGGGTCTTTCAGTGAGGAAAGCCAGCAAAGCGCATGGTGGTCCGTTACTACCTTAAACGGGCGGCCATAGAGGTAAGGGCGGAATTTAGTAAGAGCCCAAATAACCGCTAGGCACTCTTTCTGAGTAACAGAGTAATTGGATTCAGCCTTCGTGAGTGTACGGCTAGCATAGGCGACCACGTATTCAGTATAGCCTGACTTGCGCTGAGCGAGCACAGCGCCGAGACCAACACTACTGGCGTCCGTGTGGACCTCATTAGGCGCTGTGGGGTCGAAGTGACGTAGGCCAGGCGGTGCCGTGAGGATGCGGCGTAAAGCATTGAAGGCATCGTCGCACGTTGGCGACCACGACGAATGGCCGGTACTGCCGGACAGAAGTTTATTTTTTTATTGTTCTTTTGGTGCGCTACAGGAAAATAGCCAAACACTGCTTGGACCCATAGCCAGCGGCTAGTAAAGGGTCCAATGGAAAAAGTGCGCAGGTTGCAGGCACCCAAACGTCAAAGTTAGAGACATCAGAAGAAGGAACTTTACAATAAACGTGCAGAAAGTTAGTTATCGCTTATAAATTCGTAAAACTACCAATGAAGAGAAGAAAATATAAACTAAAACCTCACACATCAAACAAAAGCGCGTAGAACTTATGCAAGAATTAAAGCAACGAAAGATGAATGCATGATGTCACCACACTATAACAATACATAATCTCACATGTCGCAGAGAAATAACGCATCAGATAAAATACAGGTATATGTAGAGGTTACAAGGATAATACCAGGCGAACAATGTAAAGTTACAGTAGGCAAGTGCAAGTTCTGTCAAGGGAGCAGCAATGGAAGCAAAATTCGTAACAAAACGGCGAAAGTAAGAGTACAGCCCGATGAAGCTACGTAGATCTTTGATGGCAGTCGTTTTGGGAAATGCTGCTATAGCACGAAGTTTGGCAGGGTCTGGAAATACACCTTCTTTGGGCTGACGGGCGGCAAAACAACATTTTTTCAAATTCAGCTGCAGTCCGGACTCAGATAGGCAGGTCAAAACGTGCTTCAGACGGTAGAGGTGTGTGTCAAAGCCAGGAAGAAAGACGGCGATGTCGTCGAAGTAGCAGAGGCACGTCTTCCACTTTAGGCCACGCAAAATGGTGTCCATCATCCGCTCAAAGGTTGCCGGAGCATTACAAAGGCCAAACGGCATAACTGTAAATTCCTACAAGCCGTCAGGAGTTACAAAGGCAGTTTTGGGGCGATCAGCTGCTTCCAGGGGAACTTGCCAGTACCCGGAACGTAAATCTAGGGAAGAAAAGAGCTCGACGCCTTGCAAACAATCGAGAGCGTCGTCGATGCGCGGGAGAGGGTAGACGTCCTTGCGCGTAATCTTATTAAGGCGGCGATAATCGACACAGAAGCGGATAGAACCATCTTTCGTTTTTACGAGGACAACAGGAGACGCCCCAAGGGCTACTTGAGGGCTGAATCACGCCGTTCTGGATCATTAGGTCGACTTGCTCTTCAATAGCCTGGCGTTCGGTTGCAGACACATGATAGGGGCGCTGTCGCAGTGGTGCGTGGGTGCCGGTGTCGATGCAATGAGTGACTGTAGAAGTTTGACCCAAAGAACTTTGATGAGAGTCGAAGGAGGAGTGAAAGTGATGTAGTAGGTACGAAAGCTTAGTGCGGTGCGCTGGAGGAAAAATTGGCGTCGATGGAACGGAGGAACAAGTCTGTAGAGGGGGGCGCCGGCGAAGGTGAAGGGGGACTCAGCGCAGTCACGGCAGAGTGCAGCGCGTCGTCAGGTTCCTCAGAGATGAGAATAGATGCGATTGGCTAGATACTGCCGATGCATTCATTATGGCGCAAAGCAGAAGGGGAGTTAAATGGGTTAGAGACCCATAACATGGAAAGGCCAGCGGAAATAGCGAGCGAAGCCTAGGGCAATGAAGGCACTTGCGGCACAGGAAAGTATGGGCAGGTGTGAAGAGAACGGTGTCAACGCTAACAGAAGCACAAGCGACAAGAACAAGCAGAGAAGAGCAGGGAGGAAGGTCAATACCTTCGGCGACGAGGGCTTTAGCACAGCCCAGTAAACACCAACTCATCTATGAGACGGCTATAAACTGTCTTGCCAAGACAAGCAAGATGCCCGATAGATGTCTCAGTAGACCTCTGAGATGGCTACTAAACGTATATAATATGTCTCAACAAGATATGCAAGACATTGCCAGATGTCTTGATATTTCTTGTAGTGATCTTGTAGCTCAGCTAATGCACCCACTTTTTTAGGCTACAAGACGTCTTGCAAGATATCTCCTAGAAATCTGGAAGACAAATAACTTACTAAACGTAAGTCAGTCTAGCAGATAGCTAAAAGGCATCTTGCCCAAGACAAACAAGTCACCTTATAGACATCTGAAGTGGCACCCAAGACAGCTGATAGACATTTAAAAGATGCTTTGACAAGATATGAAAGATGTGTTATATGTCTTGGTACTTCTTGTAGCTGCCTTCTAGCTCAGCTAATGCACCCACTTTTTTAAGCTGCAAGACGTCTTGCAAGTCATCATCTAGAGATCATTAAAATAGATTCTGAATGTGTAAAATGAGCTCTAGAATCTCCTGGAATGCTCTAAATTATTTATTCCCTGCTATTTCTCGCAAAACTGTCTGAAATGCTTATGTATTTGCAGAGGTTTTCAACACCACTGCCAGACAAAAAATATAGTCTCATCTGATGCTACTACAACTAAAGCTGCATTGCCGTCACACACCCACAGTGCTCTTTCACACATTCAGTTATGATGCAAGCTAAACTGATGTACAATTGTAAATCATTAATTCTCACGCACTACAACTGTTGTCTAGTAATGAGAACTGTATGTTTTTATTACAAAGCGTGCCACATTTCACTGTTAATGGCTATCAGGTGCTCTTTAGAAAGTTTGGTAGTAACTGCACCCAATGCTAGAAAATGAGATGAGTAAACTACAGAACTCTTTAATTTCCTCAACATTATACATTGCAAATAGACAACTTAAACAATCTCATGCATGTTAAAAGCAAGGAAAGCCACAAGCAACAGTATGCAAATGAAAAAATGTGGTTCTCTGAAGCCTAATATTGTACCAAGGAAGAAAACACCAGAAAGAGCCAACTCATGAACACATGACATGCAAAGAATGATGCACATTGTCATTCATTCTCACAGACATTAAAACTGCAAACAGTAAGTGAGAACTGTACACATTCTTTGTTACAAAACATGCCACACTGTACGGTGGACAGCCATGGTTGGGTGCTCTTTGGCAGATTCGGCAATAACTACAAAAGGTGCTAAGAAACAAAATGTGTAAATCATATATTTGATTTTTTTCAACAATGCACTACGAAGTTACAAGCACAGAAACTAGACACTACAAGTGGTATGAAAATGATAAAATAATAATGTAGTTCTCTCCAAGTTTAAATGATCTGTTTACAAAAGAATGACAATATCCATACTCCAAACAAGAACAGGAAATGACTAGAAATAAGCAGGGATAGGTATGTAAAAGTGTACAAAACTGGTTGAGTGGTTGAACGAACTATCTGCATAATGTTTGTACAAAATAAAACAATGCAACAAATTCGAATGAAAAAGCTTCAGTATACAGAAAAAGGCGCTTTCACAAAGGACCATCATCACGTGTTGCATTTCATACTATATGTGCATGCATGTCACCAACTGAATGCTGGTCATACATACATCTAGTAGAAACTGCACAAACACTTGAGCAATAGGCACGACATCAAATCCATTAAAAAATCTACACTGCAAAAGAAGAAGCCAAGACTGCTTCACTGCTGCTGTTCCTGTTAGCATGACTAGAATGCACTGAAAAAAAAAATGCAATGGCTGCATGCCTGTCATAGTTACATTCTACTATCATAACTAAAAAGTACTAAGGAAAAGGTAGCAGGTAAGGGTCATACATCACTCTACAAGAAACACTAGAAGGCACCATAAGGAAAAAAAAGGAAGGAGCAAAAGGTTTGCATCCCTGTCATTGTCCATACCAACCACTATATTCCATATCAAAAGCTGTTTGCAGCACTACAAAAGATAAGGGCAGCATGAACCAGCCATGATGGCACCAACTGCCCTTACCTTTTGTGGTGCAGCAAACAGCTTGCGAGGAGTACAGAAGGCACAGCAAAAAAAAAAAGAGAGAATAAAATTCGGTGTTGTACACGGTGCTGCTCTTCACATTCTGCTCGTATAAAAAGAAGGAAGTTAACTGCTGAGATAGTTGGTTTTCAGAAATAAAAAAAAGGTATTTAGCATAACATAGACACACACAAGAAAGAAGACACCACGTGTACTTACTACAACTGTTTATTTAGGGGAAAGCAGTCGATGCATAGCTTTCACTGCTGATGTGCACATGTACAAGGCAACAGGAAAACAGCACCAATCTTATCAAAGTAGGTATGAGAAATATCTGTTCAGCCTCAAAGAAAAGCTGGAGTGTCACTGACACAGCTCAAACCTTTTTAATGTATAGATGGTATCCTCTGCTCCCTGAAAGCTTGCTCAGCTAAGCCATCACATAAGCTACAAAAGCAAACAGGTCGGCTGTCAGAAGAGACATGGCCAGCATTTCGTAAAGTGCACCACCGTCTATAAAATTCTACTGTCATGTAGAAAAATCTTATTTTGCACAAGCAGGATTCTGCGTCAATGGCAAACTTAGGGAACATGCAAAAGACATTAACAATGAAGGTGAGCGACTTCTCTTGCACTGTAGGGTTTGCACCAATTGTGAAAACTGTGGGTAACGGCTCATGAAACACTAGAAGCCCTTCATATAAAAAAGCAGGTTACAGCTGTGTCAGCAGCAAATTGGTTTTTCTTATGAGACTGAAGAAAAATTTCTCACGCATAGTTTGACAAAATGGTGCTGTTTCCATGTTGCCTTGTACCCGTGCGCATCACCTGAGTAGGCTATGTATATCGGCTGCTTTCCGCTGAACAGTTGTGAGTGCTGATGGTGTCCTCTGTCTTGTGTGCGACCGTGTTACGCTAAATAGCCTGTTATTATGCATGGAGAAAAGGCATTGAAAAAAAACAAGGTCTGCATACCACTGCCAACATTCTGGCATGAAAGCATCGTAAAATGAGGTAGCTGGCATGGGTTGTGCATCTGTTATTCTGTACAACCCAAGAGGGCAGAGAAAATTGAAAAAAAAAAAGAAAACTTCCGGGGCTATCAGATCCACTGCAGTCAGTTACAAATTAAGAATGAAGGGGCGAATATCCCTCAAAGGAGGCTTTTCTGCCAATCAGATCGTTCTCAACACTGGTACCACTCCAGCCCTTGTCCACAGCTAACTAGGCTGGGCAGCTTTTTCTTTATCGGTACTGAACACCAGCTGCACTGCCTCTTTTTGTCACCTACTGCCATGAAAGGGGGAATTCCTTTGTGGCTCAATTGATTGGGAGGCTCCTCTCTGTCAATCGTTGGAGGCCTACCTTTGCAAAATTACAAAGCTTCAAACTTGAGTTGTAAAAGAGCACAGAAGGTGCCTTGATCCCAGCTGCTTGCTATTGTGGCACTGTTCATGGTGGCTGTGCAGCGCCTTTAGATGTGGACTTGGTCTTTGTCACAAGGCAAACACCAACCACTCTTTTGTGACGTCGGCAAAACTAAGTTTCATTGGTGTTGAAGGCTTTCCATGTCACACCTGCCAGGATTAAAATCAAAAGCACGATTTAGATATATGAGCTCCCAAACAGAAGGAAAAAGTCCCACTGTTGGCAACTCTAAGTTTTTGGCACAGTCAAACCATACCTGTGTATTCAGTAAGTAGCCCGCGACTGCCCAGTGAGATGTCAGTCCTGTGGCCCTCATTGCTAAGTTGTGTTTGCAGCACAGACAGGAAAAGGATAGTTGCTAGGCAGCCGTGGAGGTGGTGGCAACCTGGAAGGTGTTCCAATGCTTTAAAGATTTCTTGTGAAGTTTAATAAAGCAAATCACTGACTACAAAACATAGGATAAGAATTTAACCTCAAAATATGTCACATAAGGTTGAGAGTACTGAGTACACAATAGAAATATGTTTAACCAATATACAATAATATATGTATATTAATAACTCCTTGATGACCTCGAAGGCTAAAACATTTTCTTGTCTTCACCAACAGACACACCTGAAGAGAACCACCATTTTCCTGATTTATACACTTTTTTTTTTATTGAGAGTCACTTTCTATGCTGGGTAAGGTTCCTGCCTCTGAGTTTGCTAAGTGTTTCATTCGACATATGTAGAGAAGAAATAAATCTATGTATCATGTATCTATGTATGGATGCATTACCTATGTATGTATCTATGCACGTATATATGTAGGTACCTATGTATGTATGCATCACCAGTTTTTCCTAGAACAAATGAAAGCAACATTTTAAACAGTGAGCATGCACCCAGAGCAAAAAAAAAAGAATGCATAGCTCACTTGCTTGAGCTGTTGGGTAAGTGTTTTGTTTACATGAAAATTCGCGCAGACACAAAATAACAAGAGCACCAAACACAGACACAACAGCACAATGTGAAAAAGAGCATTAAATTCTAAATTCTAAAGTTAATTCTAAGTTAATTAATTCTAAAGTTAAAGCTCAGCTACTTTGGTCATCTGATGAGAAGAGAGGAGTCGCTGGAGAAAGATTTGATGCTGGAAAAGGTTGAGGGTCGCCGGAGAAGGGGTAGGCAGCGAACGCGATGGTTAGATGGCATCCTCGAGGCACTGCAGAGGAAGTTATGTGATGTTAGGAAGATAGTGAGAGACCGGAAAGCATGGTGTGACATGGTCCATAGGGTCACGAAGAGTCGGACACGACTGAACGACTGAACTGAACTGAACTGAAATTAAATGAAGGTATTTCACCTTTGATGCCAAACACCTTCACTTCGGGAGGAGTCCATATGCTATCAAAAGGTTTGCGTGGAGTCACAGCTTTGTTGTTGAGGACAGCCAGAAGGCATACACTGAACGCATTTATAACATGGCTACATTCTACACGCCTTAAAAGTAAGTTATGATTCAGTACTCTCTTTTCTTTTCCCAGTTCTGGATAGGAAGAGTCTATTGGCCCTGAAGCAAGAAAACAAATGAAATTGATATGTTTTTGTGTATTATAATAGGCTTTTCGTTATATGAGGTCCGTCCGAAAGATTTGCTTTCGATTTCTTTCTGTACCAATTCAACTGAAGCTTAATTTCTTAAAACATTTCCGCCAATAAAAAAAAAACAAAAAACCTGAGGACCAAAGCAAATAGAGCACCAGCACATCACACAGCATCACAGTTCAGGAACTTAAAAAGAACTAAATTGTGCTTTCTGACTATATGAAAATGTAAAATCACTTAATCACGGCAATGTAATGGCTGACTGTAAACATTTTATGAACTATTAAAATTAAATCACTGCAGAATGTTTGTACGCCGTTCCTATCTCGCTATGTGTTTCAACTTGTGCCTGTGAACAGGCCGAGAGTATTTTGCTAGCAGTTGGGAGAGTCGCTGTGGCCAGAATGCACCATACCCTCCCCTCTAAGGCGGCTTATTGAGATCGTTCTCTTTCTTTTTCGCAACCGCGGCATAACTTAGCGCGTATAGAGCTCTGCAGGCTGACCACGACCGGCTTTAAGGCTGACAAACAATGCACGGCTTCCACTCGACGGTGCGTATTTTCTGTATCTTGCTGCAGAGTGAAGGCCACACTAAGCATGCAGACTTTCGTGCTCAGTTGTGTTTCCTGGGAAAGTGTTAGAACCAGCGGCAATCAACGAAAGACGTCGGATCGCCAAGCTCATCTTGAAGAATTACATCGCGAGGTTCCGCCGCCAATGGCAGTTCACGAAACGCGGCGAGTGGAATTACAAGCGAAAAACCTTCCTGAATGCACAAAACTGTAGATGCGCCATAAAACACCGCCTTTCGTACTGACTAAACGGTCCGCGCGCGCTATCTTGCTCGCCCATACAGCCTGCGCCGGCGGATGCAAACAACGGTCCTTGCAGCCTTTTTATCGGAAAAAGAAAACACTCAGTCACTTTACTGCTCCATTAAGTGACTCATTTAGAAGAAACAATTTCTTACTCACCCAGCGAAGATTGCCTTGCAGCCAGAAGTAGCAGCCGCTGTGCGGGATACAAACCAACGGCCTAACGTGCAGACACGACTAGACACGACGAAAATTTGAAATGGCCAGCCGCCGAGCAGCGCATTGATACAATAACTTTAGAAACAATAGAAATCTGAAATATATTTCATAAAACAAGCTATACAAGTAAAATGTAACTGTTGCTTATGACGTATTTGTTTCAAAACGGTAAATACAACCTGCGTCTTGCGTAATTATTTTGGCGCACTATTTTCTATCTCGCTGTAAAGAGGAGGGGTGCGAAAAGGCCACGGCGCGCGAAGTTTGGGAATGGCGTTCCGTATTAACATCGGCGCAGCAAATCTTTCCTCTGTGCGAACTACTGGCTTTTATCACACACGGATACATCGCTAGCTTACTTTGTCGTTGTGAACACTCGGAGTTTGGAGTCTTCCGGCGGACTGGACTGCGCCCAGCGAGGTCGAACACAGTACGCGTGTGGCTATCGGCTGCAGAAATGAAGGTGTCAGCGGCTTTTGTACATTATGTTCAGATACCCATCGCCTAAACAGCATTTCATGGTGCCATATTGGTCCTGCATGCTGGAAACAGCCCAAATTGCATGCTTAATTCAAAAGCGTAGGCACTTTGGATACAGTATTTTGCAAGCTGAAAAATTGCTAGAACAAACCTTCGACAATTTATACTTCGAGTATGCAGAACAGTGTCGTTCAGTTAAATTGTGTACATATTGCACTATAGGCGCATATGTGACCCTGAAACGTCTTGTTAGGAAGTATGGTAGACTTCTGAAGCAGAACTCTAGAAGACATCTGGCGTAAGCCGGCTAATAACTGTCTTGCGTAGCTGAAGACATAAAAATTCTTCACTAGACAGATTCCAGACATCTTGCCGATGATGTCTTCTAGACTAGCACCAAGCGACGTCTTGTAGATGTCTTTGATAGCTCAAGATATATGTGACCAATATAGACATATCAAGACAGCTACAAGATATTCTGTGCTCAGTGGGAGGAATTCGGTGGATCAGCGTCTAATAAGGCGTCGTGCAAAGTCGAGAACCCCACTTCAGCGCGAGCACAATCGATAATAGCAGCGTGACGCGATAGGAAATCCCAGACTAAAATTACAGCGTGTGAGCAACTTGGCAGCAAGGCAATTCTGGATCGCTACTCAAGGTACACGCTGCTAAAAAGGCTTGATATGTTGAGCGCTGGCCGTTGGCAACGAAAGCCCCGCAATTGGCGTCTTCACTTTCTTTAAAGAGCTACATAGTTTTGCGTCCATAGCCGAAATCGCAGCACCAGTGTCAATTAGAGCCATGACAGCAACACCCTCGACGAAAACTTCAATAAGGTTGGCTGGCGACAGATCAGGACTTGGGAAGTTCGACGGGGTCGCAGTTCTCGCCTCAGGAACTGCGGCCTCTAGTTTTCCTCACGTGAAGCGTTCTGTCGACGTCGCATCGGAGAAGACCGGCCTCGCGGCGACGATGAACGGCGGTCGGACATGGCTGAGCCGTCTGGGGAGAAGTGACGGCTGACTGGAGGCTCAGTAGGCGCGGAATACTGTGGCGTCGAAGACCAGTACCTAGAACCATGAGTAGGTAGTACTGACACTGAGAGATGGTTTCGTCAACAACGGGAAATATGTCCAGCCAGCCCGCAAGTGCAACAAATTGGCATGTTATCTGTCGTGCGCCAGGGATTGCGTGGCCTTGGACCAGGTCGAGTAAACTGCGCAGGTTCTCGAGCAGGACCAGGAGGCGGCATAAGCGTAGGCAGGTTGCGGTGGAGCATATGTATGTGGTGGTCGGGCAGCAACAGCTGCATATGTCAACGGGGCTGCGACAGGCATGGATTGAAGGGCTGGAGAAAGAGATTCAGCTACCTGTTCTTGAATAGTCTGGTGCAAACTGGGAGCTCGCGCGAGTTATGACCCTTTGCGCAGTTCATCAATCCTTTGGCACAGTGTGACAACTTCCGTGATGGTGCGAATATCTCGAGCCGTCAGCATCTGAAAGGCGTCGTTGTTGATACCTTCCAGAATGTGCTTCATCTTGTCGGCCTCTTACGTCTGAGCGCTCACGCGCTTGCACAAGTCGATGACGTCCTCGATGTAACTTGTAAAACTCTCGCCAACCTGCTAAGACTGCGCACGCAAGCGCTGTTCAGCGCGGAATTTCCCCACAGCCGGACGGCCGAAATGTTCAGAGAAGCTGGCTTTGAACATGGACCATGATGAAATATCCGCTTCATGGCTCCGAAACCACAGATTTGCTACGCCGGTAAGATAGAAAATCACGTTGCTTAGCTTCGTTTCCGCGTCCCATTCGTTGTAAGCGCTCACCCGCTCATAGGATGTGAGCCAGTCCTCGACGTCAATGTCGTCAGTGCGGCTGAAGATGGCGGACTCTCGGTAGCGGAGAGAGCCGGGACAGTTGATGTGCGAGCAAACTTGTACGGCTGGGTAGTTGCTGTCTTCAGACATCGCAGGAGGTGGTAACGAGAGGCTGAGGAGTTCTAGGGCGAAAGGATAAATCTTACCCAGCACCTCCACCAAATGTAAGATGGGGGTCTATTGAGGTACTCGGACAGGGCAGATCAACGGCGAAAGCAGCGACAGCGAACACAGTCAGGTCCAACACGCGCAGCGATCACGATGCCACTGACTGGAATGTTCTTCATGCACTTCTTCCTCTTCACGGAGTATACATATGCATGTACATATACTGCACACGCAAACACAAAGTAATATAAGTTCTATGCAGAAAATGTTCTCCTATGAACAATATTTTAGGAGTGACATATCGCGTAAAGGGAATCATAATTGTGGGCACGGCGGCAATTCAAAGAGGTGATCACCTAATCCGTTTCTCCTTACCCGCAGTTTTGGATCGGAATGCTGTTGGCTACCGTCAGCAGCTTCGCTGGGCCCTCAATGCCGGCAAATAATCACCTCATCCTGAATGTAACGAGCTTTCACGTGGATGATGTGTGTCCACCGGCATGCTGGGATCCACCGATAAAGGATTCAGCTATGACACAGACCGATGTCAACGCGCATGAACAAAGGACAGCTCCCATACACCACCCGCCTACAAATGACCCGCCTTGGCCCGTTACATCCACTAGACACGGCGGCAATTCAAGTATGTGGTAACTTAATCCGTTTGTCCTCATCCCGCAATTATGGATCGGCATGCTGTTTGCTGCCGTCAGCAGCTTCGCTGGCACCTAATGCCGGCAAAATGATCACCTCATTCTGAATGTTACGAGCTTTTACTGGGATCCAGTGCATCTACCCTTAATGTTCCCGGAGACTGTGATGGGGTCCGGTTGATTAGATTGGGAGAGACACTGATGAAGCGAGCCTGTTAGTTAAGCCGCCATGTTTTTATTCCATAGTGGCCAACAGATTGGTAACATTCGGCTAGATGGCAATTAGAAATACTACACTACCCTCCTTGGGGAAGGTTAAATGGATGTGCACACACTGTCACAGACCACTGTAGAAAGGTCTCTCACTGGCAGTCACAAAGTCAGGTCTCAAAGTCAGACAGATGACGTGGAGGTTTTCTGTTTCTCTTTAGATAGCGCCGTGTTGGAGAACTCTGGTGCAATGCAGGCGGTGTAGGCGGGTGCAATATATGAGGTGAAGGCTCGTTCACTACAGGTGGTGGATGTATGATGTCATCACGGTAGGGTGGTGTTGTGGCTGATGCTTGTTTGAGGCCAGAGACATCCTTGAAAAAACGTGAGTTGCCCGTTATTACTCTTTTTCATCTCGATGCCTTGATTTGTGATCCATGAATGCTTACAATGATATAAGGGTCTGGATCATAGTATGGAGTGAACTTGTTGCATCTCTCTTGCTTGCACAGGACTCGTTGACCGATAGAGAAGCGATGTGGTTGAGTATGTCTTCGTGCGTCAGCATGATGTTTGTTGTATGCCTTTATCTCGAACGCGGTTGTTTTTAACCTTGTTAAGTCTTCATTGTGCGAAGGAGCTTCAGGTAGCACGGCAGAAGGTTCCTCATTGGTCTGCCAAACAGCAGTTCATACGGTGATCTTCCTGTTGTAAGGTGTTTGGAAGATCTGTATGACATGTATGTTCTCATGAACCGTTCAGCTTCACCATTAGCTTGAGGCCACAAAGGTGTGATCCGATGGTGTCGAAATCCTAACTCTTTCGAGAGTGCAGCAAACTCTCTGCCTTGAAATGGTGGTCCATTGTCAGGTTTTACCTGTGCAGGCATTCCGAACTGGCAAAACACTCGTCGCAGCAAGGGGAGCAAATTGTTCGCACTCGTGGAATGTGTGACTTGTACTACTGGGTATCGCGAGAAGTCATCTATTACCACCATAGCGTACTTTCCATCTGGGAACGGACCACAAAAGTAAATCGAAACTTACTCCCAGGGACCATTGGGTGGTTCAGTGATGGCACGTGGTTCTTGCTTTGCTTGGGGAACGACTGCTTGACATGGTAGGCAGCTTTTAATCAAAGTGTGTACTAGTTTGTCGATGCCTGGCAACCAAAATTTTCTCTCAGCATTTGTTTTGTTTTGACAATCCCTTGATGACCCTTGTGGGCGAGCAGCACTGCTTGCTTCTGCAGGCTAAATGTGTGTCTGAGTCATTGTCACAGTCCACTGCGGGTACTGTGTCGCCCCTGGTTGAGCGACAGAATCGTGCAAAATGACCAACCTTGGTACATGCCTTGCAAGTCTTGCCCCATGCAGCACAACAGGCTCGACCGCCTTGGTGAGGCCACTTGCCGCCACAATTGGGACAATCTGCTGACGAGACAAGAGGTCGCTGCGGTGTGTAGGCTTGCCGTGGCATTTGTCGTTCATTTCTTAGGTGTTGGCCATGGTGTTGTCCTTCCTTGTGTACTGCGAACACCGCCGCATTGTTATTGACGTGCTTTTCGATTTCGGACACATCCCGTTCGACATCCTCGAGCATTCTTGCTTGCTTAAGTAAGTCCGGTAAGCTGAGGGAATGAAGCATAGCATACTATCGGAGGCGAGACGACGTTGTGGCGAGAATGATTTGGTTCTTGACTTCAGAGTCAGAGTCGACGTTTTCGAAGTTACAGTGGCGAGAAAGCTGCCGGAGGCGCTCGTAGAAGGCGCCCAGTGACTCACCAACGTTTTGCTGAGCTGGACAAAATTTAGAGATACCAAATGTTGAGTTCACTCGCGGCGCAAAATATGCATTCAGTTTCGCTCGAGCGGCATTGTATTCTGCCGTCGATGTACTCTGCGTGGTTTGGGTCGTGCTTGTAGCTGTCGCACCTTGCACAGCGCTCTCGGGGAGCGAGCGATATATGTTCTAGACTTCTTCACCGACGTAGTGCAGGAGGATCGCTTTTTTGCGTGCATCTGCCGAGATATCGTAAGCTAAAAGAAAGTTTTCGAACCTTTCTATCCATGGTTTCTATCCGCTTCGTCCATTCGTGACCAATATTGTTGTCATCGGCAGCGCGCAGGTCAAAACGTGGGAAGGCAGGGAGCACATGTGCCATGGCTACGATTGCCGGTAGCCGCTTGTTGCTGATAGGTCATTGGACGGACTGACTCTTGATGTAGTGGTACTCACATGAGATAAAAGAGCACTTCTTACACCATTTTAGTGTTCCCGGAGACTGTGATGAGGTCCGATTGATTAGATTGGGCGAGACACCGATGAAGCGAGCCTGTAAGTTAAGCCGCCATGTTTTTATCCCACAGTGGCCAACAGAGTGGTAACATTCGGCTAGATGCCGATTACAAACACTACACTACCGACGTGCTGGGATCGACCGATAAAAGAATCAGTGCTGACACGCACCGATATCAACGCGCATGAGCAAAGGACATCTCCCCAACACCACCAGCATATAAATGACCCGCTTTGGCCCAGCACATCCACTGGGCACGGCGGCAATTAAAGATGTGCCCACCTAATCCGTTTGTCCTCATCCCGACAGATGTTGATCGGCATGCTACTGGCTACTGTCAGCAGCTTCGCTGAGCACCTAATGCCGGCAAATAATCACCTCATCCTGAATACAACGAGCTTTCATGTGGATCCTGTGCGTCTACCAACGTGCTGGGATCGACCAATAAAGGAATCAGCGATGAACCCCACCGATGTCAACGCGCATTAGCAATGGACAGCTACCCTACACCACCCGTCTATAAATGACCCGCTTTGGCCCGGCATATCCACTGGGCACGGCGGCAATTCAAAGATGTACCCACCTAATTCGTTTGTCCTCATCCTGCAGATGTTGATCGGCATGCTATTGGCTACCGCCAGCATCTTCGCTGAGCACCTAATGCCGGCAAATGATCCCCTCATCCTGAATGTTACGAGCTTTCACGTGGATCCAGTGCGTCTACCGACGTGCTGGGATCGACCAATAAAGAAATCAGCGATGACACGCACCGATGTCAACGCGCATGAGCAAAGGACAGCTACCCTACACCACCCGCCTATAAATGACCCGCTTTGGCCCGGCACATCCACTGGGCACGGCGGCAATTCAAGGATGTGGTAACATAATCCGTTTGTCCTCATCCCGACAGATGTTGATCGGCATGCTACTGGCTACCGTCAGCAGCTTCGCTGGGTACCTAATGCCGGCAAATAATCACCTCATCCTGAATACAACGAGCTTTCATGTGGATCCTGTGCGTCTATCAACGTGCTGGGATCGACCAATAAAGGAATCAGCGATGAAACCCACCGATGTCAACGCGCGATGTCAACAGCTACCCTACACCACCCGTCTATAAATGACCCGCTTTGGCCCGCCACATCCACTGGGCACGGCGGCAATTCAAGGATGTGGTAACCTAATCCGTTTGTCCTCATCCCGACAGATGTTGATCGGCATGCTATTGGCTACCGTCAGCAGCTTCGCTGGGCACCTAATGCCGGCAAATAATCACCTCATGCTGAATGTTACGAGCTTTCATGTGGATCCTGTGCATCTACCAACGTGCTGGGATCGACCAATAAAGGAATCAGCGATGTCATGCACCGATGTAAACGCGCATGGGCAAAGGACAGCTCCCTCACACCACCCGCCTATAAATGACCCGCTATGGCCCGGCACATCCACTGCACACGGCAGCAATTCAAGGATGTGGTCACCTAATCCGTTTGTCCTCCGCTGTTGGCTACCGTCAGAAGCTTCGCTGGCCACCTTATGCCGGCAAATGATCAGCTCATCCTGAATTTAACGAGCTTTCACGTGGATCCTGTGCGTCTGCCGGCGTGCTGGGATCGACCGATAAAGGAATCAGCGATGACACGCACAGATGACAACGCGCATGACAGCTGCCCTACACCACCCGCCTATAAATAACCGCTTTGGCCCGGCACATTCACTGGACACGGCGGCAATTCAAGGATGTGGTCACCTAATCCGTTTGTC
This sequence comes from Amblyomma maculatum, assembly GCF_055883805.1. Lineage (NCBI taxonomy): Eukaryota > Metazoa > Arthropoda > Arachnida > Ixodida > Ixodidae > Amblyomma > Amblyomma maculatum. Next base: position 213,155,943 of record NC_139345.1, on the reverse strand, counting down.
CTCCGCCCACATATGTTGATCGGCATGCTGTTTGCTACCGTTAGCAGCTTCGCTGGACACCTTATGCCGGCAAATGATCAGCTCACCCTGAATTTAACGAGCTTTCACGTGGATCCTGTGCGTCTGCCGGCGTGCTGGGATCGACCGATAAAAGAATCAGCGATGACACGCACAGATGACAACGCGCATGACAGCTCCCCTACACCACCCACCCGCCTATAAATAAGAGCTTTGGCCCGGCACATTTACTGGACACGGCGGCAATCCAAGGATGTGGTAACCTAATTCGTTTGTCCTCCTCCCACATATGTTGATCGGCATGCTCTTGGCTACCGTCAGCAGCTTCGCTGGACACCTTATGCCGGCAAATAACCAGCTCATCCTGAATTTAACGAGCTTTCACGTGGAAGCTGTGCGTCAACCGGCGTGCTCGGATCGACCGATAAAGGAATCAGCGATTACACGCACAGATGTCAACGCGCATGACAGCTGCCCTACACCACCCGCCTATAAATAAGCGCTTTGGCCCGGCACATTCACTGGACACGGCGGCAATCCAAGGATGTGGTCACCTGATCCGTTTGTCCTCCTCCCACATATGTTGATCGGCATGCTTTTGGCTACCGTCAGCAGCTTCGCTGGACACCTTATGCCGGCAAATAACCAGCTCATCCTGAATTTAACGAGCTTTCACATGGATCCTGTGCGTCAACCGGCGTGCTCGGATCGACCGATAAAGGAATCAGCGATGACACGCACAGATGACAACGCGCATGACAGCTGCCCTACACCACCCGCCTATAAATAACCGCTTTGGTCCGGCACATTAACTGGACACGGCGGCAATTCAAGGATGTGGTCACCTAATCCGTTTGTCCTCCGCCCACATATGTTGATCGGCATGCTGTTTGCTACCGTCAGCAGCTTCGCTGGACACCTTATGCCGGCAAATGATCAGCTCACCCTGAATTTAACGAGCTTTCACGTGGATCCTGTGCATCTACCGGCGTGCTGGGATCGACCGATAAAGGAATCAGCGATGACACGCACAGATGTCAACGCGCATGACAGCTCCTCTACACCACCCACCCGCCTGTAAATAAGCGCTTTGGCCCGGCACATTCACTGGACACGGCGGCAATCCAACGATGTGGTCACCTAGTCCGTTTGTCCTCCTCCCACATATGTTGATCGGCATGCTTTTGGCTACCGTCAGCAGCTTCACTGGACACCTTATGCCGGCAAATAACCAGCTCATCCTGAATTTAACGAGCTTTCACGTGGATCCTGTGCGTCAACCGGCGTGCTCGGATCGACCGATAAATTAATCAGCGATGACACGCACAGATGTCAACGCGCATGACAGCTCCCCTACACCACCCGCCTATAAATAACCGCTTTGGCCCGGCACATTCACTGGACACGGTGGCAATTCAAGGATGTGGTCACCTAATCCGTTTGTCCTCCTCCCACATATGTTGATCGGCATGCTGTTTGCTACTGTCAGCAGCTTCGCTGGACACCTTATGCCGGCAAATGATGAGCTCATCCTGAATTTAACGAGCTTTGACGTGGATATTGTGCGTCTACCGGCGTGCTGGGATCGACCGATAAAGGAATCAGCGATGACACACACAGATGTCAACGCGCATGACAGCTCCCCTACACCACCCGCCTATAAATAACCGCTTTGGCCCGGCACATTCACTGGACACGGCGGCAATTCAAGGATGTGCTCACCTAGTCCGTTTATCCTCATCTAGCAGGTGAGGAAAGAATTTGGAATATGTATACATTCTAGTGATGCCTTCCTATTTTTGCTGCCATGCCCATAGATGTGTTGTTTCTTCTATCGATTTGCCCTCTAGTTGAAAGAACTGCTCTTGTTGGATGGTGATATTGTGTCCAATCCCGGTCCTAACAATGCACAACTTGGAATGCAACTAGAGGAAATTGCAGCAGATATCAGATATCTGACATCGACACTAAATTAGACGCTGTATCGAGACTTGAAGCTAAAATCATTCTCTGTCAAGACCAACTAACATCAATGAATCGTGTAATTCAGAACCTCGAAAACCGCAGCCGTGGATCAAATTTAATTGTGTATGGGTTTGAAAAGGAGAAAACGAAACTTCCGAGTCTTAACAAATAAATTATCAAAGACATACTTGAATTCCCACCGGCTAATATTGAACGGATATGGGAAAGCTTGATGAAAACAAAACTAGGCCCGTTGTATTCAATCTGCTAGACTCTCGTCAAAAAACAGATATGTTGAAACAAGGACGCAAACTAAAAGACACTGAAGTATCGATCGGGGAATATTTTTCCCGAAAAATTAGAGAGATAAGAAAAACGCTGTGCGACAGTGCTAAGCCCAACCGTTATAATGGCTATAAAGTTTCACTAGCATTCGACAAACTATTTATCAATAGCCACTCCTACGTCTGGGATGATGATAAGAACGATAGGGTGCCTCTGAAAAAAAAAACTATCGGAAAAACAACCACGTTCTCCCATGCCTTCACTGGCTCTATCAACAACTTAGACCACAGAATTTGAAACAATAAGAATGCTCGAGCTCCTGAATACCGATTTTCCCCGTCATAAACGCGTTCTCGGAAACTAGCAAAGCGTGGAGAAAGAAAAGCGGTTCAGAGGAATTAACGTCGACGCCGAAGCATTATTAATAAGTCTGAGCAGATTGAAATCCTCCTTCTTGAGCATGATCCTCGCGTCATGATAATTACAGAAACGTGGCAGCACAGCGAAATTCCTGATGACCTTGTCCCCCCCCCCTCGTACAGAGAATTTCGAAAAAATGGGTCTTCGAGGGGTGGAGTAGCCATGATTAATAAAAACAATATACAGGTTGTCTTGCTGGAAGACGTATTTAATCTTGAATGCCTTTGTCTGAAGCTGTTTTGTTGGGGACATTGCTTCATCTTGTATGCCATCTACAGGCCTCCTAACGTCACACATGATTATCTAATTAAGCCACAGTTGCACATGTCGAAATAAAAAAAAAAAAAAACAAGATGTTATTCGATGACGTTAACTTACCCGGCGTTGACTGGGAAAGGTTGCAGCCACGGTTAGGGTATAATAAAGACGTGGATATTGTCTTCGATATAATGCTTACATACAATTTGTCCCAAGTGGTTCATGAACCGACGCGCGTGTTTCATACAAGCAGCTCAGTTCTAGATTTAGCATTTGTCCCCCATGTTTTTCATGAATGCACTCTATCTGTTATCAATGAACTTTCGGATCAACCCCAATTTAGCGTTTCTATACCGATAATCCCGCTTGCCAGACCAAAAATGTGTGCAACACATCGCGTTTTGAATTTCACATGTGCGGATGATGCCTCAAACATCGAACATCTTGAAATGTGCATCGCGGAATTTTATGGCACTGGCGCATGCTCACCGTGGAGCCAATTTAAGACAGCATTTCACTATTGTATAGACAAGTTTCTACCTAAAAAATACAAATCCATTCGAACGCAGACGCCTTAGATAATTCGGAATATCATTCGCCCAAAACGCCGATTTAAAAGACTAAAAAAACAACATGCAACCCAGAGCATATTCGGTAGGTTATGAGAAGATCTTGCACCTTCTGTGCGCTGATAAAAATATTATTACTTCAAGACGACGTTGCCAAACTTCATACGAAATGCCCCCGGTAAATTATGGCGCCACATTAGAGAGAAATTGTTACCCATATCTGAAATGTCAGCCGATGATTCTGTGGTTACCAATCAGGATATTATAGCTCATCGTTTTAACTTCCACAGTGTATTTTCAGAACCAAAGCCAGTTGACAAGTCAAGCCCAACAGCAGCATATCCTTCACAGGTTAGCTTTATCTCGTATAACGGTGTGGTTTCCATGTTGCTAAACTTAAATACTAAATCCACCTCAGGACCCGATGAACTCCTAATTTCCTTTCTTCGTAGGTACGCGGAAGCACGGGCAAAATATCTAGTAATCATTTTTCGTACTTTTTTTTTTGTTAACAGGAGAAGTACCTGATGACTAGAAGACAGCCTGAGTTGTGCCTGTGTTTAAAAAAGGCGACCGCCGTCATGTAGAAAAAACTATCGACCTATATCCTTAACATCATCTTGTTGCAAATTATTGGAACATATCATAGCTACTAGCATTAATGAATTCTTAGATCACAACAATATTGTGACAAACTTCCAGCATGGTTTCCGCAAAGGACTTTCCACAGTGACTCAACTACTTACCGTAGTCAATTCTTTTGCAGCCGCACTTGATAATAACAGCCAAATTGACGCAATGTTCCTAGACTTGAGTAAAGCATTCGATAAAGTTCCTCACTACAGTCTATTTTTAAAACTAAAAAGCATTAGCCTTTCAGGCATCTTTATTTTCTGGATAACTGATTATTTAACAAACCGCACACAGTACGCTGCACTTGGAGATTGTAACTCTGGCTGTCTCCCAGTCACATATCAGGTGTGCCGCAGGGGAGTGTCCGGCCACTGTTGTTCCTTATATATATAAACGATATTGTCAATGACGTTTGCCCCGGAGTACAAATTCGATTGTATGTAGATGACTGTGTTCTATTCAGGGAAGTTAATAATACTAATTAATCTGATCTCCAAGACAGCCTAACTATACTGTACACTGGTGCAAGAGATGGGACGTGGCTCTTAATACAGAAAAACGTGTTTTTCTCCGTATAACTCACAAGACAAACCCTCTACTCATCCCTTACAAACTCGAATCATCATTAGTGAAGCAAGTGGCGTCAGTAAAGTACTCAGGTTTGGTTTGGTTTGGTTTGTGGGGTTTAACGTCCCAAAGCGATTCAGGCTATGAGAGACGCCGTAGTGGAGGACTCCTGGAATTTCGACCACCTGGGGTTCTTTAACGTGCACTGACATCGCACAGCACACGGGCGTCTTGCTTTTCGCCTCCATCGAAAAGCGGCCGCCGAGGCCGGGATTCGATCCCGCGTCCTTGGGAACAGTAGTCGAGCGCCGTAACCACTGCGCCACCCCGGCTGGGGGTAACACTTACTAAAACCCTTTCTTGGAACGCTCATATCGATAATATCTGCTCGCTTGCATTCCGAAAACTGTGTTACCTCAGACATAAGCACTGCAACGCTCCGGTTGATGTTAAATTCCTAAGCTATAATACACTAATTAGACCCAAGCTTGAATACGCGTGCATAATTTTGGAGCCTTACACTAAGTCTAACATGAAGAAGCTCGAAAGAATACAAAGAAAACCAGTTAGCTTTATATATTCAAAGTTTCTCCGCACAAACTCCCCAACCGAACTAATGCTAGCCCATGGTATTGAACTATAGGTAAGGAGGCCAAATTTTCATTTAGATTTTCTTTTACTTATGAACAATAAACTTAGGCTTGACACTTCACTTTATCTTTACCCGATGCCAGCAAGAAATACACGACACTATGATAAAGCTCTTCTAACACTTTATTTTTTTTTTCAAGAACCAATTTGTTCAAATTTCCCTTTTACCCCTCACCGTCAACTTCTGGAACTCGCTACCCTAATCATCGCAGCTTTGAACATAGTTAACCTGTGTTTTTTAGCCAGGTTTGAAATCACTTTATTGTATTTTCACTATTAATATTCATTGCCAATTCATGTCTGCTTATCCGGTATGTCATTGTTTTACATTATTGTATTGTTCACTGCTGTCGCCCTTCCTGCTTGGACCTCACCAATGGTCTGCAGTATGTACTGTACATAAATAAAAAATTAAATCACGGATTTTCACAGAATATTTCAGAACCAATGTTTACTCGTTCTTTCTAAATTATTTCAGAAAAGAAAGGCTAGGAACAAAATCTTGTTCTGAGCAATTAAAGGATTTTTGGTTGCTGGTGCAGGCAACAGTACTAAAAAACTCTCATGAACCTGCCCGTCCGCAATACACAGAAACAACATGAGACAAAAAAACATCCTAAAATAAGTGAACACATTCTTCATTTTGTGAAATGTTCAGAAAGTGCAGGGAACCAAATTAAAACGGAACGCCACGATCAAACAAACAATAATAGTTTGTAAAATACTGAACGCCACGGTACCGCCAGCCATGATAAACGTATTGCGCTCACAGTCGCGGTCCACCAAAACGGAACGAAAAACGAAGCTGACAAAACCCAACCATACAAGCAAAACAAATCGTCTTGCTGCACTGTGAGTGAAATGAATACTTAAGAACTCGCCGAAATTTCTGCTTTGCTGACTGCTACTTCGTGTTGCCTTAAACCTAAATAACGCTTATGTTTAGTGTCTGGTGTGGTGATTACAGGTTGTGTTCGAGAAATCTGACGTAATTTGAAGGCATTGAATCACTTATTGCATATCGCTCATTTTACATGGTAACTCTGCTTAAGCAGAGTTGCTTGTTGTGCGAGTTGGTTGAACATGATTTTAAAACAGCGCTAGAACACGGACAGTGTGTGCACAGAGTGAAGAAGTTGAATATAGGATTCTGCTGACATGCGAAAGACATACGTTGGTCGAACGGGATGCTGTTTAAATAGTAGGATCCGTGAGCACAAGAAAAAATTTAGACCAAAAAAGGAACGGGAATCCTGTCAACCATCATCAGGACTGCCTGTGTGAACCGTGCTATCCAAAGGACGGAAGTAATAGGCCGAAACCGAGACCAAACATTAAGAGAAAATGTTGAGGCAGTAAACATAGCAGCTTCTAAAGAAACATGCGTAAGCAGCACTTCCCTAACACTTCAAGCCAAGGACAGGGCTTTTTTTGAAGAGAGAGGATAAAGCATTAGGACATGTGACAGGACTGTTTGTTGACTTTTCATCTGCCGCTTCCTATAAAAAGAAATGCTTCATGGATAAAAATCCCAGTTTTATGCAATGTGTGTTTGCCTCTTTGTATCTGTCCGTGTTCTAGCGTTGTTTTAAAATAACTCTGCTTGCCAGAAAACACAGCTGAATCGCCGGCATATTCGATGGCATACCGTACAAAAATATATGGAAGACTGGAGGACCGCCAGAGTCAAGCCACTACATAAAGGAGGAAATAAGCAGCACATTCAAAACGACCGCTCCATTTCAATAATCTCAATTGATTGTAAAACCTTGGAGCACATACGTCATAAACATATTTTGGTATTTCTTGAGGAACATCATTCTCTAACAACTGACCAGCATGGATTTCGGAATGGCTACTCAACAATAACTCAATATATAAGCAACGATAAACAAACAGACGCCATTTTTATGGATTTTTCTACAGCTTTCGACAAGTCTGTCATTACAAACTACTGCATAAATTAAACACATTCCTAAAAATCCTCAGCTCATTGACTGAATATCGGTTTACCTTACCGCACGCAAGCAATTTGTTAATTTTAAAACTCAAGACTCTGAAAAACTTTCCATTGACTCTGGCGTTTCCTAGGGCTCGGTTCTTGAGCCTCTTCTTTTTCTCCTTTACATCAACGATGTTGTAAAAGGTGGTCCTGTAAAATTAAAATTATATGCAGATGACTGTGTCAAGTACTCAGTAATAGAAAGTCCCTCGGATCATCATCATCAGCTTGACTATAAACACTGCAGTGCGAAGGCCTCTCATATTTCTCCAAATAACCCGGTTCTGTGCTAGCTGCATCCACTTAACCCTTGCGAACTTCTTGACCTAATCCACCCACCTAACTTTCTGCCGCCCCCTGCTACGCTTTCCTTCCCTTGGAATCCAGTTTGGTAAACTAAGTGACCATCGGTTATCATCTCTTCGCACTACATGTCCTGCCCATGCCCATTTCTTCTTGATTTCCAGAAGAGTGTCGGTAACTTGAGTTATTTCTCTGACCCACTCTGCACGTTTCCTATCTATTAACGTTATCCCTACCATTTTTCATTCCATAGCCCTCTGCGTTGTCCTCAACTTAAGTAGAACCTTCTTGGTTAGCCTCCACGTTTCAGCCCCATAGGTGAGTACAGGTAAGATACAACTGTTGTATACTTTCCTCTTAAGCGATACCGGTAAGCTGCTAGTCATAATTTTTACTCTTCTTGTTATTTCCTTTTCATGATCCGGATCTGCGGCTACTACCTGTCCTATCTAGATATATTCGCCTACTAATTCCAGTGCTCCACTACCTAACATAAACTGCTGTTCCTTCCCGGCTATTGAACATTACCTTAGTCTTCTGCATATTGATTTTCAAGCCTACCTTTCTACTTTTACTGTCTAGATCATCAATTTGCAGTTCATCCCCCGAGTTACTTATCAAGGTAATGTCATCAGCAAATCGCAGATTACTGAGGTATTCTCCATCTATCTTCATCCCTAACTTCTCCCATTCCAAGTCTCTGAATACTTCCCCTAAGCAAGCTGTGAATAGTACTGGGGAGATCGTGTCTCCTTGCCTAACACCTTTCTTTATGGAAATTTTGTTACTTTCTTTATGCAGAACTATGGTTGCTGTGCAGCCACTATATATATCTTCCAGCCCTTTCCGGTATGGGTCGTCTACCCCCTGATTTCGCAATGCCTGCATCACCACCGAGGTTTCTACTGAGTGAACTGCTTTTTCGTAATCAATAAATGCTATGTATAAGGGCTGGTTATATTTCGAACATTTTTATATCACCTGGTTGATGGTATGGATATGATCGATAGTAGAGTACCGTTTCCTAAACCCTGCTAGATCCTTTGCTTGATTGAAGTCTAAGATTGTCCTGATTCTATTAGCGATTACCTTAGTAAATACCTTATAACAGACAGTAAGCTGATTGGTCTCTGATTTTTAAGGTCTTAGCATCCCCTTTCTTATGAATGAGTATAATGTTTGCGTTCTTCCATGGTTCCGGTACAGTCGATGACACCAGGCACTGCGTATACGGGGTGGCCAGTTTTTCTAGCACTATACCCCTCCCGTCCTTCAACAAATTTATGGTTATCTGCCTCTCCAGCTGCTTTCCCCCTTTTCACAGTTTCTATTGCTTTCTTAACCCCGTTATTTGTCACTGCTGGAACGTGTGACTGTTTTTCCCTGCCGCCAATGTCATTACGGCCCTGACTACTTTGGCTGCTGTAGATATCAGTATAGAACTCCTCGGGTACTCTGACTATCTTGTCCATATTAGTGATGACGTCGCCCGCCTTGTCCTTTAGCGCATACATCTGATTTTTGCCTATGCCGAATTTCTTCTGCACCGCTTTAAGGCTTCCGCCGTTCTTTACAGCATGCTCAATTTTCTCTATGTTATGCTTCCTTATATCCGCCCCCCCCCCTTATGCTTATTGATTAGCTTTGATATCTCGGCCTAATATGTGGGCCTGATATCTATCTGGTCTGTTGGATTGAAAGCTTTCATACTCTGGCGTTTCTTAATCAAATCTTTCGTCTCCTTAGACAGCTTACCGGTATCCTCTTTAACTATCCTACCGCCTACTTCTACAGCGCACTCAGTAATGATATCTCTGAAATTATTGTTGATTGCTTCTATTGTAATGTCCCCATCCTCGGTTAGAGCTGAATATCTATTCTGCAGCGAGATCCTGAACTCTTCTGCCGTTACCCTCACCGCTAATTCGTTGATCGACTTCTTTCTTACTAACCTGTGGCGTTCCTTCTTCAAATTTAGACTAATTCGGGACCTCAACTTGCTGTGGTCACTGCATCGCACTTTCCCGACTACCTCTACATCTTGCATAATGGCGGAGGTTGAACACAGTATGAAGTCAATTTCATTTTTAGTCTCCCCATTAGGACTTTTCCATGTCCATTTCCGGTTCTTCCATTAGCTGAAGAAGGTATATTCGTGATTCTTAAGTTATTGCGCTCTGCAAACTCAACTAGTAGCTCCCCCCCTGCTACTTCTAGAACCAATGCCATAGTCATCTACTGCCTGGTCTCCTGCCTGCTTTTTCCCTACCTTGGCAATGAAGTCACCCATTAGTACAGGATACTGCGTTCTTACTTTCCGCATTGCCGATTCTACATCTTCATAAAAGCTTTCAACTGCCTGGTCATCATAGCTACATGTAGGTGCATAGGCCTGTACCACCTTCAGATTATACCGCTAATAAAACCTAATTACGATGCCTACCACCCTCTCGTTAATACTATAGAATTCATCTATATTACCCGCATATAATATATAATATAAATGCAAGAAAGCAAACTGGTTATCGGAAGAGGCTTTGCGAATAGCTGAGGAAAGGAGGATGGCAAAAGTTATGGGGGAAAGAGAAAGATACAAGGTTCTCAATGCGGATTTTCAGAAAATAGGAAGGAGAGATAAGAATGCCTTCCTAAACATATAGTGCCAAGAAGTTGAGGACAACAGCCAATTAAGGAACACAAGAGCTCTGTGTAAGACAATCAAAGATATCAAAGGAAGCTTCTGTGCTAAGCTGGACGTGATAAAGGACAAACGATGCAAGGACCTCACTGAAGCCTCAGAGATAAAGAAGAGGTGGCAGGAATACACAGAGGAACTGTACAAGAAGGACCCGAATGTGCAAACCCAACATAAGACGGTTGTGAGTACTGATCTCGAGCCGGGCATACTGAAGAGTGAAGTTGAATGGGCCTTAGCCAGCCTTGCTAAGAACAAAGCTAGTGGAATTGTTGGCATTCCAGCTGAGTTGCTTCAAAACCTCAACCATGACGCTGTTAACATTCTGCATACATTATGTCAGAAGATTTGGACAACCCTGCAGTGGCCACAGGATTGGAGGAGGTCAGTTTACATCCCCATTCCAAAGAAAGGCAGTGCCAAAGATTGTTCCAACTACCGCACGATCGCGCTTAGTTCGCATACTAGCAAGGTGATGTTGAAAATCCTCCAAGGTAGGCTTCAGCAGTATGTGGATCGGGAGCTTCCGGACGTGCAAGCTGGGTTTTGCAAGGGCAGAGGAACTAGAGACCAAATTTCCAACCTTCGCTTGATCATGGAAAAAGCAAGAGTTCCAGAAACCCATCTACTTCTACTTTATTGATTATGCGAAAGCGTTTGACTGCGTAGATCACAGCAGATTGTGGCAAGCTCTAGAAGAGATGGGTGTTCCAATTCACCTCATCTGTCTCCTCAGGAACCTGTATGAAGGGCAAGAGGCCACAGTCAGAACTGGGCATGGTCTTACTGATTGGTTTCCGATTGAGAAAGGAGTGAGGCAAGGCTGCATACTGTCGCCCTGCCTATTTAACCTATATGCAGAGTGCATCATGAGGAAGGCCGGTCTGGACGAGTCTTCAGCTGGAGTGAAGATTGCTGGAAAATGAATCAACAACCTTAGATATGCGGATGATAGCTCTTTAATTGAAGAAAGTGAAGTGGAACTCAAGAGACTTCTGATGCGCGTAAAAGAAGAGAGCGAGAAGTTGGGGCTTAAACTGAACATTAAAAAGACAAATATCATGGCGTCTTGCCCTATCAAGTCCTGGAGCATCAATGGACAAGAAGTGGAAGCTGTGATAGATTTTCTTTTCTTGGGCTCCAAGATTACCTCGGAAGGAGACTGCAGCCATGAAATTGGGAGACGCCTGCTTCTGGGAAAGAGAGCAATGGTTAGCCTTGACCGCCTAGTAAAGAGCAGAGACATTAATCTGCCAACCAAGATCCGTATAATTCGTGCTATGGTCTTTCCAGTTGTGATGTATGGATGGGAGAGTTGGACTTTGAAAACGGCTGACCGCCGAAGAATTGACGCGTTTGAATTGTGGTGCTGGCGAAGACTCTTGAGAGTTCCTTGGAGTGCCAGAAGATCAAATCAGTCGATATTGTCGACCATAAACCCTGACTGCTCATTGGAGGATCAAGTTCTAAAGTTAAAGCTCAGCTACTTTGGTCATCTGATGAGAAGAGAGGAGTGACTGGAGAAAGATTTGATGTTGGGAAAGGTTGAGGGTCGCCGGAGAAGGGGTAGGCAGCGAACGCGATGGTTAAATGGCATCCTCGAGGCCCTGCAGATGAAGTTATGTGATGTTAGGAAGATAGTGAGAGACCGAAAAGCGTGGCGTGACATGGTCCATAGGGTCACGAAGAGTCGGACACGACTGAACGACTGAACTGAACTTATATACTTATTGACAAGGAACCCTACTCGTAGTTCTCGCCTCTCCGGGAAACCTCGATAACACACTACATGCTCAACCTTCAGTACAGTATATGCCTAATTCGGCCTCCTAACCTCACTAAGCCCTATGACATCCCATTTCATACCCTCTAGTTCCTCTAACAGCACTGCTAAACTAGCTTCATTAGCTAGGGTTCTAGCGTTAAACGTTGCCAGGGTCAGTTTTCAATGGCGGCTTGTCCATGTCCAGCGCAACCAGGAATTCCTAGCACCCCCTGCTGTGTCTCAGGTCTGACCGCCGCCGTGGTCAGTTGTTCCCTCAGATCAAGTGTTGTTAAATAATGGATTTCAGAAGGTTGTTGCCGGGTCCAAGGATTGGAAGATGGCGTTAAATTTTGAAAAATACAAAAACGGTTTATATATGTGTCACTCACAAAAAGAGTAAGCTTAACTTCAATTACTAAGCGAAGAACATTTTTCTCTCTGAATTAACAAAATACAATACCTTGGATTGTGGATAATCAACAACCTCAAATGGAATCTCCACATTGGTAAAGTAACCGCGGACGCCTGTCGTAAATTGTTTTGTTCTTCGAAGAGATTTAAAACTCTCAACAAGCAATGTCCGTTTACTAACGTATAACACAATTACACTTCCGATGCTTGATTACGCAACAGTTATCTGGGATCCGTTTACACAAACCAACATCAAAAAGCTCGAACATGTGCAGAAAAAGGTGTCTCGCTTTATGTACAATAACTTTTCCCGTAGGACTTCTGTCGCAGACCTTTTAAAACGAGCCAACTTGCCGCAACTAACACAAGGTAATCGACTTTCCAGGGTTAAAATCATGTGTCAGATTGTAAATGGACACTACAACGTTAACATCTCTGATATAGTGCCGCGAAACCTTCAAAACTGTATTTGTTGTTTTTCAACAGCCGCCGGCATGCGGCCTTATCACTGTGATTCTGGCAAGCATATCAATACTGTATCCCGTGCCTGTTCATGCTTGTTGTCGCGATACGACGCGTTATGATTATCTTCGTCGCGAAATTTGCGCCGAGATCTGTCTCGAAGATTCCGATCACTTGCTTATGTTTCTACAATGTTCCAGGTTGGGCCAGAAGCAGTTTGCGGCGTTATCTAGATTGTTCTGAGCAGCCTTTAAATTGAGCGTTGACGAGTGTAACGGGCATTCTTTGTTCGACGATCGACGTGCACGTTTGTTGCTATCGCCGCCGTCGAGTTGCTTAGTTCTTTTGCGGGCGCAAGTCAGCCCAATAAAGAGTTTCTTCAGTGGAATCACCGACTATTCATTTGTGTCATCGACCCTGGTCACCACCACGTGACAATAGTTACACTTCTGGATATGCCACCAGGCAGAGGCATCAACAAAATGACATCATTCCGTGTAAAAAATGATAGCTTTAAATATTTTTTCCCCAGAATTGTAAATGACTGGAATAGCTTAACTAACATAACGGTGACTCAACCTTCTTTGTCTTTTTTTTACCGCCCATCTCAACTGATGACGTAAAAGCTCAAGTATGCTTTTTCGTTTTGTTTTCTTTTGTTTTCAAACAGTGCATTGTGTTTAAAAATGACGCTTGTTGTATTTACCTGACAGTGCATTTTTTCCTTCATATTTTTGTATTCATATGGCAGTGCTTTCTTTTTCTTCACTTCGCTCTGTTGCCTACGAACATTGTTTTCCCGCAATGTTATACTCCCACCCTGCTAAAATCCCTCGTGGAGTGCAGTATCTGTAAATAAAATAAATAAGTAATGGTCTTAGTATAGGATGTTGGGGCAATCCGCGTCAGCTGTTAAAAATGTTTGGCGCAACACTTAAAATTGTATTATGGCTCTTTCTTGGAGCATTGTTATTGACAAAAAATATGATACGGCATTGTTTTGTTTTTTTGAGTTAGCAATGCATGGTTGTGTTCGTGAGACAGGGAAACAGAATTAATGTATGCAAACTGTTTCCATTATACGTAAAAATGTCATTGTACAAAATTTCTGTGACGGCTGGTGTTGACGATTTCTTCGATCTGAAACCATGTTGACATATTATTTCACTGAAGGAGCCAGAATTTACGAAAAAAGTAACAACGGGCGCACAACCAGAGCCGCAAGGTACATGCAAGGACGTCTTCATCTCAGTAAGAATTGGACCAGTAGGGCCGGCGTTGCTGCGACCCGGTTGCAATAAGCTAGAAGCCTGGTGCAACCGGGTGAAAATAGGCTGTGGCTAAAGGTACGTCGGACGGACCCGATCAATGGTCTTAAAAGTACGTCCGACGGACTCGGTGTGTTTTTCTTCGGGATACGACGGACGGATCCAGGAAATGTTTTTCAGAGGTACGGCGGACGGACCCTATCGGTAGGGTTCTTCCGACGGACCCAACGCATTTTTCTTCGATATGGGCCTTGGGATCCGTCGGGAAAGCCAGACGGATCCGAGATCCCCAGATGTGGTTGCAGCAACAACATGGTAGCCATATGTAGCCAAATCGAAGTTGGTATGAGGTGTACTACGTGCGAGGTGCAAGAAGTATGTACTACATACTGCATGCGTGAAATGTGAAATTACAAAGAATAGTACAGTGGCAAGATTAGTGCCTAGAATGGGTGATATACTACGTGATGGCATGACGATAGGTTTACGTGAGTTGGACCGCGGCAGGGTGGCAAGCACGACCAGAGCGCAAGCGCATGTAATCGCGGTGTTGACGGCCAGCTCGCGGCCTGCACGCCCGCTCATTTGGTCCTCGTTATCATGTGGATTAACGTCTTCGACGGTCGTTATGTAGTTATGTAGTTTTGATTCTTCAAAGTTTCCTCACTTCCATCTGTGATGAGATGCGTCACGTAACGCATCGCTTTCTGCTCGCATTGAGGTTTGGTGCTGCAAGTTCTACGTAGTACATATACAAGCGGCGCTGAAAAAGCTGGGTGCCGCCGGCGTGTCTCTAACCCAAGCATCGAGTCATTCGTGTTTGTTGGAGGTGTGGTTTGTGCTTACCGTGAGATGCTGGGATGTACGGATTACGTCCTACTGGAGTGCTGTGTCAAACTACGGAGAGTGCTGTGATGAGTGCGCCGATGTCCGGACGAACATCAGTGTGTCCGTTTATGATCGGCGATCAGTGTTGCCAACTCAAAAATAAAACCGCAACAAGAACTCCCAAAACCCCCTAAAAGCCGCTAAATCTATTTTTTTGAGCCAAAAAGTTCATTTTTGTGCATTTTATTCAGTTTGCAAACAAATATAACTAATAATATAAAAAGAAAGAACGCACTTTTTATTTCCGACTAAAAACCGTTGAACATATTATTTATCGACTAGAGGCTGCATACATGATAATATACGTTAAAGTTCTAAAAACTATTCTTTCTTTAAGTTTCTGAAATGGAAAGTACTGACTAGACACTGCTGAGTCCTGCCTGACTGCAGGCACAATCACAAAAAGATGCTTCATCTGCAAGCGACTGATTACTCGTACTGCTGGTACCAGGTACAGGTGGGCTTCCTCCGCTTTTGGCAGCATACGCCTCCATCGTGCCGTTATTTAGAACTACATTTGGTGGCAGTTCGTTGTCTGAGCAGCATTTACCCTGCAGGTTCGAGGATTAGATTCAAAAGTGCCGCAGAAATCGAGTCATGGTGTGTTCCAATGTTCCCCACTGTAGCATAGCGGCATCCCAGCGACGTCATGCGCTCACATGGTGACGTTTTCTCGCAGACGCGACTAGAATTTTAAGACACGTTTACGGTTCAGAAATAAACTCTATAGAACTACCAACAACCACCAAAAAATCGCCAGAAAGGCTTAAAAACCGCTAAAAATTCCGCCTCCCGCAGTACAAGACTTTCGCCTGCTAAATAATGTAAAAACCCGCTAAATTTAGCCGGAAAACCGCTAAATTGGCAACACTGTCGGCGATGTTGCACGTGCATGTCAGTGTTTATTAGGTGCAGTGGTAATTTGTTTACACGCACTGCGCAACAATCAGACGAAAATAAGTCATCGACAATTTGTTAGCCTGCACTACAGAGCTCAAAACTCGGAAAATGGGAATGCACATGATGCAGTTTTCGCATCTTGGAGTGGACCGAAAAATAAGTGCCCAGCCCACACCGCCGGGATGCTCATTACTACAGGTGAAATGGTTCAGGTTTCAGTAAAATAGCTGCCTGGCACAGCACCTTCCTAAATGTTCAGGCTTTGTACTATTGTTGAAGGCCACTTTATCATTAATAAAGGAACGAATATGCTTTATGTGGTAATGGCTAGTGCTTTTTCAACATATGTTCATTTTTTTTTTCGTTTTTCCTTAGTTTCCTTTGTTTTTCATGCTAGACAAATACAAATAGTACATTTGTCAGTCCAACGCTGAACATGAATATCTGCCATGCATGGGACAGCTTTAATGCTAGAAAGGTTGACGTGTATAGCATGTACGTAGACGCTGCGACATCTTAGTGGCACGTTTGGCTACTTGCCCCAAGGTCGTGATGTTTAATGCCAGTGATGGCAGTCGCACTTTAGTGCAGGTCAAATGCAAATGCTTCTGTTTCCTGCAAGATGTCAACGCAAAGTACAAAGCCCGGGCAGTCAAATTAGTCTGGAGCACTTCACTACGGTATTTTTCATAGCTACGTATATCACTTTAGGATGTGAAACCCCACATGCCACAGGTAGGCTGCATTGTTTTTTAGACTTTGTAACCTCTCATCTATGTTTTGCAACATTTGGCTAATTTTTGTTCTCAAACAGTTGTTAAAAATGAAACCGAAGAAGTTCTTGGCATGGTTTTCTGCTTGGATTAAATTGCTAATTGCAGTTCTTTGAAACTTGCATCAATGCTGGACAGTTCAAATAGCAGGCAGTTGAATTACAGAAATGCTCGGCTGTGCAAATTGTGCACAGCCCGAGCATTGTGCAATTACAGTGGGCTCGGTAGCTGTGCAAAAGCGCAGACTACTAATCCGTTTGTCTTCATAATGCAGGCGCTTACAGTCACTGTTCACCTGCTGCTCGTTACCCTGCTGCATGCTTCACCCGGTCCCCCGCTCAGCGTGGCCACTCGCCACCATGAAAATGCAGCTTTCCTGCCTGCTACGTCACCGGCCCCAGACCTGCATGCGCCGCCGCCGCCGGATTACCTCATCCTGGATCGTGCAAGGCCATCCCCAGCGAGACAACCATCATCGACTGAAGCATCTATAAATGTGCCGCATCTGTCGCCGCCGCTCTGTGGGCTCGGTAGCTGTGCAAAAGCGCAGACTACTAATTCGTTTGTCTTCATAATGCAGGTTGGTAACAAGTTCTCTCTTTTCGCTAAAAAAACTAGTAATTACCTCCTAATACAGCTGCCGAGCCTGCAGTGCTGCGCTAGTGTTGTTGTTGATTGTTCACGTGCCATTCGTTTACTACTACTCTTGTCGGAGATGTGGAGACCAACCCTGGGCCCGAGAACTGAGACTATACTGTTCGAACTGCAGAAATTGACAACTGGACAAGCAACGCTAATTTCCGACTTGCAGGACATCAAAGCACAGCTCAAAACAACTGAAATAACCTTAGCCGATTTAAACAAACGCATGATTACCCTCGAATCGCACTACGCCACTCTTTCTGCCCTTAACTCTGAAATAGACAGCCTGAAAACATTAACAACTGAACTGAGCCAGCAGATCATCAAACTAGAAGAACGCATTGATGACGCAGAAAATCGTTCCCGGCGCAACAATCTGATCTTTTATAATATCCCTGACACTTGCGTCCGAAAACTATCAGGACTCAGAACAAACAATCATTCACCACTGCTCCACGCATCTAGATTATGAAATTGACCCGAATCAAATCGAGCGCGCTCACCGTCTCGGCCGTTATTCCACAGATCGCATAAGGCCAATCATTGTAAAGTTCTCATCATCCAAAACCAAAGAAACCATCCTCTCTTATGGCAAAAAGCTTAAAGGCACAAATTATAGCACTGGTGAGAACTTTTCCCCTGCGGTTCGTAACATTCGAAAACAGCTAGTTACCTACGCAAGAACAATAACAGATAAATTCGCCTTGCGTTTTAAAACCCTGCACATCGGTCCTAAGCGTTACACCTACGACGAAGCTTCACAAACCATAAAAGAGATTAAATAGCAGTCACTCCGTCAACATTCGGCAAACAGTCCTAAACATGCACCGCGACCTACTCTGTCTTTATCAGCAATTTTCACTAATATCCGCATTTTTATTTCAAAGCGCGACATCGTTTCTAATCTGGTCTTATCATCATCCAGCAACTTACTAATCTTGACAGAAACGTCACTACACTCTGACATCTCTGACAGGGAGGTCCTAGCTGACTTGCCAAATTTTCGTCTTTTCCGCAAAGACCGTAAATACAAGAGGGGAGGGGGAGTACTCATTGCAACTAGGCAGGAGCTATCATGCACATACATTAACTTGTCATCAGATATCGAAATATTGTGGATCTTACTTCACTCTTTACCCCACTCAGTTCTCATTGGCGTTTGCTACAAACCCCCTAATAACAGTTCAGATTTCCCTCGTAAATTTAACAATGCTTTGAATGAAATCAGAATCAAGCACCCTAATGCCACTGTGATGTTATATATGGGCCCAGGTCCGTTCAGGAGCTCTGGGCAGGTAGCAGAGCAGGTTCACAGACACACGGACGCTTTTCTTTTCTTGACCAATTAACGTAACTGGCAACAGACATGCATACAGCCTAGCTTATCCTAATAGGATATGTCCCAACACAAAACCGTCCTACTTCTGGTTTTCCGCTCGTGGACTAGATGCCGGTGCAGGCGAGTCCGGTTGAGGCAAGACCAGCGGCCGGGGTGTGGCGCGGCCTTCGTTCACGCCAGTCGCCCGAGGACTCGGTAGCGCGGCAGGCCACACTCCGGCGTCTGTGTCCGGCGTCTGCTTCACAGTCCGGGGTACTGCGGTGTACCGCGGGGTACCGCGTCACGCCCGGGTACTGCAAAGTGCGGCACCAGTGCGGCAGCACAAGTGTGGCGGCCAGGCACGATGGAGCTGGGCAGTACCAGACCCGGACCAGGTGCCCGGCAGGTGCTGGCGAGCCGGCATTGTACGCCAGGCCCAGGACGATGAACTCCGCCGCCAGCGACGCCCAGGAACGTCCGACCCGTTCGCTTGCCGGAACAAACTCACGCGCACTGGCACGCCCCGCACGCGGCCACACTTCACTTCCTTTTGAGCCACCCGCACACTCGCCACAATCACCATCATCACAACCTCCCCCCGTTCCAAGACAGTTTCTTGCAACTGTTCTGGTGCCGGGAGGGGGGAGACGTGGCGGGAAATAAATGCACAAACTACACAAATAACCACAAAGCAGAAACACACAAAAATTCGTCACAATCCACACACCATTCACAATCCACAATGCAACACACGAGTTCGTTTTTTTTTTTCTAAATCCCGTTCCAGTCAGCAAAACACACTACTACACCTTTCACACACGGCTCATGTAATCGGCACCAACGTTATCGCTCCCTTTTATGTAGTCTATGCTGAAGTTGTATTCCTGGAGGAATAAACTCCACCGCAACACTCGATTGTTCATATGCTTCGCGGATTGCAGGTACTGGAGCGGCTGGTGATCAGATTGGATGGTGAAATGTTTGCCATACACATAAATATGAAACTTCTGCACTGCCCAGACAAGAGCTAGACATTCTCGCTCAATCGTTGAATAGCGTGTTTCTCGGGGCAGCAGATTGCGACTAGCGTAGGCAACTGGATGTAAAATACTATTGTTGCCCGTTTGCAAGAGTACTGCTCCGAGACTTATGGTGGATGCGTCTGTACGAAGCACGAAGGTTTTCGAGAGATCAGGAGCCTGTAAAATAGGAGTCTCACTGAGTTTTGCTTTCAGGACTGTGAACGCATGTTCATGCACTGGTTGCCAAGAAATGGCATTAGGCTGTCCTTTCCTGATGAGATCTGTCAAGGGCTTGGTGATTTCGGCATAATGAGGAATAAACTTCCGGTAATAACCAGTCAATCCAAGAAACGACTGCATAACTTTCTTTGTTGTCGGCCGTTTTGCCCCTAATATCTTGTCTAAGGTCTTTAGGAGGGGTTCTACCCTGCCGTTTCCAATACGGTGACCTAAGAAACAGATAGACGGCTCTCCTATTTCACACTTGCTCAGTTTTATGGTCAAGTGTGCCCGCTTGATCCTCGCGAATACTGTTTTCAGCGTTTCCATATGTTCCTGCCATGTGTCAGTGGCGATGACAACATCATCGAAGTAGTGGTAAACGTTCTTCACATCGCCCAGCACAGTCCTCATGAGTCGCGCGAACACCGCAGGGGCAGTTTTGATTCCAAACGGCATGTATAGAAAATGGTACAGTCCTGACATGCTAGAAAACGCTGTTTTCTCACGACTGTTGTAGGCCATTGGCACTTGCCAGTACCCTTTTGTGAAGTCAAACTTGGAAAAGCAAGTCTTCGTGCCGACAAGAGTAAGAACTTCCTCAATGCGTGGTATTGGCTCGCTGTCCGAAATTAATACTTTGTTCAGCTCCCGAAAATCGATGCAGAGTCTAAGTGTCTGGTCAGGTTTCTTTACGACTACTATTGGAGCATGATAGGGGGATTTCGATTTCTCAATGATCCCCATCCTCAACATTTCCTGCACCTCTTTCTCTACACTTTCACGTAGAGAAAATGGAATAGGGTACTGTGGAATATGTATGGGTTCATTAGATGTCAATCTGAGAGCGCACTCTGTGAATGTGGTCTTTCCCGGCAAGTCTGAGAAAATCCCCTCGAATTCTTGGAGCAAGCCACGCACTTCTTCAGCTTGCACTTCCGAGAGACTTGACGCCAACTTGACGTCCGTTGCGCACTGCGTTCGATGCAAGCTCACAGAAGGTAGTTCTACTGAGTCCTCTTCAGGTGTCTCTATGTCCAGTGAGGTGGAGTCGAGTTCAGCAGCTGCTGAGACTGGATGAATAGTCGGAGGGTTTCGTTCTTCGTACTTCTTCAACATGTTAATGTGAAAAATTTTCCTTTTATGTCCTAGGTCCACGATGTAGTCCACATAGTTTCTACGGTCTATCACATCGTATGGACCTTTCCACTGCATGAGCAGCTTATTGGATTCAGTCGGTAACAAAATCAGAACCTTGTCACCTGGTAACAGTTTTCTGGGCTGACTTTTCCGGTTATAATACAGTTTCTGTTTCTGACGTGCTCGTGCTAGTTGTTCGTGAGCAATCTGGCACGTATCCTCCAAACGGTTTCTGAGCTCGACGAGGTAGGTGTACGTTGACCGAGTATCTCCATCGATATGCTGATTGGTCCAGAGCTCCTTCAGTACTGTTAGTGGTCCTCGCACATGACGGCCGTAAATCAACTCAAAAGGAGAAAACCCAAGGCTTGCTTGTGGAACTTCTCGGTATGCAAACAGTAACGGTGCCAGATACCGATCCCAAGACCAAGGTTTTTCTTGTCACATCCTCTTCAGCATAGTTTTCAATGTTCCATTGAACTTCTCCACAAGACCATTTGCCATGGCATGGTAAGGTGATGTCTTCAGAAGCTTGATGGAAAGAAGACGACCAACTTCACTCATGAGCTCTGAGGTGAACGTGGCTCCTTGATCGGTCACCATTTCTTTCGGTATGCCAATGCGGGAAAACATCTCAACGAGCGCTTCAGCAACATGCACAGCATCAATAGCTGGAAGGGCGACGGCGTCTGGGTACCGTGTTGCAAAGTCAATCAAGGTGAGCACATATCGATTTCCTTTATCAGACGTAGGTGAGAAAGGTCCTATGAGATCGACGGCCACTCGTTCGAAAGGAGTGGTAATCAGTGGCATGTTGCCTAAAGGGGAATGCCAACTTTGCCTTTCGGTGTTGTTCTCTGACGCTTATCACATGACTTAACGAATCGTTTAACATCTCCATGTATGTCAGGCCAATAAAAGTCCTGAAGTATACGATCAGTAGTACGTCTGATCCCTTGATGTCCGGCCATAATACTTTCATGTGCTATTTGTAAGACTGATTGCCGGAGTTTTTGTGGAACAACAACCTGCTTGAAGATCCTTCCCGATGTCATACAGTAATATCGATAAAAAATATCCTCTTCTTCACAAAAATGGTACGAATTACCTTTACCTGATCGGAATTCCTTATCTACCTTAAGGAAGAGCCGTTTTAAGGATACATCTTTCTGCTGCTCTTCTGCTAACTGGTCCTTTGTCATGTCACACAGAAGAATGGGTGGCACGCACAGCGGTGTTTTCTTTTCTGTTGGCTTGGCCAAGGCTGCAACACATCGTCTAAAATTCACAGGTCGCTCCTGTTCTCGGGAATCTTGCGAGGTATGAAGCTCTAGGCTGCTTGAGGTCATCCAGTCGTGATTGGGATCATCTGGGGCCCTGACACCTGGTATATTCCCAAGCACGAGATCATACAAGGGCCGCTTCATGCAAAGCGCGGTCACCTCGCCTTTGAAATATGGCGTGTCCACTGGAACTCTTGCCACCGGTAACTGGGTTACCGTACCATTGACAAGTACTATCCTCTCGGTCTGCCCTGTGAAGCAGTTCTTTGGGACCAAACCCCGGCGGGCAATAACGACATTACTACCCGTGTCTCGAAGCACGCACACTTGTTTCCCCATCACAAACCCTTCTACAATGGGCATTGTTCCTGTTGAATTCTGAGGTGCGTCTTTAC
The DNA here is from genome assembly GCF_055883805.1 of Amblyomma maculatum. Taxonomy (NCBI): domain Eukaryota; kingdom Metazoa; phylum Arthropoda; class Arachnida; order Ixodida; family Ixodidae; genus Amblyomma; species Amblyomma maculatum. Next base: position 213,133,091 of record NC_139345.1, on the reverse strand, counting down.
TGACCTGCGTCCAACTGCTAGAGTCGGATGGGCTCCGGGCCGTATGCCAGTCAAGATGATCAGCACGTTTGGGAGCCTGAATTGCAGAGCATGCGGCACTCTGTTCTTCCTCTTGGTGTCGATTCCTGCAGTTTTCGGCCTTGTGTCCGACCTTTCCACACGAGTTGCACTTGAGCACCGGTCTAGTGGACGTGCGGCAATCGGAAGCCCGATGTCCTGGACGATTGCATAACATACACCGCAACTGGGGTTTATTCGGCAGGCTGACGGAACTCTTGATATGAGGTTTCTCTTCGTCAGGGACTTTACCGATGTTCGAATAGTTCTGAGCTTCCAAGTATCGATCGGTTGCGTCTGCCATGATGTCGAGTGTCTTGCACTCCCGTTCTTTCAGAAACACAACGAGTTTCGGGTGGCAACACCGCAGGAACTGTTCACCGATCACATGATCGCGCAGGTCTTCAAATGTCTTGGGAACACTCGCCATTTCGATCCAATGGTCGAAGTAACCCGAAAGCCTGGCGGCTAACTGCCTTCCCGTCTCGCCATCTTCTGCTCGAGCTTTTCGAAATTTCTGATGGTAACCTTGAGCCGTGAATTTAAAGCGCTGCAGAAGAGCCTTTTTGACCTTTTGATAATCTAATGAATCTGCAGCTGACATCCTGCCGATCACGGTCAAGGCTTCCCCAGTTAGGCACATACTTACGGCCATCGCCCATTTATCTTGAGGCCAGTCCTGTCCCACTGCCACACGTTCAAACCGTTGCAAATAGGCATGCAGGTCATCTCGTCGCTCGTCAAATAGGGGTAGCAGGTTTTGAGGGTTGAAAAGCTGTACTTGTGGCGCTGACACTATGGGCTCGATATCATCTGTCGTGTTGCTCCTCGCTCCTTCTTGGAGTCTGAGTCTCAATTCCAAGATTTCTTTCTCTCTCTCCGCGGCTATGCGACTTTGCTCTCTTTCAGCAGCACGTTCGGCCCTTTGCTCCGCGCGTTCCTTATCTATCCAGTCTCTCAGCTCGGAGCCTGAGAAACCCAGCTGAGCGCCCAACGCGGCTAGACGCTATAGGTCCATCTTTGCTCAAACGTCGCGATGCGTGTGAACCCGTCCTCGACTCTCTGCCCTCTCTCTGAATGATTAGTTCCTTGAATCTACTAATTTCTAGGATCCTGGCAGGCTCGCCAAATTGTGATGTTATATATGGGCCCAGGTCCGTTCAGGAGCTCTGGGCAGGTAGCAGAGCAGGTTCACAGACACACGGACGCTTTTCTTTTCTTGACCAATTAACGTAACTGGCAACAGACATGCATACAGCCTAGCTTATCCTATTAGGATATGTCCCAACACAAAACCGTCCTACTTCTGGTTTTCCGCTCGTGGACTAGATGCCGGTGCAGGCGAGTCCGGTTGAGGCAAGACCAGCGGCCGGGTTGTGACGCGGCCTTCGTTCACGCCAGTCGCCCGAGGACTCGGTAGCGCGGCAGGCCACGCTCCGGCGTCTGTGTCCGGCGTCTGCTTCACAGTCCGGGGTACCGCGGTGTACCGCGGGGTACCGCGTCACGCCCGGGTACTGCAAAGTGCGGCACCAGTGCGGCAGCACAAGTGCGGCGGCCAGGCACGATGGAGCTGGGCAGTACCAGACCCGGACCAGGTGCCCGGCAGGTGCTGGCGAGCCGGCCTTGTACGCCAGGCCCAGGACGATGAACTCCGCCGCCAGCGACGCCCAGGAACGTCCGACCCGTTCGCTTGCCGGAACAAACTCACGCGCACTGGCACGCCCCGCACGCGGCCACACTTCACTTCCTTTCGAGCCACCCGCACACTCGCCACAATCACCATCATCACAGCCACCATTCTACTCTTTGGCGATTTCAATTTTCCTACCATCAATTGGGAGACTCTAACAGCTATGGGTAACAGCGATGCTAACGAATTTCTGGATATTTGCCTTAATTTGAACCTCGTACAAATAATATCCGAACCAACTCGTGTAACCCATGACTGCGCTAATACCCTCGATCTCATATTGACGGACCGTCCTGATTATGTTAAATCTGTCACATATCATCCAGGTATCAGTGATCACAAAATAATACATGCATGTTTCACCATTAAACCCCTTTCTCGCATAATCAATAAGCAAACAATTAAACTATATGATAAGGGAAACTGTACTGCCAATAATAACGGTCTTCGCGCGTTCCAACTTTTTTTTTTGAGTCAAACTATAACCAAAGAACAGTTCATGACAACTGGTCACTATTCAAAAGAAAAATTGAAGAATTGGTTGAAAAATTTATTCCTAAAATGGCCGTACGAAACAACCAACAAAACCCATGGTTCACCAACACATTAAAACGTTTGGAAAACAAAAAGAAACGCCTTTACCGCTCAGCTAAAAAACAACACACTGACAACTCATGGAACAAGTATTACGAGGCCGAGAAAGCATACCTAAAGAAAATTCGTGAAGCCAAACGCACCTTTTTTCATTACGATTTACCTAAAATGCTGACCACTAACCCTCGAAAGTTTTGGCAACTCATTAATCCACAACATGCGCGTACAATTTCATTCGCTGATGAGTCAGGTGAAACAATCTCTGATACAGACTGCGCCAACATATTTAATGAAGCGTTTTCATCCTTATTTACTAACGAATGTGATCCAGCTCTTCCTGCACAACAGACATTTATTCAACACCCTATGCCTCCCCTAATATTCTTTCCTGCAGGAATCTTATCATTGATAGAAAACATGAAGCTGTCATCATCTGCCGGTATCGACAATATCAACACTAAAATACTGAAAAACACCAAAGACAAATAAGTTCTCTAACTCCCTTCCGGTGACGTCAGGTGTTCCCCAGGGATCAGAACTTGGCCCCCTACTTTTTCTTATATATATTAATGACCTACCAACACATGTAACCTCTAACATATGCATGTTTACTGACGACTGTGTAGTTTATCGTACTCTCACTGGTCCCACTGATCAATAAACACTACGAAATGACCTTAATGCTGTACATAACTGGTGTGACCACTGGCTAATGGAACTTAACCCACATAAATGTAAACTTTTATCCTTCCACCGTCGTCGTAATCCTCTTATTTTTTCCTACGTAATCTCTGGAGTGCCCGTACAACCTGTTCAGTCATATAAATATTTAGGCGTAACACTTTCTAGTGATCTTTCTTGGAATTTGCATGTAACTAACACAATATCATCGGCCAATAAAACATTAGGATTCTTAAAACGTCATCTACATTGCGCGCCGCAACATGTTAAACTCTTAGCCTATAATTCACTCGTCAGGTCTAAACTGGAATTCGCGTCACCCATTTGGAACCCCCATCAAGCTTACCTCATTAATTCTCTCGAGTCCGTTCAAAATCGCGCTGCCAGGTTCATCCATGCCCTGTATTCTTATGATGTTAGTGTCTCTGCCCTAAAAACAGCCTTAGGTTTATCATCACTATCCGTCGTTGCACTTCAAGCCTTTCTTTATTCCATAAAATATTCAACAGTCCCATGCGGGCCGCCCCTTATATTCTTCCCCCAGCACGCATATCACCCCGCACCAGTCATCGCCTGCACGTCGCCCGTCCATTGTCACGCACCGTTACCTTTTCGAATTCCTTTTTTCCCCGCGCAGCTGCAGACTGGAACGGCCTTCCAGGTGACATCGCTGTTATCACCTGCTCATCCAAGTTCCTTGAAAATGTCAAAAAATATGTACAATAACTATGTTTTTATAATGTTTCCCACCCCTTATGTAGTACCCCTTCCTGGGGCCTTTAAGGAAATAAAATGAAATGAAATGATGTGGATCGTGCATTTCAGTTCTGACAAATGGAAAGTAACGGTCCCCTTCTTGCATGCATAGGTGCCCTTAGACAAATACATACTCGGGTGTGTGATTGTGACGCATATCAAGGATCAACAGAAGGCCATGTGGAGCCAGTGTGATATTCTTCATGAAGGCTAAAGTAAAATTGTACAACAGCTGCTGTACCATGCAAAAAAAAATGATCATTTAGTGTATGATTAACTGACCATGAATAGCGTCTTATTCAGAGTATGATGTGATATATATCTGGTTTAGCATCCCAAAATAACTACGGCTATGAGGAACACGATAGTTGAGGGCTCCGGTATAATTTCGACCACCTGGGGTTCTTTTACATGCACTGACACCGCACGGTGCATGACGGCCTATTGTTTCGCCTCTATTGAAATGCTCCTGCTCTGGCTGGAACCAAATCTGCATCTTTGGGTTCAGTAGCCAAGCACTCTAACTACAGCACAACGGAGCCAAGTATCAAAATGCATGCCATTGCATTTCCTTCTAGCCTGTGGTTTTCTTCACAGAACTAATGTATACAAGGAAAAGTAAATAGCTAGAAAACACTAGTTTTATTGCACATTATATTCACATTTTAGCAAACATTCTCTAGGAAAAAATTCTCAAATTGTTTGCATGGAAACCATGAACATCTTACAAAAACAAAACAATGCACTTACTCTACTCCAATTATTAATGGGCAAGGTTGCATCTATGCTACTACACTGCACTTATCACAAAACCACAAGCCCCATCTGCTTTGGCCAATCACTTGATGAAACTAACGGAGACAGATGTCGCACACCACAGACTGGTCGTCTCGCAAGATATCTCTGCATATGTTGCATTTCAATTTCATGCCTTTCCACTTAACTTCAACTGTTGCCAGCATTACTAGTCACCCATCTTTTCTGAAATTCCTTTTTACGCTGTTGGGATCAGCATCCTTGTTAACGACGGTCTCTGGAATTTTCGATGCTATCATTTTCACATCTTCCTCATCTGGAAGAACGAAGGAAATGACAAGTTTTGAGCAGAAAAAAAATTAGGGAGACTCCTAATCTCCACCTCTAAGGGTATGGTGTGCCAGCGTTAATGGTTCTTGTTTGCAGATCCCACTGTGGATTCCCGTTAATTTACATGCCCTTTGCTACAGACATAATTACTAATTCCTTAATTTATGTCTCTGTTATCTCAGATATACTCATTAGCATACGGTCGTAGGCTGCCCTGTTAGGTGATAGACAACCTGGCATAGACCTCTGTAAGCCTCAACCTTTCTTAATTGGAGCCGAAATGTCCCAGAACATATTTCAAATATAACTTTGTAAGCTTGACTTAACAGCTCCTACCATTGTCGTGTGGCCTCGTGACATTTGGCTCGTGGCACTTTTGGCTTGTGCACAGGGTCATCTGTTAAATACTGGTTAACATGCATGAAATATACATTTTCACACAAACTGGTGGCAAATGGTCAAGTGGTGCACTGCAGATTCTGAAATGTATACCTATATGCATGCAAGGATCGCATCATCAAGAGTTCTATCAGTACCTGTAGTTACATATCATTTCAATGCCCATTAAAGAACCACCTCAGACAATGGTTGTTGTTACCACAAGGCCTGTTCTAACAGTGTACTGACACCATTCCACTGAGCGATGGACATGTATATGCATACCCTAGATAGCTCATGATTGTGGATCTCATTTATTTCTATGACTTCCATGGAGTTCCTGTCGTCAGAAACCCTACACTTTATGAAATCGGGACAGTTGTCTTGAAAGGTGATGAAAAGAAATAACCAGGTTACCTTGACGCAATGCTAAATTACAGAGGGTGAATATGCTGCATGAAGATACCAAGAAGCTTGTAGAAAGAAAAGTGAGAGTGAAATGGCAGGATTTTTGAAACATTGAAATAAACTACAAACTATACTTGTCAAACCTGTCATTAAGGAATGGAAATCATGCAGTAATCAAAAACACAACATGGAGGCCATTTTAGGTCATCTTCACAAAACACATACCCACACCTCACACACAGCTTCATACTTATGAATGAGGACAAACCAATATGCAAGGAGTGTGGAGATGAACTAACAATAAACCATATCTTACACGTGAGCCAGAGTCGAGAAAATAAGAGGAAACATTTTGTACAATTTTGCAACAGATCCCTTTCCATCCCAGCATGATCCTAGGAGAGACGTGCAAATTTCCTGCATTTTTGGTTTGCTAAAATGTTCTTAAGCAAGCTACATCCTAAAGAACATTTTAGTCATTACACACAAAATAAATACATTAAACCTTGTTCTTGGTGCATGGCAGCATTAGTCGCTTATGTACCATAAAAATCAACACAATGCTGTAAGGTATACCTTGGTTAGCTATGTTATATGAGACAAGCTTTCGGTCTGGTTTGGTCCTTATTCACGTGAAAGCGCTGTCATGAGGGTCTATGTCCCAGCGATCGGAAAGTGACCTATTCCAATAATTTTACAAACTGAAGGCGATTCTGCAGATTTCTAAAGAATGGAGTGCTCAACTGTTTTATCAACGTTCGCCTGCTTTGACAGCCTGGAGTGAAACTGTTGAAGAGAATACATTTTTGAACATTTAATGCATTTCTGAAGGCGTTGCTTTCAATTACGGGGCCCACAAAAAACAGCTGAATGTCTAACGCCGCCTAGGTAGGCTTTCTAGCAAGACAGCGGTGTAGCGTGGAAAATCGCTCCGCCAGTCCATCGCTGGCGCCGCTGGCTTGACAAGCGAACTGTTCAAACTTATAGCTACTGACCACACCTGAAACACTGAATTGAGCATGATCAAGGCAGAATTTCTCTAACACTGAGCACTGGTAGCTATCGATTTCGCGCCCAATATTGTGAAAATCTGTCCTCTCTTCGATCATTGATACGTCCACGGTTGAACATTTATGCGCCTCGGGGTGGGCCAGCCGTTGGAACATGGATGCATGGTTGTAGCAACGATCACTTGCATGGCGCACTCTGCAAAATTCCAAGAGTCAGCTTCTGCAACGAAATGTGCAGCGCACATTTTCTACAGCGTACCTAAGTCCGGCGATGCATGCATATCGATCCCGATCGTTTCAAAGCTGCGCGGCCGTTCAGTCTGGTCACGCTAACCTCGAGCATGCGGGGGTTTAAACTATATGTACGCAAAATTCAACGTCAAGAAAAAGATGCAGGCTAAGCGCTTAAGTCTAGTCTTCCCCTAAATACCAAAGAACATTGCTGTTCACAGGGAATTCGGATCATTCGCGCTTCCGGCTTTCCGGTTGTGCACTCTTGCGGTGCAGTGCAGTAGGTATTCGCCTCGACGAGTCGATGTGCAGCTCGCCGCAGTAGCAGCGCAGGCGTCTAGTAGATTCGGCATGTCTTTTGCCACGGCTCTGAGGTAGAATTTAAACGAAGAATTTAGCTGGAAACATCCTGTTTCCTCGGTCTGCATGTGAGGAACGAGCATAATGCCATTTCACATACATACTTTGGACTGCCGAATGTTCTGCACGGCGAGGTGTGTGTGTGTTGTGCCGGCGCTAGATCTTCGGAGGTCGATGCAGGACCTAAGACAGCGTAAATGCTAGGAATAGCTGGCTCGCATTACGGGCAGATCGAGGTGATAGTTTAGTGCGAAGCGAAAGCTGCTCCTGAATGTGCGCATCTCGATGCCAGTTAGTGGAGCTGGTGCAGTACGTAGCATCGCACTGAACCCTGGCCAATCCCCCTTCGTGGGTATGTGCCAAATATCAAGGAAGAAGAAGAAGATCGCCTGCAGCTATGTGCGTGACAGCGATGCTTGCCGTACACAACCCTAAGTGAAGACCTATGTTAGAACGGATGCACTCTTCGTAGCACCTCATCGAGAGTCGCGGCCAGCTGATATCATAGAGGATAAGATTCATTCACGCGTAGCAAGCGGAATGTGGCCGCGTTCGACGTGCATATAGCCATGAGCCTGTATATCGACATCCACCGTATCTTTACGAGAATCGAATGGATACGTCGGACGTACCTTTGACACTTCGGTGAAAATAAGCAAATTGTTATTGCAACCCATGGATTGGCTTGGCTTTGTTTATTATTTTCGGATTAGGGTTTTTGCAGAAAAGCCCAAGGCAGATCACGTGTCGTGTGTTTGTAAACGACGTTCGGAATGTGTGGTCGTGTGAATCGCGATTTTTGCGCCGTGCACTATTCGTGCCTCAGTGCTCATCTTGCAGTTTCTTCATAGATTACGTTAGTAACGACAAAGGCCATAGACGCAGTAGAGGCTTCGTGCATCCACGGAAGTTGAAAGAGTGCTCCTACCTGCGGACCCCGCCGGTATCTTCGTTCGTTCTGCAACAAATCATATTTGCGTGTTGCTTCACAAACAGGGCGTCTTGGATTTATTTTTGAAGTATGAATGGTGCACAGTGTGGCATACTAGAAACCAAGAGCGTATGCAAATGGCCTGTGTATGGGGATCGTGATTTGGTTTGTGCTGCCATGGAAGAATATTCTCAACGTGTAGGTGGTCTTGGATTTCGTTTGAAGGTTGCGATGTTTATGTAATCCCCGTATGTGATCGCTTGGCTGACTGTGAAAGGGCGTTTATGTGCTTTTTCTTTTGCAATGCCGGGCACTCCAGATAAAATAGGTCTTTTCGAAGCTGCGAGCAATTTTTCCAAAACTGCCTTAGCGAAAGGACACTTCTATTTCGCGTTATTCACGAGGTATGCGGGTTCACGTAGTGTGCAAGAGTGTGTAAAAAATATTTAGCATTCACCCGTTCCTAAATTCTCTGAATCGCACAGGGCACTAAGATGGAGCCGAAGTGGTGCCTTTCGCCCTGAATATATCCCAATATTAACTTCGAAAAATATATCCAGCAGGTTCGGTACTCGATTTTCTTTTACCGCTTTTCCCAAGTTGCGTCGCCTGTGTGCACACATTTTTCACGTTTTCCGCATTCTGCTGAAGCTGCCTGAATTGAACAAACCTCTATCCACTAGTTTGATCCAAGGCTTTCTGACCGACCGCGCGCGGTTTGTTACTGCCAGTCCTCTTTTTTTCAAAGTTTTCTTTCAGCTATGTGTTCCACAAAGCACTGTCCCTTACTCTTAACGATCTCCCTTCAGTAACTTCTGCCATCCACATTTTAGTTGATGACTGTGTACTTTGCTGCTCTGTAACCAACTCGTCCGACGCTTCTGCCTTATATCTATATCTAATTCGCATACAATAGTGATGTGCTATGTGGCCTCCATCTCTGAGAAGCTTTAGACTGTTTTGATTTCTTCTCACCACTGCCAAAACAACACATCCTACATACAAAATTAACACTAGTACTATTTTTGTAAAGAATTCGTTTAAGTACCTTGGTGTTCACCTCACTAATGGCTTAACATTGTCTTGCCTTGTAAGCCATGTAACTAATTAATCTAATAGAACCGTTGGATACCTCTATCGTAACCTACCCATGGCTGGCACCTTCTTGTTTAAAATTACTAGATTACAAAACCCTTGTGTGATCACAACTTTAATATACCAATCATATAGTTGATCCACACTACTGTAACTTTACTGAACCTTATGAGCCTGTTCAAAACCGTGCCACCAGTTTCATTCCCTCGAATACTCCTTCAGTATCTCTGCCATGAAATCTGTTACAGTCTCTGTTCTCATCGCTGTACTTCATGCCCCTGCCTTTATCACAAGCTTTTCATAAAATACCTCATGGCAGTCGTCTCGGCTAACCAGTGTATAGAACACCTCGCACAGGTCATCGTAAATGTGGCGTTTCCCCGCGTGCCCGCACAAATACATTTCATGAGTCATTCTTTGCGAGCACTGTTCACAACTGGAATCATCCCTCATCAGTGATCCTGTAAGCTTCAATACTGCCATCGAAAAATCTGTCTAATCATAGCCATGTATACCACTAGCCTGTCGCCACTTATCACTGTGCACGAGCCCTTCTGCAAGTCTCGCATTAGGACCTCTGAGGTATCAATAAACACATAAATAAAAGCATGGTTGATAAAGATTCCTTACAATATGGGAACTGTGATCATATTCGGCAGGAATATATATATGTAACTGGACCATGTTGAACGGTGTTCAGCTTGAGCTTAGCACAATTGTCTTTCCTGTGATGTTGAACTTAGAAATTAAGATACTGAGTGATAACACTGACATGGTGGCTTGCCTTTTGAAATTAGAATTTGATTGCAGTATTCCTTTCCTTACATCCATCCTAAATGCAGGGGTGGAAGTGCTGCTCCATTTGCTTCGTTCTGCTCCAACCTGCTTTCCCTGCTCCAAAATTGCTCCAACTCGACTGCATCAATGTTCTGACATTAAATTGACTGGAGCACGGTTTTGCCGCACAGTGGGCCATTACTGGTATTGACAGCAAGAACCGCAATCCGAGACAAGTTAAGCGACTATGAGAAGCGCAGCTGGGCTATGGTCTGTTGTGAGTTCTGTATACAGGGTATGTGTCTGGTGTAGTTAAAACGATGGCAGCACACCGGTAGCAGAGGTGTAATGCATCTCACCCGAGCCTAATACGTATAAAATTTTGATACTAGAAAAGTATGCAGCATATTGTTTGCTTATAAGCAAATTTGAGGAATTCGTTACGGAAAATGTTCTGTGCACTTGATATAGCACCTACTCCCAGCCTTTTGAATCGCCTGTGGTGAGGGAAATGATATCAGCGAGTGAAGCAGGCACACCAAACTACTACGAGGTAGCGAAGCACTGGAAGTGGTAGGCGAATATGTTTACTTAGGACAGGTAGTAACCGCAGATGTAGATCATGAAAGGGAAATAACTAGAAGAATTGGCATTGTGTGCATTTGGTAAGCATTCTCAGATTGTGACTAGTAGCTTACCGGTATTGCTCAAGAGGAAGGTATACAGCAGTTGCGTCTTACACTTACTCACCTATAGAGCTGAAACGTGGAGGCTAACGAAAAGGGTTCTATTTAAGTTGAGGACAACGCAAATGACTATGGAACGAAAAATGGTAGGTGTAACGTTAAAAAATAGGAAGCGCATAGAGTGAGTTAGAGAATTAACTTGAGTTAATTATATTCTAGTGGAAATCAAGAAGACGAAATGGGCATGGGCAGGGCATGTAATGCATAGAGAGGACGACCGATGTTTGCTTAGGGTAAAGAGTAATAAACGATTTCAAGGGAAGCAAATCGTCGCAGGGGACAGCAGAAAGTTATAGGTGGGCGGATGAGGTTAAAAAGTTTGCAGGAATAAAATGGATGCAGCTAGCACAGGTAGAGCAGTATGAAAAAGGCCTTCATTCTGCAGTTGTTATAATCTGGCCGATGGTGATGACTACGAGCCATTGGAAACTTGTCCAGCTACAACGAATTATACGGTTTGTTTCTAGTGATTCTGCTGTGAATACAAGCAGGTGCTTCCCCATCTAGCCTGTCATGCCTACGACAGACAAAAGCACACTTGGAACTCTTATGGAGGTGATGCCGCTTAGGTGCCAGTCACTAAATGTGTTTTCAAAAGTGTTGGAAAGTCATACAGGGCCTATCGCCAGTGTGTTGAAACTGAGATAGCTCAAGCAATAATTTGAGCAGCCACAGGAGGCCATAAATTAATGAATTTGAAAGGGAAAAAGGCTATACTTAAAGTGCCACTTATCTTCCCTGAAGGCGTTACTGGCCAGTACCCAGAAATTAATCAGCACAGGCGCCGGATCAAAAAGAATATGCACAAAATAGAAAGCAGAAATGTACTGTTCATTGATGTGAACTTCGAACTAGTGGCAATACTTGAGTGCATCAAAGTCCACCTTTGAATCTTACAAAACAGTATAAATCTCAGTTAAACGATCCTCAATTATAAAGTGTAGAAGGCAGCATTCCATTCGCTGCGATTTAACCCTTTGACTGGTTTTGCCGTACAGGTGTTGCGGCCGCATGCCGTCCCGCGGCGTTTTTGCAGTACGGGTTAGCGCTAAACGCATAACGTTTGAAATAGTTCGACACTAGAGGTGATTTTTTTTTCTCGGAATATTTGACAGTCAAAGGGTTAAGTAAGGAAGCTAGAATTCTATTATTAAAAGCGAGTCTAGAATCTTGCTCCAAGATTGCTCCAAAACTCTCGTTTTATTGCTTCAAAGCTGCTCCGAAGTTACTTTATTACTGCTCCCTGAGCTGTTCTAAAATGCTTGAGCCTGCTTCCACCTGTGTAAATATGATTACTTTCTTCCTCTGTACGGCGCTTCAACCAAGAAAAAACTCGGTTATAATTTCTTTTCCATGTTTTTTTGTTTGTTTGACTAAACTATTTAAACTAATATTCTGCCTTGAGGTCTAAACCAATAAGCGAAGCATATAAGCAGAAGGAGCGATCACTTTCACTTTGACATTAGATGTTGCAGAAAGTCAAGTTCATCATGGTTGACAGCAAAGTCTTATTCATTGCAATAAATTTATGGCTGTATGAATACTTGTGCATGTTACTTTTGGAATGAGGTCTCTGAGATTGAGATAGATGTGGTCAGAGGTAGAGAGATGAACACAGCACCGACTTTCAAATTAGGTTTATTGGAAAAAGGAGGAATTTATGCATGTTTTCTTAACATGTGACTCAGCCGAAGTCAAAACGTCATATACACATGTACCAGTTTTCTCTCCTAACAAAGCATTGACAAAAAAAAGTAACAATAAACAAGAATTATCACCAAAATCCAAAACACAAGTGAAGTAGTATACACCATGAGCAAGCACATGCCTCACCGCTAAACATTCGATGAAGACAAATGAAAAATCCAGGTTATGGGCTTCCGTTGTCAAAATGTAAAGTATGAATGAGCAGGATTAAGTCGTGTCGTTAGCCTTAAAAACCACCCGATATAGAACCGAAAACTGCCATACAAGAAAAAATATAACATAGTAAGCGTTTTGAGTAAACCTACACTACTTACAGGATCTCAAGTTCTTTTTCACTGAGCATTATCGAAGGTGCACTGACGCACAAGCCCTTTTTCTGTCTGATGACTTTTGCCTCCAGAATCTCTCTTGCAATCTGCTTGTTGCTTCTACCAATAATCTTTGTTTTGTGAAGCCCAGTGCTTAAAGTCTGGCTCCATCGAAGGGGGGTCTGTAGTGATTCGAGCACTGGTGGAAAGGGAAATAAAGAGAGAAAGTGGCTGGTTGCCTGTTTTGCAAATCGTTATATGGAAAGGGGAGAAATCATTATTTTTCTCCATCTCTGGTTTATATTAATACTCAATGTGAAACTGTTGAAACGACAGAGAAGAAATCTTCCAATTACACCACCGACAAGAACAAAACAATGGTTACCAGGTTTGTATTCTTACAGTCCTCATGCTTGAATTCAAGCATATGGAGGTATCGGTCCCCTCTTTAATATTACGGGAGGAGGGGGGGGGTCTCTGACACCCCGAGACCCCCTGGCTTTAAGCCCTGTAGAAGCCAGGGCTTTGAAACTGTGCACCTGCTGCAGTGCAAAGCAACGTTTCCTTCGCAGATGTTTCTTTTTTGCAAGTTTTTCATAAGTATAATTGTGTTCTCAGAGGCGTTCATTGAGGCATCTACCCGTTTGTCTAATGTAACGTTTCCCACAGCTTAATAGGATCTCATATACCACACCTGTGCTGCAGGGTACAAATAAAGTCTGGTGTTTTATGCTACATGCGCGTCGCTGCACACCACAAGTTTGAGTGATCCTACAAAGCTTCGATAACGTTTCCGAAGCTGTAAAAACTACCTTGATGTTTACTTTTTTGCCTATTCGTTTCAAATCATGCGATATGCTGTGCAGAAAGGTATTGCAACCAGATTTTGTTGTTGTATTCTGTACGCTGTGTTAGGCATAGCTTCCTTGCTGTTTGTTTTCATTTTTTTATAGGTTCCTTCAGCAACTGAGATGACACCATGTTCCGGATAGCCGGCTTCTTTCAACCTGTCAGTTTGATGAATAAAGCTGCTTTCCAGGCATTTTCGAGATTATCTCATTCTTCTTTTGACACCTCTTCCTTTCCTCTGTCACTGAACCTCATGTAAAACGTAATAAGGGAACAAATTTTCTCACCATCCCGGCACATTTCATTTTCCGCACTTTTGTTTCCCGACCTGGTGGGCTTGGCTAGTCTTCCACCAGCTGACGGAGTGGTTGGCTTTGGTGACCCGTACTCAGGACATTCTCGGTGCCTAATACTCCGTGTCATTAAAGTTTCTTCCTCCTTCTCCCAGTGCATTTCTTTCTTTACCGTTTCCACCTAAAGCATCTTGTCCCAACTATCTCCAATTTGCATTAACCTAGAACACTGCTTTTCCTTTGTACCATTGCCATTCAGTCCCCCATTTATCTTGACTCTCCTCCTTTTAATTGGTGTACCTGGCTGGAGTCCTCCATGTCGAAGTGACAGATGGCCCTGGTTCTACAAGTTGCAAACCTCTTTGACACTCATTTTTATAGCCAAATAAAGTTTATTACTACTACTTCTACTAGGTCTTGAAGTACAGTTTAAAGAGTTGAGGAAAGGTCTACAGGGACCAGCATAGCTGGGAGCGAAACTTAAAAAGCACAATTAGACCTTAAACTTGGGTCGTTTTATTTTGCAGTTCATAACTTATATTTTGGATAGTTACAATGAAGCTCTGAATGGTCGCTTTTGATCGTGCTTCTATACCTTAACAATTCTAACTGAAGGTATGAATGCATTCTAGAAAAGAAAGCAAAAGCCTTCAGGGCTAGGCTTTTTTTGTACAAGATGTTGTGCTTCTAAGTGTTGCAAGTTTTTAGAAAAATTTGGCATTGGCAGAACAGCCAAGGTGAGTATTAAATTTGGGTAAAATGAATTCTGCTTTAATCATACACTCTAAAATTGCCCAGTAATCTCGCTGAATTTTGGGGATGCTATTAAAATCACTTGTTTTCACATTTCAAAAGCATTTTTCTGTTTCTTCTTTGGCTGCATATACTGCAGATAAGTCTTTTGATTTTAAGCGAGTATCTCAATTTTAAGGCACTTTTTGATGACTCAGTATCGCACCTTTTCCTTTCTTAGAAATTTTTCCCTCAAATTCAAGTTGGTTTTTCATTTCATACAAAGAGGAAGCAGCCACAGTTAAGCAACTACTGTAAGTATCTTGATGAGCTGGCCCATCAGGTGAAGAGGAATGCTTTGCATATACTGATTCACTAAATGAGAAGCATGGGCATGTTCAACTCAAATAACATTCGCTACCTTTTCTTAACCTTCAAAAAGCATTTGATACAGTGACCCTTAAGATTTTAACTACCAAACTGAACAACTTAATTGTCTTCTGCTGTCCATTTATCGCTATTCTTGTGAATTTGTTTGCGTCAGATTAAACAACCAAATCAAACCTGGTGATGATGTATCAGTAAGGGGGCTATAAAGGGTGGGGTTTATTCCATCTCCCATGCTTTTTTCCTTAATTTAATAACACAAGCCCTAAAATTTAAACTTCCACGAGGCCTTCTAGAATGAACAAATTATGTCACTAAGTGTTCTGACTGAGCAGTTTCAGTGAATAAGAATCTGTTGGCACCATGCAAGGGGTCATGCCGACGCCCATGTCAGTATCTATATCAGTGTAAACTTTCCCAAAACATAATTCTGTTGCCGTATTTAGCGCAAGACATTTTGATGCGCGGGCTAAATTGAAACCACTGTGATGATCGAGCGCGTACCTGGTCATAGCCTCCTCTATTTTTTTGACCCAGCACTCTTATGAGCCCGGTTCATATATACCTTGCTCTCGAAGCTTGCCGTCCCTCCTGGGCGCTACGAAGGAACAAGTGACAACTTCGGAGCAGTACGCTGTCATCTACGCTACCTGCTCGGGTAGTTTCGGCCGTACACAGGCGAAACCGAAACTATACAGCGGGTGAGCTCAAATCGCGATGCTAGTCATGCATGCTGATCTTTACCATTCAATACGCGCCACGCACCACCGCGGGTGGCACTCCTTTCATAAATTTCGGGAGCGCCCGGGAGGAATGGCTAGCGAAGCGATCGTACAACGTACACCCGTACATATATATATATATATATATATATATATATATATATATATATATATATATATATATATATATATATGCCGCGCGCACTAAATTATCCTCGACCGAGAGGCTTCGTTTTCTGCCATGCGCGGCCTAAGTTCATATGCTAAAGCGGGGACGATAATGGTGTTTCCAAAAATTAAAAAACTGATATAGATAATATAACATTGCAACCTCACCTATACAAACCTACAGCTGTTAGTAAATGAAGCGCTAGTGCACATGACTAGTTAAAAAGTATTATGTTATATTCCAGCGCCTGCTTAATTAATCGTTACCACGTGTTACCTATTGCCTGCTCCACACCTCCACAGAAATTGCACCGCATACGCGGGCACAATTAAAAGCCTCCAGCCGAACCAACCCGTGAAGCTTCATGTTAATTTTGCAATGCCCGCAGTCCCGACATAGTTTCTTTTTTCACGAATCGCACCCGCGTAACCAGCAGCGGAGGCTGCAACGAATTGCATGCCGCCCGTAAGCGTTTACGTGGCGTCGATCGGCATTGCAGTGCACCGTTGTGATCAATTAAGAGCCAACAGATCCCGTACGTCTTTGTTGGCCAGCGTGTATAAACGAACTGTCTGGCGACTCAGGGTAAGCCATGCTAATTCGACCAGGAGGTGACTTCGTGCCAGGAATTGCATGGTTGCGATTTTATAAGAGGTCGAAATTGAATTGCGATGGCCCAGTGGAAGCTAGGTGGAACGGGACTGCATGGCCATGCCACAAAAACGTAGCAGCCGCGGGAAAAACCAAGCATCCGACAACGCAACACTGTCTTCTGCAGTGTCCCCCCCTCGCCTCCCTCGTTGTGCTGGTGCAGTTGGCGCACTCGAATTTTGTGTCCAAGGGTGTGGGATTCAATCCTATCTGGGGTAACTGCTTTTCGATGGGAGCGAAAACTTACAAGGCGCCTGCGTGTATACTGCGCGATATGTCAGCTTACACGGTAAAAACCCGGCTAGGTGGTCGAAATTATCGGAGCCCTCCACTATATACGGCGTATCTCATAGCCTGATCGAGTTGCTTTGGGACCTCATAAACCAAACCAAACCATCTTTTGCAGTGCAGTTTGATTCGTCCCCCACGTACCCACCTCGCATACACAGCATAGTAACGCGACTCATTCGAACATTTGTCCTCGAGAGCTATTAAGTATTCGAACTGTTAGTGGAAGTGCGAATTTTCATGTGGTGCTTGATCTCAGTGCGTGGTTATGCATATGTTTGCTGTGAACATAGAATGTGGAAAAAGAAGCCAATTTTTTACTATATATTTTCCGCGGCTGGATTTACAAGCAATGGCATATCCAGCAGCCAAATGATCGTGTATATCGAACAATTTGTTCAAATTATTCCATGTTGGTCTCTAACAAATCCAGTGCGTAAGATATGCATCAGAGTGCATCGCCAAACTTTCATCCTCTGATGCGCTCTTTATTCGTTTCGCCGGTTACGCGACTGCCATAGAGCTGCGCTGTAAACTAAACTCGATAAAATATTTTATTTATGTGCTCAATTAGTAGAGCTGGGCTTACGTGCTTAGTGCAATAATCAGCGAAAACCGATGGCCATTAGCATACCAAACTTGAAAGTGGGGTCAATCCGTGCCGCGGAGGACGTGGCGTCGCTGGGAGAATCGACGGCGACGATGCGCCGGCCGACAGCTGCCAGTCGATGACCAGACGTATAGCATGCTTGGTTTGTGAAGGTGAGCACCGCACAAGTGCTGCCGATATTTTACATTGCAGTCAACAAGAAAGCAGTGAAAGCGATTAAGTTTACTTACGTTGCGCTCTCCAGGCGCTTTAATTGAGCAGTATATAGCCCGTCCATGTTTGGTGTCAGTGCTGCGTTTTCATTTTTAGTATCAACCAAGCAGCTCGATTAGACCACTATTATTTGTGCTTGAGGGAGTATGTGACACTAAGTGACGACTAGATATATCAAATTTTCTTTATTAAACATAGTAGTTGGCAGGGCCCTTACCTGCAGGTATACGTAAATCCTGATAGCATCTGGTTTAAGCACCCTTCCATTATATTTCATGGAAATCAGGTTAAGCCTGGCTGAGTCCACTTAGAAATGTACTTTCTGGCAAAACGTGGCTTGCCAGTGCGAAAGCACGAAGGTGCTGTATAGAAGCTAGCAGATGTCGTCCTTGCATGATGGAAACTGGCAGCTTGAAATATGAAGTCTATGTGTGGCAGGAGGAATTTTATGTAATATTAAGCATTGCAATACTTTGCTTGAAAGCATATGCTTTTTTTGCTCATTAGTTTCATTCACAGTGTACATGGGGTGTCCACTCAGAGACATCTATTTTATTTTCCTTTCACAAAAGCTTGCTTAGTCCCTGACAGAGTACTGCCAAATTTTTCACTTTTTTAGGCTAAGAAAATTTCTCACTGCAAAATTCGAAAGTATGCCAAGCAATTAAGTAAGGCAGCATTGCTATGCTTCAGAATACTCGGGCTACTAGAGGCATTAAGCTGAAGGTTTCATCATTAAAATCTTGTCAAACGTGGAGGATAGTCCGAAACTGAATTGATAAACTACTGAAGTTAATACCGCATTTATGGTTTCAAAAATGGCTGATATCACACATGTATGCTGATGGTACAGTGTAGCAACTTTTGCTGCTATACGTACCTTAATTACTATTTCTCAATTTTTTGGAACGCTGTCATCTTGACAATGCTATTTTTTAAACTGCTGTTTTAACTTACAATTACTGTTTCTAAAGGTTAAAGGTGTGGGAAAGGTTATACCAGAAACTGAAATACACCTACATTGAGCAAATGCAACAAATATTTCGGGGGCACTTCAGCACCGCTGTTAAGGAAAACATGCCACAGCATTTACGACTCCTGTATCCTCATCCCTGTACATTTAGTTGGCTACTTGTTGATTCACCGATATTAGTTTGCGCTTTTATCACATACAAATCTGTAAGTTTACTAATTACCACATGATGTAAATGAACTCGCAGCTCACACATCTGACTTGGGATGTTTTTCTCATGTCAAAGGAGCTGCTTGGGTAGGCAGCTGGACCATACCATGGTCCCCACATCACGCAGACCAATCCATCCAGTCATACCATCTGCCAGTCATCCTTGTCGCTCAAATTGCTCTTTTTGGTAAATATGGCCTTTTAATGCAGTCACATTAAATTAGGCGAGGGCTTCAACTATTGTTACATGGCGAGAATTACTGCACATGCTTTTGTTTATGCCCTTTTAGTATGCTGCCTCACCATCCCAGTAACATAGAGGCACAGCAATAGCGTATTGAGAGGCTATCCAAGGCTAGAATCTCATTGCTACAAGCATGTCACCTCGCTATTGAACACAATTCACTTTGAAGGGCCAAGACTGCAATATTTTAGTAAAGTGATTAGCACTGCCAAATGTTTGAGCATTACATGAGGTAACAGTATGGGCGTAAGTATCCCAAAGACAAGGGCATTGCAATTAAGAAAGTTGCTGCTCATCTGCAAAATATTGAATTAAACCACTCCTATGCAATTCAACAAACACCGCCCACTTTGCCTTTCCATCACCAGGCCCTGTCTGCAGTTCCAAGCATCTTCATTGGGCTTACCTCTAAATAATGTCTACGAAACATATCTGTGAACTTTTCTTACTTCACTGGTTTTGCAGATTATTTCCTGTCTCAAAAGGAATAACAGAAATACATGTGGTTCTATGACACAGTAAATACTTACCTTTCTAGGCAGGCTACAAAAGGGAAGAAATGCAGAAGGTAGGCAGTCTAAACATAAATGTGTGTGTCAACATGGTGTTTTGGCACTGGAGTGTTTTATTACTCCAATCATGTGCGTTATTAATGAATGAAAAGGCACATGAGTAGGAATACTTTATTTTGACACAGAAGCTATGGCCAACGTGTGTGTGTTGCCATTACGCTCGTAAGTGAAGTGCAGACTTGTGAGTACACTGTTGAGCCAGTAGCACAGGGAGCAGTCAACTTGGACCAGGGAATGCCATGCTTTGAAAGATGGGCAGCTGTTGTGATCTCTCGACTAGCATCAGTCACGTGCAGGATCGGCTGTCATGGGGAGAAAAAGCAAAAGTATGCAAGCTCAGAACAATAACAAAACACTCACAGTAATTCAGAGACGTACCAAATTTAAATAAAAAGATAACAGGACTGCAGACTATGCAGCAGCTCATATATTCTAATAGTGGATTTGCATATGGTCACTACACCCTCAAAAATGAAAGAAGCACAAATGCTGAATTCATGACTTGTCAAAGGAACCAGACCAAAAGAAAAGTGTGCCCCATGTAGCATAGCTCAAGAATGAGAAAAGCCAAAACAGCGAAGCGGTTACCCTAAGTAGGGCCAGTATTAGTGCGCTCTGCATGCGTGCGACAATGTATCACGGCAGTGCACCTGCACAGCAGAAGTGGAAACCGTGGATGGTAAAGAACTGATATGAAGTTATCAACACTGGCCGCAGACATCAGAACAGACAGCTGATTGTGCTTTGGTATAATGCAAGCGGGCGGGCTTTGGTAGCTTGTGAAGCATATAAATAAGTTTGAGACATCTTGAAAACCATGTGTGCACATTTTCATTTGCTGCTCCATCCAAGAAGTTTCGCTTGCACTGTTCATTAGACGAAATGCGTTGCTCTCGGATTGTAGCGTTTGTCGACTACAGAGCATGATTCCAGAATCGCAACTAATTCAGCAGTGGACTTTTCATTTTCTAAACTTGCGAAATCCTTCCTATGGGCTGTGAAAAAGAATGAGGAACTGTTCAACCCAAATGTAGTCGCTCGCCCTCTATAACGCACATGATGGCAGCCACAAGTCATTTTGTGCCAAACAGTAGTTTCCATACAAGTAACAAGAAGTTCTCAAACTGTGTAACGGGATCACAGCTATTTACTTTGGGGGTGGCCACAGCAAACAGGCAACAACCACAAGATGGCCAAATCGCTCACTGAACTGCAGCACCACAACAGTTGCTACAATGCCAGCATCATAAAACCTCTGGCTGTCTTTTATATACGGTCCTCATCATAAATACACCAGTTCTTGTTGTTAAGGAGGCTGTCCATGAGCATCATACTTCTCAAAGCCGCTAAAAAATATTGCAAATAGAGACCAACACTTGACTTTCAGTGCAGTAGCAGCACTACTAACATTCAGTGTGTTGATGGAGTATAGACACCCTGAAACAGATAAGACAAAAAATCAATTATAAATTATTTAGCGGTTGAAGATAAAAGTCAGGTGATGATCTGTACAGAGTAATGTCTTGCATGTTGTTAACAAGCAAAATGCAACTAAAATTAGGTACATATGCTACTGTAAGATGAAGTGCTGCACTGGCCTAGCCCAAGCAGTGCGAGTACCTCCAGTCAAAACGCTTTCAAGTGCCATCATCCATGAGATGGTTGCCCAATAGCAATCGGAATTTTCATAATGCAGCGTTCCTTATCTTCAGCCAGCAGTTTTCACTCTTCCTAATGGATGCAACCCTCCCCAAAACTCCAAGCTGAAGACATCAATTCAGTCATGCAGAATTGTCATAATGACCTGAACCACAAACCAACTTTGAGAGATGGAAGCAGGCTCGAGGACTTTGAAGCTATAAAACGGAAGTTTTGAAGCATTTAAATTGTTTTGGAGCACGTTTCTAAAGTCAAATGATTTTATTAGCTGAATATTTTATACATGACATACCAAAATAACCTATTCGATTCCTTTTTATTTAAAGATCAATGCATTGCTGAAGATATAAGACTAACAGCCAAAACATGTACAGACGTTTAAAATAACACAAATGACCTTAGCAACAATTTGGAACAAACTAGCAGAAAATACAATGCTTGTTTCTATACTTGATGCCCGAACGATAAGTTTGACTAAGAACATGACTATTTTAGCCTGATAAATGTGGACTATACCACTATGATGTGCTCAAGCACCACTGGACTAGTTCGGAGTTCACATCAATAAGCAGCAGATTTCCACTCCCTATCTTGCGCATATAATTTTTTTTTATCCATGCCTGTCCTGATAAAATTTCTAAGGCACTGGTCAGTAATCCCTTCAGTGAGGATAGACTGCACTCAAAGGTAGCCCTTTCCTCCTTCAGATGCCCTACTCTGTGGCCTTCTGTCAGTGGCTTCTCACGTTTTCGCTTGAGTGGCCCCGGAGCTTCCTTAATTTTAACACGTTAATGATGGGCCCTCCATGCCTGCCCAACACTTGTGACATTTCTAATGATTGACACCTTCATGCTGTCACACCCATAATACTGTATGTTTTTGCCTGACGTATGTATGGCAAGCTTATTATTACCAAGAGGTTCAATGAAATAGATCTCCGACTGCCAGAAACGAGGCTCATGCTGGTCTGGCTTATGGGATTTAACGTCCCAAAGCAACACAGGCTATGAGAGGCTCATGCTCTTCTATTTAGCAGAAAAGTAAAAATATATAAAGCCTATGTTACGACACAGGTATGCAAACCAACAGAATGAAATTGAGGAAAGCATATAATTAACTAATAAAAAAAAAATCTGCATTGGTGATGAACGGTAATTAGCAGTGTATCTACTGTCAAATGAAAAATAACTCATTGCAAACTAGAAAAACAAAAACAAGAAACATGCCACCGTTGAGGCCCGAGCCCTGCACATTATGCATCCCATGCTTTACAAACTAGCTACAATGATGGCTGTGCAATCTTTTACTTTAAAGCTATTTATGTTGCATGTATCCCAAGATAGACAGCCTTCATCAGTGCTCAACTAAACCGCAGCAGCAGACGTGGGAATGCCCTGTAAACACAGCAACAAGGTTAACGACTGGGCGAGTTGGTAATCATTCATTTTAAGCCAGCCAAAAGACTAGTGACAGAGAAGCCAGCCTCATCTCGTTCGCTTCTATTCTCTGTCTCGTTTTTTTTTTGGCCGGTTCAAAATGCAATACAGCAAGCGCCAAGTAGAACATGATGTGGAGCGTGGTGTCTGAAGGGTTGTGTATGAACGAGCCGCGCTGGCGCGGCGCGCCACTGCTCGTAGTGTACCCAACCTCCAACAGGCAGTGAGACTGACGGATTCAGGCAGTACGGCCAGTGTGACTCTTTCGTCTTCCCATGATAACTCTAGACTGTTAGAAATCCACTGAAAAAGAATGTATTAGTTTAGGCCATTTACAGTCTCCAAACACACCACGAAATATGTCAGCTATATTGCATTTCGCTTCTGCTTAAGGGGGGACATGGCTCTTAAAATTATTTTCCAATTTTTGACCACATTTGATAAAACCTGGCATTCTGATTCAGTTTCTTGCACTGATTTCAAAAATGTAACCATTTTTCCAACTGGCCAATAATTTCAAGAGATAATGAAATTAAGTGTTCATAATTTACAGAAACAATAAAAAAATATCAGCACTACAAAAAATTCGCATGGACACTTTGCTAGGTACTAGAAGCGTAATGAACACAATGTTAGGAGCACTTTTTTGTTTAACAAATATTAGCGACGTTATAGCAGTTCAAAGTTTTCACTTTTGCTCTAAATAAGACAGGAAGGCACTCACATTTGGAACAGTGAACTTTGAACTGCTATAACATCGGTAATATTTGCTTTACAAAGGTGCGCCCAACATTATATTTGTTATGCTTTCTAGTACCTAGCAAAGTATTCATGTGAATTTTTAGTAGTGCGGTTATTTTTTCATGAACAATTTCATTTATCTTTTGAACTAATTGGCCAATTGGAAACATAATTACTTATTTGAAATCAGGGGAATAAACTAAATCAGAATACCAGGTTTTATCAAATTTGTTGAAAAACGTAGGAAAAATACCTTTAAGAGCCATGTCCCCCTTAAAAGCAACCAGTTTGGCCATGATTTCAATTCATGAAATCGCATTCAATTAGAAAGAAAAAAAAAACATATGTCATCGGACTTCTTGCGAGGATGCTTTAATATTTAGACATCGCGTGCAGCAAAATATAACTGATTAAAATCTCGAGGAAACGCAAAGTAGCCAATAGCGTGCGTATGTCGCCCTCACGCCATGCCAAAACAGCCGTTCGTCAAGCGTAGGTACCACCTCCGTCAAAGAAAGAGAAAGCCAATATTCTTCTCGAATTAATGTATCGGTGAACTGGAGGCGACGGTGGTCGAAGAAAGACAAGAAGCTGAGGCGGCGTGCCCGCCCTGTGGTGTGCGAGAGGTGCCGTTATATTACAGTTCACAACAGCACCGCCGCCAGGGCCGGCACGTGTTCTGGCTGCAATGCTCTTCGCTGATTCTGCATGTAGAAGGTCCCCCTTGCCCTCAATTTCCCCTTTCGAGAAAGATGCCGCCGCTGCGGCAGCAAGACTGTATCTGTGGCTGAGGCGTCATGAGTGTTGAACACCAACCTTGAAAAAGATCGCACCTCATCAAGCGTTCGAATGTTGGACCTTCCCAATGGTTTGTATCAGGTTTCCAGTTCCTGGCCTTTAGTGGTATATAAAACTGACCATATGTGAAAGCGCCTTATCGCAAACCAGACTGTCTGTGCTCGCTGATAGCTGAAACAGCCTCATCTGGCGCTACTCTAATTTATTAGGCGAACTCCACGCTGCACCGAGCAACCACGGCACGCGATGACGTCCAGTTTGATTATTCCCTTTCGGATCTATCACCCGATTTCATTACTTACGAAGGTGTTTTTAATATGTTACCCAACCTTAAAGTGAAGACCTCTGTTGGCCCTGATAATGTACCTAACGTATTCCTGCGTCGCTATGCAGAACCCCTAGCCCATATTTTTACTCATCTGTTCCAGTTATCATTTCGGGACTGCGTTCTTACTGACGATTGGCGAATTGCCCGATTGATTCCAGTTTTCAAAAAAGGTGACCGTCTTGATGTTAGAAATTATCGTCCAATTTCATTAACCTCTAGTACATGTAAACTCATAGAACACATTGTATCCAGCTTCATAATCACATTTCTCGAAGAAAACAATGTTTTGTCGTGTTTCCAACATGAATTTCGGAAGGCCTTTCAACTGTTACCCAACTGGTAACCACCATTCACGAAGTGGCATCCTCTTGATAAGGGTGAGCAAGTAGACATGATATTTCTTGACTTTAGCAAAGCATTTGATCGCGTCTCCCATAACAAACTAGTCCTAAAGGTTCAGAACGTTGGTCTTCCTTTACCAATGGTGAAATGGATTCAAGCATACCTCAGTAACCGAAAACAGTTCGTCCACGTGAATGGCTGCTCCTCTAAAATCCTCCCGGTTGGCTCTGGAGTACCTCAGGGAAGTGTCCTGGGCCCTGTTTTATTCCTAATTTACATTAATGACATTGCTGCCTCAGTTGACATCACATCTGTTAGTATCAGGTTATTCGCAGATGACTGTGTTCTATTCAAAACTATTCGTTGCATAGATGACCTAATTGCTTTGAACAATAACCTTAATGCTGTACACCAGTGGTGCAGCCTTTGGTCTATGGAATTACAGAAAAATCCGTTCTTCTTCGCGTAACTAACAAAAAAACTCCGTTTCAGATTTTGTATAACATCAACGAATATCCAATAGTTCAGGTGGATGAGTGTAAATATCTAGGCGTCACGATAACTAAAAACTTGAACTGGACCAGCCACATCAACAAAACCTGTGCATCAGCCTTCAGGAAACTAGGTTTTCTTCGTTCTAAATTAAGGTCAGCCCCTGCCCATGTTAAGCTGCTAGCATACAATACGCTTATCAGACCTCAGCTGGAGTATGCTTGTGGGGTGTGGGACCTGTACTTGAAAAAAGACATAACTAAAGTAGAAAAGGTACAGAGAAAAGCAGTTCGTTTTATATTCAATGCATATGGCAGATTAGATTCCCCATCGTCTCTAATGAGTGATAACAACATTTTGACATTAGAAACGAGAAGAATGATTTCCAGATTGCGGTTTCTGTATCGGCTTTGCAATCACCAACTTGATATCAATGCACAATTGTTCATTCATCCACGCGTGGGTCGTCCAACCCGACACTCCCATCATCACAACCTGGAACCAATCTTTGCCCGTACTAACCGATTCAAGAACTCTTTTTTTCCGCGCACTGTCTCCCAGTGGAATGCACTTCCAAAAGATGTTTTCTCCGCTAATAATGTAACAGTTTTTGAAGAAGGTGTACGAAAAGCCCTGCTTTGATTTTTTGCTTCCCTATTTGCTAATTCAATTTTTTTTCTCATCATATGTTTGCACTGTACCCTGTTCGTTTTATATTTTTGCTTGCCGATAGTGGCGCTGAAATGCATTTTCTTTTGTCCTGTATTGCCCTCCTGCTTGGCCTATATTGACTGCAGTATGTTCTAAATAAATGAAAACAACAATTTCATATATTCATTTGTATCGTTCAATGTGGCCGGCGCACGCCTAATTGTTTACGACACTGATTGACTAGATTTAAAAATTGCTCATTCAAGATTTATCGTATTTCATCGTCAAGGAGATTTCTAAACTCTATCAAGCCTTTGCGGCTGTTTCAGTTATGAGACGTTCCAATCAACAGATTAAAATGAAAACCATACCCACATTTGGTTTTGAATTTTCTCACGTGGAGAAAAAAAAAAGTGTACATGACGCCACAAAAACAACAAAAGGGGCTATGTCTCTGGAGCAATGGTCCCAAACCGGCTCAAAATGTGAGGACGCCGTAGCAGAGGCGTCCGGATCACATCGGCCACCTGGTATTCTTCAATGAAACTGCCATCGTTAAGTATATGCCTGCCATGCTTTCAGCTTCGACCAAAATGCTGTCTCCCAATAGGATCAGACTAGGGTATCCCAGCTCAGTACTCGAGAGCTTTAATGACTAAGCCCCCGCGGTGCCGTAATAAGTAAATAAATAAGCTAAGAAGACAAAACTTTTTTCTCGGAGCGTACCATGGTTATTTCATCCATTTCGCTGCAGCGACGCCGCAGATGTGTATTTTACTCCGACAAAGGGACTATAAAGGACCTCGGCCCTCTGTGTACAAGCCTGAATCCGGCTCAGACCCATACGTTTAAGCCCACCCCGAGTCCAGCAAAAATGTTCATGTGTCGGCCCAGACGGCCCGTGGGTTAAGCCGCACCAAGCTTTTGGGCCTGTCCATGCCCACACAGTGTCGTGTGAAGCACGTGCTACCTTCACCTGACGCTTCTACATAAGGTTTGACGATCTTCTATTTTTTCGGTTTCTGGGGCTGCCTTTCAGTGGGTCGCTTTCTACTTTAGGATGTCTAAAAGGTAGGCAAGGTAGGCAGATAATATCGTGGGAACCGCTTCCTTTGCTAGCAACGCGCAACGCTTTGCAGCACCATGCCCATTTAACTCTGTCGTCCATGTTTTGGACACGAACCTGGGCTCCAAGTGCCCCTCACAAACAGTGACTGTATAGCTCGGTCCTTTCTTGGTATGCCGATCACCATAGCTGAAGTCGTTCGACATCTTTTCGCACCGAAAAAAGCTGATATTTTTCATTGCAGAATACATAGCCTGTATTGCAGCAGGAAACAATGCACTCTTTTCCGTATTACATTACATTATATCTTAGAATATACCATGATACCTTCCTAACCAGCACGGCTTCAGGAAAGGTTACTCCTGCGATACACAGCTACTCGAACTAACAACTGATCTGAATTACATTATGGATGAAAACGAACAGACTGACTTCTTCCTTGACTTTTCAAAAGCCTTCGATCGTGTAGCCCATTGCCGCCTAATATCCAAACTCTCAGCCATTCGCCTTGATTCTCTAACCTTATCAAGGATTCGAAATTTCCTTACCCTTCGCGAGCAGTTTACGTTAGTTAATGATTACTCCTCACCAACAGCTTATGTCACCTCAGGTGTTATACAGGGCAGTATTCTCGGACCGTTGTTGTTTCTTATATATATAAATGATCTACCAACTAATACTTCTTCCTGTGTGCGCTTGTTTGCTGATGACTGCATAATTTACCGTAAAATACAATCTACCGATGATCACCTCGCTCTTCAGCAGGACCTCAATTGTGTTCACAAGTGGTGTGAAAACTGGCTATAATGACGCTTAATCCCACCAAATGTAAAGTAATGACTCTCAGCCGTAAGCGAACTAACTCAAATTTCCCCTACCTAATAAATAAAGTACCAGTGACTAATATTTCGTCCTGCAAGTACCTAGGTATTCAATTAACATCAAACCTTTCCTGGTCCGAACACATTACTTCCGTCTGTGCTAAAGCATCCCGTTCACTTGGCTACCTCCGCCGAAACCTTAAGAAAGCACCTGCTCATGTCCGTAAACTTGCGTACATAATATATGTACGACCTCAACTGGAATTTGCATCTGCAATATGGTCACCATAACAGAATTACCTGCAGATTAAGCTGGAGTCAATACAAAACAGAGCTGCCAGGTTTATTTCCAACTACTACAGTCGCCAATCCAGTGTATCTGAAATGAAAAAAGAACATCTTCTTCCACCCTTAGTTAGCCGGCGCTCAGTTGCACTTCTGTGCCTATTGCACAGGTATGTTTACAGCGATCGGCCTTCGCCGCTTCCACTTAACACTCCACTGCGTACATCTAGGCGCTTACACAATCATGTCAGTTTCTCGCGCATCTTTGGACACACAAAATCCTTCAATTCATCAGCATTACCTCGCGCCATATCACTCTGGTATGATCTCCCCGAATCAGTTGTTTGATTAACTGATCTTGTTCCATTCCGTAAACACGTGCTCGACTTGTATTGTTAGATAACCCCCTCGGAATATCTTTGGCTTTGTTGTTATATTCTGTATGCATTTCATGTATTTTGTTCTGTGTAACCATGCTTTTATACCGCAATTTCTTGGATGTGTGTTATGATTTTCCATCATGTATTGCTTGTTGTTTCGCCCATAATTAGTCTTTTCTTATTGTAACCCCCCTTACACAATGCCCATCAGGGCCTGTAAGGTTCAATAAATAAATAAATACTGTTAAATAATTGCCAGGGTGTACATTTTGTGCTGCTTATCTTGCAAGCCATTGATGCTAATCTTGCAGACCTCATTTTATCTTTCACAGTGGTTTCCAAAGCTATAAAGTTGTTGCAGCAACTTTGTCACACACACAAAAAAGCGACGCAACCAATCTGTGCAGGAATATTATTCGTTAAAGAAGGCAGCTTTGCTAGTTTTTCACAGCGAATTCAGAAGACAATATAGCGTGGTTTGATCTTCCATCTCGTGCAAACATTTGTTTGTTTTTGGAGGTAGTCTGGTTTTCTTAGTCTGAATCAACTGTTACATTGCACACTGTTTGCAATGCAACTGAGAAAGAAAGGCTGCAAACTACAAGCTGGACACTTCGGCTGCAGGATTGCTTGCTTGTTTGATTCATTCATGCACTCTATGCAAACTGGTGGCCTGTGCCCAAGCATGTTCCCCATGCAAAACGAATGACCACTCGCGGTGGCACAGCAATTGTTTTGAAATTAAGTACAGGGCTCCCCTTGTGGCGATAGAGCATATGCTGCCTCCGCCTTTCATAGTCCCATTTGTTCATCCTCAGCAACCAGCAAGGACATGCTAGACTCCAAAACACATATCAGGAAGGTCCCTGCGTACCAAATATTAGACGTCAGCTTATAAGCGATCTTAACACACACAAACAAATTGAATTTAAGACAAGTACATATTGATGCACTTTAAACACAAGGTGAAATCGCTTACATCACCGTAATTAGAAAGCGGCCCTGCATACATTTCACAGTGCGCAGTCATAAATACCAACGAGGGCCACACAAAAGGATAGTACGTCGCACAAATGGTTGGTACGTCGTGGTGCATCGAAACAAAAGCTTCCCACACAGGCCTGTGTGATCCTCGCCTTTACTGCTTCTACGCGTTGTTTTGTCATGTCCTAGTATACCCTAAAGTCCCTCTATCAGCTCAGAGACGTTACAATCATTAACTGTTCACCCAGACCGCTGAGGAAAGCTTACCCAAGTTTCCCGCCCTTTTCAAGCGCATGCAAGACTGATCGTCAGGCGTGCTTTACATGACTGAGAGTTTCGTGCGGTTGGCCTAATAAACGGTATTTAACCGCATGTTCCTTAGTGTCGAACTGCGTTGAGCTTTCGATTGTTCGATTGAAACTTTCGATAATACACCTTTGGGGCGTTCGGGCCCACTGCCGGCCAAGCAGGCTCAATGGTCGTCCACAGAACATTCGGGCGCAGGGAAGTTGAAAACTAAATGTAGAACTCCAGACAGATGGTAATGACTCAATACATGCATACTGAAGTATCTAAAGAATAGAAAAAATTGCTTACGTACCGTACAACACGAGAGCGCACGGCTGACACGGCGACACAGCTCTCATGGCTCCCACCATGAAGGACGACGACCAGCCATTTTGCTACAAAAAGCAACCACCTACACCTACCCTCTAAACAATAGCCGGATTTGACGTTTTTCTTAAACCGGATAGGACGTCATGAGTTGCAGCAAGCATTTTGCTCCTGCAACCAGGTTGCAGGAAGCATTTCGCTGCTGCAACCGGGTCGCAGCAGGCGGCGCCAACCAGTGGTATCAAATTGGTCGAGACGTCCTTGTGCGCCGTCACGAATGAACGCAGAAAGAAAAGAATGAGAGAAAAGGACGTTCTAACCATCGATTGGAGTAGTCCAGTCCAGTCCAGCCCGAAGGAGTATAACAGCCGCAGATATAACGACCGCTCGCTTAGTACGAACGAGGCCGGTGCTACCGTCAAAATATATATTGGGGCAATGGCACAGTGTCGCACATAGAACGAACTGTTGTGTCCTCAACACGCGGTTAGAGCGAACGCAAAGCTGTCGGGCCCCCGTAGTTGACCGAGCCGGCGGTGATTGGCGCGGTTTCGCTCGACTCAAAGCTGTCGGGCCCCCGTAGTTGACCGAGCCGGCGGTGATAGGCGTGGTTTCGCTCGACTGCGAACCCGCGGCAGGCGAATTTCGCGCACTTTGTGTTACCCTGACACGACGCGAACACAGAGCGCACAAAGCGTCCCCCGGCGCTCCTTTGCGGGTAAAATAAAGTAAAAAAAAGAAAACGCGCGCGTTGAAAAATGAAAACGAAAAAGCGCGCGCGCGTGGTGACGAAAGAGAAAGTGGCGCCGCCCGCGTCGCTGTGATGCATCCACGTGATCTGCGTCGGCCAATCCGGAAAGTCAGGCGCCTGCTCTACCGGCGCAAACCGGTTCTCCATTTGTTGCTCCGTTGCCACCCCGCGCTGAGGGCATTGCCAACATTGCGCCGTCGATTCTTTCTGTGCGATGGCACTGCGTTGACAGCGCTGCCGCATCCGTGCCTTTCCCAGATCGGGGAGTTGAAGGCTGCCTCAACGCGCGAGCCCAAGGGCTTGACTTGCGCCTGGTGCAATGGAGGACTGTACGCCGACCTCTTCAGGTGCTAAAAGGAAAGCTGTCGACATCGCAACGAAGATGGCCATTGTTAATGAACTAGCCCAGGGTGCAAAAAACTGCGAGCTGGTCAAGAAGCACGGACTGTCGAAATTGACCATTTCAACCACTGCTAAGGGCAAGGAAAAGATTCTTGGTGCTACCGTGAATGCCGACCCGACGACTAGAAAGCGCCTTCTGAAGGCGACCTACGCGGACGTTGAGGACGCACTGCTGAAGTGGTTCGCTGACGCCCGGTCTCGCAACGTTCCGATCAGTGGACCGCTGACGCTCTCCAAGGCTAAAGACTTCGCCTTCCTTTTGGACTTGTCCCGATTTCAGCCCAGGCAATGAATGGCTCCACCGGTTTAAGGCTCGCCACAGAATTGTTTTCAAGGCGGTCGTCGGCGAGGCCGCGTCTGTGAACAACGAGAACGTCGATGCGTGGCTTTCCGACAACCTCCCAACAATCACGAGCTATGCTCTACGGGACGTTTACAATGCCGACGAGACTGCATTGTTTTATCAGATGTTGCCATCTAAAACGCATGCCTTGAAAGGCGACAAGTGCGCAGGAGGGAAGAACAGCAAGTTGCGCATTACCGTTCTTCTGTGTGTCAAATGGACGGCAGTGACCGGCGGCTGCCTTTTGTCATTTGCAGGTCACGTAAACCGCGATGCCTTGGTAGCTACGTGCCCGTATGCTACAGGAACAATACAAAAGCCTGGATGAGTCGTGACTTATTTGCCGAGTGGCTTGTCGTGTTCGACCGCGACATGGCACGAAAAAACAGGAAGGTCCTGCTCGTGCTCGATAACTGTGCGGCGCACCATGTGCAGCCTTCCTTGTGTGCGGTGACAGTGCTCTTCTTGCTTCCCAATGCAACCTGCAAAATTCAGCCGCTGGATATGGGCATCATTCATGCGTTCAAGGTGTGCTACCGGTGGCGCGTCATCCAACGCTTGTTGACCGCAATTGATGCTGCCATGCCAGTTCGCATCAGCTTACTTGCCGCCGTGGAGATGCTGAAAGCGGCGCGGATGGAACTCACCGCGGAGTGCATAGCAAATCGCTTCCGTAAGGCGGGTTTTATGGGCCCAGGCACCGAGGACGCCATAGATAACCCACCGGAAGGCCGGTCGCACGAGGACTTGTGGCAACGCGTCGTTGACACGCAGCTGGCCGGACCTGACGTTGCCTGGGACGATTTCGTTTCTGCTGATGACGACGCCGACATTGCGGAGCCATGCACTGACGAAGCTATTGTGCGTGAAGTGCGAGCCCTTCCTGACTGCCCAGAGACCGACGAGGACGATGACGAGGATGCTGCTCTATACCGCCGGTTGCTGTGAACGCTTCAACCGCGATCGGTCACATCGCGTCGCTTAAGGAACTCGTGTGCAGCAGAGGCCTTGGCGATGAACATACTACCGCGCTGGAAACATTTTCAAGAAACGGCAGTGATGCGATCAGCTTTGAAGAAGCAGACATGCATCACGGACTTTTTTCAAAAATAAAGTCAACTTTTGTCTCGCTTGCTCTTTTTGCACGTATCATAGGTGGTCCACTTACTAGGAACTTTGGATACAACGAACAAATGCCGCGTGACGATCAAGTTCGTTATAAGTGGGCTGGGCTGTACTCGGCGGAGAAAGGTTAGCTAGTGTGTTACGAAAGGTCTGAGCTTGAGCTCTGTCTTAGGCTGCGTTGCGGCGCGCAGCGTACAAGCAGACGACATTAGCAATCCGCTGGAGCAGCCGCCGCCGCGACCTACGCGTGCTGTCTAGCGGTGGCGTCATGTGAGTTAGATGAACGTGACTGCAGCGAGAAACCGTCCCCGGTGCAGGATGCTGTGAAATTTGTGTCGCCCGTATGAGGAGCTGTGAAACTGAGTTTGTTCTACTAAAGTTCCCGTTGAGGGCATTTTGTAGGAGGGATACAGTAGCAAAGTATACATCGTCATGCAGATGACAGCTTGCAAAAAACAACAACAAAGAACAATAAAAATAATAAAAATACAACGCATTTCAATAGTGAGCAAACTGACAACAAAAGAATCATGAAAACAAGAAAGACGTAAAAACATGGCATATTGTAATATGATACAATCGTATACAAACGATTAGGAAACGAACAGCACATAAAGAAAAAAAAGGTTAATTTAATAAAAGTCGCGACAGGTCATTTTCAAACGAAGATTGCGGTGCTAAGACAACTTCTTCTGGCAATCTGCTCCAGTAATGCACTGTTTTGGGAAAAATGAGTTTTCAAAAACATTTATGCGGCACTGGTATCGTTGAAGCTTTAGAGAATGATCTAAACGGGAGGATATATAGCTGGGAGCTCTCATGTATGAATCTTTATATAAATCTATTGCGCCTATAATAATATTAAAAAAGCTTAAGTCTAAGGTATTTGCATCTTTCTTGCAATACAGGCCACCCCAGATTTTTGCACGTCTGAGAGGCGCTTTTCTGGAAATCATAGTTCGCGGACACAAACCTTGCTTCACGATTTTGAATTCGTTCAAGTTCACTAATAAGTTTTTGTTTCCGGATCACAAGTCGCGCACATTTGTCAAGTAGCGTGTCTCCTTCAAATGAACAGGTGCCTGCTCGAAGCTGCGTCTTGAAAAGTTTGACACACGGCTAGCTTTGGCAGCAATATGGGTTACGTGGTCGTTCCAAGAAAGGTTGTGTGCGAAGAAAGCACCTAAGCACTTGTAATTTTTAACAAATGATAAGTTTCTGTCGCCTAGAGAGTACTGGGTAGGTAAAGTTGCTTATTTTTTAACTGCAGAACTTTACATTTTGAAATATTTAATGTCATGTTCCGCACCATGCTCAGACAGTTGCAATCGATAGAAGTAACTTACATAAGTGACATTATTACAACATAACAATGAAGGTTGGGTCACTGACCAAGTCAAATATTTAAATGACGTTTCGGGTTTCTTGTTCACAATAGGATTGTCACAGAAGAAGGGAAAGCTTGTATTTGCTTCAGTATGCTCCGTAATCGTTTTCCATAGATGTTATGAAGCGTGCCCTGATTCTTGTTCAGCGTGTTGGCTGTCGTCTGGATGATTTGGAATTCTAAGTATAGTCTTGCCGATGTGTTTCTTTTGGTCGCCAAGATTGCCGCTTCATGCCAGTTTATCTCGTGGCCGGTGGACCGCACGTGCTATGCAATTTTATTTTTTGCTGAGCGCTTTTTTCTTAGCTCGGCCTGGTGCTCCTTTATGCGTCGCTGATAGTTTCCAGTTTCCTCAATGTAGACGCAGAGGCAGTAGCTGCATGGTATCTGGTAAACAACCCCAGGGAACTTGGCACGTAGTAGCGCGGGTCCTTCGCATTGACAACTTCGGCTCGCAGCTTACTTTTTGGCTCGTGGGCAATGTGCACTGCGTGTTTTCTGAAGATACGAGAGAGGGTCTCGTTGATCTGAGGCACGTAGGGAATCGCAGCGCGTTTCATCTTTTTTGCTGACAGCTGTTGTGCTCCTCGCGTGAGGTTAACTTTTTTCGTCACTTTGCTGACAACATTTCTTGGGTAACCATTTCGGTCAAGATCGCGCTGTATCAGATTCATTTCATTGCCAAGGCTGAATGGGTCGGAACACGTTTTTTGCACGGTTAACCAGTTATGCAACCACTGAACGCTTGCGAGGCGTAGGGTGAGCCGAATCAAAATCTCGGTATCTTCCCGTATGCGTTGCTTTCCGGAAAACACTGACGACCAAACGACGCTCATTACATTTGACGAGGACAATCAGGAACGGGATGCTACCGTTCGCTTCTTCCAGAGTGAAGTTTATGGATGGCTCTACGGCATTGAGGTGTTCAAGAAAGCTCTGCAGATGCTGGTTGTTTAAAATACACAAGTAGTCATCAACGTACCTTAGGAACACCTTTGGACGTGGTGTGAACGAGTCCATGGCTTTTTGTTCAATTGATTCCATTGTGAGGTTGGCAGCCGTGACTGAAATAGACGCCACTATTGCGGTTCCGAAAATCTGCTTGTATACCATGCCATTGTAGGTAAGATACGTAAAATACAGAAATTAAGCAGGTCGCTGATCTCGTTGACATTTAACGGTGTCCGATCGGGAAACGCCGAGTCGTTCTTCAGCAAATCTTTGCAGATTTCCACTGCGAGGTCGACTGAGAGACATCTGAGCAACGAACATACGAACAGACACGAGTACAGGTGCGGACAGAAGTAAACGGAGCGCCCAGCCCAAGAACAACTGAGTGTCAGCGCCACAGAAGCTCGTCACGCGCCTCTGCCCGTCCCCTGCCGGCACAACCCTCCCTCTGCTCCGCATGAGTTGACACTGCCCCGGTGTCATTGTCGCGATAATGATGATCATGATCGGATGGTCGCGCTCTTCAAAGCGAGCCGGCATATTAGATGCGCGGATACATCATAGTTCGCTGGGGCTGCGCTAATTCATCCGCTTCGTTAGAAAGCGGTATATGCATTTCCGCTACAGATTGCTCGCGTGTTTTGAACATTGTTTCGTGCCGCCATTTATTTGTATATCCCTGTCGATTTGCTCGAAATGCGTGAGGTGCCGCCGAAAATTGGGTACGTTCAATATAGGAGACCAGTGGTCAATATTTGCGGTTAGCATCCTTAAAGATCGAGGGCACTACTGAGCTGGTCGTTGTCAAATAGGCTGGATACCAAATTTGAAGTTCGGACTATGTCAAATTTTCAGACTCCAGTTTGCCAAACTTTCGGTGTGGCCACATCAATTTGGTAGTCATTAATGAGTTACCGTAGCTACGAATTAATATACCGATTAGTATTTACCGATTAACTCCCTATCAATCTTCATTTTATGTGGACACCTCCTGCGGAAATATTTTATATAGAGGTACTTTCCGCCCCACGGTCGTATTAAAGTCCAAGCACTGACAGTAACTCTAATAAACTATCCTGAATCTGCGCCGACACGTCGAGTTCCAGCAAATCTCGTCGGCAGTGAGATAAATATGAATCCCGGCAGCAATTAACGTTCGAAATACAAGACACGCTGCCATCTGCGGCGTAAATGCATCTACTGCTGTCTGAACGAAGCAGCTTAAATGTAGCGCAGCCCACGCGGGTTCTGCTATCAAGGCAGCGGCCCGCCCACCTTAAATGCCTGCTCGCCTCGAAGAGCGCGACCATCCGATCACGATTTTCATTATCGCAACCCTGACGCCGGGACAGTGACAAGGCATACGGAGCAAAGCGAGGGTCACGCCGACGGGGAGTATGCAGGTGTGCGCCACGATTTCCTGCTTTCAGCCGGCTCGGCTAGGCGGCGCTGGCCCTCAGTTTTTTCTTCGGCTGGGCGCTCCGTTTACTTCTGTCTGAGTTTCGAAACTCCCCCGCCGGAGCCGGGCGCGACTTGCTCCTAGGGGGTGTGAGGGCGCTGCAGTCGACGTTTGCGCCAACGTTAGGCTTGCGTTACTTGCGTCGTGTGTGCAGTGTGTGCAGGTGGCTGCGTTGCCGCAGTTTTTTTCCAGTAGTACAGCTGTCCCAGCTTTGTTTTCATTTTATTTCATGCCTGTGGATGTAAGAATACTTCGTGACTTTCGCTAGACGTCGCCCGTGTTCCTGCGAAGTCGTCAACCTTCCCAGCCGGCTGCCGCTGGCCAGCCGTTCCTTGCGTTGGTTTCTTGACACCAAGAGCTCCGGTTTTTCAGCATGCCGACCTGCTTCGTGCCTAGCTGTACGAGCAGTTACCGAAGTAACCACAAGAGGCGCTTTTTTCTCCACCATATCGGGCCCGCAGCTTGTTGAGAGGTGGGCTAGAGCGATCCCCCGCGCTGACAAGCTACTCGGCAAATCATGTAAAGTCTGCGACGTTCATTTCCAGCCGTCAGATATAGACAAAACGTATAAGCACGTAATAAACGGTGAGGTTGTGGAGATAGAGCGCGGTTCGTGGGCGCTGAAAAGTGGTGCCATTCCTACGCTATTTCCCAATTTGCCCAGTTACCTGTCTTCAGCACCCAAAAGGCGGCGATCACCGAAGAAGAGGTGCAGAGCTGCGGTACGTGCAGAGCCTGTGGCTTGTCAGTCCCCTCACAAAGTGCCACAGGAGCTTCCTAATGATTTTGATACGACTGACATTGCAAGCATTATCGAGAATGGTACGTCGTTGCAACTGCCTCAAAACTGGCAATTTTTAGTTGTGCAAGAGAAGCCTGGAGACCCTCGGCAAGTGGTTTTTTATGAAGCAGGCATGAAAACAGGTGTGTTCTCTATCCTCAAAAGCGTCGCGATAAGGGAGGACCTTACATACCTAATCTCAGGAAATGGAAAACTGCTACAAAGATCGCTTGTCGAAGTGCCGATGCGCGCGCTAAAAGTCGTGAAAGCGATAGTGCAAATTGTTCACAACATGAGGTTTTGCCTTGGATGTGCCCAGAGTGATGTCAGTGGTTCCAAAAACTCGTCAAACAGAACTAGAACTGTGTACCACAAGGATTGTACAGTTCTGACAAATGCTGACAAAGGAGTATGTTCCATGTGTGTCAGCATGAAGAAGACATTAAAGAGAAAGGCTGCATCAAAACAGCCCAGGAAGAAAGTGCCTGTAGCTGCCAGTGTGCTAAGGAAACGTCTAATTCGAGCCACTGCTGCACGAGAATGGAAGAAAGCAGAAGTAAGTCGGCTTAGTGTTAAGCTAAAAAATGCTTTCACAACTGCCTTAGATGACATTGTGAAAGATTTGCCTGCGCCTCAGAAGATGGCCATTCGTGCCGCTGTCATGCAGCAAGCAGCTAAGTCACCTCGTGGACGCCGGTACACAACAGTGGCTCATGGTGTGTCTGCTCCTGAGGCTAACAAGCCCGAAATGTTACAGGACGCTCTCTGATATGAAGATCCTCCCTCTTCCAAGCACTAACCGCCTCGTACAGCTTCTCAGGGGCCTCCCATGAATAAATTTGCACTGGAAAGTATTAAGCTACACATGAATGGAAAGCCAGAGCATCTTACATATGGCTCAATCATCATTGATGAAATCAAGTTGAGAGAAACAACCGAGTTCAACAGAGCTTCTTGCAAATTTGATGGCTTCGTCAACTATGGGGACATTTCCAATGAAGACTCTAACCTGCTGGCAGACCATGCATTAGTAGTGATGTTTAATCCTATGTTCCAGTCCTGGATTCAACCAGTAGCTACATATGCAACGAAAGGGGCCGCACCAGGATGAATTTTAGCGAAGATAGTTTTGAGTTCAGTTTTAAAGCTATTTGAGTATGGTACGTGCCAATGTGATAGCAGTTATCAGTGACGGTGTAGGAAGCAATAAATCTATGTGGACACATCTTGGAGTCAGCGGCAAACTGAAAAGTGCCAAGTGCAAGATAGGACATCGTTGCCTTCCAGATGCATCACTTCATTTCATATGTGATGTTCCTCATATAGTGAAGTGCATTAGGAATCATCTGATGAAACATAAGTATGCTCAGGTATGTTACAACAAATTTTACCACTCAGCGGCTCGGTGTTTTCTTACAACTGTACTGTGCTGCCATACCTTGTTTTCTCACTATGCAATGATTTCATTTCAGATAGGAGACTGCCAAGTAAATTATGAGCATTATGTGCGGATGTTTGAGGCTGAAAAGAAAGTCCCCATAAAAGTGGTTCCAAAATTAACTGCATACCATGTTAACCCTCAGGCACTTCATAAGATGAACGTTCGTCTAGCTACTCAGGTATACTCAGGAGTCAGCGGCAAACTGAAAAGTGCCAAGTGCAAGATAGGACATCGTTGCCTTCCAGATGCATCACTTCATTTCATATGTGATGTTCCTCATATAGTGAAGTGCATTAGGAATCATCTGATGAAACATAAGTATGCTCAGGTATGTTACAACAAATTTTACCACTCAGCGGCTCGGTGTTTTCTTACAACTGTACTGTGCTGCCATACCTTGTTTTCTCACTATGCAATGATTTCATTTCAGATAGGAGACTGCCAAGTAAATTATGAGCATTATGTGCGGATGTTTGAGGCTGAAAAGAAAGTCCCCATAAAAGTGGTTCCAAAATTAACTGCATACCATGTTAACCCTCAGGCACTTCATAAGATGAACGTTCGTCTAGCTACTCAGGTATAGAGTTTTGAACAGCATTTTTTATTCATATCACTTTCAAGTTTACCACGTGCATGTGAGTCATTTGCAAACTTTTGTACTGCATGCCTATCTCCTTTGACAAATATGCAAATTGTAACCTTTGTTCCATGTTTCTGACTTTATCAAAGCTCTGCTCAGAACATTTTTCTTCATTTGCATGCTTTCATGAAGCGATCAGGATCGACAACAATGAAAGATACTTCATTGTTTTCAGCTTGATTCATTGGTCTTAAATGCAATTGTTTTATTGAGTTCATCATTTGTTGGTTTGATTCTTTTTCAGCTTTTCAGCCGAATGGTCGCTATTGGCCTCAAGGTGTATAGGCAACTTAAAGTTCCTGGCTTCAGTGACAGCGCTGGAACAGAGACCTTTACAAAACTTTTGAATGATGTTTTTGACATCCTGAATGCTAAAGTTCCTGCAGCTGGAATCAGACGTGACTCTCCAAAGATTAAGGTAAGCTCTCTAAACCCATGTGCACTTGTCATTACTTGGTCAACTAGTGAATCAAAGTGAAGTGAGGTGTAAATTACGCTTATTTTTTTATTATTATGAACGGTTTCATCATGATGTTCTGTGTGGTTCTGTATGCTTGCAGGTCTTAGAAGACTTCCTGCAAATGATGAATGACTCAGAATCAGTCCCAAATTTGAAGCTTTTTGCATCCTACCAGACCATGGAGTCTTTTCGTGTCACGTTAATGTCGGTCCTATCCTTAATCGAGTTTCTGCTCAGCCGTGGTGTCAGCTACGTGCTTACGGCAAGCTTGAACCAAGATCCACTTGAGGTAATTGTGCTATTTCCCCCGTCTTATCAGGGCAGTGCTGACACCATTTTATTTTTCTTTTGCAGAGGTTCTTTGGACTTGTGAGGTCGTTTGGAGGTGATGAGGATCACCCGACAGTTACGAATTTCGGCCAACTGTTCCGCCTGCTTTCGCTGTACACACCAGTGAAGTTGGCTGTCAAGGGTAACTGTGAGGGAGGCGATGACCGCGTTTTGCTAAGTGCATTTTCAAGCCTTGCTGAAAAGCGCCGTGAGGCACTTACTCGAAACAACATGGTGAAAGAAGAGGTGTGGAATCGACTCACATCCATACCATTCGAGGACTTGTGCAAATACCCAGTGATCACGTCTACAATGTGCAAGCTCCAGAGACGACAGCACTGTACTACTTAGCTGGTTAGGTTGCTTTTAAGATAAAGAAAACTGCACGTTGCATGGACTGCAAGAAATATGCAGTGGGCTCTCAAGATGCCTTTCCTCCTGAGGCACTCCTCGTAATTGAGCGTGCACATGTGGCAGGTTGTCTGGTTTATCCATCTAAAAAATTGTTTGCGTGTGTGAACACTGTAGAGAATACCATAAGCAAAGCCAGAAAACTAGCTGCATTTGGTGACCTTTTTTGGAAGATATTGGACAGGCTAACTGGAACTGGAAAGAATACTGTTGGCTGCTCACAGCACTGTGATGAATTTACTGCCGAACTGATACATTTTTATTTAGTCTCTCGCATGCACTTTTTTGCACGTGAAAAGTGCCAAGAGAATGACTGTGCAGCGAAGGCACAACGTGAAAAAAGAAGGCGAAGCTTGTGTGACAGTTCTCGAAGGCTCTTATTTTTTTTTTCTTCAAGGATTTCAATAAACTGCTTTTCATTTCGAACATAATTCACCCTGTTCTTGGTGTCACGCTTCTTGGTGCATTGCGCACATTATATTAGTGTTGTAAAGCATGGAGAAGGCTGCACAGTAAAGGCTACAGAACGAAGGTGGGCTGCGGAGGGCGTCAGCTGCAAAGCATTTCACCTCCGACTTCTACCTCGCCTCGAGGTGCGCGCTTGCGGTAAGCGCAAACGACCGCAACCGGCACCCTAGATTTTAATATGAAATTCTCGTTGTGCATTTTGTCATGTGGGAATGAATATAACAACTACCGCATTTGGAAAGAATATAATTTGAGGCGCGTCCCTAGCCACAAGAGCGGAACTTTAATTATAGGAACGAAAACGAACGCAGTCGTCCGCCATCCTACACAGGCGTGACGCGCTTAATGAGCCGCACGGTTTTTTGCGCCGATAAAACATAAGCGTCCCGCGGCTTTGAAGCCGCTGTTTGATGCAGAACTGTTCTACAAGACGCCATAATGCGTATTATCGCATGTTGGTATCGAAGTGCAGTTTCGAAAGCCACCGCGCTGAAAAACGCACCGAGCGCACTCCACTACGACGAAAGCTGGTAAGCATGATTGTGTACTTCTTCCAACGAAGACAGCAAAGTTCGAACTTTTCGCCGCATGATAAAATTACCGCAAATCGAAAAGGTTAGTAAACAAAATTCAGTTGTACAAGCGATCTAGGAGCTCTCTGTGCTAGCGAAAGGCTGGGTACTAGCAGACGACGCCTGCTTGCATAGCTCACCTTCGACCGCAGCGCCGCGGTGGCAGGAACCGCGGCGGGCCGGCTTCTCCCTATGGGCGCTGCGGGGAGTTTCAAAACTCAAGTATATCTATAAACGTTGTATCTGTCCGCACCTGTACATCGTTTTCTACGAGGACGATATCCTTGACTTTTTCGATAAAGTCTGGCGAATTCTTGACATGCGTCGCTGTTCGTTCCACCAACGGAGCCAAAACTTTGTGCAGGTAGCCGGACAGACGAGACATTAGTGAAGTTCCACTCTTGTGAATTTTCGGGAAGCCGT
Source organism: Amblyomma maculatum (assembly GCF_055883805.1). Lineage (NCBI taxonomy): Eukaryota > Metazoa > Arthropoda > Arachnida > Ixodida > Ixodidae > Amblyomma > Amblyomma maculatum. The sequence goes on along the minus strand of NC_139345.1, from coordinate 213,090,821 downwards.
AAATCGCGGGAGCAGATCCGTTAGTGCAAAGAAGTACAGATTTCTTTGGGAAGGCGGAATACAACTGGATATGTCGGAGAGGATGTTTTGTAGACTAGACTGCATTTTTGATGTAGGGTCCTTAGCGAGCTTACAGTAGGTTGCCGCATCCGCCTGCATCTCGGTCATTTTTGAGTGGTACGCAGACCTGTCAAGAACAGCAGTCGCATTTCGTTTGTCTGCAGGGAGGATGGCAATATCCTCGTTTTTCGGCAACGACTCGAGAGCTTTCTTTTCACCTTCGGAAAGAATGCGCTTACGCCGACAGCGTTTGCTCTGACACCCTATTGTGCATCTTGATCAAGAAGACTAACGCCTTTTTCCACGGCACAAATTATCTTCCGTGTATCAGGCGGCTTCCTCTGATTGACATTCAAGCCTCGGCTCAGCACCAGTCCTTCAGTAGCAGTCATGGTGTAAGATGACAGGTTTTTAACCTTAAAGGTTGGTCCTTGAGACTTGTCCCTTTTTTATTCAGCAAACTGCACAACTTCCTTTTCTGAAAAATCTCTTGCCTTCCCGTTGTCCGCCTCATTTCTTGATTGACAACAAGCTGTATCTCGGTATAGGCTTCCGGCATGCGGAACTCCAGCTGTTACTTCGCAAAGAAAGCCTCTTGTTGTAGGCACTTTAGGGTGCACTTACATTCATTGATGCGGGCTTGTACGAGCTGTCGCTCTACTTTCATCACAACCTGGCGTCAAAAGGCGGTGTTCACAGGTCGACGAAGCTTTAGTGATCTTGGGGTCACGTTGTTCGTTTTGCACTCCAGGCTGAAGCCCAGGTGGATACTGAAGGCTGCTAGGCGTGTTGAAAGGCTTATGAAGCGCCTTATGCCCGTAGCAGCTTGTTGACCAGAATGATGGCGCGGTAACTGACGTCACGGTAAATACAACAATCGTCGGCATATAGTCTGACCCGACTGGAAACCCGGTAAGCTATATCATTGATAAATATTAAAAAAAGAGGGCCCAAAACTGATACGCGGGGAACACACGATAAGACTGCAATATCTGATGAACTTGTGCCTTCAAGAATAACGCGCGCGTTACTTTCTACCGACGAGATACGCTTCGAACCATTGCATTAGGGTGGGTGGAACTTTGAGGGTATACAGTCTCAGTAATAATAAATTATGTGCGACAGAATCAAAAACTTTTTGAAAACCTAAAAAATATATGCAGCCAACCTGGTTACTATTGTTAATTGAGAAAGCGACATCGTGAGCAAACTCTCTCAGCTGCGTACCGCAAGAAAATCCTTTTCTGAAGCCATATTGCATTGGACAAAAAACGTTTTCCTGGAGGTGCCTAAATAAATTTGTGTAAATGATGTTTTCTAGCGATTTGCTTATCACTCTTGTAAGAGCGTGTAGTTTACAGGTTTTGTTTTGCCGCCAGTTTTGTATAGAGGAACTACGTTGGCACTTTTTCAAATTGCATGAAATTCCCCAGTTTCGGCGGCCCGCCCCCGCCGCTCCCGGTAGCGACGAGGGCGTGACCGGGGCACTTTTTTAACAAGCGATTTTTGTTTTCCTTATCGATAAAATTGAAAAAGAAAATTGACACACATGATTACAAAACCCCTTCTTTCCAACCACCGAATTTTAAGTAATTTGAAACCGTTACAGCTTCCCTTTGAGGAAAAAACAAAGGGCTATGAAACGAAAAATGGTAGGGGTTACGTTATGAGATAACAAGCGTGCAGAGTGGGTCAGAGAAATATCTCAAGTCACTGAGATTCTAGTGGAAATCAAGAAGAAGAAATGGGCATGGGCAGGACATGTAGGGCAAAGAGAGGATAACCGACGGTCGCTTACGATAATAAAGTGGATTCCAAGGAAAGGAAAGCGTAGCAGGGGGCGGCATGAAGTTAGGTGTGTGGATGAGGTTAAGAAGTTCGCAGGGGTGAAGCGGTGCAGCTAGCACAGGACCGGGTTAATTGGAGGATTATGGGAGAGGCCTTCGCCGTGCAGTTGGAATAGCCCGGCTGATGACGACGTGAGGCAATGCCCGGCTGATGAGACGAGGCAGTGTCACCAGCAAATCGCAGATTTGCTGATGACATTGCCTTGCTAAGCAACTCGGGGGATGAACTGCAAATAATGATTGATGACCTAGACAGGAAAAGTAGAAAGGTAGGCTTGAAAATCAATATGCAGAAGACTAAGGTAATGTTCAACAGCCTCGGGAAGGAACAGCAGTTTACATTAGGTAGCGAAATACTGGAAGTAGTAGGCGAATATGTCTACTTAGGACAGGTAGTAACCGCAGATCCGGACCACGAAAAGAAAATAACAAGAAGAATACGATTGGGATGGAGCGCATTTGGCAAGCACTCGCAGATTATGACTAGCAGCTTACCGGTATCGCTCAAGAGGAGAGTATACAACAGTTGCATCTTGCCTGTACTCACCTATGGGGCTGAAACTTGGAGGCTAACCAAGAGAGTTCTACTTAAGTTGAGGACATCCCAGAGGGCTATGGAACGAAAAATGGTAGGGGTAACGTTAGGAGATAGAAAGCGTGCAGAGTGGGTCAGAGAAATAACTCAAGTTACCGACATTCTAGTAGAAATTAAGAAGAAGAAATGGACATGGGCAGGGGACATGTAGTGCGAAGAGAGGATAACCGATGGTCGCTGAGGGTAACAAACTGGATTCCAAGGGAAGGAAAGCGTAGCAGGGGGCGGCAGAAAGTTAGGTGGGCGGATGAGATTAAGAAGTTCGCAGGGGTCAAGTGGATGCAGCTAGCACAGAACCGGGTTAAGTGGAGAAATATGGGATAGGCCTTCGCCCTGCAGTGGGTATAATCAGGCTGATGATGATGATGATGATGATGATGATGATGAACCAGCAAAGAGTATGGCGATCGGTCTTAACTGCGAAGTGCCGACCATAGAGGTAGGGGCGAAACTTTTGAACAGCCCAGACGACGGCAAGACATTCCCGCTCGGTAATGGTGTAGTTTTTCTCAGCTGGAGTCAAGGTCCGACTGGCGAAGGCAATCACTTTCTCACGCGAAGTTGCATCGCGCTGCAGAAGGACAGCGCCAAGACCGTGACCACTGGCATCATTGTGCAGGATGGTAGGAGCGCTGTCGCTGAAGTGGCCAAGAACGGGATCTGATGTGAGGGCGTGCTTTAGGTCGTTAAAACACTGTTCAGTTTACACGAAAGGGCTGCGCGCTTTAAGTAGTTCATGAAGTGGCGCAGCAATAGTTGCAAAATGCCTTACAAATCGCCGGAAATGGAACGTAAGGCCGAGGAAACTGCGAAAATCTGTAGTCCGTTGCGTACGAGGAAAGTTCAAGACCGCGATTATTTTTTCAGGGTCTGGGCGAATGCCGTCATGGCTAACCAGATGTACCAGTATTTTAATTTCCTTCTGTGCAAAGTGGCACTTCTTGGTGTTGATCTGAAGGCCCGCTGAAGCAAGACACGTGAGGACTTCATTCAGACGCGTGAGATGGTCGGTAAAAGTTGACGAAAAGATAACAATGTCATCCAAGTAACAAAAACAGGTTTTTCATTCGAGGCCACGAAGTACAGTATCGATCATTCGTTCAAAAGTTGCGGGTGCGTTACAAAGGCCGAAGGGCATAGCATTAAACTCGTAAAGTCCGTCGGGAGATGCGAAAGCGGTTTTTTCTATGTCGTCCTCGTGCATAGGTATTTGCCAATAACCTGAGCGGAGGTCCAAGGTCGATAAATATTCGGCGCCTTTGAGAGAGTCAAGGACATCATCAATACGCGGCATCCGGTAGACATCTTCGCGGGTAATTTTGTTGAGTGCGCGATGATAAACACAAAATCGTACCGATCCGTCCTTTTTTTTTAACTCTAACTTCTGGTGAGGACCATGGGCTTGTTGATGGGCGAATAATATCGTGACGGAGCATGCCATTGACATTTTCTTCAATTACTTTTCGTCCCGAGAGAAAATGCCGATAAGGTCGTCGACGTACAATTGAGTTACTCTCAGTAAGGATGCGGTGATGTGCAACACTAGTCCGTCCCAGTGGTGGGGAAGTGGCATCAAAAATAGCTTGGTGGGCTTGAAGCAATTGCAGCAATTCTTGGCGTTGGTGCGGCATGAGGTTCGGATTGATTGTCTTCGACACCATGGAAAGAGAGACTTGCGATGAATCAAATTGCGAGGTAGCGGGGCAGTGAGCACCATGATGGATACAGGGTGAGCATCAACTATGCATGGCAGGGAAGTTCCTTTAGTCAGCACGAGGGATTCACGGGAAGTGTTCGTGGCAGCTACTATCGCTGAGCTGCTGCGGAATCGTACAAGACTTGATGGCAAGGCAATTCCACGTGCAAGATGGTGATGAGATGGTACGATGAGTACATCCCCGTCAGTGATGTGTTCAGAAACAACGCTAAGAAGTATTTCGCACTGTGGAGGCAATACAGTATCAGCTGCGGCAATGAGGGAATGATGCCGTGCAAAAACGTCAGATGAAAAATCACTGTCTGTCATATGGATGACACGTTCGCCACAAGAAATTAACGCTGAAGCGGTTGACAAAAAATCTCCTCCAAAAATCATCAAATGCGCACACGGTGAAAGCACAGCAAACTGCACATGATGGCGGACGCCGTGTATAGCAACTAGAACTGTACACTTTGCTGAAGGGTGCAGAGGGACGCCATTCGCTCCACGAAGTTCAGGTCCATCATATGGTGTCGTTTCACCATGGTGTCGACGCAGTTTCACCTCCGGAAACTGCATCGCTTAGTTTCAAAATTACGGACAGGGAGAGTTGTTGCTGGTCGAAGTGGCGAAACAGAGCGGCGGTATAGGGAAGGGGACCGGCGTCGGGATACAAGAGCCCCACTTGGTTCAGTCGCGGATACCGGTGGTGGAGAGAATCGACGAGGTTGGCTGGGAATTGGTTTGGTTTGGTTTGTGGGGTTTAACGTCCCAAAGCAACTTAGGCTAGGAGAGACGCCGTAGTGAAGGACTCCGGAAATTTAGACCACCTGGGGGAGGGCTGGGAATTGGTCGTCGCTGATAGTATGCAGGTATGTCACTTTCGAAGGCGTCATAACCACGTCGCTCGTTCTGAATGCGTCGGCGACAAAAACGAGATATGTGTCCTCTAATTCCACAATAATAGCACACTGGGCGAGAGGGGCGCCAAGGTGCGTAATAGGGTGGCGTTGGTTGAGCCGTCGTCAGGCGTTGATGTGGTTGTAGGGCGGTGCTTGGGGTGGGCGAACAAAAGGAGGAGGGGATGCAGCGACGTGAGCGTAAGTCGGTGCTGGGCGAGGTGCAGGAGGATCAGGTGTGACAGGGTGGTTGATAGTGGCCAACTCTTCCTTAATGATGTGGCGGAGGCCGGCGTCGTTAGAAGGATGAGACGAATGAGCGCACCCGTGCCGGCAGAAAGGGCTGAGGGCTTGGAGCCCCTCGCGGATTATCACTCGAATCATGGCTCGTAGATCGAGGTCAGTAGAGGTCGGGGCAGTGTGAAGCCGGGCTGCAATCGGGAGGACTGTAGCTGGTCGAGGCGTTTGCAGGTCGCAATAATGGAACCAACACTTGATGGATTCTGGGCATCTAGGGTGTTATAAACCATTGAATTGATTCCTTTCAAGACATGGTGTACACGTTTAGATTCCGGCATGGTGGCACTGATACGCCGACAGAATGCAAGCACGGCCTCTATGTATGATGCATAGGACTAATCGGGACCTTGACGGTGGGAAGCGAGCTTGTTCCTTGCGATCTCCGTCCGAACAGCCGGGTCGGCGAAGTACTTTCGGAACTGCTGCTTGAAGGAGGGCCAGTTTCTGGTGTGGGGCTCACGGTTAATAAACCAATTTCTGGCGACCTCAGTAAGGTAGAAAGATACGTTCAGGAATTTTAAAGCATCATCCCACCAATTGTAGGCACTGCAGCGTTCATAAGTGTCAAGCCAGCCATCAACGTCTTCGTCGCGACGACCAGCGAACAGCGGCGGGTCGTGTTGTCGTGTGGGCACCATCGGAGGCGGCAGCGTAGCCGTGGTAGACGGTTCGGCCGGGCCGGGGCTGCTGTCGGTTGACATGACGATGGTAGTTGTTAAACGGCGACCGGAACGTAGCTCCAGCGAGAGGCAGGGCACAAGGCAGCAAGGGAATCGAATTTCACCTCCACCACTTGTGAAAGAAGGCCAGGTCTAGATGGCAAGGTCGGAAAGGCAAGGCAAGGTATGCCGTGTCAGCGTTGAATCTGATGAAGAAAACCCAAGCACGTGCCGGAGCCGGCGCCGCGGAACGATGATGATGGTATGTATAAGAGGCAGAAGAAGATCATGGTATGTACAATGAAAGACGATCCGTGGAGGGCTCACAATATATATATATATATATATATGTATATATATATATATATATATATATATATATATATATATATATATATATATATACATATAACGAAGAAAGACACACCACAAGCGCTGACTCGCAACTCTCTCAAGTGCATACGCCATGACGATGATGTGTGTGTCTTGTCACCCAACGTTTATAGATATACTTGATATAGATATGCTATATCTATAAACGTTGTTGTCACCGTCACGCACGATCAGTAGTTTTTGTTGTCCTCCTTTACTTTTGGTGTCCTCCTGGCTAGGGCAGCATCCAAATTACGTGTTCTTCGAATAAAAGTCAGTTGTGAGTCAGCGCTTGTGCTGTGTCTTTCTTCGATCGTCTTGTTCTCCTGCGCTGTTCTCACTATGAATTTATACATCCCATAAGATTTTGTAACGTGTCATGGCCAGTCGATACCTATGGCGGGTCTAGCAACAGCAGCAGCACCAGCGGACGCGCGTGCTCAAGGCAAAAGTCGAAGTGAAGACGACAACCGCGAAACTACGTTCTTGGTCGGACTGCAAGTGCAGCAGGTAAGCGTGTATGTTACGGTGGGGTAATGCATCCATAGCCAGGTGAGAGATGCTATTTCCTTCGCCGCACTGAGAACCTGCGGCGGCTGAGAAGGGCATGTGGGGCTCCGCACCATTTCCAAGATTAACTGCGGAGATTATTGCGATAAGCAGATTGGCAGACGCCTACTGAGTGAGACCGGACAATCATAGAGAGGGCTACTGCTTTTGCGGTGCTTCTCCCATCAGGGGAGAATCGTCATGGCGCAGAAGGTGGTAGGCTTTACACTGCGCAGCGTCAACGCCTTGACGTACACGTCACACAGGGCGCGCCCAACAGTTATGTGCTTCGTTTCCTCTCGCTGCATCTGTAGCAGCAAAGTGGTGACTTCTCGAGCTTGCACGAGTTTGACACGGACTACATGCACTGATGTTACAACGCCAGATTATAGTGTGGATAGAGTAGATGCATTTCGTTCCATTTTTGATGGCCATGTACAAATGGCACCTGGGTCTCATGACTGAGAGTACGCCTGAGCCAGTATTGTATTCGCTCCATTTCATCCGCTCCACTTATCCTCTCATCACCTAGCTCCTGACCCTGTCCCGTATGCCCCGACTGTGCTTCCCTGCTCTCCCCCCATTTGAGTGACCGCTACGCGTTCTTGGGTGTCCACATTGGTAATCTGCTGTCTTGTGCTGTGGAATGCTATGGCACACGACGTCGCCACGGAACTGAGGAATGAGCGAAGAAGCTCATGCTTTCTAAAGGATCAGACGAAAATGTATTTCATTCGCCAGTGCCAAAATCAGAATATTGCCTGGGCTACATGGATGCATGTGTTGCCATACCCATAATCGGTTATTTAGACGACGTTGTCATTGGAAGTGCTTTTCGTACACAGAGTAACTGGCAAATGACAATAAATAGAGCGGCCTGATTTGTCGTCGCGTAGAATAAGATCTACCAGGCGTGTCCAATGAGAGGGCTACGCAGCTTTTATTAGCAGTTTATAATACGGAACAGAATGCAGCCCTCAGCTTTAGCCGTCTACTGCATGATCCAGGTATCTTAAATGATGCAGTTCTTTTTCTGACTGCCTAAAGACAATGAGAGCTTGTAATATTACTGCTGATTGGGCGTGCTGCATGGCTCCAACACTTGACGCATTCAACAGGTATGGCAGTAAGCAACAGTCACTGCATCTTCTCTGCACGTAGCGTGGACTATAGCACAGCTTTCTGGGAAGGACTTTGCTCGTCACTTTCATTTATTCTCCACGCCTTACAGAGCGCAACATGCAAATAAACATTGGACATTTTTTTTGTTATTTCCAGAGACTGATCTTTCCCCAGGGTTCGACATGCCTGTCGATTCACTGATTGTGCTGAGGTAAGACCATTTTTGTGCCCCGCGCGTTGTGATTGTCCTCACTGCGTGCTGCATCCGTCCCATTGGAACTAACCGATAACCCATTTCATCAGTAGCTTATCCGATGAACAGGCCTGTGTGCATGGAGCACATAAAACTCCATTGCTGAATTTGCATTATGGGACGCAGGCACCGGGGCTTCCACCACGACGCTCCGGCGCCGCAACGCTGGTCGTGGGACATCATCGCCGCCGGGCTGCTGTCGGTGATGCTGCTCAGCCTGCTGCTCTACCACCTCGTCTCCGGTGGTGAGGACATCGGCAGAAGGAAAGCTTTCTGCAGAAACTCCACTGAGAGAATGCGAAAGCTTTAGCGTTGATGCGACGTTGGTAGCTCCTAGCCGACGTCTTTCTACATCTATTTACCCGCGTGGCGTGACTCAGCTTTTTGGTCTCATGACCCATGCCTCACATGACTGATGAATCACGTGGTTCATAAATTGCATCACTTGACACTTTCATTTCATATGACTAATGATTCATGCAGCAATTTTTAACCTCATCCGCCCTCCCAATTTTCTGCCACCCTCTGCTAAGCTCTCCTCCCCTTGGAATCCACTTTGTTGCCCTAGGCGACCATCGGTCGCACTAGATGCCCAGGCCATGCCTATTTCTTCTTTTTGATTTCCACTCGAATGTCATTGACTCGATTATTTACCAAACGCACTCTGCATGCTTCCTATCTCGTAAAGTTACACCTACCATTTTCCGTGCCATAGCCCTCTGCGTATTCCTCTTGAGCGATACCGGTAAGCTGCAGGTCAGAATCAGTGAGTGCTCGCCAAATGAGCTCCATCCCAATCATATTCCCCTATCTAAAGTTAAACCTCTATGTAACGAACCTTCATGTAGCGAATTCCCAAGTTTTTAAATTTCCTAACGCCGCCCCCATTGAAGTGCATGTATATTCATGTATGTATATATGCTATATTCGATCCTCACCAAACTAATCTGATCAATTTACTGGAATCTACTCAAAATCGAGCTTCACGTTTCATTCTTTCAGATTACTCCTATTGCACCAGTGTTACCGTACTAAAATCCAAACTTGAACTTCACAATCTAGCGTTACGCCGGAAACTAGCTCGCCTTTCTCTTTATCATAAGTTTTATCACAGCTTGCCACCTGACAACGTGTTCATCCGTCCAGCCCATTGGTCATCTCGTCATGTCCACTCCAATGCCGTCTACCCCCACCGCGCCCATACGACAACATTCCAAAAGTCATTTTTTCTCAGCACTGCCCTAGTATGGAGCGACCTTCCCGACCACATCGCCTCACTAACCGACATTCATCGTTTCACGACTGCCATCGAAATACATTTTTTATCGTAACCGCCGTACTCCAAGCCCTCCCCTCATGTAATACCCCTTAAATGGGGCCTTTGAGGATTCAATAAATAAATAAAATAAATACATAAATTTGAAAACTCCATGTAACCAACATATTTCAGGGGTTGATCTTGATAGAACGAGCTCGCAGCGTCGACTGTCTCTTAGCTAGTTCTGAATTACTGACAATATGGCCGAACTCCGCCCGTTTCAGGGCTATAATACACGAACTGAAGTGAGAGAAACGTCTAGTATAGCAACGAGCGACCTGCAGTTGATACAACGCGCAGTGTTTCAGCAGCGACGCTGCATCTTCGTGCCAGACAAAGCAGTCTCTTCAATTCATTCTAATTAACTGTAAACACTTTCAAGATGTTGCCCTTACAATCAATTCTTCATCTGGTTTCCGTTCTGCATTGTCCTTTCGGGCCTCCATGCGAAAACTGCATATAACAAAGACCAGGATGCAACAAAAGATCGCGGACATTTTACAATTTCGTTATAACCATGTTTAACTGTATTTCCCTTTCATATTCTTGATTATCGGTTACTGTAACCTGTTCTAAATAGACATATTCGCCTATAACTTCGTTTTTTTCCACCCATTGTAAGCTGTTCAGCATTACATTTGTCTTGTGCATGTTAATTTTAGGCCTAACGTCTTGTTTTTTTCCGGTCTAGGCCATAATCGTTCTTTGCAATTCATCCTCTGCGTTGCTTTATAAGGCAATGTCATCAGCGAATCGCAGATGAGGTATTCTCCATCAACCCTGATCGCTGACTGCCCTATATTCAAAGTCTCTGAGTACTTCCTCTAAGCAAGCCGTGAATAGTACTGGGGAGATAGTGCCTCCTTGCCTAACACCTTTTTTTATGGGAATTTCACATAAACGCTGGCAAGTAACATTACCCATTGCCAGAGTGAATTAGGCATGACGGCACCGACCTCTGTTTGCGCGAAGGCGGATGAAACGCTCTTTTATTTCAGATCCGAAGCGACCGACAAGTAAGTAAACATCTAATCAGAGACCTGTAAATTCTACGACGAAAATGGCGGCATCACTTTCGTTATCCTTTTACTGCGGCCTCAGTTTATTGTGCCGCTTGCCGAATATTATTACGAACCATCTACTGGTCCCATCTCCGTTAGGGGGTATGTGGAAGGCCACTGGTGAATTTTAACGTGCCTCTTGTAATGTGTTGCCTAAAACACGACTCATAACTTTCCGAGAAGACATGCGTTAGGCTTACTTTCAAATCTCGCCACTATTTAATGGCGTACATACTTCAACAGCGACAAACAACAAATCGATCTGAAAAAAGAAGAGAAGATGCGCAACACCGAGAGCACAGAAGGAAGAAAGGCGATGACAACTGCGCATTTCTTTACTTAGCTGTTCGTAGGTGATATGTGGAAGACCACTGGTGTTTTTTAACGTTTCTAAGTTCTTTGAGACAATTTGTGTAAATCTGACTGATTGAAGAACGTCTGATTCAGCTGACAAGGGGTGACGTTGTTTTCCCGGGCAAGCTACCCGGATTCCTGCTAAGCCGAATGCCAAACTTCTCCGGATAGCGCCCTTGACAAGCCCCAGTGCTGCGCCGCAAGGCAGCAGCGCACTGGAAGAAAGCATCTGCGAGTGACAAGTCTAAACGTCCAGCGAAATGCAGACATCTTATCTCCAGTGCCCTTACGGCGGAACCGCCCCCGACAAAGCCTTTTCGACCAATTAGAATAGCTCTCCTCGGCCCCTTCTTAAGTTCATCGACAGGCAACAAGTGGATCATCATGGCCGGTTATGACATAAACACAATCCGTGCCTAAAGGTATCGCGCAAGAGTTGCTAAGTCTTTTGTCGAACGAATTCTCCATCGACACGGAGTCCCCGATGTGCTCATCACGGACAGGAGAACATCATTTACGGCGGAGCCCAAACGATCTACCGGAGGATGACCGTCTACCATCCTCAGACGAACGAACTCACAGAGCGTCTGAACAAGACTATCGCAGACATTAAAGGGACACTACAGCACTTTTTGCGAAAATTGAGCTTTCAGCAGAAACCCACAGTTTTTCATGCTGCGAACTCGAATATCAGGATGAAATTAGGCAGAAAAAAGCAGAAATAGCCTTTTTTTTTCAGCAGAAATACGCAGCCCGCGCGACGGGGCTTACCGCGGGTCGCGCCGCCGCCTGTGATTGGCCAAGACGTCGGGTGACGACATTTGGAGGACCGGGGAAGCTGCCGATGCGGCTCCTTCGCTGCGCTGTGGGCTGATCGCAACTCTCTGCGGCTTTGTGAATGTCATTATGACATGCCATTTCCACACGAATGACCATCGGCATTTTCACCGCATATACCCGTACCAGATGCGCCCACAAACGATGCAGCACTTCCGTTGTGGGGAGCGTAGGTTTGGAATGAAAACTTGCTTTGGTTAGAGTAAGGCATTTTGAAAAGTAGTGTGTCGTTATTAGAAGAAACTGCATGGCCCTCAGGGAAACCTCGGCGCGTATATTCGTGGAAAGGAAGGGCAGCGAACAATGCCCTAGCCGACTACCTCCGTCTCAATGAGCCCCACACGAAAGGTCATTGTTGTGAAAAATGAACGCAAGGCTTTGTGTACCAAATCCTGCTTTAAGTGCCAGTCGCCGTACCTTGGGGAAACGCAGAATTTTATAGAAAGGGTGAATAAGTACACAGCTGCCACCAGACAAATGAACAATAAGCGAAGCGCGGTGGCCGAGCTCTGCAATGCATGCAATGCATGCGAGGCATTGACGGGGCCATTGTAGACGAAGTCAAATGCGCGCAGAATGCTGCTTGAGTCCTACGAGGTTTAGCAGACGTAGAGAACCTTTCTCTTTTTATCGTACTCTCACAATACACGTTTAGTGAATTGACGGCTCACGTATGTTGAAAGCCAAGCTGCAGCTCCTCCGCACCAATACCTTCAAAGGAAAACCATGTTCCGAAATGCGTTTTCACAAGAGCCTCGTCGTTTTCATTTCCAACTTAATTTGCATCCTCAAACAAGACAGGACTATGTAAAATGACGAGGCAGCAATGGGTGCAAAATCGCAAGGCCATATATGAACAACTTGGATAGTTGCTTTCTTAGACGCATCGAAGGAAACCTCGCTCTGTGCGCTCCTTACCCGAAAGCGCCCATACCCTCTGAGCGGTACACTCCTTATCTTCTAATAATGCTCTCGTAAGGGTTCCACGAACATATCAGGCACGTGCTGTGCTAGAAAGAATCCCGCAAAGCCTTCCCAACCAAGCTGCGACACAGCAGTGGGCTTTTCTTAATCATCTGCTAGTTCGCAGGAGCACGCGCTGTTGAGTTGCTCATGTCTAGCACAGAAGCCGTAGCGCGAAGCTTTTGCGCAAAAAAAAAAAATCGAGACACGTGAATTCAATCATGCGCCGATGCTGTCTGCCCGTCCCATCGCGAGTTTCCACTCTATCAACGGATCGCAGTCAACGCTAAACGCAATGGTTCACATACAAATGAGACCTGAGTAGTCAAAGTAATTGAACTACGAAGTACAAGCCTTACCTCCCTTTTCTTGCTTTAATAACTGCGGTTCTAGGAAATGATGACTGTCCCAACGCTTTTGCGCAAGAAAATAGAAGGAACCACGTCATGGTTCAGCCATGCCTTTTTGTCAAAGACCTATAGAAATCGCATTAGGAACAAACTGCATGTAGTCACAGTCACAAAAATATTTCGAGTAGAATGTTTCGTTCGCTCGGCTTGAATTTATCTCTCATCTCAGCAACGCCGCATTGCGCTGCGAGCTTTTAACACAATGGAAGATTACATTGTCGCGTCCACAGCTGTGAGTGCATCCAAATACATGCAGATTTGTGTTGTATCAGGTGCACAACACTAAGTTGATGTGTTTTGAACGTCCGCAACGCACGCAAGACGAGGAACAACGCACGCCGAAAGCCCCCTTCGTTGGCTCTGAATGCCTCCAGCTCCTCACGGTGACGTCACGACGGACGGAGAAGCGAGGTTTCTCTCTCCGCTTTCCTCCTCTGTAGCAGTCGTGCGGTACGCGGCAAATTTGAATTGCGCGCTTTCACTCGGCGATTGCGTAGGTGATTTATGCATAATCGAAAAAATAACTTCACAGGCATGATAAAAAAATAACCTATTTCAAAAATCTTTGCTATTGGCACATTTGAAAGCCGCTGCAGTGTCTCTTGAATGCCATGCACGTCGACGACGAGCACAAGAACCGGGACTTTATCCTGTTCTACGTGATTTTCGCCTACAATACCATCATCCAGGAGGCAAATAGGTCGACCCCATGTGTACGGCAGAGAGACCAAAAACAGCGCTGGAAGCATTGCTGCTGCATGCCATAGACAAGGATAACCTCGACGCCTCCACTTTTTTCAGTGTGCAGAAAGGACCCGAAGACTTCCCCGGCTGCGCATTTAAGATAAACGACACACGACGCCACAAGCACGATGACGCGACGCCGGCTACATCCGAGTCCGAGTTTTGGTTTTGGGGCCAATTTGCTTCGCCGGCAAATTGAAGCCATTACGTCCATGCTTCAGCCACAACAAAATTCTTCGCCGCGTCGGACAACTAGACACGAGGCCAATGGCGCTGTGCGTGAGCATCCCAACGACGGCGCGCGCAAGCGCAAATTATGCATGTTGTGCGCTTAAAGCCCAATTACGCCATGTGATTACGCCATTTATGTCTAAGTTTTTTCATGTTCATGATTAACTTTCTCTGTTTACCGTGTCAGCATCGAGACGACGTTTTCAAGTGGGAATCGTAATCTTTATTGATTTGCTGCCTTCAGCATTATCATCCCACGTGACAGTGTGTCCAGTGATCTTGCATATGACGTAGCAGCGGATGACAGTGCGACGACTGAATGAAAAAAGGAAAGTTAAGGAAATGGGGATAAGCGAATATCAAAGAGAATTCGCGCGAAAAGGGATCTGCTGAGAGAGCCTCGAGCAGGAGCCATTAATGTTGGCGGTCATACCTCCAAGGTGGAGCATAATTGATTGTTTCGTGTTGCCGATTCTATGTTTCCATAGAAGCTTTCGACCATTTAGTGAATCATGACCGTACATAGGCAAACAGGCAGCCAACACATTCGATATTCACATATTATTAGTATTCATTGCGATAACCTCTACCATCCCATTTATGTTGGAGATTTTATTTGGTTCTCGTTACGTCCGTGTTAATCGCAATCCTACCCGTAGCGCTTCACTTCTCGCATGCAGATCTGAATGTAAATAACGCTTAGAAATGATCTCTACAGTGCTGTTTAGATGCCCACGAAGAAAGTGTGACGGATATTGACCATTTTGTTCGAGGTCCTTTCCAAGCCTGAATTGATCTTGAGAATGAACCCTTACGGTATGGTTCTAGAAAGGAAGGCGCAGTATCAGTCACACTTTCTTCGTGCACATCTGAATCGCGTCGTAAAGGAAGGTAGGAAAGTGGGAGTGAAATCAGAAAGGGGTGTCGTTGTAGAGGGCTGCTGAGTAATGTCGACCATCTGGCTGACTACCTAGCTGACATCAAATAAAACACGGACGCCTCCCTGTTTCGCCACCGTCTAAACAGCCACCGAGGTCAGACTCGTACCCAGGTGTCCGATACAGTCGTAGAACATCTTAACCTCTGATCCACCGTGGCGGGGCATGTGGCATACTCTGTCACACTTCGCTCCACTTCTCGCAAGCAGAGCTGAATGTTAAAGCAGGCTTAGAAATGACCTCTAATGGCAGGCTCGTCGCCGAAACAGCTTTGATCTTCGCTGTCACCTCCACCGCAGCGCCAACCGTCGATCCAACAGAGCTTACCAGTTGCGAAGCTTCTCTTAGGACCCATGTATCAAAAACGGAGGTTTTGATTGGTCAAAAATCAGATGTTTACGAATACTGGCGTCGCCCACGGCTGTTAAAGGAAACTGCGATATCAATTACAAACTTTCAGATTTTTTTATAAATGCACAACCACCATGCTTAAGGGTTGCAGGAGAAAATTCTTAGAAATAAAAACCGTAGAGGTAATTAAGATGAAAGACATGAAATGAAGTGATTTCCAGAATGCAATGATGGTATCGTGACCCAGGTTGCATGTTGTAGGCCCGGTTGATTGTCGGAGCAGGAACAAGGACGAGGCGGCTGGAAACGGACTTTGAAGTGAGATGGGAAGCTTTTATATACACTATTTACATGGTAGCATTGGTTAGTGCGAGACTGACTAGAGGAACAGCCTCCGTTTTTGGACCCCCGACACACACTTGTCGCCAGTTTTTATAGGGCTGTTTCCCTCTCCCAAGATGAGAGGCAGGCCAGTTTATGAGGGAGTGTCTTTGTCACCTCACTGTCCCGCACTCTCACACACACGAACCAACACTGCTCGCACTCGCTGACGTGCCTCTCTGACTGGTCCTGGTTTGAGAATAAGAAGGTGGTCATCTACACGGCGTAGATGGCGCCAGCAGGTTGTCGCCGCACGTGTTTGCACCTGGGCTGGCTCATCGGTCCCGAAGTCGCCGGGCGGCATTCAACGAGGCAATTTAGCCGGAAGTTGTCCCCGTGGCTCACCACGGGAACCCTTACGGAAATGCCATAACTGGACTTATAAAAAAATCCAGATCAGGTACATCAGGAGTTGGGCAGATATGGTATATTAAAACAGATCTGGGTCAAATAAGGCATATCAGCCGAATTCCTGATTTGGAGTACCAGATAAGGCATATCTGGTTGTATATGCCTGATCTACCCAATTCCTGATTTTGAGTACCAAATAAGGCATATCTGGTCAGATATGCCTTATCTACCCAATTCCTGCTTAAAAGATCTAGCCCACGTGCCATGTAGGTTTTGAACTATAGATCTATATATCTGCATATCAACATAACACTTTATTACAACATGCACAAGAAAATTTCAGTATTCCAGCTAAACTTCCCGCATGCTCAATCATTTGCCAAGGGAAACCTTAATTTCCCCTTTCATTTCAAACCTCACAGGAAAACAGCTTTGAAACCACAGGTTTTCTTTTTCTCCTGCCTATATGGAATCGCTCAAAGACGGGCCTGAATTACGTGGTATACTGAGGGTCAAAGACATGCTTACTCGTTAGTAAATATTGAGATCCTACTCCTTTACGCGCGATACTATAACAAACTAATGAGGTATCTGAACAGAATAATGGACCTACCTGTCTACACGAGAAGCTAAAGTGAAAGACATTAACCTTTTAAATTAGATATTACATTTTTAATCTACTCTTTTACACAGAGAGCTTTAAGCAGTAAATGCTTTTAGTTTGAGCTGGTTTACTTGCGAAGCTAAAGAAAATAGAGAAAGGCTATTGAAATCGAACTAGCTAGACTATTGAAATAGAATTTAAAGGCTTGTCGATACCCGAAAAAGGTACCGGTAAACCATATGGCGATAAACCACACACTGCTGGGACTGCTGCTAATACCTAAACCTTAGCAAAATACATATAGGCTGTCAGGAAGTACTGGTGTTACCTTAAGCAGAGACTGCCGTGCAAAATGAGCGAACGCGCCTAACTCGTGGTTGCTTTTGAAGTTCATAGAGAAAACAAAAAAAATTATGTCCGATGGCATTTTTCATGACAGCGACAGCTCTTCCCCTAAACCAAATCCAGCATGAAGCTACTTACGTAGTGAAAATAATAATAATAATAATAATAATAATAATCAGCCTGATTATAACCACTGCAGGGCAAAGGCCTCTCCCATATTTCTCCACTTAACCCGGTTCTGTGCTAGCTGCATCCACTTGACCCCTGCGAACTTCTTAATCTCATCCGCCCACCTAACTTTCTGCCGCCCCCTGCTACGCTTTCCTTCCCTTGGAATCCAGTTTGTTACCTTCAGCGACCATCGGTTATCCTCTCTTCGCACTACATGTCCTGCCCATGTCCATTTCTTCTTAATTTCCACTAGAATGTCGGTAACTTGAGTTATTTCTCTGACCCAGTCTGCACGCTTTCTATCTCTTAATGTTACCCCTACCATTTTTCGTTCCAGAGCCCTCTGGGTTGTCCTCAACTTAGGTGGAACTCTCTTGGTTAGCCTCCACGTTTCAGCCCCATAGGTGAGTACATCATCATCATCATCAGCCTGATTATACCCACTGCAGGGCGAAGGCCTCTCCCATATTTCTCCACTTAACCCGGTTCTGTGCTAGCTGCATCCACTTGACCCCTGCGAACTTCTTAATCTCATCCGCCCACCTAACTTTCTGCCGCCCCCTGCTACGCTTTCCTTCCCTTGGAATCCAGTTTGTTACCCTCAGCGACCATCGGTTATCCTCTCTTCGCACTACATGTCCTGCCCATGTCCATTTCTTCTTCTTAATTTCTACTAGAATGTCGGTAACTTGAGTTATTTCTCTGACCCACTCTGCACGCTTTCTATCTCTTAATGTTACCCCTACAATTTTTCGTTCCATAGCCCTCTGGGTTGTCCTCAACTTAAGTAGAACTCTAGTAGGTGAGTACAGGCAAGATGCAACTGTTGTATACTTTCCTCTTGAGCGATACCGGTAGGCTGCTAGTCATAATCGGCGAGTGCTTGCCAAATGCGCTCCATCCCAATCTTATTCTTCTTGTTATTTCCTTTTCATGGTCCGAATCTGCGGTTACTACCTGTCCTAAGTAGACATATTCGCCTACTATTTCCAGTATTTCGCTACCAAATGTAAAGTGCTTTCCCGAGGCTGTTGAACATTACCTTAGTCTTCTGCACATTAATGTTCAAGCCTACCTTTCTACTTTTCCTGTCTAAGTCATCAATCATTAGGTCATCAATGCTGGAGCGAAAGAAAAATTAGCAACGAAAGGTGCGAAAAATATCACATACTGGCTATTACCATCTAATTTACTGAGTGGAAAATTAAATTTTATAATCTAATTTACTGAGTGGAAAATTAAATTTCTATAAAAATAATAAAGTGAACAACATCCTGAGGCTGGCAAGTGCTAGCTCTCGACAAGAAGTCTCATGCTCACGGTTTTGGTGATCTGGCGTGAAGATGAGGCGACACGATGAGGGTATGATCCACTGGCAGTTTACACAAAATTCACCCAGGGAAGGAGCTCAAGCGACCATCAGATTCGCTGCCAAGGCTGGCGAGGCAGCTTCCACCTGCAGTGGGACACAGTAATTTCATCTGTGCCAGCGGTCAGACTGAAGCTCGTGTAGGTTTGCTGTCGCATTTTTGTTACATGCACACAGGTAATAGCGAACAGGCGCTGGCACATGCACATACACCAGCATACACAACATGCAGCACGCCCGCCAGCCGCACCGAACTCCGATGTCTGCCACCGAAAAGGAACGAGACACCAAGAAGTGCTGACGCGCACGGAGTTGAAAGGGGGAGGGGAAGGAACCAAATACACACAAACCGAAGAGCTCACGAGGAGATCAAATGCGAGCCCGCAACGCAGCGACCGCCGCTGTCTGAGAGGGAAGAGGGGAACGCCGGGGAGAGGATGTCACGGTTTAGCCAGCGCGGCCCGCGACGCAGCGACCGCCAGCTGTTTCTGAGGATGAGTCACCGTCTAGACAGCGCGGAGGGGGCCGTATACTGAACTGCCATCATTTTCTTGATATTTTGAATCGTTCAACTTAACCGACCATGCTTTGTGCACCGGACTGCCGCCGCATTTTAAATGAAAATTCGAGTTAGTAGGCGGAAAGAGGAGCATGTAGCCACAACCCAGCGTACTCCTGGATTAATGAACACATGGTGTAATAATTATAGTGCAGCGAAATCTGCAGAATAATTGAAACATTAAGAGTTGTAACTATTTTCTAAATTAGATACAATTATGTCAAAACTAAGCATGCAGGTCATGCTGAGTGTAGAAAAATTGAAGCTCGGCCACATCATGCCAGTATTGAATATCTGCAGAAGGTAGACGAAGGACTGTATTGCTAATATACAGTCCCTATAGTGCCTACATAATTAAGGCCCCAATGAGGCTGTATAAAGTCCTGTTAAGCCAGGCATATGGCCCTGGTCTGTCTATATAAGATCATGACGACACCATATATGCCCTTTATCAGGACACATAAGGTCGCGAGGATACCATATATGCCCCTGATCAAGCCATACAAGGTCCTGTTACCCGTTCAGATATGGATTATATGTTGCATGATATCGCCAAATCTGAACCATATAAAGGCAACATTTTGCACATATATGACCTTATCTGGCCTGATTTTCGATTTAATTTTCCCAGATAAGCTCTTATTTGCTGCCTTATATATTTGTATCTGGCAGCATATGTTCCATATCTGGAGCAGATATGGAATTTCCGTAAGAAAAGAAAGGAAAGAATGCACGCCCGCTCTCCATAGCGATGCAGGGCACTTGAAGGAACCGGAAATGGGTCGTTTCTTCTCCTTTTTCTGGTCGTCTACTGGTTGGTGGGACTCCTGGTAAGAATGCACACCCGCTCTCTGTAGCTATGCTCGACACTTCAAGGGACCGGAAATTGGTCGTTCCCTTTTTTTGTCCGTCGTCGAGCATTGTCGCTGTTCTTAAGATCCGACCTGGGTCTCCGCAGCTCGTCCGATCACAATAGCTGTCTCCGCAGCTCGGCCGATCACAATAGCTTATCCGCTGCCAGGCAGAGGCCTCGAAAGGGGTTACATCTGATCGGTGTCCTTCTAAGAGGCCGCATCAGCTGGGCTGGTCTCCGGTTCCCTCTTTTATCCAGAAGTGAGATGCCTGCATGCAAAAGGTCTCACGTAGGGAATTAGTGATGATGTCTGCACAATACCCCCACCCCGGCAAAGCAAGAGCACCGCCCCCTCCTGAGCTGTGCCATTCAACCAATGAACAAGCCTTAAACTATAGGCTGCAGGAGTTCCCTCCCCTTTCTGTCACTCCACGGGCGTCTGGTGGATAGAGCTTGTGACCAAACCTGCACGGGTGATTTAGTCACGCCACTCTTTGCAATTTTGGATCAAATTCTGATAATAAATAAAGACCGCAGCTGCCGTCGCGATCTCCGGACGACGGCTGAGAACATGAATGTCGAGAGAAAAACCTTCATCATGAAACTACACTAGGCATATACTAACCTTGAATGATAAAGTGCTGTTAAAGAAAAACAATTCTGAAAGTAATATGTGCAAGAAAATGCGACCCCTTTGAGCATAAAAGGGTACACTCAGGAGTGCCTGGAAGCTATCACTTTGCCTAGCGGAAAAAGCCTCGGCTGAGGCCGTCAGCATTTCCGTTGTCTTTTCCCTTACGGCAGCGCACTTCAAAATTAAGCTCCTGTAGGGCGAGACTACAGCGCAGCAAATCGCCGTTTTTCAGAGACATGTTCCGGAGCCATGTCAGTGGACAGTGGTCAGTCTCAATTACGAATCGGGAGCTGGCCAAATAGCACTGCAGTTTTTTGCGTAGCGCACACAAAACAAAGGCACTCCTTCTCCGAGGCGCCGTATGCTTCTTTTCGCGTCGTGAGCTTCCGGCTTACGAAGAATATGGGGTGTTCCTCCCCATTCTCATCATGCTGGCTCAGAACAGCCCCCAGGCATGCCCCTCTCACTCGCGTCGCACTGAACAATGAAGCCGCGGTCATAGGAAGGAGCCCTCAGCACGGGGCGACTGGTCAGCGCTCTCTTTAACGCGAGGAAAGCTTGTTCCTTGCTGGCATTCCAGTTCAACTTAACAGGTTCGCCCTTCCTCAAACTGTCCGTGAAAGGACTCGCCATCTCAGAATATACCGGTATATAGTGCTGATAATATCCAGCCAACCCGAGAAAGGCGCGTATGTCGGTGTTTGTTGCGGGCCTCGGATAATCGCGTATGGCAGCGATCTTCGCGTCCAGCGGCCTGCAGTAGCCAGTTAAAATGTTACGCAAGTGACGCTTGTGATCTTCCCATCTATCACAAAATACGGCAATGTCATTGAGGTAGGGTAGCGCGTATGCTTCCGTTCCTGATAACACTCGATCCAACAGCCGCGAGAAGCGAAACGGCGCGTTTTTGAGCCCGAATCTCATGACGCGTGGTCTAAAAAGTGCCGAGGGGTGAGATAAAGGCCGTGTACGGACTTACCCTTTCCGTCAAGGCGACCTGCCAGTAGTCACGGGTCAAGTCGAGAGTTGGTACATACTGGGCCCTTGTAAGGCCGCAGTGAAAAGCGATTCGCACGTGGAGTCGAGCTGGCGGTCGAACCCCCACGCGCCGAGGCCAAGGAGCGAGCGCTGTTTTTTTTTTCTTCTTTTCTCCCCTTTTCACCAGCACGGGCGCGCGGGCGCGCGGGCGCGCGGGAGGCCTGGTTTGTTTCGCCCCGTCGCCCCGAGGCATCGCCAAGAAGTGAACGGCAGACGCATCCTTATCGGCCGGGAACAACAGCAGCACGCTTCAGCGAACCACTTTACGGCCAGCTCGTCCAGCGATGTCCCGCCGTGGCGCCAAGCATGGGTGCAGGGAGACGCCGTTCATGAAGCTTTTTGCACTGCCACAAGCGCTCACTAAATGTCCTGCAGAAGGCGACAATAGGCGCGACCCTTGGCCCTCCCAAGTAGGCAATCAGCCCAGCGGCTTCCCGCTGTGTCGCGAGACATTGGGTCCGAGCAACGGCGACTGTACACTGCTCTGGGACAGTGCCCCCCCCCCTTTCCTCGAACGGGACGGCAGGGTGGCCTAGTCTCCAGATCTCCCGCGGCGTTTCTTTCACAAAGGCGCCCGCTGCAAGGTCGCGTCGCAAACACGCTGAGGAGGGGAGGCAAAGACAGGCGCCCTGTGAGAGGGTTTGGGAAACAGCAAGTGGAAATAGTGTGCGTTTGAATGTCGTATTTTTATTTGACGTAATTAAGGACCTGGGTCTGAGATTATTCCCAAACCACTGGGGTTGTGACATGTTTTTAAATAATTTGATTGGCTGCTTCATTTTCGGGGCGGATCACCTAAGGTGACCGCCCTTGGGTCTTTGTTGATGTCTGGTATCAAAAAGCGGTCCTCGGACTGTGTTCGACAGTCAAGATTGAGGCTCCGTGCTTAGCACGTATTTACACCCACTAGGCTTTAACCGGAACGCTCGGTAGGAAAGTAAGGGCCTGTAAAGTGACTTCTCTTTGTGAGAGTCTTCATTTTCTTTTAAGTTACAGTTGTCTGTGCGACTTGTTGCTGTATCTTTGCCTATGTATACTATTTTGCTTTTGTAAATATATATCTCCTCCTGACCATCATCAGATCATCGTCTACTGCTCCTATACCTGCCGAAGACAGCTAAACATCACTGCCCTGTGTGGAAAACCAGTTTCCTCCCCCTTCGCCGCGACCGACCACCACCACCCCAACGAGCTTCATGGCAGCGCCGACTGGGAGAGGAGGTAAATACCTCCCCTTGGGGGAAGGAGACCAGCGATGGGTGCGCCACCAAGACGTCTACGCTGGTTCCCGCGAGAAGACGAGAGGAAAGCTTCTGGATCCAGCCGGCAGCGAGAGCGGTCGTCTCCCGCCGCCTCTCCCGGCAAATGCCGGCCGGGGGATAGCGGGCACGGAGTACGCAGCGCACACGGGAGGACCCGTCGTGCACGACCGCCCATCTTCTGGTTCCCAACGGCGAAGCGACCGGTAAATACCACACGCTCTCGCCGCCTCCCGCGGCAAACGCCGTGGTATGGCTTCGTCGGAATAATGCGGCGCGCACGGGAGATCCCGGCCGCCATATTCACGGCGCGTTCAAATGCCCGCCGCCGAAGTCGCACCCCCATTCCCCAGCCGGTGAGTCAAAAGTCCTTCTTACGTAGCCTTGCCCTTCCAAGGAAAGCCTTGTTGATGTATAGCTAGCCGGCATGTTCTGTATTATTTGCAAGTGCAATAAATAGCATTCGAGTGTTAACACTGTGTTGTCCCTGTCCTTTGTCCCCTTTGTTCCCCTCCGCGGGTCGCTAGCGAGGACGCTGCACCTGCGGAGTAGGAGCGGGGCGGAAGACCGTTCCCCCTTTAACCCCCACAATGGCGCCTCAACGTGGTTCTCTCGTGCAGAAGCACTTGAGCTAGTTACGCCTCTCTAGGGACAAAGGACGAGAGTCAGTTCGCGGCCCGGAGTGCCTGCCCGGACTTTTAACATGAGGCCTGAACCGACATCGCTATGCTAGCAAGGCTAATATGCTTTCTTGACGGCGAGGTGGGAGGAGTTTCAGCGAGAACAAATGGTCGTGCATGTATTTGTGTGTGTGTGGAGCACTTTTATTCGTGTGTGTGTGTGCGTGTGTGTTTGTGTACCGAGACCTTAGAGAGGTACAGCCACGAGGTCCGTACATGGAGCACGAGACCGAGCCGTCCACGGAGAACAGCACGCCGGAAGCGAGTGAGTGCCTCAGCGTGGACGGTCGCCCTACTTTTCTTGTATATAGTTGTAAATATTTCCTCTTCTGTCTCTTTGGCTCTGGGAGCCAGGTGCCGCAATCGGCTGACTGGTATTGCAGCCGTGATTGCCGGCAAGCACCGGGGCGCTCCGACACCGCTGGACGCGGTGGGCGCCGTTCGCTCAGACGTTGCGTTTAGATGGCAGCGAGCGAGTAGGGCCACCCTGGGTTCCTTGGCGGAGATGCACAGCCTCGCGGCGCTGCGTTCTGGCTATTGTCCTTAGCGCTAGAGTGAGTAGGCTTAAGGCTCTTTTTGGGAGCTGCCTGTCGCACGTCGGAGGACAGTCTAACCGTGGCATACAGCATGCGCGAAAGCGTTTTGCTTGTTTTATATTGACCTCGCTGTAGCCGAACATCTCGCTGAATTAGAGAAAGCTAACTTCGTTCAAATGAACTTGGTATTTTTGGGCTGAGAAGGCGAATCGGAAATTTCGTGGAACCAGATTATTATGCCGGCAAACGAACCGCGGATGCCCGTGCTTCGTTCGGATTAACGGAACGCAGTGCGGTGCCGGATAAAATTGTTTGGCACTCGCATTGGCCCACATTTTACCAAATCGTCATTTTGCTCAATTTAGTCAACCTTTTTGGAGATCCGGAGGGTTGCGCAGATATCAAGTGAAGCCGCCTGGACCTGCCGCCATTGTTTACGGTCCTGCCTGCTGCCCTGCGGCCGTGAATCACCGAAGCTTGGAGTCTCACGGAACCAGTCCGGCTTGACGGGAGAGAAGGCCAACCCTTACCTGCCAACAAAGGCGCGCCAGCGGGAACAACACCCTCCCGTCACGCTGGCTTCTGGGACCTGCCGTTGGACAGCGGGGGCCCCTGCACCTTCCCGCGCGTCGGATGAAACCAACGTTTGGATCGCCCGGCTAAGCCTGGTGTTTACCTCCCGGATGGCGTTCAAGGAGCAGCTCTCGACAACCATAGGTGAACATTTAAGGAGGGAGGGATATGGAAAACCAGTTTCCTCCCCCTTCGCCTTGACCGACCACCACCACCCCAACGAGCTTCATGGCAGCGCCGGCTGGGAGAGGAGGTAAATACCTCCCCTTGGGGGAAGGAGACCAGCGATGGGTGCGCCACCAAGACGTCTACGCGGGTTCCCGCGAGAAGACGAGAGGGAGATTCTGGATCCAGCCGGCAACGAGAGCGGTCGCCTCCCGCCGCCTCTCCCGGCAAATGCCGGGGGATAGCGGGCACGGAGTACGCTGCGCACACGGGAGGACCCGTCGTGCACGACCACCCATCTTCTGGTTCCCAACGGCGAAGCGACCGGTAAATACCGCACGCTCTCGCCGCCTCCCGCGGCAAACGCCGTGGTATGGCTTCGTCCGAAGAATGCGGCGCGCACGGGAGATCGCGGCCGCCATATTCACGGCGCGTTCAAATGTCCGCCACCGAAGTCGCACCCCCATTCCCCAGCCGGTGAGTCAAAAGTCCTTTTTACGTAGTCTTGCCCTTCCCAGGAAAACATTGTTGATGTATAGCTAGCCGGCATGCTCTGTATTATTTGCAAGTGCAATAAATAGCATTCGAGTATAACTATGTGTCATCCCCGTCCTTTGTCCCTTTGTTCCCCTCCGCGGGTCGCTAGCGAGGACGCTGCACCTGCGGAGTAGGAGCGGGGCGGAAGACCGTCCCCCTCTTAAACCCCACACCTGCTCACCGTTTCCACCCTCTCCTCTATGTTAGGAATAGGGTAAAGTGACGGCATTTAACCTTCGGTAGTCAATGCAGGGCCGTGGCTCTTTTACGGGCACTTCTACTAGCATGATAGGGGACGTGTATTCGCTTTCCTCCGGCACAATAATACCGAGATTAAGCATGCGTCTTATCTTGTTAATAAGAATCTCTTTCTGCCTCGGCGATACGCGATACGGTCTGCAGTGAATAGGCTCCTAAGAAGCGAGCTGAATGTCATGCTCTACTAAGGGTATTTTTCCCGGCGTATCCGTGAACAATGTCCTTGAAGTCTAAAGTAGCCCACTTGAGGTCCTCCTTTTGTGGCTCGTTGATATCTGAATCACCACGTATCCTCTCGAGAACTCCAGTGAAAGAGGTTGTACCCCTACCGGGAAATACAAAATCGGTCTCTGCCTCTACGGGTGCATTCAGGGCTAGCTGGACGACCGCCTCCCTTGTCGATAGGGCTTCATGAGAATGCAGCGGTAAATTTTTACCTCTTTTCGTCTACCTGGTATCTTTACCGCATAGTTGGTGTCAGAAATTTTATCCACAATCTCTGCTGGTCCCTCCCACTTCACATCAAGCTTGTTTGCTTTGGATGTGGCGAGCAGCACTACCTTGTCTCCTGCCGAAAATGATCGCTGCCGCGCGCCATGGTCGTAGTATACAGTTTGGCTTACTGCTCGGCCAGATCTCAAGTTAGCTTCGACAAGCTCTCTGCATCACTATGAAGCCGATCCAGCAGCTTAAGTACATATTCGTCGCCCAGGCCCTCCCAGGATTCGCGCAGCATGCGAAGGGGTGACCTGAGTGACCGGCGTATACCAGTTCAGCTGGAATAAACCCAGTGGCTTTATGCGGTACGGGCGCAGCGCTGACATAGAAGCCGGCAAACACGCTTCCCAGTCTCAGCGATGTTCGTAGCACAATACCCTGTGGACTCTTTTGAGCACCGAATGCCACGCCTCTACTCTGTTACTCTGAAGATGTCTTACAGAGCTGTGCAGTATGCGAATCCCGCATTTCTCTATAAAGCTGCTAGGAAGCGCACTCGTAAAAACACTGTCTTTGTCGCTTTGTAGCTCGGTGGGGAAATCCACCCTAGATAACACCTGCAATAGACCGTCTACAATTCCTACCAAGTTCAGGTCCTTCAAGGGAATCGCCTCAGGAAGCTTCGTCTCTTGGCAGATGATCGTTAGGATGTAGCGATAGCCCGAAGCGGTCACAGGTAGTGGACCGACAACATCCACCACAAGGCGCCACAACGGCTCGCTGATCAGTGGCACAAGTTTCAGAGGTGCCTTCTGTTTATCTTGTGGTTTTTCCCACCCTTTGACAAGTGTCACATATCTGTAAAAACCTCTCAACATCCTTAAAACACCCTGGCCAATAAAATTCTCTCAACAGCACAGCCTTTGTTTTCTTGATGCCGAGATGAACGGACCAGCCGCTTCCGTGACACAGCTTTAGGATACTTATTCTATATTTTGTGGCACCACTAGCTGGTCGTAGTGCACTACTTTGGCGTCTTTGTACCGCCTGTAGATTATTCCTGCGCGCTTCTTCAGAACGATTTTCCTTCTCGCCAATCCTTCACTAACCTGACACTTGAAATTTTCGAGAGTGTCATCGCACACCTGTTCAGCCGCTATGTCCTTTAGGTGCACCCTCATAAGCTCAGGTAAGCCGTCCTATTGGGGAGGAAATATAGAGGAATATAAATTCCTCACTGGACTCGCTAGGCGGCGCAGAAGGCGTCACATTCTCGAAAGGAATCGCCGCGGCATCTACGTCAGGTCTTCCCTCACCAAATGCATGGTGTTCACCTACATCCGAATAATCTAACTGGATTGCGATTTCGCCGACTTTAGAACGCGTAAGCGCGTGCACGGAACGATCCCCATAGCTCAAGCCCCTTTTCTTTAGTTGGTCCTCTGAGCAGTTAGAAAAGAGATAAGGGCCCTGCTCTGGCAAAATCACTGACACTGCCGCCTCTGTGTGCATACTCCATCCAAACTGGCACTCAAGTTTGACGCGTGCAACAGGCAGGCAAACGCTGTCTTCCTGCACCACCTGTCTGACTCACGCGCACTCGCCCGTGAAATCCTGTGGGTAAACGAGCGCGGTGTGCACCACATCCATTGTGGTGGCGGAGTCGCACAGCACATGACAATATTTCCCATTGACGGTCATTTCACGCATGTACGGCGCTAGCAAGCGCATGTTTTCCTAATCTAGGGTGGTGAGCGGAAAACCTTTTCCCTTCGACAGCCGCTCGCGATGTTCCCGGGCTCGTTACACCGAAAGCATACTGCTAGTTTCCTGGCCTCAAAAATTTTAGCACGGTCTTTCTCCTCAACATCGTTTCTCAAGGCTGCGCTGTTTTCGCGGTCCCCGTCTTTTGTCCCTTTCTCTCCCCGCGTAGCGGGTACTCGGCTCTCGTTCCGTGATGGATGCCTCACGAAATCTTTGTGAGGCTTTGCGCCTGCCCGCATGCCCTCTCTCCCTCCTTCGCGCCTGACCAGAAACTCTTCTGCGAGTTCGGCGGCGCATTCCAAGTTTTTCTTTTCGGGTCTACCTTGCACCCACAGCATCGCTTCCTCATTCAGATAATTCTAAAATTGCTCTAAACATATCTCAACGACGACCTTTTAACGCTCGTCATAGGCCTCGGCGGACTTGAGCCATTCGACAGGATTTGCCCTGAGATTGTAAGCTAAAATCCGGAAAAGATTCAGAAGGCCGTTTCACTGCTTTTCTGAACCCCGGACGGGAAGCTTCGGCTAAGAGGCGGTACTTCTTAAGCAAAGTTGCTTTTACCTTATCGTAACCGTCCGCCTCCTCTTTGGTAAGCCGAGCCAGCACGTCGACCGCCTCGTACGGCAAAACTGTCAAGAGGTGGAACTAGTAATTTCTTTTTTCTCGCATATGCGCTCGAAGTTGATAAAGAATTGCCACGTATCCTCACCAATTGTGAAAGGCGACTACTAGTGTTTCATTTTATGCGGCTTAGATGTCTGACGGCTCCCAACAGCAGCCCTGTCCACTTTCGCCACCTCTGCCTGTGCCTCACCTCCAATCGCTTGTTCTCTAGCTCCATTTCCTTTTTCTTTTTACGTTCCTCAATTTGCTCTTTTCAGTTTCGCTCCTTCTCCTGCGCCTTGCGGTTCATCACCTCTCAGCATTCCACAATATCATGGTCTTCATAACCGTTGCTTGCAATCACGCTGACAATGTGCTGCATTTTTTTCGATTTCCCACAATCAATCCCCAATACCTGACATATCAAAGATAACTCCGTTATTCGCAGCTTTCTCCAGTCCATGACTGGCCATATTTGTGATCACAAATCTCTCAGACGTACGTTCATTTAAAGCAATGTTCAACTTCGAACAGACTACAACCAACTTTCCTTACCAGGAAGAACACCCTATGTTACGCCTGGCAAAACTAAAGGAGAGAAGGCGACACACTCGCCAAACAGAAGCAAGGACACCACGCAGAACGTCCCACAGCTGCCATTAAGTTGCCGTGACTCAGTTTGCGTGTTGTAGGTACCAGTTGGTTGTCGGAGCAGGAACAAAGACGAGGCGGCTGGAAACGGACTTTGAACTGAGATGGGGAACTTTTATATACAGTATTTACATGGTAGCGTTGGTTAGTGGTAAACTGACTAGAGGAACAGAGTCCGTTTTCGGACCACAGACACACACTTGTCGCCAGTTTTTATAGGGCTGTTTTCCTCTTCCTCAGATGAGAGCCAGGTCAGTTTATGAGGAAGTGTATTTGTCACCTCAGTCTCCCGCACTCTCACACACACGAACCAACGCTGCTCGCACTTGTTGATATGCTCCTCTGACTGGTCCTGGCTTAAGGGTGAGGAGGTGGTCGTTTAGACGGCGTAGATGGCGTTAGCCGGTTATCGCCGCGCGTGTTTGCACCTGGGCTGGCTCATCAGTCCCGACGTCGCCGGGCGGCATTCAACAAGGCAATTTAGCCGGAAGCTTTCACCCTGGCCAAACACGGGAAGAAAGGAAAGAATGCATGCCCACTCTCCGTAGCGATGCTCGACATTTGAAGGGACCGGAAGTTGGTCGTTTCCTTTCTTTTTTTTCCGGTGTTCTACTTGTTGGCGGGATCCCTGGCAAGAATGCAGGCCCGCTGTCCCTAGCGATGCTCGACACCTGAAGGGACCGGAAATTGGTCGTTTCCTCTCCTTTGTCCGTCGTCGAACATCGTCGACGTTCTTAAGATCCGAAGCGGGTCTCCGCAGCTCGTCCGATCACAATAGCTATCTCCGCAGCTCGACCGATCACAATAATGGCAATAACAGAAAACTTCTATTGACCGCTTACAGATGGCACAGCAATTCATAAGCAACAGAAAACTGCGCACAGAGAGCGGTAACGTTTTGAAGCGGAGCTTCGCAACTGGTATGATCTGTATCCGACCATGTCTATCATGTGGGTCCCCCTGTGACTTGCCGCAGAAAGGAGCTGGGTAGCGGCATCCATATGCTATTGCATACTTACCCCTCACTAGCAAGGAACGCGATCGAGTGAACGCTTTACTCCGCACTTGCACAAAAACAGGCCTGCGCTTTCCATCCAGCACTCAACACTCCGCTTACTTGATCCCATAATACGTATGAAGAACTCCGTGTAGCCACGCTGACAGCCCAGACGGCGCGCCTTTCGCGTGCACCAGCAGGTCGCACACTGCTCTCTTCTCTACATATCCCCAACAGGACTACCATCTAAATGCATCCCATTACTTCCTGCAATCACTCCAAAATGTTGGTACCCCTCCTAAAAACATGAACCCAGCCATATGGAGAAGGCCCCAGTGTAGCATATGTAACCGCGGCCATTTATGCAAACACCCATCGTAAGGTACTAAATATCATACAAAACTTCTCTCTTCCTGCTCAATTCCCACTGATTCTACAACAGAGGCGGAGGAGGCAGCCATTGCGCTAGCGACGACATCCACACCCGCCGCGAAAATGATTTCGGAATCGAAAACAGCTATCCTAACTTTGCCAATGGTTTAGTGTCCCCAAAGCCCACCGCCTTTTTCGTTTTTGGCAGCCCCGACAATCTGTCACCCTTATTTGGACATCCGCGCATGCGGGCCTTCCCGTAATGAGGAGGCTCACTCCCTGGCCCGAGGTCTCACTTTCCAGCTGGGGACGAACAGTCTTCATCAGATGCCGGGGAGTGCCTGCTGTCCTTTCGTGACATCCTTACCTACCACCGCGAAAATAGGAGGACTTACGCACCGACTGTCGCGAATCTCACAATAACACAAGCTCCCTTTGGCGCTAGCTACAAACGCGCACAGCCCCATATCCCATCCTTTTCCACGCCCGCTGTCCTGAGCAGTTTTCTTCTTCCTGCAAGTTCTGTGGCAAACTTGGTCACTTTCTACACATATTACTCACCTGCCCCTCATTCTCTCATCGTCTTTCACCACAGGGGGCCCTAAATTACTGGGAGAAACTACTCACCAGTACCTCCTATAAGGACCAGCGCAAGATCATTACATGCGCTCTCGCTCGGATAGCCCTTCAAGGGCTTTCCTTTGCTTTGTAAGAAAGCCCTCCGTACATAGAGGGGACTCTCAAATGCCATATAGAGAGCTACGCCCCCCCCCCCCCCCCATCCCTCTGTAATATTAGCAGTAAATGTTTCTACCACCAGCAGCAGATACACGCGCCGGCGCGGAGAGAATGGTAGTTTCCGCACTGCGCGTTTCGCGCCGCCGCGGAAAGCTGACCAAGGGAAGCGGGAAAGCGTCTGCCGGCATCGCATGCGCAGGACAGGAAGGTGCTTTTTTGTATAGAACGCCACTGTACGTTCATGCTTTCAACGGAAAACTGGCTGTGTTCGATGCAACGCTTGGTCCCACGCAGCCGAAGCTTTCGCTCCATGTTCGCTTCAACAGCGTTAAACTGAACTACATGATACCCGCGCACTGTTTGATACTGCGCATGCGTTATTACTGTACCTCAGTATAAGTCATATCGATATTACATTTATAACCGCTAGCTCCTAGAGCAGCCATGCTAGAGCGGCTTTGCTGAGTGCGTTTTTTGCCGATGGTAGCCTGTCCGGAGCCAGGCACCGTAAGCAGCCTTGAGGGCGTCACAGGTCTCAACGCCACATTGCTAATTTGCTCTTCTTGGGGATAGAGGACCGGACTTGGCCATTACCTGATCATGTAGTAGCCAATTACTTCACGAAAGTGTCCAAATCCTATTCTGGTGGAGGAGATCATTCTCGGATGTGGCCACCGGTATTAATGCCGCACGCAGGAACTTGTTATTTATTCTATCGACACTCGGATATCTCTTAACCGGAAAAACAATTGCGGTGGGACCATGAGTCGATGTGCACGTATGGCGGTAATATGACATCGCCGCATTTTTTCTACGGTACCAGCTGAAAAGAGAGGACTCGTACCATTCGGTAAACTTCTATGACGAAGGCGAATAAGGCAGACTGCTTCTATAACAAGATCACAGCCTGCGTTACTCAACCGCCGGGATATGCGGGTAGTGATGGATGCAGTCCCATGCGTCCTGAACACGGAGGCTCCTTCCGCGCAAGTGGTCGCGAAGTCAAGAATTGAGCGAGTGGTGCAAGGTGATGTTTACTGAAGGAAGTGAAAACAGTAACGAACGGAACCCGTGTCTCCGGAATCCTGCTCCATTTGAATTCCCTCATTTATTGGATAAGTTGTCTCATTGCTACTTCGCTCTTATGCGTATTTACTCACGTAATGAACGCAGTGTGTGCCCGAAAAACCGAAGCAGAATTGGTGGATGAGTTTATTATGTGGACTAAAGTGTACAAAATCTTTTTCAGGATGACCAAAAAATGTAATGCAAAAATGCATTAGCTTACCTTTCGTAGTGAATTACGCGTGCACTATATGCAAACAACTTTTTATTACACTTCACTTATCTTCGTTTCTCTATACCTCAGTCTTCGTCAAAATCGCTAGACCCGTTATTTAAATCGCTTGCCACTTCGGCGCCGTGCTCCAATGACTGCTCATCATCGCTGCCATCTAGCGCATTTGCGGTTCCAGTCTTTTGAAGCTCTTTGAGATCAGGTCAGCTGGCAGCGAGTGCCATACATTCAATATCCAGGAGCATACCAGCTCGATGGACGGCCTCCTAATATTGCCGGTCGGCGTCAGAGTGCGCCCTTCCTGAGCCATCCAGTCTGTGTACAAGGGGCGCACACTGTCTTTAAATGACTTATACACACAAACTTAAAGGGGCTGCAGCACACAAGTGAGTCCATCCGGAATGATGGCGATCTCCATGCGCAACTCATTTAGCTCCCGGCGTACGTTCTCTCACAAGTGGCTGTGAAAACTGTGGAAGACATGGAGACGGAGCAGCAGGGCGCTAGGTCGCCATCCCGAGACAGCCCGGACCCCATCAGCGGTTAGGTCGGCCGACATCCATCCCTTGTCACGGGCTCGTACGTGTATGCCGGTTGGGAAGTTCGCCTTCGGCAGTTTTCCATTTAAAGATAACGTAGAGTGGCAACTTCCTGACGTCTGCCGTGATAGCCAGCATTCCCGCGAAACGCTGCTTCTCTGCGCGTGTAGTTTAGACGAGCACGCTACGGACTCCTCTTTCATTGATCGTCCGGCTCATCGGCATGTCGAAGGTGATGGGTTTCTGATCGGCGTTGCCGATTTGCGAGACGAGGAAGTCTCGGTCCCACCGTAGGCATATCACATACTTCTGAACTTCCTCTACCTCCTCTTCGTAGCAAGGAGGCAGTCGCTGACAAAACGATGTGCGCCTCCTCAAGCAGTATACTGCCAGGGGGCGCTCGCAGCGAAAGACGTTGAAGTGGCGCTCGGAGAAAAAGGACGAAGTGAATCGGCTCCGGACTAGAAGGACGTACCTAAAGCTTGGACCTTATAATTCCACCTGCACCGGCTCTGATAGCCTAGCCCTAGTCGCCAATATCGTGACAAATCTGGTGGAGGTCAGGTCTGATGTCCCGTACCCCTCCGCTAAGCAGGAGTGCTGGTCATATATTCGAAGAAACGCCTGTTCACCGCACCAGCCGCAGGCAACGAGGCCTACCACCTGAGTTTTCCCCATCGGCTATGACTACCGGCAGCCACGACGTCGTCGCAATGCCTGGAGCGGCCCCTACTTACGTGACGATTCAGAACCCCCGCGTCCCAAAGACCTTTCACGGGGACACCTATGAAGACGTCGACGACTGGTTGCAGCACTACGAAAGGGTAGCTACCTTCAAACTCTGGGATGACGCCGCCCGGCTTCGCAACGTGTACTTCAGCCTTGAAGATGGCGCTCGGACATGGTTCGAGAACCATGAAGACCAGCTGTCATCCTGGAGTGAGTTCAAGCGTCATCTTGCGGCTGCTTACGGTAGCTCAGATCGCCGCGAACGGGCCGAACGCGCTCTCCAATCTCGGGTCCAAATGCCCAACGAGACGGTCGCGGCATATATCGAAGACATGACACGCCTCT
Organism: Amblyomma maculatum; assembly: GCF_055883805.1. Classification (NCBI taxonomy): domain Eukaryota; kingdom Metazoa; phylum Arthropoda; class Arachnida; order Ixodida; family Ixodidae; genus Amblyomma; species Amblyomma maculatum. The sequence continues at coordinate 213,056,470 of NC_139345.1, read as the reverse complement.
TCAAGCGGGCAGACCCTACAATGTCCGAGGACAAAAAGCTGCGCTACCTTATGCTTGGCGTTAAAGAGCAGCTTTTTGCTGGCCTGGTGCGCAGCCCACCGAAAACTGTCGCCGAATTCCTTGCGGAAACATCCACAATAGAAAGAGTGCTTCAGCAGCGAGCTTCGGCACAGAATCGTACCGTCCACGCCACCTCCGTCTCTGCCGAGTTACCATCGCATGGCATGGACGCATCGGCGCTACGTGAGCTCGTACGTTCGATTGTGCGCGACGAACTCAGGCTGCTGTATGGCGCACATCAACCAGCTTCTACCTCCATTGCGAGCGTTGTCCGCGACGAAGTGCAGCAAGCGCTCCGGCCTCCGTTTCCAAGCGGTGAACCTCACCCTGCTCCTCCCCTTACGCCACCTGAGTGCCACCGTCCCACATACGCCGAGGTGCTACAATACTCGCCACCCCAGTCGCCGACCCTAATTCCTGCTAACGTAGCTGCACCAACAACACCGGCCCCCGTGACCCAGTACGTAACGGATTCCCGACAGTCTAGACGGAAAGCAGACGAGTGGCGTACCCCCGACCGACGGCCTTTATGCTTTCACTGCGGTGAACCAGGACATGTCTATCGGCGCTGTCCCTACCGTCGACTGGACCTCGAAGGTTTTTCCGCCGATTCTCCGCGGCCTCGCTACGGCGAACGGCCCCGAGCCGTTGAAGATTTCCTCAATGACCAGCGCCGTGGTGTTCCGTCTCGTCTGCGGCAATCTCGATCACCATCGCCCAGGGCTCGCCCTTCGCCATCTGCTGCGAGGTCCTCATGGGCAGCGCAGGGCCGATCGCCCAGCCCCCAGCGGGAAAACTGTAACCAGCGACCTTCGGGGGTAGGCTCGCTGGACATCGCTGCGCGGGAGACCCCCCATCGACGCGGACACGGAAACTCTACGAATCGACTTTGGAAAAGTCCGCGGTTGCCGATTATAACGCTACCTCGACGCCACCACGACGCACCCGCAACGACGACGAATTGCCGGTGGAACCGACGACGCACCAACGCACCCACAACAACGACGAATTGCCGGAGAAACAGACAACGCAACAATGCACCCGCAACAACGACGAATTGCCGGTGAAACAGACGACGCAACAACGCACCCGCAACAACGACGCATTGCCAGTGGAACAGATGACACGACAATGCACCCGCAACGACGAAGAATTGCCGGTGGAACGGACACCGCAACAACGCGCCTGCAACAACGACGAATTGCAGGTGAAGCATACCGCGTACACCGACGCAGAGCACTCAAACACTCAGAAGCCTGATATTCGCGAGAAGCTGTCGTTGGACATACCAGTAATAGTGGATGGTCGCCATGTTCGAGCTTTGTTGGATACTGGCGCTGATTAATCTATTTTGAGCAGCCAGTTTGCCGCGATTCTCAAGAAGGTTTTGACTCCGTGGGCTGGCACAAACGTTCGCACTGCGGGTGGTCATCTGGTTACTCCTCTAGGCATGTGCACGGCCAGGGTTCAAATTCAAGAGTCGACATTTGTGGTAAGCTGCCTCGTTCTGAAAAGCTGCTCACGTGACCTAATTCTGGGCGTAGATTTTCTTCGTGAATATGGCGCAATTATTGACCTCCGGGATTTTAAGGTCTCGTTTTCAACTGAGAAAGCAGTGTACCTCAGCAGTACACAGCGACCACTCAATGTGCTTCGAGTTTATGCGGACAGTGTCACGCTGCCACCCCGAACCAGCACCTTCGTTAATGTCAAATGCAATGCACTTCACGATGGTGATGCAATAGCCGAAACTAACCTCTCGTTACTGTTGACGCAGGGAGTCTGCGTGGCTCGCAGTTTGATCCATCTTAACTGTGGCCAGTCCAAGGTACTTGTTACCAATTTTTCGCACGAGTATCGACACCTTTTTCGGAATACTTCCGTAGCTTTCGCGGAACGCATATCTGAAGTCTCCGAGTGCTTGTCCACAGAAACCGTGCCACCGTCCACATCCCTCGACAACCTCGATATTAGCTCAGAGCTATCGGCGAGCCAGCGTGAACAGCTGTTTTCATTGTTACTTGAATTCAGAGAGTGTTTTGCATCATCGTCAAAAGTGCATCAGACTCCCATTGCCAAGCACCAGATCGTGACGTTCGATGATGTCCGCCCAATTCACCAGCACCCCTACCGCGTCTCTTCGACCGAGCGCGAAGTTATTAAGTCACAAGTTAAACAAATGCTCGAAGATGATGTTATCCAGCCTTCAAATAGCCCATGGTCCTCCCCAGTCGTTCTAGTTAAAAAGAAAGACGGCACGTTACGTATTTGCGTCGATTACCGCAAGCTGAACGCCGTAACCAAGAAGGATGTATACCCCTTGCCGCGGATTGACGACTCTCTCGACCGCCTTCGGCGTGCGAAGTACTTTTCGTCAATCGATCTAAAAAGTGGCTATTGGCAGATTGAGGTAGATGAGCGAGATCGTGAAAAAACGGCCTTTGTCACACCCGACGGACTTTACGAATTTAAAGTTCTACCTTTCGGACTTTGTTCCGCGCCGGCCACATTTCAGCGGATGATGGACACTGTCCTCGCCGGGCTTAAATGGCAGTGTTGCCTAGTCTACCTAGATGACGTGGTGGTCTTCGCAGAATCGTTTTCACAACATCTTAAACGCCTGCGGTCAGTACTCGAAGCCCTTCGATCCGCTAACTTGACGCTTAAGCCACAGAAATGTCACTTTGGCTACCAAGAGCTTAAATTCCTCGGTCATGTCGTAAGCGCTGCCGGCGTGAAGCCCGACCCTGACAAGCTTACTGCTGTTGCGAAATTTCCGATTCCACGTGACAAGAAAGCTGTTCGCAGATTTCTCGGCTTGTGCAGTTATTACCGCCGTTTTATCGATAACTTCGCTGATCTTGCTGAACCGCTGACTCGGCTCACCCGGGGAGACACCCCTTTTGTATGGAGTCACAAGCCAGAAGCTGCTTTTGCACAGCTGCGTCTCAGTCTCCAATCGCTACCTGTTTCAGCCCATTTCGATGAGCAAGGTGAGGCAAAACTACCCACCGAGGCTAGTAACGGCCTTGGAGCGGTTCTTGTGCAACGTCAAGAGGGCGTTGAACGAGTCATTGCCTATGCCAGCCGTACTTTATCGCGCGCCAAGATGAACTATTCAACGACTGAAAAGGAAAGCCTGGCTATTATTTGGGCTGCTGCGACATGTCGCCCCTACCTTTATGGTCGCCCATTTAAAGTGGTCACTGACCACCATTCCTTGTGTTGGCTGGCCAACCTGCGTGACCCATGCGGCCGCCTGGCGCGATGGAGCCTTCGCCTACAGGAGTTTGACCTTACTATAGTCTGCAAGTCCGGACATAAACATGAAGATGCTGACGCGCTCTCTCGTGCGCCCGTCGAGCTCGCTTCACCACATACGGGTGACTCTGGCAGTTTTCTCGGAGCTGTTGATCCTTCAGACATGTCTCATCAGCAGCGTGCTGATCCAGAGTTGCGAGCCCTGATCGATTATTTAGAAGGTCAGCCAGCCACAATACCTAAGTGCTTTTCTCGGAGCCTCTCAACTTTCTGCCTGAGAAGTGGTGTACTCTATAAGCACAGCTCTAGATCCGATTCGAGAACCTACCTCCTCGTGGTACCCGCAGCTCTGCGAGAGGAAATGCTTTCCGCGTGCCACGATGAACCAACTTCTGGTCACTTGGGCTATACTCGCACACTTGCTAGAATACGAAAAACATTCTACTGGCCTAACCTTGCAACTGTCGTTAAGCGCTATGTTAAGAGCTGTCGGCAATGTCAGCGTCGGAAGGTTCCGCAATCAAAGCCTGCAGGCCTTCTCGTGCCCATAATACCACCACGCGCACCGTTTGAACAAGTCGGCATGGACCTTCTCGGTCCTTTCCCTCGATCCTCCGGGGGCAACCGCTGGATAATCATCGCCACAGACTACCTGACTCGATATGCCGAGACCAAAGCGTTACCTAGTGGTACAGCATCGGAGGCTGCCCATTTCTTTGTACACCAGATCATGCTGCGGCACGGTGCTCCGACCTGTATTATTACTGACAGAGGGACTGCCTTTACTTCACAAATGATGGCCGAAGTTTTTCATCTCAGCGGTACGGCGCATCGAAAAGCTACTGCTTACCATCCGCAGACCAATGGGCTGACTGAAAGGCTTAATAAGACCATTGCGGACATGCTGGCGATGTATGTCGACGCCCAGCACAAGACTTGGGATGCTATCCTACCATATGTGACATTCGCGTACAATACGGCAGTCCAAGAGACGACACGCTTCACGCCGTTTCGCCTAGTTTACGGCAGAGAGGTTCGGACGATGCTGGACGCAATGCTCCCTTGCGAAACAGATACCGAGCTTTCTACTGACGCCGAACACTTTGCCCAACATGCTGAGCAAGCACGCCAACTAGCACGCGTCCACATCGCCCAGCAACAGGACAAGGATTCACGCCGGTACAACCTCCGCCACAAACAAGCTTCCTACAACACCGGGGACCAGGTGTGGGTGTGGACTCCTGTTCGACGCCGTGGCCTATCAGAAAAGCTGATTTGCCGTTACTTCGGACCATATAAAGTCTTGCGGCGCCTCAGCGACGTTAACTATGAGGTCCTCCCAGATGGCCCAGAGCAGAGAGGCCGTCGGCTACCTCGTCCAGAGACAGTTCATGTCCTACGCATGAAGCCGTATTTTACGCGGTAACTGAAAGACGGCATCTGCAAACTTTTTTTTTTTCGTTTGCTTTTGTCCACCTGTGTGCACGTGTGCCGTGTGCGTCACGCTTAAGGAGGGAGGAATGCCAGGGGGCGCTCGCAGCGAAAGACGTTGAAATGGCGCTCGGAGAAAAAGGACGAAGTGAATCGGCTCCGGACTAGAAGGACGTACCTAAAGCTTGGACCTTATAATTCCACCTGCACCGGCTCTGATAGCCTAGCCCTAGTCGCCAATATCGTGACAATACGTTGCGCCGCTTGAGGCGTGTCGTCCAGCCATTGCTCGCTTTGAAAGTGCGCGTCGCGATGCCGTGCTTCCTGGCTGTGACTCACGCATGCGTCCTGATTACTTGGTGTGAAACGGCACAATCTTCTTTTCGCAGTACCAGGGCATATTCTAGGACTTCTTCCACACCAGGAAACTTTCCCGTCTTCGGTCCCCTGAAGGCTCCCGATTCGTAGCGCGCAGTTTATCGTGTTGCTTCCGCCAGTAACGCACGCGGACTTCGTCTATTTCAAAACGCCTACCGGCTGCACGATTCCCGTGCTCATTTGCATCCTCCACAGCCTGAAACTTGAAGCCGGTCGTGTAACTGACAATGTGGCCCATCGCCCACGGCGAAACGCTATACGCCATGCGCAGCGCCTATGGGGGCCCCGCTTAAAGCCGCGTAGCGGCGGCCGTCGGAACCCGAGGTGGGCCTCGTGGCAAGCGTGGCCGTGGTGCACGCGTGCGATCTGCCGTTTGTGCGCGCCTCGCGGGCACTTCCGCGGTAACAGTCTCCGCAAGGGGATCGCCCTTTATAATAGTAGGCATGTGTTCGATATCACGGCCGTCTGAAACTACATCGCCTCCTTATGCATCAAGTGTCTCCTGCAGACTGGCATGAACAAAGTTGCGTACGAAGTGGAGCTCATTTTGAGTGCCCCGCTTTCATTACAACGCCACACTAATTCGTTCATTCCTTGACCTATGAACCAATGTTCTTTCTTTGCTTAATGATACACGCTTGTTTCGTTTACATGCAATAAATTGCTACAGCAAACTAGGCAGCGTCGTCGAAAGTGCGAGTGGTTTCGTACCGGTGCGACGGCAAGAAAAGCCAGCGATCTTGCAAACCAGCATTCTGAGTATCAGAAAAATAGTGCATATTGGGCTCCTGTAGCTGAGAGTTCAGAGTTTTTATGCTTGCGCGTTACCACTGCCTGTACAGAATGGATTTCACCTATTCTGTCCTCAAAAAGGCAGATCGGGTAGATAATTTTATGTGGGAGTGAGATATCAGCAGAGGCAATATCTGAAAAGCTGCATCACAGAGTACCCAAGGGCATATTAGACTCAAATTTTATATCCTATTTTATTATTGTAGTATCATTTTCATTTCATTTGTATCACCCCCGCGCCCAACTGCAGAAATACAGCGCGCTTTATTTCTCCAGTTATGTTATGTTTTCGTAATCTTGCTAGCCAACAGGAACACTGGCTCTGGTCTCCAAACCAATTGCATGGCAAGTTTCAAAGCGAATATTGGAAAATGTCGGTTCAAGCAGCGGCTCAGGCTACTGAGGAAGATCGAGTTATCGGGACTGAAGTCGACCGCGCCGCCCTCATTTAAGTGGAGGCGAAACGCAAAATTCAACCGTGTGCCGTGGAATTTCAATGCACGCTAAAGATTGTCTGGCTAAGCATTTCATAAATCTAATGCGTATCGTATATTCCCGGCAGTGCAGGCAACCAAGTTTAAACAAGAAGTGTTCACGGATGATGCAATGACAAGCAGAAAACACTGAATACATAGTTATCACTCAGCCCTGCCACACAGCAAATTTATTACCTTTTCCATCCAATGATGTTCGTTCAAAATTGCATTTGTTTGCTGTTACGCGAGAAAATATAATAGTTACGCAACTTCAAGCTCGAAGATGGCATCCTACTGCGCTACGTACATTGCCCTGAGGAAACCCGCTGGATGCCAGTCCTCCCGCGTGTGCTTCGCCCAAGTATCCTAGCGGCTCTACACGACGAAGCTACGGCAGGTCACCTAGGTTTTCACAAAACCTACGACCGCGTGAAGAGACGGTTCTTCTGGCCTGGCCTGTTCTCAAATGTAGCTAAATACGTCGCTTCCCGCCCCCTGTGCCAACGTCACAAACGGCCGAGTTCTCCACCTGCTGGCCTCCTACACCCCCTTCCCATTTGAAGTAATCGGCATCGACTTATATGGTCCTTTGCCTCTCTCTGATAGGGGCAGCCATTGGATAATCACGGCTGTGGACCACCTTACGCGCTACGCGGAGACAGCACTTGTGCCCACTGGCTCGGCTCAAGAGGTTGAAAATTTCTTTTTGCGATATATTGTATTGCGGCATGGCACTCCACGGGTGCTCCTAAATGAACGCGGAACGACCTTCTTATCGACAGTCGTTGCCGAAGTTCTCCACGTATCATCCACCTTTCACAAGACCACTTCAAGCTACCATCCTCAGACTAACGGTCTGACTGAACGATTTCATCGCACTTTATCGGATATAATCTCCATGTACATCACACCGGATCATTGAAATTGGGACACTATTTTACCATTTGTCACATTCGCCTATAATACAGCAGTACAGCGGACTACCGGTTACTCTCCATTTTTCCTCGTTTATGGCCGCCCTCCCACCACAATTCTCGACAGTTCATTCTTCTCTACGTCCGACTGTTCCTCCACGTCAGTACCTGCCCAGTTCGTATCCCGTGTGGCCAGATGCCATCACCTTGCTCGCCTCAACACAGATGCCTGCCAGAAAGATCGCAAGAGTCGCTACGATTCAACTCATCGTGAGGTCTCCTTCCGTCCTGGCGACGAAGTACTACTTTACGTACCTCTCCGCACCCCTGGCCTTAGTGATAACTACCTTGGTCTATACACGGTCATCGCCCAAACCTCCCCAGTGAACTACAAAGTGACACCTATTCATCCCCCAACCGATCGACGTCACCGTGGCACTGAGGTAGTTCATGTGTCTCGCTTGAAACCATGTGTGCGCCGCGATGCAGCAGTTGCTTAAGAGCGGCCAGGCTGGCCGCTTCCGACCCCCCGGGAAAACTGTGTGAGCCTTTCAAGGATCTTCTTCTTTCACGTGTACATACCACCGCCATCATCCCGCGGCGCCACCGGTGGCACGAGCCTCGGTTGTTATCGGAATAAGCGCCAGACACGGCATCCCTTGCCTTGAAGTCTCGACCTTGCCGTCTCGACCTAGCCTTCTTCCACATGACACTCGATGAAAACGACATTAGGTATCGAATGAGTTTGAGGTACTCATCCAAATGCGATCAACGAGGAAATGTGCTATCTCCACACCAGAGAATAGGTGAGAAGATACACCCAAAATAAACTACAAACGTGCCACCTGCATTAAATACTACTGTGCTCCATAATTGTGCAGCTAGTTATGTTTGTGAAATATGCCGAATACCATCGTGAAAAAAAAAAAAGAAAACACCGCTGCCAGCCTATCCGTAGCCACCGCACCCAGCGCGGGCGGAACAGGTCGCTCCTGCTGCCGCAGAGTCGCACCTTCAGAAAAGCATGCTCTGTTGATCTTGAATAATAAGCGCTTAATTTGATAAAGGAATAAAAAAATTTATCTTTAATGACGATCGCTGTTATGGAACGAGATTTCGGAAAAAGTGAGAACTGCAATACAACCAATTTTCAGCTATTAGCAGCTGCCGCCAGTGTGACGCAGCTCATCCGATTTCGTTCTCTAGCTCCGCTGCAAAGGCGTCGCCGAAGTTACACCTTCCGTGTACTGTAAGGCAATTTGTGAGATAATTGAACTGATACTAAGGCAGTTTTATGAATATGAAATTTACTATTTCCAAAGCGCTTCCAGCTACGGCTTTGATGCGAAACTGCTTGGGCGTTCAGGCACAGCGACTAGGGCCTAGCAAACGGCCAGAGTGTCGTCGTCGGCGGCTTTCGCGGGCAGCGTCGTTGCGGTAAGCTCGCGGTATCCGATGTGGCAAGTGTTACGAATTTGCCATGCGCTTTCTTGATGAGGCCAAGCTCGGCCATTTTTCGACGGGTCTTAATACGCCGAGCGAACGATCTGGCGGTAACGTACGGGAGTAAACGGGGCTGCAGTATGCTTCGGCGATACTAGAAGGTTCTATAAGAGCGCCGTCGTACAGTACACTATAGATACTGCCTATTCTACGTGTTGCTCTTGACACTTGCTTTAGTGCGCAAAGTGTACCCGTTGTTGAAACTCGTACGCGTTTCGCAGTCAAGCGCAGACGTGCGCACCTTCCGTGCCCTTTTGTAAACAAACGCCGCCGACACTGCCGCTAATTTCGTAATTGATAGTCTTGTTCAACAGGTTGGTTACAATACAAGAACGTCAATTTAAAGGCTGCTTTCGTTTACAGAGCAGTCATCTTCGCAACATAATGAAGGCGCACCAACATTTCCATGTCAGTCGCAGTTACCATACTTTGGAAATGGCATTAGCTTTGGACGTGTAGCAGCGCGTCGAAAAAATGATATTAACCTGAACAAATGTCATTCAGTGCGACTGATTGCTTTCTGCGTCGAAAAACCGCGATTCACGGCCACCGTCATTCTCGTGAAGCATCACTGGAAACTAATACAAACGTGTTCCTGGCAAAGTTCTATGTCTGTTCGGAAAACCAACTACGCAGCAATTTTTTCGGGACATTGCTAAAGGTTGACAGCGGCGTTATATCTGTTAAACGACGACCAAAGATGAAAACACGACGCGTGCGCATAGAGGCTAACTGGACCGAGCCCGCCTATGCTTTGCGGCTTTGGCGACAGGCGCCATTGTCAGCGTTTTGCGCATCGCGTATACACAAAACGCAAAAATGCACAAAACAAAACAAGCAAGTCGGAGCAACTGACAATGTTGTCAGGTTCTCGCGGAGCGCCAGAAAAGAAGTGGGGCTAGGACTACCCCCTTGTCTAGCGTCGTTTTGATTGGCTGTCTCCGCGCGCCGTGCTGGCGCAGCCGTTTGCCGCTGGCTGCTGAAAGTTTCGTATAGGTGGGAAGCAGCCAGGAGAGAGGGGAGGGGAAAAGAGCCGTAGGTAGAGGAGGCTTCACGGGGCTTCTGTTGCCATGCCAACAGGCCGATCTAGTGAAGCGGTCTAGTGAACAGAGCAGCTGTTCGCGAAACTGCAAGGGACTAAAGTTGGGGTGCGTTTATTACGCGGGAGAAAAAAAGTGCAAATTTTGACAACAAAAGTTAAAGGTGCATTCATTACGCGAGTGAATATCGCATTTTGTCCATTGTCTCATTTTCAGCGATAGTATGCGTACAAGTTTTTATTCCTGTTTGGTGCGCCTGTATTGGGATCGCCGGTATTCAATCTTCTCCTAATACCATATATCACACACCTCTTTTGCACCTAGAGGTATATTTAATTCTTGTATAAATAATAATTTCAGGCAGAAAGTTAAGCATAGGAACTAATGAAATCTTAAATCGAGGCCTTCTTTGCTGCATGGCCTGCTGCCATCGGCCCCTCTAAGTAAATTACGGTGCTCACCATGGAATCTTAAATTCACCTTTCTTCATGTCAAATGTATATCTACGGCTGATCAGTTTGTGCACCTGTTCTGTTTTAGATATCCCTGTCCCTGAGACCACCAGTAAGTATTCTGGATTACGGGGGGAGAGCGAGTTACGCGTAACTAACTTTACTTCTCAAGCTAACCGTGACCACAAAGGGGCCACAAAAACTTACCTCTGCTCTCGGTGCGGGCGCTCAAAAATAAAATCGCGGGGGTAGCTTTTGGCGGGCACCAACTTTGCGGAGCAATATCCAACTGAATGCACATTACATCTTGAGTTGTTCTCTCTCCTCTGCACTGCAGCCAACGTATCTGCGAAAGCAGCCCACAACCGAGGTGAGTGAATCATCTGACCCCCGCCATTAGGCGGAAGTGCCGCTCGGGTCTTTAGTCCCGTCATGCTGTTAACGAGTGCATGTCTCTCAAAGCGGGTTCAAGCGGTTCTCTGGCGCTACTTGCTCTTGTGCGCACAACTTAATTATAGTGCCCTGAATGGTGCTACTTTGTGCTGCACTCTTCAGAAGCTGTCGTGGAGACGCCGGAAGATGTTGGTAAGTCGAGGTGCCTCTCGCGGCCATTCCCTGGAACCCTTCATGACAGTAGCCACACACCGTTTCCGGTCCACAGGGGAGCCAAAAGGCTACAGATAGGACGCTTGTTGATCTCGTTTGCTGTTGAGACTGGTCAATAGAATCATGGACCACCTTCAGCGGCTATTGTAATGTAGACGTTATAGAGTAGCCGAAGTAGTCTGGACGCTATATACTGCGAAGGGTAGGAGTGCACAATTAGACGTTCCACTAGTAACAAAGAATGAAGTGGAAATAGGGAAAACAGTGTGTGGAGGATCAACTAACTGAATATTCGTTGAAGGATCGTGAGGATACCATGCTAGAAAAAAATGGCTACCCTATATACTCAATGCCTCATGACTTCGACTGTACCGGAATGAGTGCAAAATGCTAACGTTATCCTAATTTATAAGAAAAGGGTATATCAAGGAACTCGAAAAACCACACACCAATCAGCATACTATCCGTTGTGTAAAAGAGATTAACTACGATAATCGCTGAGTATCAGAGCAAGCTTAGATTTCAATCACCCAAGGAACAGGCAGCCTTTTGTGCTATTCTGCAATAGATCATATCCACACCTTGAACCAAGTCACAGAAAAATTCTCGTAATATGTCCAACCCTTATATCAATAGCATTCATTGATTACGAGAAAGCATTTGACTCGATGGAAACTTAAGCAGTATGGTAGGTATTGCAAAAACAGGATGAAAGTATTGGAATATACCCAGAGTGGCTGCATAGGAACCCCAGTCTTTAATGGAGAAAGTGATAAGATCCCGATAAGGAAGGGTGTTAAGTAAGGTGACTGATCTCTCCAGTACTATTCACCGTTTGCTTTGAGAAAGTATTCAGAGGGCTCGGTTGGGTACAGTTAAGGATAATGATTAACCAAGAATGCCTCAGCAATCTGACGATATTGCATGCTTAGTAGCTCATGAGATAAATTACAAACGATAAATAATGACAGACAGGGTAAGCAAAACCATAGGCCTTAAAATTAACATTCAGAAGACTAAGGTAATGTTGAACAGCCTCGGAAAGGAATAGAAGTGTGCGAAACGCAGCGAGGCACTGCAAATGGTAAAGGAATACGTCTAGTGAGAAGAAATAGCCGCAGATCCTAGCCTGAAATGGAAATTATTAGAATAATAAGATTAAGCTCAAGCGCATTCGGCACGCATTATCAGCGTATTACTTGCAGATTAGCACTACTCTCAAGAGGAATATATATAACAACTACATGTGACCACTACTCCCTTATGGGGACGTGAAGGCTAACTAAATCGGATACCGGGAATTTCCTTTTTAATATATAAATATTTGAGAAAGATTCGAAAATGCATTTTGAGTCTCTAGATTGTACTCATATGATGGAATTATGAGCGCGGAATATGTCCCACCTACTAGCAAAGACATGACGCAGAACAAGTGGTAGTCCTGTGGATAATTTCATTGACGAAAGGTAAACGCCAACACGTTAAATTATGAATTATACGCGCTTGATTCATTACTCTTTTTACGTGCTCGCGAGTCATCTTTGGGCCAACTTCTATCTTATGGCGTTAGTAAAACAAAAGCTGCATATTTATGATAAAAACAGTGTGCAGGAAAGGAAGAAGAATAAGTTCGAAGCGGCACTTATTCCTTCTATCCTAGTCCAGTAGCCCTCTTAATGCATATATTTTATGCAAAACCCCGTGTTCCCGTGCCTGACTCAAGTGTCGTTTCTTTTCAGCTATTGGTCACCCAGACGACAGTAAGTTGTTTAACTGACCATTTCAACCATTTAAGACGTGCACGAAAGCAGGGGCGCGCATGCCATAGGCTTGGAGCAGTCATTGCATGCGCTTCTCTTGTCGAGTGCATCGTGCCCGAAAGACGTCATTTCAGTGCGGCAAAATAAATAGCCGCAGCGCAAAATTTTAAGTCGATAGTCTTACTTGGATCACGGGGACAGGAAGTGTCCGCTGCGAGCGTAAATAAAACCACCATCATGCCTCGCTGGTCGCCATAGCAACTGCGGCGACAGTCGTTGTTTAGCCACCGAAGCAGCGAGCGGGACGACGGCATGCATGCGACCTAGAGAAGTGGAGGAGATGAGGTTCGAATGGGGCAGCGCCATCATAGGAGAAGAGTGGAGATCGCGCTAATGGTTTTATCTTGATGGCTCATTGCACGACACAGCTTTCGCGTTCAAACTCGTGTAGGCTCCGAAAGCGTCGTGTGCCGTCGCTGCTGCTCCTGACGGGGAGCGCCATCTATGGCAGCAAAATAGAAACTGGGCGTATGGGGACACGGCCGGTCTCGAAGGTAGGGTCCCTAGAAATATACTTCTAGGGACTCTATCGAAGGAGAGGGCGCTTAATCCTCTCCCTCGAGACCGGCCGTGATGAGGGCCTCGCCGGCCGCGCGCTCTCCTCTCATTGCCGCCATTCCGCTTCCTTCCGTGCACGTGGAGAGCTCTCGCGCTGCCTCTACGGCGCATCCCAGTGTACCGTGAGCGACGGGCTTGGAGAAAAATCTGGTTGCTTGACTTTTAATTTCCGTAAATCGAACTTGAATAACGTTGAAAAGTTCGTTGGCAATGTGTACTCTCTAAAGCCGACAGTCGACAACTACGATACACGACGAGTGGCGCGCTTCGGAAGTCGGCGATCGCTTTGCATACGCCGCGTCATTTGTATTATACCTTTGTGTGATAGCTTAGATAGCTTGTTTGGTCAAAAAGCCGCCGCTGCTGCAGTAGTAGCAGTATACCATACCACGTGTCGGAAATGAGCGGGGGTTGGTAAAAAAACGTGCCATTAAAATTTGGGGCCCTAGTGATTGGTGTGTAGCAAGCGATGACGGGTTAATGAACTCAGTGTATTTAATATATTATCTGATGTATTAAGGAATGGTGGTTTGTATGGTTTGTAGGGTGTAATGTTCCAAAGCGACTGAGGCTATGAAAGTCGCCGTAGTGAAGGACTCCAGAATCGACCACCTGGGGTTCTTTAACGTGCAGTGACATCGCACAGCACATGGACGCTGCTGTTTCGGCCCCATCCAAACGCAGCCGTCAGTGGTCGGCATTGAAGCTAGGTACTCCGGCACATAATAAAAATTAAAAAAGAGGGGTCAAATGTGTCAACATGCTCGAAATGAAAAACAAGCAATGCTTGACGGTTCTACTTAAGAAAATTTAGAGATGTAACTGATCAATTTATCGATTCAAATAATAGAAAAATGAAAAATGCGTTCAAAGGCATCAAATTGTTCCGAAAGGAATGTCATTGTTTGCTTATGCCAAGTATTGATGTATAAAAATAATACAAGCAGAAAGACGAGCAAAAAAATAAAAAGTTAAAAATATTCATACGTGGCTAGAAGGTTAGCCCAGGGAACACAACAGCTCACAACAGCCGACGATTTGCGTAAATGTTCCGGTAGGCGCCAACATTCTTAGCGTCAACCAACGCTGCTAGAGCTTCGTCTTCTTTCTTCCTGTTATTGAACGTCGTCTTCTCCAATTGATGCTCACGGACACAGGGCATATATGTAACATAACTCCTCCCAACATAAGGCACAGTCCCAGTACGTACTATGATTTTTTTTTCTTTTTTTCATCAGCCTGATTATACCCACTTCAGGGCGAAGGCCTCTCCCATATTTATCCACTTAACCCGGTTCTGTGCTAGCTGCATCTACTTGACTCCTGCGAACTTCTTAATCTCATCCGCCCACCTAACTTTCTGCCGCCCCTTGTTAAATGTTAAATAAATACTAAAAAATAGTACTATGTTAAATAAATATAAATATTGATATGCGGCAAGATTGGTCCAAGAAGCAAAGCAGCTGATGATGCAGCACACAGAAACACAGCAGCGCCAACCTTCTCTTAGCACCAACCGGTGCTATCACTTCGTCTTCTGTCTCTGTTGGTGAACTTCGTCCTCTGCCTTCTGCGATGGCATACATGTAACACTACCCTCGCCGCGAAAAGCACCGATGCGTACTATGTCGGAGAAAGCTAAACATTTCGACAGATTTGCCTGTCTGGTTGGGTTGATAACTAAATAAAACTTGAAATTTCTCCAACCAACACTTTTATTTTATAAAACCCGACGTTTCGGAGCCGGCTCGGCTCCTTCTTCAGGGGTGCATGACGCGGGGCTGCGTGCAGCTATAAGTAAAGGAATGGTCGAGGGGGAGAAGAAGGTGGGGGGGGGGAGAATGGGGAGGGGGTGAGATGTGTGTGAAAGGAATGAGAAGGAAGGAGGGGGTTTAGGCGAGTGAGGGTGCCGCAGGTGCAGGTGTGCTCGCTGGCGACTTCGTGTGCTCGCTGGCGACAATGCCTTGGAGAGCCCAAGGCATTGTCTACAAAATTCCCTGCGCCGACTGTGATGCTAGCTACATTGGCGAAACAAAAAACCTAAAAGAAAGAATTCGGCAACATAAGAACGATGTACGAAATTTTTCAAGAGAACGCAACCCCGTAGCCGAACATTCAGAAGATTCCGACCATAGAATAAATTTCGAAGAAACATTCATCCTGGAGACCGAGACCAATTACCGCAAAAGACGCCTCCTCGAGTCATGGCACATACAGTCGACCGCAAATAACATCAACCGGACAATAGGCAACCTCCCTGCTGTATACTTGCAAGGTCTTCGCTCTCTCCTGGCCACTTCACAGAAGAAAAGAAAAAAGTCGCGGCACCCTCACTCGCCTAAACCCCCTCCTTCCTTCTCATTTCTTTCACACACATCTCATCCCCTCCCCATTCTCCCCCCCCCCACCTTCTTCTCCCCCTCGACCATTCCTTTACTTATAGCTGCACGCAGCCCCGCGTCATGCACCCCTGAAGAAGGAGCCGAGCCGGCTCCGAAACGTCGGGTTTTATAAAATAAAAGTGTTGGTTGGAGAAATTTCAAGTTTTATTTATGTCGGAGAACCGCAGTTGGAGTAGTACGGCTTCATTCGGGCGACATGAACGATATCGGTACGCGGCAAAGCGGACTGTTGTGGCGGATGCACAGGGGTGATCTCGTATGTCACGGAAGTGACTGGCCGTAAAACACGGTAGGGGCCTGTGTAGCGCGGCAAGAGCTTCTCACACAGCTCAACTCGACGAGCGGGTGTCCAGAGCAAGACGAGAGAGCCCGGAGAGTAGTGGACATCCCGATGACGAGTATCATGGCGTCGTTTTTGTGTGTTTTGAGAGGAAGCCAGTCATCGGAGCAATAACACGGGCGGCATCAGCTCGGGAGATGGCGTCACGAACGTAGGAACTGGCAAGGTAGGAATGGCATTAGCGGTGTGAGGTAGTACGCTGTCAAACGGAAGTGAAGGGTCGCGGCCGAATAGAAGATAGAGGGGTGAGTAGCCCATTGTATCGTAACGGGACGAATTACACGCGAACGTTACAAATGGCAAAGTAATATCCCAATCATGGTGGTCATCCGATACATACATTGACAGCATGTCCGTGAGCGTGTGATTCAGGCGTTCTGTGAGTCCACTCGTTTGTGGATGGTAAGTGGTGGTGAAATAGTGCTTAATGGAGCAGTACCGAGGGACTTCGTCGAATACTCGAGCAAGAAAGCAACGACCACAGTCAGTGAGCAGCTGGCGTGGCGCACCATGGAGCAGGATGACGTCATGGAGAAGAAACGCAACCATGTCAGTTGCACAGCTGGTGGGCATTGGTCGTGTGACAGCGTAGCGCGCAGTATAGCCCGTGGCCACCGCAATCTATATATTCCCCGAAGCAGACAGAGGGAAAGGCCCGAGAAGATCAGGGCCAATTCGGGAAGACGTGTCTATTGGGGTTTCGAATTACTGAAGGGATCCAGCAGGCACAACCGAGGGCTTTTACCGTCGCTGACACCGGTCACAAGAAGCCACGTAACGTCGTACAAAGCGGTAGAGCCCTTTCAAAAGGAAGCGCCGGCGGACGCTGTCGTACGTACGAGATACACCAAGATGCCCGCAGTGGGCGCGTCGTGCAGCTTCTCAAGAACGGTTTCATGCAGGTGTTCGGGGATTACGAGCAGAAGCTCGGTGCCATCTAGTCGAATATTCCGCCGGGATAAAGTGCCGTTGTCGAGCATAAACAAAGCAAGAGTAGCGTCAGGGTGATCAGCGCTGAGGTGGTTGATAATGCTGCAAAGCTTGGTATCTAAGCACTGCTCATGGCGAATGTTTAAAATGTCAGAGATGGGCAACACACAGGTGTCTTCGTCACACTCGTCTCCAGGCGGCGGATCTATTGGGTTACGAGACAGGCAATCAGCATTTGTGTGCAGCCGGCCGGACTTGTGGACGACAGAAAAAGTGTATTCATGAAGACGCAGGGCCTAACGCCCCAAGTGACCATTAGGGCGGCCTTCAGGGTAGACATCTAACCTAAGGCGTGGTGTTAGTGATGACAGAGAACGCGCGGCCAAACATGTAAGAGCGAAACTTTGTAACGGCCCCCACGAGGGCTAAGCACTCGCGTTCTGTGTTCGATTAATTCCGCTTAGTCGCAGAAAGGAGGCGACTGGCGCAAGCAAAGACGCGAGTGGGATCCGTGTGCTGTTTTGCGAGAATGGCACCAATACCGGGACTACAGGCGTCGGTGCGCACCTTCGTTGGTGCTGAGGAGTGAGCCAGGACGAGCGGGGTTGGTGAGGGCTGCAATGAGCGCAGAAAAGGCTTGAGTTTTTTCTCGGCCCCAGCAAAATGGAACGTCGTTCTTCAGAATAATGGTGAGCAGACTAGCCATCTCCGCAAAGTAGGGGACAAACCGCCGAAACTACGAGCAAAGGGCAAGAAAATTACGCACGTCACTGGTATAATGGGGTGTAGGAAATGCACTTACAGCACGAATTTTTCAGGGTCGAGTTGAATGTGGCGTTCAACCCGACCCGGACCAAGTGTCCCAGTACCTTGAGCTTACGTCGACCGATACTACGCTTCTTCGAGTTCAGCTGAAAACCAGCTCTTCGGAAGACTCCAAGAATGGCATCAAGACGATGGAGATGGCTCTCAAAGGTCGAAGGAAATATAGTGCTATAATTGAGATAGCATAAGCACGTCGTGCATTTGAAGCCGAGTCCATCATGCGCTCGAATGTTGAGGGCGCACTACACAGGCCAAAGAGCATCACCTTGAATTGGGACAGGCCATCGGGAGTGACGAAGGCGGTCATCTCTCGGTCCCGTTCGCCGACTGCAATCTGCCAATAACCGTAACGTAGATCAATCGAAGTAAAATAGGTCGCATCATGCAAGCAGTCGTGGGCATCACCTATCCTGGGAAGTAAGTAAAGTCCTTTGTAATTTTATTGAGTTGTCAGCCATTAACGCAAAACCTCCAGGCATTGCCCTTCGTTTTAACAATCGCAACAGGCGACACTGAGGGGCTGCTCATAGGCTCCTATAATGTTTCTTGTCAACACCTTGTCTACTTCACCTTGCATGATGCGACCCCAGAAATTGCGACTCGTTAAGGTTTTCTGTGAATTGGGAAGGTGTCGCCGGTATCGATGGGATGAGAAATGAGGAACGTTTGACCTAAGAGGTGGCCACCAAAATCAAAATATCACTGTATGAACTCGGATGGCTGGAAAATACTTTAGCACTATCAGGACGCAATTCAGGAGCAACTGTTCCTGATATGCGGGAGGTGGGGACGGTGCAGGTAGCATGGGCACTTCAGCAACAGGGTCAGGTAAAGAGCAGACACATTAAAGTCAGACAATGGCGTCAATTCGGTGAGAGAAATGCCATCCGGAAGAACTTAAACAAAAAAAGTTGAGGTTCAGGACTGGAATATAAGTGTGGTTATTGTCTACGTGCACGGTATTGTGAGGGAGAACGATTTTACGCTGCACAGTCAAGTAGGTTATGCGGCAAACAACTTAGCCGCCATCTGAAACGGAGGAAAAATGTGACATGAGCACATACACAGAGGCTTCTGGCGGCAGGCAAGTAAATATAGCGGAGCGGAGACGGAGCGTTGAAGTCTCAGGTGCTTGGTTGTTAGGACAGAGAGGCAGGTCTAGATGAAGCAGTTCAGAAGAACAAGCAGTCAATAAGTGCAGTTAAAAAGTCGAGGCTTAATATAACGTCTTGAGGGAAACTAGTGAGACTGTAAATAACACAAGGATGTGGCGGTCGGCAATGCTAATTCTTGCAGTACACATACCAATCGCAGTATCTGTGTTGCCATCAGCAACACGAACTGTAGGTGGGGTAGCTGGTGCTAGGGCGATCCTTGAGGCGTCGGCGGAGCGAGGAACTGAAAAAAGAAACATGGGTGTCCGTGTCAACAAGGGTAGAAACTGGGACTCTGTCCACAAGTATATTATGAGGTAACGTTTGGGTGTGAGGGTCAGTATCGAGTTTGCAGTCCAGGTCCGTAATGCAGCGTCACTCCCGGGCGCTGCACTGGCTAGTTTCCTGAGTAAGTACCGGCATATGATGGTGAGGAGCTGCGATGAGGAACCGGTGAACATGATCGATGAGCCTGTGGAAACGGAGATTGGCTGGAGAGACGGGCATTGGGGAAGGTTTCGGTGCGAAGCTCATGCGGTTGAGGAAAGAAAGTGCCCGGGTCCATTATAGACGATTCGGGGCTCCTCTGGTCGGGCAGGGAAGCGGTGAGGTCCATAGTAGTATTGACGGTCAGCGTTGTAATAGCAGAGAGGGGTGGGCAAGGTACGCCTATGGCAATAACGCGAAATGTGGCTGGCTGGACAGCAAATGAAGCAAATTGGCCTGTCGTCTGAGGTGCGCCACTCTGCAGGATTGCGACTAAGGTAGCGACGTGGGGAAGCCTGGCTGGCGGTAGCAGCAGCCACTAGAGGAACAGGGTGCAGTGGTGACGAGGGCGGCACGCGGCTGGAGGAGAGCCCGACGTTGGCAAGTTCGTGCCGAACAACGGCCTGTATAGTGGCCATGGTGTCGGGCAGCGGGAGTTAAGGCCCCGAATTCTCTCCAGACATTCTGAGTCAACTTCGTTGGATATGATGTCTGTTACAAAGAGGCCAGGGGCTCAAATCAATGTACGATACGTCGCTATTAAGCCTGCTTGAGGTTTCGACATATTTGAGGCACTGAGTCGACGGTAGAGCAATCCTTACATAAGAGGATGTTGACGCATCATCTGCGATGCCCTTGAGGATATGCTCTACTTTGTGACTTTCCGGCATGGAGCTGTTCACCTTGCGACACAACGCGAACACGCCTTGAATGTAGGCGTCCGTGGGAGATTTGGTGCGACAAGAAAGTTCTGTTTTTGCTGCGAGACCGCACCCAATTCGCTTCCTGAACAAGTCTTAAACTTTTGTTTACAGATGTCTCAGCTAGCCAGCTTTTGTTCGTGATTCCTGAACCAGTACGAGCTATTCCCGCGAAATGGAAAATGATGTTTGCCAGCATGATGGTCGCGTCCCAGTGGTCGTTCCTGCTGCAGCGCTCGTACTCATCCAACCGATCATCGACGTCTGACTTGTCTTTGCCATTAAAGATGGGAGGGTGGCGAATGTTTGTGAGCACGACGGGCTGAACCGATGTTTTCGTGGTGGTAGGGGCTGCCTCAGAAGTCATAGTAGCCGTTTCTGACGTCATTATGATGCCAGGTAGGTGGCCGCGACTGCGTAAATCCAGCTTTTTCAGCTTAAATGGGCTTATCTGTGAGCCACCCAGACAATATGTGCCAAGAAGGTTAGCCGAGGAAACATAACCGTCTTAGCACCAAACACCGCTGCTACAGCTTCGTCTTCTGTCTTCCTGTTATTGAAAGTCGTCTTCTTCAATGAATGTTGACGGACGCAGGCCATATGTGCAACAATACCATCCCAATATGTGAAACAATATCGCGTCATACCTTTAACAGCAGAACTTAACTGTCCTCAACTGTTTCGTGTACGCTCAAAATACCGAAAGCTGTAATGCACTACGAATCGAAGCACTCAGTAACGCAACCAATCGATTTTCTCAACTGTGTAATATGAAGAGCCTGCATTATTTGTTTTCATATGGCATCCTTGCATATGTAATCGTGTTATCTTAGGGATGAAAATGAATTGCGTGCGAGAAACCTTCTTCTATGGTAGTGGTATCTGAAAAGCCCTGGAAGGTAAGATAAACACGTCCTCCATCCATTGAATTATTACCCACAAATTGTTGGTGAAGCAGAGGAACTTATAAGCTTAGGCTAAACTATAGAAGCTAATCTCAGACGCGAGCTTTGAAGCAGCTCACGTATTTTGGTTTACATGCCATGTTTGGTTTTTGTAATAATGTGGGCTTTACGTGTGCACAGTTGGCTGTGTAAACGCAGTGTTCAGTGCCGGTAGTGCCAAACCAGTGCACACGTAAATAACAGCGCAAACATATGCGAAAAGAAAGTTAAGAAACTTCCAAACACGTTTTACGGCTGTATTGATATTTTGCGCTTTTGAGACAGAAGGTGCCCTTGCAAAGCTGGAATTTAAACTGACTTCAAAACGAAGCTGTGGTGGCCTTCATGTAAATTATTGCAAAGTAAGTGGGTCAATAGCCATGTTTCGACCTCTTCGTCCGCGAGTTGGGAAAGCATTCATGCTTTCCCAACCTCGTTGAAATCATGGGTCAGTTCTCAACCCACGAGAACTGCTTTTAAGTGAGTAACAATTTATATTTAATTTAATGGGCACCTCCCACTTTTTGATTGAACAGTTCGCTTGTTCACCGCTCATCTCTTTATAACAGGCAAGGAGACCAGCTTTCGTGAACTAAAACCTACTGAATCAAGTCACTGTATCATTTCGTACGAATTCCCCCACTGAGAGAGCACGCACCTAGTGCCGCTTCCCTCCTACTCTCCGCTTAGACTAACACCACGTACGCGGGCGTGCTACTGGTGCTATCGCCGCCTTCGCCGGCAGCGCCAGCCGCACTTCTCCCCAGTAGCCTCAACGGCTCGCCGCCAAATGAGGCGGGGCGCTGGCGTCGCACGCCGAACCTTGAACTTGGGTTCCCTATTAGGCGGTCCTAAATTTCTGTTGAACTTTTTTAGTCAGGTAGCCTTCAGGGCATTGAGGCTTCATGAGCGATGTTCCTGACCAGATCTAGCATACTGGATGTTTGCGCTAATCAGAGGAAGCTGATTGGCATTAGTAAATTAGTATTACAGGCCCAGAGCTCTGAAGCGCCAATCCTGTTTTGGCGTTACGCAAGCGACTGCTCCAGGTTGGCGGGAGGAATCGCCTGCTTACTCAGGCTACCGGTCTTAGGTCCAATCGCGTTCCGGCCACAATTAACGGCCGAATCTGTGTTTAGACATCGTCCCTGCTGCACTGCTGCGCTTTCAATACCATGTGCAAAATCCATGGCACGCCAGTTCTAAACACTGCCGAAAAGAGCTCTACTGCCAAGCAACCTAGCAGTACCGTACGACGAATGGGTCAGATCGTGAGGAACACTTGCCTACACGGCATTTCATTGCTGGTAGTCCGTTACATCTAGCGATCCTCTCCTCCGCCTCGTTCAACAAGCGTGCATTAGCCTCCCACTCTGCCCTCGAGATGAATGATCCGAACCGCGCATCAGCGAGCAGCGGAAACTATTTCACTCCTGCCTACCATACAGGGCGGGTAAGCTGTACACCGTGAAGGGAGGCACTTAACTACGTCTTTCGTTGACCTCCGTGTCCTCGGCACGCCAGCTACGGCTAAATCAGCCTTCCCTCTCCGCCTCGACGGCACTCTTTCTCCCATCGAAAGGGAACGTGTTTACACTGCTGTCGTTTTACCCACTAAATGGCTTCTAGTCATCAGTCTGTATGGCACTGGGGCCCTGCGCTTCTTTGTATAGCACAGCAAAAGAAGCGTCGTGTACAAATCGCGCTTTGTTGAAAGCAATCACAAGTCGACCTTTCCTCGAAACAGTGGTGCTAGATAAATAAATTGGCATGGCTTTAATTACCTCGAATTAAACTGATTCAGGTGTGCGAAAACAGTGTTTGGCATTTTTTAGCTTGGCGGTGTAAAAATATGGCAAAGTATTAGTCTTCAGTAATAATAATTGGTTGATAGGAAAATGAAGGGGGCCTCGGCGGCCGCTTTTCGATGGAGGCGAAAAGCAAGGCGCCCGTGTACTGTGCGATGTCAGTGCACGTTAAAGACCCCAGTTGGTCGAAATTTCCAGAGTCCTCCACTACGGCGTCTCTCATAGCCTGAGTTGCTTTGGGACGTTAAACCCCACAAACCAAACCAGGAAAATGAAGGCGCAGTATCTGTCACACTTTCTCTGTGGACACCTGACCCGCGCTGTAAGTGAAGGGAGGAAGGTGGGAGTGAAAGTGAAAAAGCAAAATTACAGCTGATTTGCATAGTTAACCATATGTGAAGTAAGTGCGTAGTACTGCTTATCCCTGCTATATTTTTTATGCATTTTACACTTTGTTATGCTTCGTTTCGCATGAGCACGCCCGGAAGCTTCCACATTGTTTGTGTTTCCAGGTTATTCCGACGTTTAGCTGCAACATCAGAATCAGTAGAGCCGCGTTCCCGCTGTCCTCGTAACCATTTTACTTCAGCACATCAAGCACGGCAAACCAGCGCCGCAGTGCCAGAAGGCTTCATCTATTGCGACACAAACCGTCCTCAGCTTTCCTTGCACCTTGTTCAGCGGTTTTTATTAGAGATGAGCAAAAGTAGACACGATGTATTGCATCATATTTTGAAATGCACTGGTCTGCGCCTGGTTGGTTCACTGGAGGGGAAAGGCGCAGTATCTGTCACACTTGCTCTGTGGACACCTGAACCACGCCGTAAAGGAAGGGAGGAAGGCGGGAGTGAAAGTGGAAAGAGAGAAAGGGGAGCCGTAGTGGAGGGCTACGGAGTAATTTCGACCACCTGGGGATCTTTAACATGCGCTGACATCGCACAGCACACGGACGCCTTTTCGTTTCGCCTCCATCGAAACACAGCCGCCGAGGTCGGGTTCGAACCCGGGAACTCCGGCACAGCAGTCGGGCGTCTTACCACTGCGCCACCCCGGCGGGGCTGGTCTGCGCCTGATTTATTTATAGGTATGGAAAGGCGCGGTAACTATAAATAAATCAGGCGCAGACCAGCCCCGCCGGGGTGGCGCAGGGGCTGGTCTGCGCCTGAAAGGTCTGGGGTGGGAACAAAGAGGGAGAGAGAGATTTGAGAATGTAGGGAATGAGCAAAACAGATTACCCAGAGATTCTGCGTCAACACATTCCGAGCAGTGAAAGAAGGTCTCCAGGACGAAGAAAGGTAACCGAAGAGCAGGGAAAGGCGCTTGAAGGCGAGCGCCAGTTAAGTCATGGAGGTAAGCGCAAGAGTCTTCACGATGCGGCGAGCAGCTCGGAGCCGAGGTCCAGGGAGCACCGCATGTGCACGACTGCTGGCCTTGAAGGCTGAGGAATGACTGATGCGAGGGGAGAGATGCCGACGTTGAGGACGCGCGAGCGACACACGACTGCTCACTCCGGAGTAACACATGCTTGTACAACTGAGAGTGTACAATGGGGGGGCTAGTTGTTGATGCATTAACTTCTTACTGAAACCACGCAAAGGACGATACACAAAGAAGAAGTGGACGAGCGCGGACGTACAACTGTTTATTGACACTTATCCTCCTTTCGTTAACGACATTGCGCATGCGCGAAAAGCACACATCTAATCGAGTTCAGGAACTTCAGTTCCTTCTTATACAGACGGACCGAAGTCTTGCTGACACACTTATCGGGCCCATATCTATCAATCTGCCAGGCTTCGAAGACCTCACGTGCTTTCTGATCTTCTGTACCTCCGATTATTTTTGTACGCTCAGAGTGACGTGCATTTCTTGTCATACGAAAGGCAGTGTTTTCGCAAATGCATACCGCTGGGAGAGCATAACGAATTATGGTGTTCTTGTAGACGCTTAATGCAGCGTCCCGTTTGTCCCACATAAACTGAGCTGCAACTAAGCAGAATTTCATTCAATATACTCCCATTCTACAAGACACTCAGTTTTGTGGCTTACCTGGAAGCCTGCCTTTTTCTTTGAAGGGAGATTGATAGATATCAGCCCGATAAGTGTGTCAGCGAGGCTTCAGTCCATCTGTATAAGAAGGAACTAAGTTCCTGAACACGATAAGATATCGTATGCCTGTCGCGTATGCACAATGCCGTTGACGGAAGGAGGATGAGTCTCAAGAAACAGTAAGTCCGCGCTCGCCCTGGCCACTACTTCCCTGTGTATTGTCCTTAGCGTGGTTTCAGTTCTAGTTCATGCTTGTACAGCATTGACTGGTGAAGGCTGCGACGTCCGCAACTGTGACACGCCCCACTCTCTCACTGGTTGGATCTGTGCGGCCGCTCTGCCCCCTCACTGTTAAGTCGCGTAATGCGGGGGTCGCCATCTTCTCTTTCCCTTCAAGTTCACGGCGAGACGGACAGAGAGGAAGAGAGAGAGAGCTGTTTTTGCTGCAGCTCTGGGGCCGCTCCGCCTCCTCAATGCCAAGCCACGCAACGCACGCATCGCCAATTTCTCTTTCTCCACCTAAAGTTCCCAAAGAAAGAGAAAGTGAGCGCCTTCGGACAGACATCGGCGAAATCCGTGAATGCGGTTAGTCGTGCTACGCACTAAAAGAGGTGCCGTAGTGGAAGGCTTTGAGTAATTTCGACTACCTGGGCATCTTCAATATGTGCTGACGTCGCACAGCACACAGACGCCTCTCCGTTTCGCCTTGATCAAAACACAACCGCCGGCGGTCGGGATCGAACCCAGGTACTCCGGAACAACAGTCGGGCATCTTTACCACTACACCACCGCGGCGAGGCAAACAGTTGTCTTGTTTCTGTGAAAGGAAAAGCTGAGTATCCGTCTCACTTATTACTGGACACAGACTTAAAATTAATGCATACGAATGTAGGTATTCAAAATATATCATGGGTTGGAATCTCTATCACAAACTAACCTCTAAATTTACTACTAGTTGTATGCAAAGTCGGAAACAAAATTGTATTTGATACCATTCTGAACGCTGCCCAACAAAAGGTTGCTCCAGAATTTTGATACAGAATAAGGTTATATGATATTTGCCTCCTCCGTGGCACACTTTCTTTAGACGTCACGCATGAGGCGACTGCAATAACTCCAGAAAGCGGCTTCTGCAGCGGCCGTGGCGCTCAATCCTCCTGGCGGTCGGCATGACGCGGTGCTGGTGGCCTCGTCGATGCGCGCCTACCCGGGCGTGCTGGTGTGCGGCACCAGCGGAGTGGGCAGCTCGAGGCTGGCGGACGCCATCACGCGCCTCTGCTCGCACGCCGTGTTCACGGGAGAGCTGGCACTGGACTTGGACGCTCGCGGACACCAGTACGTGTACGCTCAGGGTGAGTGCCGTCCACCTCGATGGAGTGCATTAGAAAGCCAAGCAAAGTACTGAAAAACCCTTGCCGCAATGTGGCCTGGAGAGGCGCTGCTCTCCCAACCTTGCAGTGGGATTGTCGGAGGACGAGGGAATTAAGGCACGAAGTGGCAAAGAAAAATTTTGCGGGACCACTTCAGTCACGTACTGGGAATGTTTAAGCATCAAGTGCTACTGTCTCGTTTTTATTGCATGCTTTTAACCGAGTTGGACGAGCGCGAGCTCAGTTTTACATATTTTTTTGCGGGGCATAGCGTTTCATTTCGGACTTTGCTTCTGGAAACCTATTCAACGATGTAACGCTTGAGGTTGCAGCATAAGGTTCAATCTTAGTCTAATTTAACTAATTCACTGTAATTAATAGGACCTCTAATTAGTATATTGCAGTCGTACAGGATATAAGTTAGAAAGAATATATGATGATGATATTGTAGCGTTAAGCTTTTCTAATCGTAGTTAATTAGCGGTAATAAATTAGGCCCTTAGGAGGTACGACTAGTCGATTGCATTATGCTCGACATAACCTATGCAACTGATATAACACGTGTGGCTATTCGGCATGAGCTATACACGGACACATTTTTTACGCACATTATGCAGACGCTACGCATGAGGCAATAAATGCAACGCTCTAAAAACCTTGTGCCAATCGCTCAAAGCTCTGCAATCCGACAGCACCTTACCCTCTCTGCCACACGCAATAGCCATGTCATTGACTCACAGCAAAGAATAAAACGACTTTCTTGCTGGCTCAGCCTTAAGTTTAGGCAGTGTGGAAAAGCGGGTCTCCTGATTGCGTGCTCTCCGTCGTTGGATATTCTTGGCCAAGTAGAGAGAGCTCAATGGGTGATCTCCCTTTGCCTAATTACACATTTGCACCACCATCTGCGTATTGACCTTGTGGCGTCCCGATTCGGCTTTAAAGGAAAGCTGAAGAATTCGGCGAGAATAAATGTGCGAAGTGTATAAAATTTACACATGTAAAGAATGCGATGTATTTTTGTGCAAGCATGTCAATTACCGATGGAATCGCCGAATAAAGCGGCGTAGATGTTCAAACTTCTCCGCATTGAGGCAGAAACGATGACCTAGCGTATAGCGGCGCTATACTTCAAGGGAAGAAAGGGCTGCTTGAAAGAAGAACACCAATGTGACCTTAATGTACACAGCCCATGACACCAGCATCGGACGAGGCATGTGGGTGGAGTGAGCGGAAGTCTGAAACTTCGGCAACAATGACGTCGTAATGAGTTTCTCCATCGCAATGAGGAGGAGCTTAACCTTTTTGCCTGTGAAATTGCAACCAACATTGTAAATGCCAGCGCTAAACTACTTTGCAAATTTTACCAGCGGACCTCGACAATCCAATGACCGAATCTCATCTAAATGTAAACATTTTAAAAACACTTGAATTCCGAGTTGAAAGTGCAGAGTAAAAGGGCACAGCTGCATAAGCGCCGTTTGCGAGTGACACCTCTCGAGCAGGCGCTGCTCTCTTGGCAAAACACATCTTCGATGTTTGAAAGAAGCAGGTTTTGTTGGAACAGTTCCTACTGCGTGTAAAGGTATTCTGCCACGCGGTCAAAGCATATGTGATAGCCAACATGGGCATTCGGCTGCTCACAAGAAGGCTCTAGTTCCAAGAATATTCGCGCTACGATATACACATACACAAGAAAGCAGGAACCACGTACACAAGACAAGCGCGCACTGACAACTAAGGTTTATTGATAACAGGGTTACATTTAAAACATTCCACATGAACTCTCTGATACAAGAAATCTCGCAAACTCACTGAACAGGCAGTGTCACATCCCAACGCACCTACGCTCCTTTATTATCTTTATCTCATGATTTGTTAGCATGAATGATGGCGTGCTTACGCAATTGTCTTCTCCAGCTTCCCATATCTGAAACGCTTCTATTATTTCTCTTTATTTTATTTCTTTTGAACGGCCTAAGATGGTGGTTCCTTCAAATTCTGGCTTGCATTTGTGGTTTGCGCAATGGGGTGCGAGGTTTCCAGGGTTATTTATTTTACCTATATCATTACAGTGGTCCTTTAACCTCGTGTTCAAACACCTGCCTGTCTGGTCTATTTATCTCATTCGACATGATAAGGGAATGTTGTACGCAATGCCAGCATCATAATCAAAAAGTCTTTGTGCGCAATTTCGCATCTGTTGGCTCTGTCTTTCCGATCTTCAGTTCTTTTATGGCACAGGCTCATTAACGTTTTCGGGGCGGTGAACACGAGGCGGACATCATACCTACTAGCTACTTTCTTTAAAGCACGGGGAACATTATGTAAGTACGTACGGAATGGCGACCACATTACTAGCTTGCCCTAAATAATTTTGCCGCATCATTTTGCTGTCACTCAAAATTGGTGGGTGCTTTATTGCAACAGATGGTAAAAGTGCGTCAGGGTATCCACTCATCCGCAGCCTATCAACTTCTCTCGTGAGGCTACGCTCTACTTAATGAAAGCATGATTTCTTAATGCATTGCGAAAAACTATAAAATGCTAAACTTCTTTTCCCTATTTTGGAATGCGCGGAATGATAGCTTAAAAAGTTTTTCTCCGATTTCGTCAGGTACGTCCAACACGTGTGCTTCTCAGTTTCCTTAATCTCTGTGTCTAAGAATCTAATCATTGAATGCCGTGTAAGCTCAAACGTGAAATCCAGGCCGGCGAAAACACCACGAAAGGCGTCTAGACCATTCTCTACGGTCAGACAATTTGCTTTCACAACAGGGAAGCAGAGCCAAAAATCATCTACAAATCTAAACGCCTGCAGTAATCAAATGAATTGATCAGTTTTGTGCTGTCAAGTTCCAGAATGAGTCCTGTATTAGTGTCTCTGATTTTGTAAAATTGCTGGAAAAATACCTTAGTTCATTAGTTGTAAAGTTCGCTTCAAAATGGTACATACAAAAGAGTGGTATTCGCATAGGATCTTGCATTGCGCCGGTCATTTCTGATATTTACATGGCAAAAGGAATCGGACTTTAAAATCAAGTTTGACACAATTTGGTTTACTGCAGGCGTTTAGATTTGTAGATGCTTTCTTGTTTTGCTTCCCTGTTGTAAGAGCAAATTGCCTGACCGTGACAATGGTCTCGACGCCTTTCGTGGTGTTTTCGCCGGCCTGGATTTCACTTTTGAGCTTCCACGGGATTCGATGAAAAGATTCTTAGACACGGAGATTAAGGAAACTGAGAAGCACACGTGTTGGACGTACCTGACGAAAACGGAGAAAAACTTTTAAGCTATCATTCCGCGCATTCCAAAGTAGTGAAAAGAAGTTTAGCATTTAATAGTTTTTCGCAATGCATTAAGAAATCATGTTTTCATCAAGTAGAGCGCAGCCCCAGGAGACAAGTTGATAGGCTGCAGACGAGTGGATACCCTGACGCACATCTGTTGCAGAAAAGCACCTACAAATTTTGAGTGACCGCAAAAGGATGCGGAAAAATTATTTAGGGCAAGCTAGTAATGTGGTCGCCATTCCGTACGTACTCGCATAATGTATCCCATGCTTTAAAGAAAGTAGCTAATAGGTATGATGTCCGCCTCGTGTTCACCGCCCCGAAAAAGTTAATGAGCCTGTGCCATAAAAGGACTGAAGATCGGAAAGACAGAGCCAACACATGCGAAATTGCGCACAAAGATTTGTTGATTGTGATGCTGGCATTGTGTACAACATTCCCTTATCATGTGGAATGAGATAAATAGACCAGACAGGCAGGTGTTTGAACACGAGGTTAAAGGACCACTGTAATGATATAGGTAAAATCAATAACCCTGGAAACCTCGCACCCCATTGCGCAAACCACAAATGCAGGCCAGAATTTGAAGGAACCACCATCTTAGGCCGTTCAAAAGAAATAAAATAAAGAGAAATAAAAGAAGCGTTTCAGATATGGGGAAGCTGCAGAAGACAATTGCGCAAGCACGCCATCATTCATGCTAACAAATCATGACATAAAGATAATAAAGGAGCGTAGGTGCGTTGGGATGTGACACTGCCTGTTCAGTGAGTTTGCGAGATTTCTTGTATCAGAGAGTGCGTGTGGATTGTTTTAAATGTAACCCAGTTATCAATAAACCTTAGTTATTAGTGAGCGCTTTTCCTGTGTACGTGGTTCCTGCTTCATTTTGTATCTGTGTATATCGTAGCGCGAAAAATCTCGAAATGGTAAACCCCCATTGCTGCTTTGCTAGTGCTCTAGTGAGGCGTAGAAAAACTGCTCAAAGAAAACACGTTCAGTAATGAAGAGATAAGTATGGACGGTTCTAGAACAGAATGTTTGATAAAAAGAAACTCGCCCACCGTTCAATATCACCAGCTTGAAAAACTTCGCAATAACCAGCAACAGTGCTGCTACCAGGGCACCGGGTTATTCCCTCACGCAGTCAGCTTCTTCTTTTCAGAAGGTTCAAAAATGTCTCACTTGTCCGGATTGTTCTGCCCGACAAATCTACAGCTTCCACAGCGACTTTAGCGAAGGATTTCCTCTTAGCAGAAAGCCTCAGCAGTACCTTGCCGCGACCAACATTTCACGACCCCCGACGGCGCACCCGTTAAGGAGAGGCGAAGAAAGGCGGACGAAACCGCGCGCACGCAAACAAACACGGCATGTATCCCCAAACAGACCACATGGCTGACAGGTATGCAATTTTACCATTTGTTGGCGTATCCTAATATATTTAGATGCATTATTTCGGCTAAATATTGGACAGCTGTTTTCCTGTCATTAATACTCCTTGTCGGCCAATGTCACCCTTAACACAAGGAATCTTCTACTGTCATACTGTCTGGTGCGTGCTGTCGCAACGCTTTTCCCCGTTTCTGCTTTTTTTTATTACGGGCTTTAAGCTTTGCCCAGTCTGTGTCTGTACTTCCGGAATAGTTGTGAAATGGATTGTTAATTTCACCGGATAACAGCAGATGAAAGGTCGAATGCTAAAATTTGAGGGCTAAAATATCGTGCTAGAAAACCTCACCTCCCTGTACACGGAATGTCTGATGACATCGAAGTTACCGGAATCATGGGAGAACGCTAGCATTGTCTTAATTCTAAAGGAACAAGCAGGGCTTCGGAAAGGGTACTCTACTATTGATCATATCCATATTAGCAAACAAGGGATAGAAAGATGTTTGGAATATACCAAGCTCCGATACATAGCATTCATTGATTACGAAAAAGCATTTGACTCAGTTGAAACATCGGCGGTGATGCAGGCATTGCGAAATCAGGGAGTAGACGAGCAGTATGTGAAAGTTCTGGAATATATATATATAGTGGCTGCACAGCAACCATAGTTCTGCACAAAGAAGGTAACAAAATTACCATAAGGAAAGGTGTTAGGCAAGGAGATACAATCTCCCCGGTACTATTCACAGTTTGCTTATAGGAAGTATTCAGAGACTTGGAATGGGAGCAGTTAGGGATAAGGGTAGATGGAGAATACCTCAGTAATCTGCGATTTGCTGATGACATTGCCTTGATAAATAACTCAGGGGATGAACTGAAATGAATGATTGATATCCTAAACAGGAAAAGGAGAAAGGTAGGGTTGAAAATTATTCTGCAGAAGACTAAGGCGATTTTCAACAGCCTCTGGAAGGAGCAGCGATTTACCAATAGTTAGCGAAGCACTGAAGATGATGGGCGAGTATATCCACTTAGCGACAAGGTAGTAACTGCGGACAATGAAAGGGAAATCATTAGCAGAATAAGATTAGGATGGAGCGTATTTGGCAAGTACTAACAGATCATGACTAAACCAGCTTACCGGTATCACTCAAGAGGAAAGTATACAACTGTTGCATCTTACCTGTACTCACCTATGGAGGCTAACGAAGGGGGTTCTGCGTAACATAACGCAGAGAGCTATGAAACGAAAAATGGTAGGTGCAACGTTGAGGTGCGAAGCGCGCAGAGTGGGTCAGAGGAATAACTGGAGTTACTGACATTCTAGTGGAAATTAAGAAAAAATGGGCATGGGCAGGACATGTAGTGCGAAGAGAGGATAATCAATGGTCGCTTAGGGTAACAAACTGGATTCCAAGGGAAGGAAAGCGCAGCAGGGGGCGGCAGGAAGTCAGGTGGGTGGACGCGGTTAAGAAGATCGTAGGGGTCAAGTGGATGCAGCTAGCACAGGAGCGGGTTAATTGGAGGAATATGGGAGAGGCCTTCGCTCTGCAGTGGGTGTAGTTCGGATGATGATTATGATTACAGTAGATCTCGTGCCGTCCACAACCCGCCGACCAATCACTGCCTGGCGAAGTTACCTGTCAACCTGCACCTGCCACAGACATGCTACTGAACGCTGACACCACCCAATGTTTTTCTGGAGAAAGAAGCCTTTATTGTTGTCGGGTTAAAAAATAAAAAAAAAACTCCGCACAGCGTTGTGAGTGGGTCGTGTAACGAGAGCGGCGGTACGCAGACGAAGACGCCTTCCGGGCTTTCCTCGAGGTCAAGGGCTTCGTGAAACGCTACACGTCGTTACCCGTTCGGCTGTTCCCGGCTGAGGCAGGCGACGTGATCCTGGCTGCCTCGCGCTTCATTGCTGGCCACGCACTGAGGGGAGCCGAACTGACTGCTCGCGACGAGGCCGATGTCGACAGGGTAGCCGCACTGTGCCGGGTGCGTATACATCCCCGGTTATTTCTGCTTGCCAGATGTGAATGCAGGTCTACACTAAACAACGTGGATTCGATCGGAAAAGGAATCGTTATAACAACCTTCATTGAGCCTGACAGACCTCAGAGCGAACAGTGGCACGGTGAACGCCCTCCTAAAGAGCAAATGGATGCAGAAATTGTGCGCTCCCTCTTTCAAACTCAGTCATTGTGAGGCCACCACGCCAGCTGGTCGGTCGCCGGCAAGCGGCGGCAGCAGGAAACGTAAGAAGGTGGTGCGGCTCTCACCACAGCAGGCAAAAGTGCCCGAGAAGGCCACTTTACACCATCCGCTAGCAATAACAAAGAGCAAGAAATATCCATTAACTCGAAAAGAGTGCCAGTTGGCTCTCCCATTTTCATCCTCTTCGGAAGGTCCCCGAGTAATTAGAATCGACAGCAAATTTTTGTTTCCTAATGCCGAATAGACTGATACATCATCAAGGGTGTCAAAACAAGGATTTCAAGTTGCAGTTTCGCTAGCATCAACTGCAATTTTAGAACGTATTTTTATTGAACATAATCGAGTGTTCGTAAATAACGGTCTCCAGTATTGTCAATGGCGTTCGTTGCGTCAGGGCGCTTATTAATAACAATCGCAATGATAGCGATAATTGTTGGTTTTCGTCGGAAAGATCAAGTAGGCTGTTGGAAATACTGCGTGAGAAAAATGGCCAGGTTTAACTCGCTTGAGCCTAGTGACAAAGCGAAAGTTTCGTTACTCATGGTTACAGTTTTAGAAGTTAAATTATGCTTGAACCGAGTGAAGTCACCGCTGCCGCGTCGGTCTTGGTTCGCTTCCAGGCTTCTCGGCAACGGGACAGATGTCGTCAGTGGCAAAGTAGCTTCAGCCAGTGCTCCCTCCTTTAAGCGAGTCACGTGGTTCTTCATATAGTCACAGATGACGACGGAGCAGGGTTCGGAGGCCTCGCCAATTTGACGACCGCAGCAGCTGCGCTCCCGCGCACCTAGAACGTCGGCGTTTCGTAATTCTTGTTTGAAGCTGAGAGGTGATTATACGGGGCAGCGGTTGCGTAGAGGTAGACCATCCGCCTGACATGTAAGAGGGCCGTAGGCCGAATCCCGGTGCCGCGCAATTCTCCATCGGATTAAAAAAAAACGCTTATGGATTTGCATAAAAACAGCTTTGGGGTGCCGCCTGATGCCGGTTAACACCTCCAGAAGCGTACACCCTCACCAGAACCGGAGTTGGCGCCCCTGGTTCAGTAATTGGCCCCAACCTTCCATGATTAGTCCAACAGAACTCCGGCTCTCAGTCGCCAGCGGCATAATGGCAAATTTACTTTTGAAACGGAATTAAATTAAATCACTAATTACTGCTCCCAGAAGAAAAAATTACAGTACAATTACTTCTACTCAGTACATTACTTATGTTTAAATTATTTGCTAGTTTTCATCCATGCAAAAACTAGTTAAAGCTAGTAAACAAAACAACTTTCCTCAAGACGCGAAGCAAACACATTCTTTCGTCTTCCCGCCAAATTCTGTGCCAGAGAGATATCCCTTAGCCCCTACCTGCAGCACTTGCCATAAGACAACCACAACAAATCAACAAACGCAGAAACATGGTCGTCAAATGAGCTGCGAACCCAGCGTCTTGCCGCAGCTGTCTCTGCCATTTGAAGGGCCCAAAGGTTATTTATTGCTTCCGTAGTCTCAAGAACTGATCTCAGCACCTTGCGCGCAGTAATGGTCACGCTATAGACCCCCCCCCCCCCCCCGCCCTCTCTCCCCAACTTTCCCTCGCTACGTGATGACGAGCGTAACCAGGCACAACAGCGCTCTAGCCAACGCAACTGGGAGGTCTACTGCGCCGCGCTCCCAACAAGTTTCCAACTCCGCCCTTCTTGCATCATCTATCCCTTCGGCGGCCCTTTGACGCCTTGTGTCCTGTTGGTTGGTTTGGTTTGGTTTGGTTTTGTGGGGTTTAACGTCCCAAAGCGACTCAGGCTATGGAGACTCCGTAGTGGACGACTCCGGAAATTTCGACCACCTGAGGTTCTTTAAGGTGCACTGACATCGCAAAGCACACGGGCGCCTTGCTTTTCGGCTGCGTCGAAAAGCGGCCGCCGAGGCCGGCGAATCGTTGCAATTACCCATGGGATAGTCAAGTGACCCTGCTACACAGGTCTCAGACGCACTGTTCTGCACAATTCTCTCTCCTTTTGCCGATCCGTTACTCCGGCCCAAGCTTGCCGCACGTCATTCCTGCCTTCGCGGGACTCTATATATACTATGTCGTCTATTGAAAAAGCAGTGGGGCACTTAAGTAAAAGTAATTTCGAGTAGAATTAATTAGTTGTGCTGTGAAATTACTGCCAAAACGTAATTCATTACATTACTAAATTACCAACACAGAAATATAATTCATAAATTACACAATAGCGGAAAATGTGATTTATTTACAGTAATTTATTTGCTGTAATTCAATTACTGCCATGTCTGACCAGCGGCTAAGGAGCAACTGACCACGGCGGCGGTCAGAGCTGTGACGCAGCGGGGGTTGCTAAGAACTTCGTGCTCCGAGGACAGGCCTCCATTGGAAAACACCCTAGCAACCGGTAAAGGTCCACTGAAAGGGGTCACCAAGAAGGGTAAACAACGTCATAACACTGATAGTTATTGAACCACCCATCATTCTCCCGCAAAAATTTTCGATCTAGCTTCTGCAACACCAGAGATATCGGCGATTGAAAATGACCCTCCCAATTTTCCCTCTCAACTCGTACGCCGAAGGGAGCCATAAAAAAAATAAAGAATACAAGCAAGTTCAAAGCTCCGCCCAGACATACGTCACTTCGACGAACTTCCGGTTGCCACGCGCTCGCTCGCTGGCGTAACTCGCGTCAACCCGTCCTCGCTCGCACACGCCTGAGGAGTTCGCCAGTTCGCGCAGCGACGGTTAGTGTAACCGCGAACCCGTGGTTACCCTATGTTACACGGCGGACCAAACCATCAGTGTTCCAGGCCTTCATGAGGTGCTCGCACGAGTCCGCAGGGAGGTCTGGTTTCACCTAAGCAGTGAGCAGCGTCACCTCAGCGAGCAAGAGTTCATAGACATGTGGAGCAGGCCACCGATTATTTGCGAGGTTTCTGGGCGTACCATAACAGTGTCAATATGAAGCCCTTTAAAGTTACAGTTGTCCTTCAGGACATCCGAGGTCCAAAGAAGGTCCGGTCTCCCTATGTTTGGCCTGCTATCACAGCGGGGACCTTAAACACAGTTGGCATAGTGTTCGGTGACTGCTGTGTGCGTGTCACCATACGACTGCCCCCTTGCCAGGGTACGGCCGTCATCCCAAAACAAAAACGTCCGCCCCCCGGACATCCGGGAGGGGGGGACGTGCCGGGGTTAATGTATGAATGATGACGGGTAGATAGGTTATGTGAGACCTTGAGGTGCGGCGCCTTCTGGTGACAAACCTCCTCCCATCTGACAACGGCACCATGGTTACACCACTAACCGCGGTTATCGCAAACCGAGCTTGACGACCTTGGTTTGCGTCGTTTAACCGAGGTTATGACGGCGTCTGTTGACGGAAGCTACTCGGCGGCGCCCGAGTGCGCGAAACGTACGAGCGGGTCTGCTTCACAAAGTTATTCATTCGCCCACTGTATCACGTTTAAAGATCGATGTATAGAATATGGTGCCGCCCGACGTCTTCGATTACGGCCGGCAGCGCAGCGACTGCGTACTGAAGCCTTGTCTTGCCTGCAGTATCGTTTGAACGGCTTGTTGCTGAGCAGAACGTCAAAAAATGCGCGGCCTTAGCTATGAAAGTACACGAGTTTGCAACGCTTGCAGCACGGGATGCCGCGAGCAGGCTGAGGTACGTTACACAATTACCGCGGGGGTGGGGCGCGCGAGCTCGGCGAACGACGGCGCCGTGCGTGACCGTCCCTAGTCGTCGCTAGGCCAATTAAATTGTTTCGCTTCGAAGCCGCAGCGGTCGACGTTTTGGAACATGATCAACACTGTCGTAAATCGTCTACTTATGAAACTGCCTTATAGTGAATCCCATTCTGCCATAGTAAAATAATTATAGGATCAACTCTGCCGACGCATTAATCGTAGAGCTAGTACGAGCAGATCTGATCAGCCGAAATGCACCAGCGGCAGCTGGCTTGAGCAGAAACTAGCTTGTATCACGGCTATCGCTCTTCCCAGCAATTTGCTGCTGGTCAGCGATCCTCACGAGGGCTTCATACTTGATATTCTGCTCAGTATTCCAGACGCCAACAAATTTTGACACGCTTTATTTCGGACATTGGTGCTAACGATCCGCCGTGTCGTTCGCGAACGGTATGCGGGAGGAGGGCCACAGCGGCGGTGTTTACGGCGATCGAGGAGGTGCTGCCATCGTGCGGTGCTTGACCGGGCTGTTGACGCCTCGTCAGACGACACTCCGGTACTCCTGAAACCACGTTATATAAATAAGATATTTGTAAATGCAGCTTCGTTCTGCCGATCCCTGTGTCGCTTCGGTTGTTGTACTTAATGGGCAATGACCACCTAACCGATAAGGGCGGCGAGCTGTGTAACAGCCCGCACAGAGTTCGAGCAGCGCACGAGCAGACGACTTTCGCAGCTACCGGAAGTGTGTCCGTGACGTCATGGCCGCAGCAAATGGCAGCTTCTAGCAAGCCTTGCCAGTCAACTCACCCGTGACGTCACGGTTTAAGGAAATAGTTCCATGCGACACCGCCAAGCGACATTCTCTCTGCCCGCGAATTTCAAAAAACGCTGTTTTTAAAAATTAATAATAAATCGCTGGCTTTGTTCCAAGGAGTTATACTTTGCGTTAATGCTCAAAAGGAAGTGTTCTACACACTGAACACGTTTATCAGTGGCTTCTTGGGGGCCGTTTCCGTGGACCTTTAATGCTAGAACCCCTAGCTCGTAAGTCTAGTTTAGCAGGACTATTAGAGGAACTAGATTGTATGCAATAGGATATCATAGGGCTTAGTGAAGTGAGGTCAAATGAGGCATATACTGTACTGAGGGTGGGCATGTACTGTGTTATCGAGGTTTACCGGAGAGACGGGAACTAGGAGTAGGTTTCCTTATCAATAAGCGTATAGCTGGTAATATAGACAAATTTCGTAGCATTAATGAGAGGGTAGCCGGCCTCGTATTTAAGCTAAATAAGCGGTATAAGTTGAAGGATGTACCAGAATGCGCACCTATACATGTAGTAATGAAGACCAGGCATTAGAACGCTTCTATGAAGATGTAGAATCGGCAATGGGTAAAGTAGAAACATAATATACTGCACTGATGGGCGACACCAATGCTAAGATAGGTAAACAATCAAACTGCAGACAACGCAGTGGGCAACTATGGCATTGGCATAAGAAGTAGCAGGGGGGAGTTACTAGTTGTGTTTGCTGAACGCAATAACTTACCAATCATGAATACCTTCTTAAATAAACGGAAGAACCGAAAGGGGAGATGCAAAAGCCGTAATGAAGACTAAAAATGATATTGATTTCATACTGTGTTCCAACCATGCTGGATGTAGAGGTAAACGAAAAGGTGCGATGCAGTCACCACAGAAAGGTAAAGGCTCAAATTTATCTGGATTTGAAGAAGGAGCGGAACAGATTAGTGAATAAGAAGTCCATCAACGAATCAGCGGTAAGGGGAAAAGTAGAAGATTTCAGGCTGTCGCTGCAGAATAGATACTCAGTGCTAACCGAGGAAGCCGACCTTTGCCTAGCAGCAATAAAAAATAATTTTAGAGATATCCTTACTGAGCGCGCGGTAGAAGTAGGTTGTATAATTGTTAGAGAGGATACCGATAAACTGCCTAAGGAGACGAAAGGTTTGATTTAAAAGCGCCAAAGTATAAAAGCCTTCAATCCAATAGCCCGGATAGAACTGGCAGAGATATCAAATGTAATCAATAGGCACAACGTGGCCGACATAAGGAAGTATAACATGGGGAAAATTGAGCATGCTCTAAAGAACGGTCGTAGACTGAAAGCGGAAAAGAGGAAATCGGGCATAGGCAAATATCAGATGTATGCACTGAGGAACAAGATGCGCAATTTCATTACTTATATGAACAAGCTAATCAAGGTAGCCGAGGAGTTCTGTGCGGACCTCTACAGTAGCCATAGTAGTCAGTACAAACATCAAATTGGCTGTAATGAAGAGCAATCAGACGTTCCGCCAGTAACGAAGGACAGTTTGGAGGCCTTAGAAGCTATGAAAAGGGGGAAAGCAGTTGCGGAGAATCAAGTAACTGCAGATTTGTTGAAGGATGAAGGGGGTATAGTGCTTGAAAACCTGGCCACTCTGTATACACAATGCCTGATGACATCGAAAGTACCGGATTCATAGAAGAACTCTAACATTATCTTAATTCATAAGGGGACGCTAAGGATTTGAAAAAAATTGCAGATCAGTTAGCTTACTATGACTTAAGTACAAAGTATTTACCAAGGTAGTCGCTAATAGGATAAGGATAACCTTAGACTTTCATCAACCAAAGGATCAATCCGGATTTAGAAAGAGTACTCTACCATCGTTCATATCAACACTATAAATTAGGTGATAGAAAACTGCTTGGTATATAACCAGCCCCTACACATAGCATTCGTAGACTACGAGAAAGCATTTAACAAGGTCAAAACCTCAGCGGTCATGGAGGCATTGTGAGATCAGGGTGTAGGTGAGCCATATGTGCAAGTACTGAAAGATATATAGTGGCTGCACAGCAACTATAGTTCTGCGTAAAGAAATTTATAAAATTCAATTAAGAATGGGGGTGCTAGGCAAAGAGATAAGATCTCCCCATTGCTATTTACAGCTTGCTTAGAGATTATTCAAAGGCATGGAATGGGAGCAGTTAGGGATCAGGGTCGGTGGAGAATATCTCAGTAATATGCGATTCGCTGATGATATTACCCAGTTAAGTAACTCAGGAAACCAACTGCAACTAATGACAAATAATCTAGTCTAGATAAGAAGAAAGGTAGGCCTAAAGATTAATATGCAGAAGACTAAGGTAATGCTGAACAGCCTTCGAAAGAAACAGCAGTTTAAATAGGCAGCGAAGCGTTGGAAGTGGTAGGCGAATGTCTACTAAGGACCACAGACCCGGACCGCGAAAGGGAAATAACTAGGAGAACACGATTGGGTAGGAGCGCATTTCGAAGGCACTCAAACGTGACCAGCAGATTACCAGTATCGCTCAAGAGGAAAGTGTACAACAGTTGCATCTTACCTGTACTATGGGGCTGAAATGTGGAGGCTAACGAAAAAGGCTCTACATAGCGGAAAATGGTAGGAGTAGCATTAAGAGATAGGAAGCGTGCAGAGTGGGTCAGAGAAATAATTAGAATTACTGACATGACGAAATTAGGAAGTAAAAATGGGCATGGGCAGGGCATGTAGTTTGTTAAGACGACAACCGATGGTACCTTATGATAACCAATTGGATTCCAAGGGAAGGTAAGCGTAGCAGGGGGCGGCAGAAAGTTAGGTGGGCGGATGAGGTTAAGAAGTTCGCAGGGGTCAAGTGGATGCAGCTAGCACAGAACCGGGTTAATTGGAGGAACATGCGAGAGGCCTTCGCCCTGCAGTGGCTATAGTCCGCCTGATGATGATGATTATACTTTGAAATTTAACACTGATGCTATTCCCACTTTTTGGAGAACAAAACTTTGTGCGAAGCATTGCCATGGAAAGTGATAAAGAATCCAGGGAGATTTTT
Organism: Amblyomma maculatum; assembly: GCF_055883805.1. Taxonomy (NCBI): domain Eukaryota; kingdom Metazoa; phylum Arthropoda; class Arachnida; order Ixodida; family Ixodidae; genus Amblyomma; species Amblyomma maculatum. The sequence continues at coordinate 213,015,716 of NC_139345.1, read as the reverse complement.
TAACATTAGTTTTTATTGCAAGCTTAATTGTAAGGGTGAATGTCCTCCAGGCGAGTTGTGCAAATTGAAATAAAATAGCATGTTTTGAGAGGCTGCTCAATGGTTACTCAGAAAAGCTGTGTAAAGTTTTGTTTTGTAGTGGACTAATTATAAATTTTCCTGATAGAAAAATCGCTTCATGAACGCCACCAAAAAAAAAACGAATAATCAAAGCCAATTAATTTCTAAGTTGAACCAAGGAGGTTTGTAACCTCCTTGGATTAAAGTTACAAATATGATACGCTACAACTCCTCAAGCGTTTTTGGGGTTAAGCGTTTTGTGTACGGTGCCCGAAAATCATTTTTTCGCTTTACCTTGGCAAGAGTGTAGTCGTTCATTCGACATTGGTTGCTCCTCTCTGGGCGATTTAGGGACTCTGTAGTGCAGTTTGACCAAGCAAGTGTTATATATCCTGCTTGCGTTTGACGAACAGGTTGGGCCATTCGGCGCCCAAGGCAGGAAGCTTGAAGGCGCGTGACTGCTGTTCATGAGCTGATTCCGTGTTATTCTAAACTAACGACTTACGCTGCGCTGTGCCGGATGCAATAAGCGATTGTGTGTTGGGTATACTCCCATTCTCTTTTGCTGCGCGTAGGTAAACAATGGAGACGAGCCAAATTACTCGTTGAGCTCTTAACGGGAGCACGAAAATTAGTCAATTGACATTCTTTGCGGAAGGATAACCAATGAGAATTCGTAATCGAAAATGTATTGAGCCTACTGCAGTGCCGACTTGAACAGACTGATCCGACCATTTCCGGAAATATCAGGCAGGTTTGTATGCAATTTTTTTCATCGGTATTTTGCACTCTCCATATTTGTGTTGCTCAGGTGTAATTTACACGGTGGTAAAATCAATCTCTCTTTACTTCTCATATTGCTTTCAATATGTATTCATTCAAGTGATCGTGCTTAGGCCCGAACATTTAGCGTATTGTCGAAAGTTTTCAAGCCAGTATACTGTGAAAATACGGAGAGTGCGTTCTGAGACTTAAACCTGACGTTTAAGGGTATCACGCTATACAGCCGGTGATACCCCGACCTGCTTTAACCAAGCCGTCAGAACGCACAGTACGTGCGTAGCTTTGGTGTAGCATGCCTGACGCGACATTCAAGAGGTTCATTCCACCGCAAATGAGTAACACAAATTGGTAGCTCTTGAAAACGTCCTGGTATCTTGTGGTCTGGTTACGTCGCTTCGGAGAATCAGTGCTCGGCCAATTAGCGCCATTCCCGGCATTTTTCGCTCACAACGCCGGCATTTGTGAGTAACGAGGATCTTGAAAAATCACACAGGTGGTATCTGACATGGTTTGTGCCTACTAACGAGGCTATCAGAATGTTGGGCGGGGTTGCCAATGCTTATGAAATAAGAGCCAGGCACACTATAGCTATTCTAAGCCGTTATGTTCACTGGGTTAATGCGGACTTTGATGGATCAGGTGGTAGCCTGTGATATCGCGCCACTCCCTTCACGGCGCAGCTCAAGTGTCCGCTGTTATATTAGGGCGAGAGCCTTTAATCGCTCATATTGTCGCTCGCAGAAGGTGTCACACTTTGCGGCCACCCTAGCTCGCGTGATGCCACAAAAGATGACGACCACATAGGTCAAAGGCCCACGCCGTCCAAAAAGGGGACGTATAATACTCTTTCGTTACATGGGAGCCGGTAGCTGGCATGGCCGTGCACTATCTGGACGTATAGGCTTCCTGACATTACGTTTGGCAGGCGCTGCACCCTCGGGCCTCTCCTTTCATATGGGATATCAGAATCAGCCTACATTCATGGATCCCGCGCAAGCACGGCTCGGACTTTATATGTTCGCTGGTAACTTACACTATTGCGTCATGCCGATCCGTGCGACGCCTTTCCTTTGGCGCTTTTTCGAAAGCCGCTGTAAAACCAGGAATCAGCAAAGTTTCAAACGCTTTCGCCTTATCGCACTTTAGTGGTCCAAAGTGCCACACAATTTTTTTTAATGCTAAGGTTAGTTTGGTTTATAGGGTCCAACCTCTCAAAACTACCCGGGCTATGAGGGACTTTGCGAGATTTCATGTATCAGAGAGTGCGTGTGGATTGTTTTAAATGTAACCTAGTTATCAATAAACCTTACTTATCAGTGAGCGCTTGTCCTGTGTACGTGGTTCCTGCTTTATTGTGTATCTGTGTATATCGCAGCGACGATCGCTGCGTCCGACTTATGTGACGTCACACATGAGAATATATGGACGCCAGCACTGAATAGAGCGGTTTGCTCCCTGGCATGACTCGCTACCAGGGCTGGGACAGGTGGGTCACCGCCGCTTGCGGCGGGGGCTGGCCTGCCACCGATTTTTGTCTGTTGTGGGCCGTCATTGCACCCGCCACCGCTTCGAAGCGGTGGTGGACGATGGCTGCTGTTGCGGCGCGCGTCTTTCTTTCCCTCTTTCATTTCTTTCTTCTCTATTTTCTCTTCTGTCTACACGAGGCAGCGGAGGTGGCTCAGCTACAGAGCCGGTAGCAGGCTCGTGCATTTTCTTTTCCTTCTTCCTACAGCCACAACAACAACAACCAACCCACAAGGTTCTAGAGCACTGTACCCGTAGGGTCAGGAGCTGGGGAGGCATGAGTATATATGGACGCCAGCACTGAATAAAGGGGTTCACGCCCTGGCATGACTCGCTACCAGTCCCAGCCACGTAGGGTCAGGAGCAGGGGAGAGGGTGGCTGCTCCTGGCCCTACGGGGCGGGGACTGGTAGATCAGTGCCGCTTGCGGCGGGAGCTAGCCTGCCAACATATTTTTATCTGTTGTAGGTCGTCATTGCACCCTCTATTGTTTCGGTGGTGGACAACGGCTCTTGCGGCGCGCGTCTTTCTCTTAATCTTCTTTTCCTTTTTTCTCTATTTTCTCTTCTGTCCGCGCGAGGCAGCGGAGGTTCAATGCGCGTTAAAGTTCCCCAGGTGGTCGAGCCCTCCACTACGGCTGCTCTCTTTCTTTCCACTTTCCCTCCCACCTTGTTCCCGTCCCTTACGGCGCTGTTGAGGTGTCCACAGAAAACAAGTGAGACAGTTATAGTGCCTTTCTCTTCCTATAAATAAATCAATCAGGCAGCGGAGGTGGCTCAGCTACAGAGTCGTTAGCAGGCCCGCGCATTTTCGTTTCCTTCTTCCTTCAGTCGCAACAACAACATGACTCACTGCTGATGTTATACAACTGGCGACGATGCAATCTACGTACCTGCGTAGGTAACGGCCGACGGCGGTTAGAGCCAGCGGGCGAGTAACCGAGCGAGGACGGCATGAACGGACGGGAACAAGCAATACAAGCAAGCGTTCCAGGAAAAGGGAACGACGTAGTACGTTCTCTCGATGTACGACTACCGCCTGCAGCCGCTCACATCTTCGTCCAGCGCTCCGAGAGGACAGCATCGCCTTGACCTTCGTTCAGCGTTCCCGGAGAAAGGAACGAAGTAGTACGTGCTCTCGGGGTACGACTACCGACTGCAGACTCTCACGGATACAAGCATCGTCTTGACCTTCGTTCAGCGTTCCAGGAGGACAGCATCGCCCAAAGCGGCCACAAAGAACGCCAACAGCATTCTCCGGAGAAAAAGGATGAATAGCGAACTTCTGTGCTTTTATGCGAAGCATACTAGCCGCACAACCGAGGTCTTCCTTGCTGCGCCGCGCGCGGCCGCGTAGCTACCACTTGACCTACATCGGCGCACCACGTGATATGACGTCACAAAAGCTGTGAAAGCTGGGGCTCAACTCGTGCGCTCGCTTGCGGACGTGCAGCCTCCGCTGGCGACCTAACTCCCGCTCCTACCGCTAGGAGATACTGACCTCACGCAATTGTATAAAAGGCGACGCACTCGTTGAGTCAGTTGAGCAGCGAGATGTCGGCCAGGGAGAGGGCAGCTCGCCAGACCGCAAAGCGCAAGTTAAAAACAGCCACGGAAACGGGAGAAGAACGAGAAGTACGGCTTGCCAAGCGACGTGCACAGTATGCAGCTAGACGGCAGCGTTCAACAACCGATGCTGAGGTGAAGGATGAAGCTTCGAGTACTTCTACTCGATTCGAGCGGCGAAATGCTACCAAACGGAAAATGCGTGCTGAAGACTGATCATCATAGTGTATTTATTGCTTTGAGAAAAATAAAGGAAGAAGCAGAGTAACACAAGTTGTTCTTGTCTATGAAATGGCTAACCAGGTATAGCCAGGTAATGTTTAATTTTTTAGGCTAGTATGCTTCGCATCCTATGCTTAACCATAAGCTAAGCCAGACCAATTTTTTAAAAATATGCCGTCAGTGGGGAAGATATCAGAATTCTACCTTAAAACGCAAAACTTCAATTCGTACTTAGGGCGCTTTGAACATTTGTAACGGTAAATGAGATAGCCAACAAAAACCGTCTCTCAGTCTTCTTGACAGTAATAGGCGCAGAGGCTTATGACACACTAAGAAGTATCACAGTACCCGCATCGCCGGGAAAAAAGTCATATGAAGAAGTGAAACGTCTCCTGAAAGAGCCTTACAGCCCCAAAAGTTCCGTCATAGCGGAGCGATGCAAGTTTAATCGATGCGTGCAACAGGTGGGTGAAAGCGTCGAAGGGCTCATTGTCGAACTTAAACGCTTAGCCAGGAAGTGCGACTACGGCGACTTCATACGGGATGCCCTCCGAGACAGGCTGGTTGCCGGCATACGGGATGAAGACACTCAACGTGCTCTGTTCGCGGAACGAGACTTGACATTTCAAAGCGCATGCAAAATCGTCCTTGACAGAGAACTATAGCGGTGCGAGACAGTGCGCAAATGCAGTCAAGAGAACAAGACGCAGCAGTGTACGTAGTGGAAGGTCGACAGCGTCCCGAGCCGACACAAGCTAAGCCCAAGATAAGGCAAGACAGCAAGAGCGAGAAGTGTGAAAGATGCGGCAGGGAACACTAATGAGAAGTTTGTGGGTACAAAAACTCGGTTTGAACGTGCCACAATTTTAGAGAAAAAACTAAAAGCACGCATTTATTTATTTATTTTACAAGTAGTGCCGACCTTATGCAAGGTCTTGGGCAGGAGTGGGTTGTCATGACCATACAGAATGTATTCATATGGCAAGAAACTGCACGTCAAATTAATAGATGGTCACAAAGACAATATTTCCATGTTTCTTTTTCAATGCTCAGCTGTGACCGGAAGAAAACAAAATGTGTCATGGGTGTAACTGGTGGACATGGGGTACAAGAACAGGTTCACAACAGATTACAATTGATTCTTACTCTGGAGTGCGTCTGTGAAGGTATCAAGAATGAAACATTCAACAGTTTGGACATCCAGTGCATTTGCTCGAATGTTCAGACGAAGACTCTGAGCATGAACTATATCATTTGATTAACACAAACCGATCATGCTACGAAGTGGGCGTTAACATTGAGGGGCACACCCTCAATATGCAAACTGACACGGGAGCAGCCGTCACAATCATTCCAGAGCAAGTGTACCAGTCCCATTTTTCGCACGGAGAGGGTTGGAGGTGGTGAAGGGTGGCTGTTCCTGGCCCTACGGGGCCGGGGTGGTAGGTGAACGCCGCTAGCGGCGGGGGCTAGCCAGCCACCGAATTTTTATATGTTGTAGACCGTCATTGCACCCGCCATCGCGCAGGTGGTGGACGACGGCTGTTGCGGCACGCATCTTTTTCTCCCTGTTCTTTTATTGCGAAGCAATACTACTTTAGCTACCACCTCAGGCCGTGCCATGTCGCGGCCGCATAGCTACGCTTGACCTTTCGCGTGACCTCGCTGCGTGACGTCATACCAGCTGTGTAAAAACGGGGCCCCATCTCAAGCCGTCGCCTTGCGCGGCGCATAGCCACGGCCGCGGCCTGACTCCCGCTCCTCTCACCAGGGACGCTGCGCGCTATGAGACGTCATATCATCTGGGTAAAAACGGGGCCCCATCACACGCCGTCGGGCCAAAAAACCGCCTATGAGCATCCGGGTGCCAGCCGCATGAAAATGCTCGCGAGAAGTTTTGTCGGGTAGCCCGGGATAGACGCGGCGATCGCACAGTACGTGCAGAAATGCACAATCTGCCAAGCAGTTCAGCCCACCTCCCGGCCAGTTCCTTTTCACCCATGGCCATAACCTGAGCACAGTTGCTCACGCGTGCAGGTGGATTTTCCACAGAAAGAAAAGACCGTGTTTCCTCGTACTCCTAGACTCGTTCACAAAATGGATTCAAGTGTGGTCGATGTCGCCAACCTCGGCAGGAAAAATCATTGAGAAACTTGGAGGTGTTTTTGCCGCTTATGGCTTCCCTGAAGTATTGGTGAGCGACAATGGGCCCCCGTTTACCTCAATTGAGTTCGCTGACTTTCTGAGCACCAACGGCGTAAGGCAAGTTCGTACCCCCCCCCTCCCCCTTGTCACGCAGCGTCCACCGGGGCTGCAGAACGAACGGTACAGACTGTGAAAAAAGGCCTTGCTGAAACAGGTGCTTGAAAGTGAGGCATCCGATGAGAAGCTGACGGTGAAAGTAAGAATTGATGGCTTCCTCATGGCCTATCGTAACACATCTAGCAGTGTGACGGCCAAGTCACGCGCAGAACGTTTTTTAAACCGCCAGCTGTGCACAAAACGTTCTCTACTGAAGCCAAATTTCGCAAAAACCATGCTGCAGAAACAGGAGCGATTGAAGGCTCAGGGCTATTTGGTTCGTGGGAAAGAGCGCGCGTTTGTGGTGGGCGACCGTGTTTTTGTGAGAACTATGCGGGGTGGGTGTGTCGCTTGGGAAGAAGGTGTGTCCCAGGTAGTGAGTGCGTGACATACGTGGTGAAAGTGCGCGATGAACTTCGCTTCACGCATGCCGATCACCTGCGTCCTCTGCAGGCCGATCCCAGCGCGACTCCACAGCAGTTCAGTTCAGGCGTTCAGTCGTGTCCGACTCTTCGCGACCCTATGGACCATGTCACGCCACGCTTTCCGGTCTCTCACCATCTTCTTAACATCACATAGCTTCATCTGCAATGCCTCGAGAATGCCATCTAACCATCGCGTTCGCTGCCTACCCCTTCTCCACTCCACAGCACTCGGATATAAGTGTCAAGTGGACCAAACAGGAAGAGGTGTCACCATCCCGACATGGCTTCTCCTGTCTCCATCGGAGCCAATCAGTGGCGCAGCCCTAACGCTTGACATCGTAACCCAGCCGGAGCCTGCACCGCATGATTTGGAGGCTCCCTTGTCCAACGCGCCAGTGCTAAGTAGAAATGCTCGTGTGCTCAGGCAGCCAGACTGGTTTCGACAAGAGAACTGAGTGACGGCGTGTTACTTAATTGAGCGGGACAGTGTGTGATGACGCAGCACGACGGCTAAAACGCCGGCATGTATAGATGTCGCGACTATCGCTGCCTCCTACTCATGTGACGTCACACATGAGTATATATCGATGCCAGCACTGAATAAAGAGGGTCCTAGGCATGTGTATCAACAAGAAGTGCAACAACATAAACACCATAAAGAAATTAGACACATATGCAAACCAAGTAGTGGGCATATTCAGGAGGGTATCAGTAAAGGGGACAGGACTAAAAGAAAGGAATCCCCTGAAAATGTCCCATGCGTACGTAATAATTCGGATCTGCTACGCGACGCCGTACCCAAACACGAACAAGACAGAAATAGAGAAGATAGACAGAATATTGAGGAAATGCGTCAAGCGAGCTCTGGGACTCCCCATATCCACGTCGACGGACGGGCTTGAGAAAATGGGAGTTCACAACAGATGGGTTGAGCTGGCAGAGGGGGGGGGGGGGGGGGAATATCCCAATTGGAATGGCTCGGCCTGTCTGAACGGGCAGAACAATACTCGAATGGGTAGGAATCCGGCCAGAAAGTAGGACGCACAAGATGGTAAACATCCCGCCAGAAATCAGGGCCAAGATACGCGTCCCACCTATGCCGCGAAACATGCACCCTGAGTGCAACAAAGAAAGGTGAGAGCATAGGGCTAAGGCCTGCGAGAGAAACATGAGGAAGCGACCGGCGCTCCAGGTGGCTTATGTAGGCGTGGCGTGCGGACAGCACGGGGCGGCTGTATCCGCTGTTGTCAACGTGGCAGGAGCATTAATGGTAGTGGCTTCGAGACGCACGAGATATGCCAGCGCGGCGGAAGAGCTGGCGATAGTGGCGATAGCGCTCGCTTGCGTCGGTACCAAGGCCACGACAATTTTATGTGACAGCGAAAATGCAGTCAGGAAGTTTGGGAAAGGAAGAATCTCGGAAGAGGCCAAACGCGTCCTCGAGGCGAGGCCGATAGAACATAATATAGAAATAATATGGATTCCAGCGCACGAGACTATTGCAGGCAATGAGGCTCCACACGAGCTTGCCCGAGCTCACTATCACCAGGCGGCCGAAGAGAAGCGATCTCGCATAGACATCAAAGACAGCTTGATTACATACAACGAGATCAAGGAACATTATAAGCTAAGCAGGAGGGTCTATCCGCCGCCCGACCGTTCCCTCGGAAACGAGGAAGCAATTGCGTGGAGATTGCTAGAAATCATATAAGCCCCTTCTGGGTGTACCTGACAATTTCTAAAGAGGAGAAAGACCAGTATTGCATAACATGCGGGGAGAGGGGCACTCTAGACCATATAATTTGGGAATGGGCTGGCAGCCCGGGTGCCGAGCAAAATATATATAGCGAAACCTGGGAGACCTTGCTACGGAGCGAGAACCGCGCTCAACAGCAACAAGCCATCCGCCTGGCGGCTGAGGCAGTTAAGCAACAATGTGTCTACACCAGACCTTAGTTTGCGAGGCTTCTAAGTAGGGCTCCCGCAGGCCTGCATGCCGGGGGGTCCAAAAAGGAGTCTCATTTCGGTGGAAATAAAACGTTTTGATGATGATGATGATGACTGAATAAAGCGGTTCACTGCCTGGCATGACACACTGCTGACGCTATAACACCTTTAATGGCTCATCGTTGTCAGCAGGAATGTGTCGACAAAAATGTTCCAGTTTTCCTGAAGTCTCTGACTACATCGTTATGTAGTCTTAGCATGGTATCTTGCGTACAGAGGCTGGGCCTGAATCCCACCAATTCAGCCGGCCACGCATCATTCTCTTCGGTGTATTTGGTTAGCCTCCTCTGAATGACTTTCTCAAGTAGTTTGCCTACGCAGGATGTTAGTGATATTGGGCTGAGATTCTCCAAGCCCGGTGGTTTTCCCTGCTTGTGGATTAGAGTGATCTTAGCCCTCTTCCACTGTTGGGGTACTTGACCGCTCTCCCACACCCGATTTAAATATTTGGTTAGGGCATTGATGGATTCGTCGTCCAGATTTGCGAGCATCTTGTTATTAACGAGGGACGAGCGTCTTTTTAGGCCGTGCAGCTCCGCTCTGACTTCTTCCACTGTTATGGACGCGTCAAGCTCGCTGTTCGCCGGTCAGTTGTAATCTCTGTAATGCGCTGTGGCGGGGGAGCTACGTACGTGGACTTGAGCTTGTCAATGAGCTGTTTGTCCGTACCCTTAAAGTTATACCTCGCCTTGACCTGTTCTATGTTGGCGGCCGTTTTGGACTTACTGGGGTCTATCAGGAACCTGAGCAGTTGCCATGTCTTGGCCCCATTCATGGTGCCCTCCATCTCGTCGCATTTGTTATCCCAACGTTGCGACTCGAGTTTCCGGGCGTATTTTTCTATTTCGACGTTGTGTCTGGCTATCTCTCTCCTGAAATTTCGGTTCCACTTTTGCTTTGTGAGCTTCTTCGCTAGCACTTCTTTCTTTTTGAACATGCCGAATAGTCTGCTATCTATCGCCTCAGGCAGAGCTCCGCCTTTAATTTCTTCGGTGGCCTCGTTTACGTGGGTAATTATTTGGGCGGCCCAATTTTGAATGCACTCTATATCTCCAATTTCTTCCCGTTCTCTGATCTGTCTGAATTTATCCCAATCCACTTGGGTTTCCGTCCGATACACAGCGGGCTTAACGCTCACTTTCCTGCTTAGTTCTACCTCTAGCACGTAGTGGTTGCTATCTAGATCCTGATGCTTGTTCGTAGGTCTATGCTGTTCGGCAGAAAAATCGGAGCTCCTGGTAATGATCTGCAGTAGTGGGAAGATAACTCCAGATATCAAAATTAAAGTCAACGGGAACGAAGTCCCGAAAGTAGATGACATCAGAATATTAGGTATGATTATCAACCGCAGGGGTATTAACAAAAGCCTGATTAAGAAATTAAAAGATCAGGCGGAGCTCGTAGTCAGAGTATTTAAGAAGACGTCCAACAGAAGGAGTGGTCTCACGGAGGCTAGTAGACTCAGACTCGTACAAGCTTTTGTCACGAGCAGAATGTGCTACGCGACTCCATTCCTAAATATCAACAAGACCGACGAACGCGAATTAAACCCCATAATTAAGAGATGCACGAAGTGCGCTCTAGGAATCCCCATAACTACTTCTAAAGACATTCTAGAGAAAATGGGGTTGCATTATGAGTGGAAAGAGCTAGCTGCGGTGGTCAGGCTGTCCCAGAGAGAGCGACTCGCAGAAACGGCGGCGGGTAGGCAAATCCTCGACTGGGTAAACCTACTAGCGCCCGGGGAAGGCGAAAGTGTCAGAGAAAGCATAGATCGAGAAATCAGAAAGCATCTATACGTCTCGCCCACACCGAAGAACATACACCCCGTACACGACGAGGGGAGAAGGAAAAGCAGAGCTGCGTACTCGATAACAAATTGGACAAACTCCCGCCGGGATCGGTCGCCTACACCGATGCAGCGATCGGGAAAGAAGGCGACGTAACCTCGGTCGCCCTATTAGACACCGGGATCGCCATAGGAATCGAAAGAAACCGAGATCTACCGCCGGTAGAGGCGGAGGAGATTGGAATAGCCATTGTCATTGCACGACCAGGCGTGAAACACGTCATCAGCGATAGCAAAGCGGCGGTTAGGAATTTTAGCGAAGGTAGAGTCAGCAATCGTGCTGCAAAAATTCTGAACGAGTCGTCTCTCGCCGAAAGCGTGACCATAATCTGGACCCCAGCACACGCCGGTCTCACCGGCAACGAGGCTGCCCACATGCTCGGCCGCTCCTCGCTACCTCGGGGTGCTGCGGACGCCTCCACAACATCTAAAACCAAAGAATGTATTGGTACGTTTAGGGATGTAACCGACAACCGGAAGAAAGACCGGAGGATATATCCGCCACCGGTTAGATCCCTGAGTAAAAAGGAATCGTACGACTGGAGAAGACTCCAAGCTCGAAATTTCTTTTCGCCCCTGTGGAGGATTTCGACGGGTGCCAGAGGGCGGAAGAGAGGCGGTGCAGAAACCGAAATTTGTAAATTTTGCGGCCACGTGGCAACATTAGATCACATAATATGGAGATGCGTTAGTGCCCCAGGGCGCAACGCAGTTAAAACTAGCGATGAATGGGAGAACACGCTAAGAAGCTCCGACGAAAAAACTCAGCGATTCGCCGTCCGACTGGCGGCTGAGGCTGAAGACCTCTTCTAAACGGGGCCGGGTGTCCTCTGGCCGCGGTACGACAGACTGCCTCCCCGGACGCCTGCGTGCGGACCCGTAGGTGGCTGCCGCGCCATATTTGGCGGAAATAAATGTTCTTCCTCCTCCTCCAGTTTTCCCTCTTAGCTGGTCGATCGAGGTGTGACGTCACAGGCTGCCAATTTCAAACGAGACCAATTGTACTTAGGCGAGTAATCGCTTAACTAAGAGGGTTGGTGTGGTACTACCCAAAGTGTATCTGGGCTAACTTAGTTAATGGCCCAATCAGGCTAATTCAGTAACGAGTACTACCGGCTAACTGGTCTCTAAGCAGTACTAACAGTACTAACTAATGAATAGCTACTCATTAACTACTTCTAATTAGTCATTATTCATGTATAGTCAAATGGCAGATGACTATGACGCCATCACATGGTGACATCAACGGAAGCGACGTCATGACCGGATGTGACGTGTTCATGACGTCACATCTGGCTATGTCTAATTTATTTGTTTATTTATTACAGAGTCCTGCAGCGAACGAAGGCATTATTGCAGGGAGAAGATGACAAATAACATTGCTAGAAACACCAGTAGTACAATAAAAATACATAAAAATGAAGAAAACACGAAACAAGTGATAATGCAGGATGAGAAACATGCATCTAAACCACCAGTAGTGATAATGACGTCACATTCGGTCATGACGTGATGACTGGTGATGACGTAACCAGGAGATTCACACATTTATTAAGCTGACCCCGCCGGGCGTTCGATCCAGGCATCCGTGCGGCGCATTTCATTTGGCGTTTCCTCGAACGCCGCACCACAGAGCATGTAGAAATAGACGCAGTACAGCAGGCATCAGCGGCGTTTAAAATTGTTTGACATCAAAGAAAAGATGCACTATCTGTCACAATTCTTCGCGGACACCTTAACCGAGCTAAAAATAGTCTTGCAGTCAATGCCTAAGCAGCGCGGCGTGTAAAGATTCCACCTTGAAGCACTTTAGGGAGCCAAAGTGCACCCTGAATTTTTTAAGCTTAACGATTGTCTACTTGCTTTACAGACTCCGCGAGGAATAGCCGAAATTCTGTCGCAGTCTGAAGGCGAGTGCTACAAGTATAATAAAAAATACATTGCTCCCTTTTCAGGCTCTTCACAAGACGCATCCGGACGACCTATCATTGCTTTTCAAGATTCCAGCATCTATGAAGCCAGGCGTGGGGTTTCTCAATAATATATCCACGTAAGGAAATATTTTTCTTAAATGTGTGTATTTATATACGTGCACCCTTTGTCAAAAGTTGAGTCTGGGGGGGTTTACTTCTGAGCCATACTATGCTGCTCGTAATGCACTTCCAGGTTTCCAATCTTGGTGAAGGCATGATTTTTTGTCCTACCCTCTCCAATGGCTAGGACTTCCACGATTGTTAAAGAAGTCATAATATGCAGCTTAAAAGCAAGCCCTAAGGGCTCTGAACTTTAGACAAAGACAAAATTTCTCATGTACATCCGTCACAGAGAAAACTGATCTGCACAAACTGAGTCACCAAACAAAATGTAAAAAAAAGTAAAGCAAGCATAAACACCACCCTAACAAATGTTGTGACTTACAGTTTCAATTGCATGACAGGCCACAGCCTCAATCTTTCACATGCACATACACTTCATATAATGCATCCGGTATTATGTTTCCCATTACGAACGAAATAAGAGCGCCAGGAAGAATGGCACCAAGCAGTATGTGTGTGTGTGTGTGTGTGTGTGTGTGTGTGTGTGTGTGTGTGTGTGTGTGTGTGCGTGTGTGTGTGTGTGTGTGTGTGTGTGTGTGTGTGTGTGTGTGTGTGTGTGTGTGTGTGTGTGTGTGTGTGTGTGTGTGTGTGTGTGTGTGTGTGTGTGTGTGTGTGTGTGTGTGTGTGTGTGTGTGTGTGTGTGTGTGTGTGTGTGTGTGTGTGTGTGTGTGTGTGTGTGTGTGTGTGTGTGTGTGTGTGTGTGTGTGTGTGTGTGTGTGTGTGTGTGTGTGTGTGTGTGTGTGTGTGTGTGTGTGTGTGTGTGTGTGTGTGTGTGTGTGTGTGTGTGTGTGTGTGTGTGTGTGTGTGTGTGTGTGTGTGTGTGTGTGTGTGTGTGTGTGTGTGTGTGTGTGTGTGTGTGTGTGTGTGTGTGTGTGTGTGTGTGTGTGTGTGTGTGTGTGTGTGTGTGTGTGTGTGTGTGTGTGTGTGTGTGTGTGTGTGTGTGTGTGTGTGTGTGTGTGTGTGTGTGTGTGTGTGTGTGTGTGTGTGTGTGTGTGTGTGTGTGTGTGTGTGTGTGTGTGTGTGTGTGTGTGTGTGTGTGTGTGTGTGTGTGTGTGTGTGTGTGTGTGTGTGTGTGTGTGTGTGTGTGTGTGTGTGTGTGTGTGGACGGACGGACGGACGGACGGACGGACGGACGGACGGACGGCCCATCTACAGCTAGAAACAATATGACAGGGAATATGGGAGCGCGTGGCCTTCGCATTTTGCAAATCGCTGCCACCAACAGACGAAGACAATGGTTGGCACCAGAGGTACGCCCGTAAAGAGCAGCCGACCAAACTTAATTTGCATGCGCCTTTATTGCTGGTTCTTATGACCTTTCGGTGGCAGCGCTTTGCCACGTGCTGCTACCGTGTTCCTTGTCATGCTGCTTCTAGCTGTACATGCGCCATTATTTCTGCTCGTGCTCCGTCGCGGCAGATAGTGTCAAACCTAAATAGGTAAATTCTTACACCGTAAATGAAGCCGAATAGAGTGAATCAATTAGACGTGTTGCCAGCAACGAAGGACGAAGCGAAATAACGTTTTCCATCGAATGTAAGCAGAAACGTATCTGGTAAGGTTCTAGCACTAGCAGATTTGCTGAACGACTACGCGTACTTATGCGAGACGACATTGCCACCTTATAAAGGGATTGCTGGAATCATGAAAAAAAAAACGCTGCTGTTAATAATATTATTATTATACGGAACACTATGTCACGGACATATAGCACTCAGCTTACTCATTTTTGAACGGTAAGGCAACGGTGTTGGTAAGTTTAAATTATGAAATTATATCGTCACGTAGTCTTTAGAGCTCGTAACTAGAAGGTGAATGGGGGTTAATCCAGAAGGCACAGGAGAGCAGGTCCAGATCACCCAGAGACCGTCAGCAGCCTCTCAAATCAGCCTCTTCTAATCGAACGACACGGGGACCACTTCTTCAAGTCAGCGCATGCTGTTTCAAATGCAACCCATTACCCCCTCTCTAAAAAAATAAACACTCGAACTGATGAATTCGCAAGCAGAAAAGAAGCATAAAGCAAGAAACATGTGGTAAGGCGGTATGCCGTGAAAAGTACGGCTTCATGCGCACGACGTGAACAACCTTTTGTTTCTGCTGGAGATGAATAGTAGAAAAATCGTCCGGAAGCACTTCGTACGTGACGTCACTCAGCTGACGGAGCACTTTGTATGGGCCAAAGTACAGTTTCAGGAGTTTCTCAGCTAGTCCGCGACGTCGAATTGGAGTTCAGAGCCCCACTCTGTCGCCCGGTTCGAAAGTCACTACATGGTGGCGCTGATCATAACGCTGGGCGTCTCGGCCTTGCTGGTTCCGGATGCGTGCCCTTGCCAGCTGTCGCGCTTCTTTTGTGCGTTGAGTAAACTCCTCGGCGCCGAATTCGAAGTCACGGCCGTCATGGGGTAACATGGCTTCCTGCATTGTCGAAACTTCGCGGCCATGAAATAGGGAAAACGGCGTCATTTGTGTTGTTTCCTGCTGCGCGGTGTACGGAAACGGGACGTATGGCAGGATGTCATCCCAAGACCGATCTTCAAGATGTCGGAGAGAGTTTTGTTTAGACGTTCCGCCAAGCTTTAGTTTGTGGATGGTAGGCGGTTGACCTGCGATGGGTAGTGCCGCTCAGCTGCATGACGGATTCCAGTAGCTTTGCAGTGACAGCAGTGCCTCGGTCCGTTATTATAACTGTCGGAGCGCCGTGGCTCAGGACGATGCTTTTGATGAAAACTTTCGCTGCCTCGATTGCCGTGCCGCGCTGGAGGACTTTTGTTTCAGCGTAACGCGTCAGGTAATCTGTAGCGACTATTATCCACCTGTTGCCCGAATCAGAATTATGAAAATGACCCAACAGATCCATGCCAACTTGTTCGAATGGGTCTCTTGGCGCTTGAACAGGATGCAGTGAACCGGCTGGTTTCACAGGCGGTGTTTTCCGTCGCTGGCAATCATGGCATGTTCGCACGTAATGTCGTACCGCGGCCCAGGGTTTGGCCAGTAATAACGCTTCTTAATTCGGGCCAGAGTTCGAGCATACTCCCGGTTACCCGCGGTGCGCTCGTCATGACATGCCTGCAAGATTTCTTCACGAAGAGACTCTAGCACGACGAGGAAATAAGCTCTTCCCGTCGGAGCGAAATTTATCTTGTATAAAACATTGTTCCGCACGCAAAACGATGACTGCTCTTGGCGAAGAGATGGGGAACTTCGGTCGTACGCGCTTCCAGAAAATCGGTAAGGGGTGCGAGAGCCGGGTCGTCACATTGCTGCTGCGAAACAGTGAGCGCGTCGACGGCTGCGATAAGGGGAAATTCTCGTTCTTCGTCTTCACTCGCAGCCTCGACAGGTGAACGGGACAAGCAGTCGGCGTCCTTGTGCTGACGTCCAGACTTATACACGATGGTCATGTCGAACTCCTGTAGCCATAAACTCCATCTTGCAAAGCATCCGGAGGGATCTCGCAAGTTCGTTAACCAGCACAGATAGTGGTGGTCACTCACGACCCAGAAGTGTCGGCCCTAAAGATAGGATCGAAATTTTATCACCGCCCATACAACAGCCAGATATTCTTTTTCGGTGGTGGAATAGTTCGATTCGGCACGGCACAAAGTCCGACTGGCGTATGCGATAAATCGCTCGGCACCGTCTTGCCACTGGACGAGTTGCTGGCCTCTGTGTGGACCAGAGTCTCGGCACTTGCATCGAAATGGGCAAGCACAGGTGTTGTCTGCAAGCGGTGCCGTAACTCGTCTGTTTTGTTGTCCGGCTGTCCAGGTGAAGGTGACATCATCCCGGGTAAGACGTGTCACCGGAGCGGCAATGCGTTAAACCTGCGGTAATAGGCGCAGAGGCCCAAAAAACGGCGAACTGACTTCTTGTCACGCGGAGTGCGGAATTCGGCGATGGCGGCTGTTTTAGCGGCTTAGGGCCGAACACCTCGATTGCTGACAACGTGGCCCAAAAACAGGAGCTCTTCGCAACCAAAGTGACATTTTTTGGGTTTTAACGTGAGGCCGGCAGATCTGATAGTCCGTAGCACAGCGGAGAGACGTTGGAGGTGTTTCTCGAACGTTGGCGAAAACAACAACGTCGTCCAGGTAGACTAGACACATCTGCCATTTAAAACCAGACAGAACTGCGTCCACCATTCGCTGAAATTTCGCTCGAGCGGAGCACAATCCGAAAGGTAGGGCCTTGAATTCATAAAGTCCATCGGGCTTGACAAACGCTGTATTCTCACGATCACGTTCATCGACTTCGATCTGCCAGTAACCGCTCTTAAGATCAAGCGATGAAAAGGAGCGCGAGTGGCGCAGCCGGTCTAATGAGTCATCAATGCGCGGCAGCGGGTAGGCGTCTTTTATTGTGACCTGATTGAGCTTACGGTAGTCCACAGAAAACCTTAAACTTCCGTCTTTCTTCTTAACGAGAACAACAGGTGAAGCCCAGCGACTCCTCCATGGCTGTATGACACCGTCATTTAACATCTCGTCTACCTGTTGGGCAATTGACTTCGCGTTCCCGCGGTGACACTCGGTAGGGGTTCTGCCGGGCTGGTCGGGTACGGTCGTCGGTTATTATGCGGTGCTAGGGGCGTCTGTTTAACGGCGGAGGCAGACGAGAAGCCATCTTGAAACTGAAGTAGTAGTTCGACGAATCTGTTCTCTGCCGGCGATAGAGCGGGATTCACACCAAGGTTGAAGTTGGGCATTTGACTGGCAGATGGGTTGGTCTCCAGAACAAAGCAGTCGTGAGCTGCTTGTGTGACACCTTCAAAGTAGGCTACCGGGGTGCCTTTAGCGATGCGTGGGCGTTCGTTTCCGAAGTTCGTAATCAGTACGTGCGCTAGACCGTTGGTCAGATGAACTATAGACCGTTTTATCATGGGTGCAGCCATTTTGTGTATGTGGCGCCATCTAGCGGCCGAGTTGTGAACAACCGCCATGCTGGTATGTGGGGTCCCATCCGCGGAACAGGCGACAAGTAGCGGAAATCAGCATTTTGGAGCTTTCGCATGCAAATTTTTGCTTTCTGAAAGTACCTAGCTGAAAGAAAAAAAAGTTTTCAGTAGCAGCGAAGCCATTCGGTCAGAAATCCTGATCAGGTCGGCTGAAGGCTACAAGCCTGATTACAATTAGTGTGTAACTTTTATGTGGCACAGAGAGGCGGCGGCGCACCACTGGCAGCGAGGGCAGCTTTCGATCTACTTTTTATTCTTAAAGTATTTCTAGAGACGGCTTACCGTAACAATTTGAGGAAAGAAAGAAAGCGAATGTAGCCGTTTCATGTCACATTTAGGAACAATGCTAATCGCGCAAGATTTGTTGGGTCAATCGATCCTTCATATACACTTTACTGCTTGAGAGACTACTGCGGAAGTTGCCACACCTCCACTGGGGTTCTATTCTTAAGTATCCATTATTCATTTCGGATCCATTTACTCTACCCTGGCTACTTTTGTTGGGTGACAATCAGGCAGGGTGTTCAAGCGTCCACTACTAGGCAATCGGATTTCAGCATTGCTATACATGACTCGACCACCTGTTTGCCGGTATGTGCGGGGAGTGGCGATGACTTGTCAACAGCGGAAGCTGCTATCCTGCAATTTCTCTGACTGGGCGTTAGTTGCGTTTGTCTGACGCTGCCGTCATGCTGATATTAAAATACAAGATAAAATGGACAAACGATACCTATGGAATAGGAACCTTAAATTATGTCCCATAATGAACTAATTGAAAGTTGCTTTTGTCAGCAATTATATAGTCCGTTTTTCGTCGCAAGGTTTGCTTACTGCAAGCAATCGCTCCTATTCCTATGCTCATATTCTCATTTATTATCGGCAGCAAAATCTTACGAGATGCCTGTTTTCAAAAAAAAATATTTTAGCGCTGTTTCACTAAATAAGTTGACAACCAATTTATTAATACATCGTTGTCTTCAAGTGGGACAGGTTCTTTCATACTTGCATTAACCTCAGGTGACTGAATCGAAATAGTTCTTTACCTGGCGGCATCTCGTAAATATTTGCCGCAAGGAATATCATCCGCTTGCTGCCCAAAGTCTGCCGCTGTTGCACGGGTATTAAGTTTTTCCGGTCCCTACCCGACAGTGTTTGGAACTCGCACGGAAGGCTGCCAAAGCGAAACATCTTCGGTTGCGGTTGAAATTCAGAAGCTGCTCGTCTTCGCCCAGTTGAGTGAGTTGCAAGTGGAACAGTGTAGAGCAACACACGCGCATACCACCGCTGTTAATCTTTTATCCTCTGTTAATCATCTCCTTTTGGTTGTTATTTTCTTTTTGTTAACGCAAACAACTGAGTAAAGAAATAAAGATTGCGTTGACCGCGGCAGCTCTTAGCAGCTAAACTGCGGCCGGCGGAAATCAGACGATCAGGAAAATGAAGGAAAGAAAGGGGCGAAAGAAGAAAGAACATAGGAAAAGAAAGCCCATCGCTCACATCAGCTAATCGGCTTAGATACTTTACGGCTATTCAAGACACTCTGCGTGCAAAAGACTACAACGTGCGCCCTTTCTCCGTAGAATGCCCTGCCGCCACCGCTGCTATCCCCGCGTCCCCACATACCAGACAGGAGGAGCCGCGCAGCGCGTTGCGGTTCGAGGCTATTTTCCTCTTCGCCGCGAAAACGGTCTATACCTTGTGTAACACAGACGCTATGATGTAATCGAAGCTCTGTGTTCTGTTCGGAAATGCCGGCAGCACAGGACTGGTCGTCGCACATGACTGTGACGAGAGCAGACGAACGTGGCGGCATGGATACATCCGGGTCAACGATGCGTAAATGTGCGTGACGTCGTTCGAAGTCGGCGGGCGTCGCTTCAGACGTCGAAAACGTTACGGTACGGCGAGGAACATTATAATGGCCCCATGCTCGCGTAAAAAGTCCATGCCAAGTATGAGGTCCTTGCAGCAGTGCGGCAGGATAACAAAAACAGCTACAAAGGCTGAATCGGCGATGGCTGCTCGGGCAGTGCACCGTCCGATCTGTGTCATAAGGTGACCACCAGCAGTATGAATTTGCGGCTCCAGCCAATCAGTTTTCTTTTCACCTCGGAGAGCCGATCCGCGAAATTCTTGCTTATTATCTAGAAGTCTGCTCCTTTGTCTAACAAAGCGGTCACTAGGTGTCCGTCGACGAGAACGGGAAGGTCGGCGCTAACAACGTGATCGGCATGAGTTGGATTCGGAGTTTCGAGTTCATGCGGAGGCGGCGCGGCAGCATATTAGTCACAGCATCGGGCTGAGTCGTCACGGGGGGGTCTTCGGGACATTGATTTCGATCATCAGCAACCTGCCCCCTGAGCTCGCCGCCTTCAGTTACCCCGATGTGGGCTTGGCGACCGGCGCCTCGGCGCATCAGCAAAATCGCGACGGCTGGGTGACGAGCAGCGCACGGGAGAAGACGACTGTGCGCGGTCGCTCGAAGAGGTTGCGCGGGTTGCTAGGTATCCTTCGATTTCTGGAGGGCGTTCACCGACCAGGGGACGAGGGGAATCACGATAAAACCCTGAAGACCGAGTTCACGTTATGGGCAGCGACGATACAAGTGGCCGGGTTCTCCGCAGTGGTAGCACAGCGGCCGTTGGCGAAGAGTGCTCCAGACGTCTTCCTTGCGAACCGGTGGCTGCATGACGGGGCTCTGCTGGGATGGCGGCTGGTAGGAAGGTTGGTAGGACGGTGGCTGCAGAGCGGGCGGCGGCTGTGATTCGAAAACAAGCTGTTGCGCAGGAGGCACTGCAGGCCGACGAAGAGCCGCTGCGTAGTTCATAAAACGTGGCTCTGACAGCGACTCAGGCGGTGAAAATGTTTGACGTAGTTCTTCACGCACGGCGTCGATGACAGCAGCGGCAGTCGGATTAGGCGATCCAAGATTAAACTTAAGGAGCTCCTCGCCAACTACCTCGCGGATCAGCTCACGCAGAGAGTGATGTTCAGTGGATCCGTACAATGTGGCCACACTGCTGAAGGACTGACTACAAGCAGACTCAGTGCGCCGGCATCGTTGCTGCAGGGCTCGCTCAATGAGGGTAGCTTCATTAATGAAATCCGCGATGGTTTGAGGTGGACTACGAACCAGACCCGCGAAGAGGGGCTCTTTTACGCCCTGCATCAGTTGGCGCAACTTTGCTGATTCCGTCATATCGGGATCAGCCCACCGACAAAGACGGGTCACGTCCTCAGCGAACACGGCCACGCTCTCGTTAGGTAGTTGTACACGAGCTCCTAGGAGGCAGCGTGTGCGATCACGGCGGTCGTGGCTGACAAAAGTATCCCGCAGCTGCTGGCGAAATGAATCCCAGCTTTGAAGACTGGCTTCCCTACTCTCATACCATGTTTTAGCGCAGTCCTCAAGTGCGAAATAGACATTCAGCAGCTTCTGAGCAGGGCTCCACTGATTGAATTCTGCCACTCGCTCGAACTGGTCGGTCCAGTCGTCGACATCTTCCCAGTAAAGCTATGGAAACTGGGGACACACGAAGCTGCTGAAGCAGCAAATGATGTTGGCTTGCCTGGGCCATTGCAGAAATCTCGAACTGCTGGTCGGATGGCGCCGGTTCAGGTAGAGGAGCAAATTCTGGCGCCAGACCCCGGAGGCGACGGCTGCAGCGATGAACAGGTGTAGACACGAGCGGAAGCCTGTTGTGACTCGATGAGCGGCTGCGAGAGGACCGAGACATGAGGTGCAAGGCCGCACTTTCACCAGTGTCACGTAGCCTTTTGAGCTCGTAACTAGAAGGTTTAAGGGGGGAGGGGTTAATCCTGAAGGCACAGGAGAGCAGGTCCAGAGCACCCAGAGACGGTCGGCACCACAACTTCAGCCTCTTCTAATCGAACGACACGGGGACCACTTCAAGTCAGCGCATGCTGTTGCACGCGCTAAAATAACGACTTGAGATTTGACTGCCCCAAAGGAGAAGGCAGCATTTTGGAACAGCTACTTTGGGAGAGACTAAAATAAAAGCGATCTTGTCGAATACAACTAACCGTTATATATATAGCCTTCATAAATTTCGAGAAAGCATTTCACAGTTGCAATTCAACGAGTCAAGCAAGTATTGATTAACAAGGCCGGGGTACTAAAAAATTATTTATAAGGGTAGAACAGCGACCGCAGCCCTGAAAACGATAAAAGCAAATGAAGAAAGCGGTCACGTTAGAGGACACGAATTTTCCTATACTATTCATGCCGCGTTCATAACAAGCATTGAGCGAACTTTGTTGGGACGAGTTGAATATGTGATGATAGATAAAGGTTTAGACTTTAGGACAAACGTTTAGAGATTAAAATTTCCTGTTAAGGTTCTCTTTCTGGAGGCCAAACTCTGAAAAATTCCTTTCCATTGACCGCGTTTTAATGTGAATTGTGGCCCCTCTCTCTTAAAAAAAATGACTGCCGTACGTCTCGCAACGACGGGTACTCATCACGTTTTACTCGAAAACATGTATTCATTCAAATCAGGAATACTATCGCGGGCACCTTATATCGAAGAAACGCCCGATGCCACAAATCCCGGCAGAAAGCACTAAGCAGCACGTTCTGTGGCCTAGCGACTCTGGCAAGGCAGCGAACGACAGCGCTGTGAATCACCGCCCTAATGCCTCCATCGTATATTGTACCTGCGGGGTTTAACGGAGCTCGGGCTTTGCTCTCAGAGTCGAAAGCGACGTCTCTTGCTCGGTCCACGTCCGTGGCGGGGACGATCGATACATCGAAGGACAGCCAGCGGGCAAAGCTGTTTATTGGGAGTTCCCAATGTTCTTCCTCGGTCGTAGCAGCATCCGCCCTCTCTGACGTCACGTCGTCGTCTCTGCGCCGCAGAGTCTCCCCGTAGAGGATCGGACTCCATGTTTGCACGTCGCACGCAGAGGATTACGTGACAACAAAGGCGACGTAGAACCTACGTCACGGCTACATATTGCCGTCCTGGTCTGCCTTCCCTCTCTCCACACTTTTTTGCAATTTTTTCCCGCTTTTGGTAACCGCTGCTCTGGCGCAGTGGTTCTTCTGTGTGCAGTTTCGGTTTCCCTTCTATTTTTCCGCTCCTTTTCTAGTTGCCGCAGATGGAACGTATGGGCAGCCTCGAGAGGCGGCAGATTTAGGCTGCCAGTGACTCGGGGAGACTAACGGGGGTATCACGCTCCCCGCCTTTAACAATACTTTGCTGGACATCGCTTTGTTTCAGCAACTTGTCTTGACGGCCTGCCATTGTAGATGAGAACCGAAAAAAATTGCAAAAAGCAAGTAAGCACGTACGTAGGCGTGAGATCTCCTCACGTTGCGCTCGCTGCTTGATTTCTGCCACTGCTCACCGCGCGAGGTACTCTGCACAGCCCCTTTCACAATTGGAGGGAAACTATATTCAAAGCACACCAGCAGAAACAAAATGGGTGATGCGTAAATGTTTGTTTACGTTTTATTCCACGTATTAGAGCAAAAAGCCTCGATAGGAGGGGCGGGCCATATGGGGTTGCCACGTAAAGAGCGGACAATTCAAATAACTAAGAAGGACTGAGCG
Source organism: Amblyomma maculatum (assembly GCF_055883805.1). Classification (NCBI taxonomy): domain Eukaryota; kingdom Metazoa; phylum Arthropoda; class Arachnida; order Ixodida; family Ixodidae; genus Amblyomma; species Amblyomma maculatum. The sequence goes on along the minus strand of NC_139345.1, from coordinate 212,992,349 downwards.
AAGATCGACGAAGTCAAAACTCTTCAGTGAGCAAATTCAAGCAAATTAATAAATTTTAATTGAAAATGACATGCATGAAAGCCCCCCCCCCCACACACAGACACACACACACACACACACGCACGCACACAGAAGAGATAAAACTGAGCAGTGAGTGCACAGCAATACCTATGGACATACGTAGCCGTGACATAGGTTTAAGTCACCCTTGTTGTCACGTGATCCCCGGCGTACGACGTGAAAACATTAAGACTCAGCTTCCGCCGTGCGAACATTAAGGCCCGCGGAGATGAGAGAGGAGGGGACAAGTAGGGGTCTGCCTAACGTTCTTAGATGGAGACTTTTGGTCTACCCGCTGCGCTGCATCAGTTGCTCTCACTCCAGCCATTTTCGCATTAGCTCCGAGGAAAGGAGGCCAGGAGGGGGAAGATGAGAGAAGTGGCGGGGGGGGGGGGGGGGGGTCCTCCGCGTCGTGCGGGTGAGGCGAATGTCGAATTCCTACATACCTTAAAGATCCCATCAGGAACATTATACATAAGGGCGAAGGGGAGGCAATGACATGGAGAGGTCATACATAGGCATATAAGCATAGACAAAGACCGACTGTTGAATAAGATTGACAAACCTTGCGTAAAATATCAGGTAATAAAATCAGTGCAAACTAAGTACAGCAAACCATGTCGAAATACGTTAAAAACTTACGCCGTAAAAAGAACTCAAGTAAGCAGAACTGACAAAAATGAAGGCGAAATACAAAAATGCATGTGATGAATGATGCAACAGCACAAGCAAATCGGATTGCAAGGAATGAAACGCAAGGAAAAGTACGCTCATGCAGGCTCAAATGGTTGGCTAGTAGCTGGAAATATGGGGAGATTAGACGTTTTCGGAAAGTTTTTTTCCATTCTTATACGTCGATGGTGAAGAAGCATTTCTTGAAAGCGGTCAAGGAACCTTACGAATGTTGTACGTTAAGAGAGTTAAACAATTGGCGAGGCGAGCAGAAAGGATCACGTAATAAGTTAGCTCGTAGTGCAGGAAAAGTATAACATTTTACACAAAATACAAAGCATAGCATACTTCGGAAGAAGTGCTTGGCTTCAAGGCTGAGAGACGAATAATCAGATGAATCATCAAGCTAGACTGCTCGTACGAAGATATCTAGCAGCAAACGAGCGTCACGCGGGGGTGAATCACTCCTCCAGCTCGGGGAAAGGACGCAGGAAGGTATACCTTAAGCGCTGAGGAAGAGGCCATGGAAGCCTCCAATGTGCTGACGCCTACTTATGTCGAACGGAAAGTTTCCTTACCGAGGGACCTTTAGTCGAGGCTCCTTCGGAGCTTCCCCTGAGCACTCGAAAGACACATTCAGGCGTACTTATGCATGCGCCTGCGGCCCTGGACAAGAGCTTCACCTCCATGAGACGCCACGGGATTTTCGCCTAAGGATACACGCGGTCAGCTGTTCCCTTAAGCCGTCGAGACTGAAGCCGTCCAGACTGGAGCAGCGTGTATAAGTAGTAGGGAAATAATTTGAGCGTGTGGTGACGCCGATATCTCATTAACGTTAGCCTACACCGTAAACGCGGACACAGGTGGCGACTTTTAACACTAAACCCGTTAATTAAATGTTATTACCGATGTGCCACTAATGGTGCGCACACTCCCAGATACCCTTGGAGTGAGTGGGCGCAGCTGCTCCGGTCTCAAAGGAGATGTCCTCGACTTGCCGGGCAAGCTCGGTCAGAATTAAGCTACCTGTAGGGACAGAAGAGGGCCGCCGTTTGTGTCCCCTTTTCGCCGGTTCAAGCCAGAGTAAGGGTCGGAGTCAGAATTAACGAACAAAACACTTTATACACAGCAAGAGATGATACAGAGGAATTCACACTATCACTGAAATTACACAGACAAGAGGTTAACAGAAAGGCCATACCAATCATACAACTAAAGGGGCTTTAAAAAATGTCAGTGGTATAGCTCCGGTTAAATCTAGTTGAGTTGCGAAAGCGACAGCTGTATAGCTACGCTTAGAATAGTAATAGTAGTAACGCTTAGGTGCCTAATACATCGATGGCCTGCTGGACGAGCAGGCGCTGTTCTTCTTCGCCCTCAGCACTAAGCCAGGTCCATATAGTATGGGAGGGGGTTGAAAGAAACCCGATTGCAATTTAACCGGGCATGAAAATAGGCAGTGGGAAAGGTTGGCATAAGGGGAAGGGCAGTTGGGGAATGATGGGTCACGACGGAATTTGCACAGGTATAGCCTTGCAGGTGTTATGAGGGTATTCAGCTTTATCTGCCGAAGGACATCAGCCTCCCGAACGGAGAGGTTAGGATGAGGGTCACGCTAGAGCTTGCAATCTAAGCGAGCAGCATTGTAATATTCGCTGATGGTGGCGCGAAGAGACAGTCTCGATCCGCCCTCCAAGGATCTTGGCCAGGAGATGAACGGTGCCCGGTTCCGAGTTTCACGGGCGAGCTGGTTCGCCAGCTCATTGCCGTCAATCCCCGGGTATACAGGGATCCATCGGAAGAAAACGGGGCAGGGCTGCAGTGCAACACGCGCGGGTTCGAGCTCCGTGTACAGATGATGTGTGATTGAAAGCACGGATAGCAGCCATGAAGTCAGTATATATATTATTGTCACGGCGTTGGTGACTGGGGCTAGACTTATAGAGCCGGTACACGTGAAAGTCCACAGTCACAGTTTTAGATACGTCCTGCGAAGGCGGAGCCGATTGACTTCAACGTCTTTCGCTCCGACCGCCCCCTGGCATTCCTCTCTCCTTAAGCGTGACGCACACGCAACCGTGCACACAAGCGGACAGAAGCGAAAGAGAAAAAAAAAGTTTGCTGGTGCCGTTTTTAGGTTACCGCGCAAAATAAGGCTTGATTCGCAAGACATGAACTGTCTCTGGGCGAGGTAGCCGACGGCTTTTTGCTATTGGCCATTCGGGACCACCCCGTAATTGACGTCGCTGAGGCGCCGCATGATTTTATATGGTCCGAAGTACCGGCAAATCAGCTTTTTTGATAGGCCACGGCGTCGAACAGGAGTCCAAACCTACACCTGGTTACCGGTGTTGTAGGAAGCTCGTCTGTGGCGGAAGCTGTACCGGCGTGAATCTTGTCCTGTTGCTGGGCGATGTGGACGCGTGCTAGCTCGCGTGCTTGCTCAGAATCTTGGGCAGACTCCTTGGCGTCAGTAGAAAGCTCGCTATCTGTTTCGCAAGGGAGCATTGCGTCGAGCATCGTCCGAACCTCCCCGCCGTAAACGAGGTGAAATGGCATGAAACGTATGGTCTCTTGGACTGCCGTATTGTACGCGAATGTCACATATGGTAGGATCGCATCCCAAGTCTTATGCTGAGCGTCGACATACATCGCCAGCATGTCCGCTATGGTCATATATTCCTTTCCGTCAGCCCGTTTGTCTGCGGATGGTAAGCAGTACCTTTTCGATGCGCTGTACCGCTGAAATGAAAAACCTCGGCCATTATTTGCGAAGTAAAGGCAGTCCCTCTATCGGTAATAACACAGGTAGGAGTACCGTGCCGCAAGTATGATCTGGTGGACAAACAAATGGGCAACTTCAGATTATGTACCACTAGGTAGCACTTTGGTCTCGGCATAGCGAGTCAGATAATCTGTGGCGATCATTATCCAACGGTTGCCACCGGAAGACCGAGGGAAAGGACCAGTCCATGCCGACTTAATCAAACGGTGCTCGTGGTGGTATTATGGGCATGAGGAGGCCTGCAGGCTTTGATTGCGGAACCTTCCGACGCTGACAATGCCGACAGCTCTTGACATAGCGCTCAACAACAGTGGCAAGGTTGGGCCAGTAGATTGTCTATCGTATTCTAGAAGGGGTGCGAGAATAGCCCAAGTGGCCAGAAGGTGGTTCATCGTGGCACGCGGAAAGGATTTCCTCTCGCAGAGCTGTGGGTACCACGAGAAGGTAGGTTCTCGACTCGGATCTAGAGTTTGCTTATAGAGTACACCTCTTCTCAGGCAAAAACTTGAGAGGCTCCGAGGAAAGCACTTAGCTATGGAGGCTAGCCGACCTTCTAAATAATCGATCAGGGCCTACAACTCTGGGTCGGCGCCCTGCTGATTAGACATATCGGAAGCATCAACAGCTCCGAAGAAGCTGTCAGCGTCGTCCCTGTCTGGTGAAGCGAGCTCGACAGGCACACGAGAGAGCGTGTCAGCGTCTTCATGCTTATGTCCGGACTATAGTGACGTCAAACTCATGTAGGCGAAGGCTCCATCGCGCCAAGCGGACGCATGGGTCATGCAGGTTGGCCAGACAACACAAGGAATGGTGGTCAGTGACCGCTTTAAATGGGCGACCATAAAGGTAGGGGCGACATGTCGCAGCAGCCCAAATAATAGCCAGGCTTTCCTTTTCAGTCGTTGAATAGTTCATCTTGGCGCGCGATAAAGTACGGCTGGCATAGGCAATGACTCGTTCAACACCCTCTTGACGTTGCACAAGAACCGCTCCAAGGCCGTTACTAGCCTCGGTGGGTAGTTTTGCCTCACCTTGCTCATCGAAATGGGCTGAAACAGGTAGCGATTGGAGACTGAGACGCAGCTGTGCAAAAGCAGCTTCTGGCTTGTGAGTTCAAACAAAAGGGGTGTCTCCCCGGGTGAGGCGAGTCAGCGGTTCAGCGAGGTCAGCAAAGTTATCAATAAAACGCCGGTAGTAACTGCACAAGCCGAGAACTCTGCGAATAGCTTTCTTGTCACATGGAATCGGAAATTCCGCGGTTGCTGCGGCAACAGCAGCAAGCTTATCAGGGTCGGGCTTCACGCCGGCGGCGCTGACAACATAGCCTAGGAATTTGAGCTCTCGGCAGCCAAAGTGGCATTTCTGTGGCTTAAGTGTTAGGTTAGCGGATCGAAGGGCTTCGAGTACTGACCGCAGGCGCTGAAGTTGTTCTGCAAATGATTCGGCAAAGACTACCACGTCATCTAGGTAGACTATGCAACACTGCCATTTAAGGCGGTCGAAGACAGTGTCCATCATCCGCTGAAATGTGGCCGGGGCGGAACAAAGTCCGAAAGGTAGAACTACAAAAGCAGTCTTCTCACTATCTCGCTCATCTACCTCAATCTGCCAGCAGCCACTTTTTAGATCGATGGACGAAAAATACTTTGCACGCCGAAGGCGGTCGAGCGAGTCGTCAATCCGCGGTAAGGGGTAAACATCCTTCTTGGTTACGGCGTTTAGCTTGCGGTAATCGACGCAAAAACGTGACGTACCGTCTTTCTTTTTAACTAGAACGACTGGGGAGGACCATTGGCTATTTGAAGGCTGGATAACATCATCTTCGAGCTTCTCCTTAACTTGTGACTTAATAATTTCACGCTCGTTCGAAGAGACGCGGTAGGGGTGCTGACGAATTGAACGCACATCATCGAACGTCCCGATTTGGTGTTTGGCGATAGTAGTTCGATGCACTTTTGACGACGATGCAAAACACTCTTTGAATTCGAGTAACAATGAAAACAGCTGTTCACGCTGGCTGGCCGATAGCTTCGAGCTGAATCCAGATTGTCGAAGGATGTGGGCGATGGCACAGTTTTTGAGGATAAGCACTCGGGGGCATCAGGGATGCGTTCGGCGAAAGCTACGTAAGTGTCACGAAAAAGGCGCTGATACTCGTGCGTAAATTTGGTAACAAGTACCTGTGACTGACCACAGTGAAGATGGATCAAACTGCGGGCCACGCAGACTCTCTGTGTCAACAGTAACGAGACGTTAGTTTCGGCTATTATGTCACCATCATGAAGAGCATTGCATTTGACATTAACGAAGGTGCTGGTTCGGGGTGGTAGCGCGACCATGTCCGCATAAACTCGACGCACATTGAATGGTCGCTTTGTACTGTTGAGGGCCACCACTCTCTCAGTAGAAAACGAGACGTTAAAATCCCGGAGGTCAATAATTGCTCCATATTCACGAAGAAATTCTACGCCCACAATCAGGTCACGCGAACAGCTTTTCGGAACAAGGCAACTTACCACAAACGTTGACTCTTGAATTTGAGCTTTGGCCGTGCCCACGCCTAAAGGAGTAATCAAATGACCGCCCGAAGTGCGAACGTGTGAGCCAGCCCACGGAGTCAAAACATTCCTGAGAACCGCTGCAAACTTGCTGCTCAATATAGAATAATCAGCGCCAGTATTCAACAAAGCTCGAACATGGCGACCATCCAGTATTACGGGTATATCCAATGAAAGCTGCTCGCGAATGTCAGGCTTCTGAGTCGTTGGCTGCTCTGCGTCGTCTGTTCCACTGGCAATTCGTCGGTGTTGCGGGAGCGTTGTTGCATCATCTGTTGCACCGGCAATTCGTCGTTGTTGCGGGTGCATTGGTGCGTTGTCGGTTCCATCGGCAATAGAGGCTTTACAAAAGTTAGCGCCATCTAGTGAAAGTTACAGAAACTGTGCGCGGCGGCCATGTTTTGTTCAGTCCGCCCGCGCCTCCCATCGAGTACGCTGTCAACGTGTGCCTTCGTGGAACCGGTGCTTGCACCGCAAGGTGCATTGTAATGATCACAAGCGATTGTTTCATTTTTTAACATCACAGCAGTCGCTCCTAGCACCAAGCTCTTTTCGAAATGATGCCAGCATGTTGCTGCGTACTCTGCTGCAGCAAGCGCACCGTCGTAGATGCACACGGAAACAAGGTATACGCGTGTATGCGACCGCTCGTTTGCAATCCTGATCGGCTTTACATGTGTCGCTTGCATCATCTAAAGCATTACTGCACGTCCCTCTGACTGGGAGTTAGCTCACAGAACGTGCTATCAACTAAAACAGCTAGGTTGTTTTGCGTGCTATGGAGCCTTGTTAACTTGAAGGATAAACTGATGCTTCGATGGAGGACACGGGAGAAGGAGCAATGCATGTATACCGAACGCTATAGTTCAAATACGTTCTTTGAAACCTTTTGTACGTAGGTTGCATTTACTATTGTGTATTTGATTAAAGACAAGGGCATGATTACCGAAAACACTTTTCACAGTCGTACGAAATTGTAGTGCTTGGTGCAGATAGCAATACGGCTGTCTAGTGCGCTCGAGGTGCGTGTTTCACGCTGCAAAAGCAGCTGCCAAACCCGCAGCGTCTAGTAAAGCAGGAGAAGATGGCATCCCACTAGTGTGTTGTAATATACTCACATCCATCCCGTTTCGAAAGATGTTATCACGTGATAATGCATGCGAAGTCCGGTCCGCGTCCAGAACGTGCAGCTCAGGTTTGCATTCTGTGCCTTCATACCTGCCAGTGCGGCCGATAAAATAACGAAGTTTGCTTTTCACTTTTGTGCGTTTTATCCAGTCGCCCGATGGTTCGCTAATTGACAGCCACCTGAAATTCAGTAGATTTTGTAAATACGTCGATTTCTTGTTTATTCCCTCTGTCAGATAGCAGATATTTGAAGCCTTAATCTCATATGAAAGTGCTGTCATGGGAAGCTTCGAGGAACTCGGAGGAAGAGGAACTCGGCTGAAACGAAAAGAAATTTGAGAAGTCAGCTCACATTACTGCGAAGTGTCAGTGCTTGGTGCAACTGGCGTTGTTCATAACGTCAGATTTATATTATATAATACTGTTATAAAACATTAGGGGGACATTTAAGCGCCGCCGTTAAGTGTTTGACGCGATAGCGTCTCTCTGTCTCTCTCTCTCACACACACACACGTTTTCTTTCTTCCCTTTTTGAATTTTTAGCTTTTATTTGTTTTATATTTCGACTATTTGTTTCTTTATAATATTTAATGTTTTATATTTTTATACACGAATACTCAGGGTCAGCACAATCCCCTTTCCATTCTGAGCAATTTGAAACCTTTCAACACATTCTTCAATTATTTCAGTCAATCAATTACACATTCTACATTTTCTTCATTAGCATCACCAAGTACTGATTTTTCCTTCTGAGCATTTTGTCATCTTTAAACCCTCAATTTCCATTTTTTTCTGGCTTTATTTCATCAGTTGGTCAATTATATACAAATATTTTATTATCTCATCATCGCCTATTCCACACCAATCGATCTTCACTCACTGGAAGCAGAAATTACCATGACACATTTTTCTTCTTTTTTTACGCAGCCCCCGATTATTTCCGAGACTCGTGCCAATAACTGCGTCGACGGCATAGGCAGGAAAGTGCTAAGCGCCATTCAGACTTATGTCAAATTACGCACGATTCTTTCATCTCAAAACAACTTGCATCCTCGCTCATTTCACCAACAAGTATCTACCAGTGGGATGAACGACGGTGATGCGCAAACCAAGCAAACCCGCGATCGTCTCTCATAGTCGTTAAAGTAAATGTCAAAGGCACACAGACAAAAAAAAAATCTGCACATTACAAAACTCTAGATACTGTACCTGGATACGAATGACGCTGCGCGGATCTACGAGGCGCCCATGCACGACTCGTACAGCAGTTTTTAACCGCTACGCCTCGGCTGTCAAAGTACGCTTCTTGGCTTCGCTAACAGACACCGCCAGGGACAGAAGAGAGGTCCATGCACAGCACACTAGGTTACAACATGAAAAGCGCGGACAGAACGGCGGGCGCTGACGGACGGACACGAAGCGAACCAAAGCGAACGGACGGAGCGAACAAAATATGGCTGCCAGCGCGGGATCAGCGTGCCACTCACGGTTGCCAGACTTACTTTTGTAAACCCTCTATTCGTCGTCGTTGCGGGTGCGTCGTGGTAGCGTCGAGGTGGCGTTATGATCGGTAACCGCGGACTTTCCAATGTCGATGCGTAGTCTTTCCGTGTCCGTGTCGATGAGGGGTCTTCCACGCAGCGATCTCCAGCGAACCTACCCCCGAAGGTTGCTGGTTTCAGTTTTCCCGCCGGGGACTGGGATCGGCCCTGTGCCGCCCATGAAGTCCTCGCAGCAGATGGCGAAGGGCGAGCCCTGGGCGACGGTGATCGAGATTGCCGCAGACGAGACGGAACACCACAGCGCTGGTCATTGACGAAATCTTCAACAGCTCGGGGCCATTCGCCGTAGTGAGGCCGCGGAGAATCGGCGGAAAAGCCTTCGAGACCCATTCGATGGTAGGGACAGCGCCAATAGACATGACCCGGTTCGCCGCAGTGAAAGCATAACGGCCGTCGGTCGGGGGTACACCACTCGTCCGCTTTCCGCGGAGATGGTCGGGAATCTGTGAATTACTGGATCACAGGGGCTGGTATTGTCGGCCCAGCTACGTTAGCAGGAATGAGGGACGATGACTGGGGCGGAGAGTATTGTAGAACCTCGGCGTATGTGGGGCGTTGATACTCAGGTGGCGTAAGAGGAGGAGCAGGGCGAGGTTCACCGCTTGGAAACAGAGGCCGGAGCGCTTGCTGCACCTCGTCGCGTATAACGCTCGCAATGGAGGTAGGTCCTGATTGAGGTGCGCCATACAGCAGTCGGAGTTGGTCGCGCACAATCGAACGTACGAGCTCCCGTAGCGCAGATGTGTCAATGCCATGCGATGGTAACTCGGCAGAGACGGAGGCAGCGTGGATGGTACGATCCTGTGCCGAAGCTCACTGCTGAAGCACATTCTCTATCGTGGATGTTTCCACAAAAAATTCTGCGAGTTTTCGGAGGGTTGTGGACCAGGGCATCAAAAAGCTGCTCTTTCACGCCATGCATGAGGTAGCGCATCGTAGGGTCCGCGCGCTTGAAGAGGCGCGTCCTGTCTTCGATATACGCCGCGACTGTATCGTTAGGCATTTGAACCAGAGATTGGAGAGCGCGTTCGGCACTTTCGCGGCAATCTGAGCAACCGTAAGTTGCCTCATGATGACGCTTGAACTCACTCCAAGACAGGGTGTTGATAGTTGACAGCCGTGCGGCGCGGACGCGTGTTCCATCGCTCCTCCGAATGTGTTGTGTTTCGTTTTTTTGGCGCATAAGCGCCAGCGGGAGCTTCCGAGAGAATTAAAAGGATGCGTTCTTTCTTTCGTTAACTTTACTTCGTTTTCAGCTAGTTAGGTTAGGTGCAGCTTAAAGAATAGATTTTAGCTCTTTGTCCTAGCAGCCTGGTTTTTCGTGCCGGCAGCTAAGTTTTCTCGGCGTTCATTCTTTAACTATTTAATTAAGATAAATATTCTTTTTACTAGGTTATTGGCATTCACATAATTTATTTTAACGCATGTTTGCTAGTCGTTTTTTGTCTTCCTTTTGCAGTTTGTATATTCTGAGAATTCGTAATAGAAATAGTTCAGTTGATACATGCTTAAGATGTGCAATCAAAAGAAAGTAAAGTGTACTCAGTGTGAGGCGCAAGTTATTCTCGAGGAAATGCGTTTTGACTCGGTAGATGAAGAAGGCAGTGCCGTTTTGTGTGGGTGTTGCGTGCTGAGTGCGCACCTAGATAGATTTGAATGAGAAAAGGGCGGCTTAGTGTCTCGTGTGGATGATTTAGAAAGTGAAGTACGTTTATTAAGGGCAGAAAATCAGAAACTGCTAGGACAGCTTCCTCAAATAGAAAAACAATTGCCGACTTTGTCCTTGGAAAGAACGAGGACGGACATTCCAGTGCGGGCCACGTGGCTGGGACCAGCACTGGCATGGAAGGCATAAGCAAAGTAGGTCAGGCGGATCCGAACCGACAGAGCTATTTAAAAGCAGCTACTTAGAAGTCGGAAAAAAAAGGAAGAAGTAAGGAAGAATGAAAATCCCAGGGAGAAGGACGCAGATAACCGAAAGCAGGAGCCAACAGTTGGGAGAGGGAGAGAGACTGCCCAGGTGCTTATCGTCGGGGATTCTAACATGAGCAGGTGCAAGCGAGATATCTTGGAACGTGTAAACGGTAATAAGCGAGTGTTAGTTGGACCTTTCCAGGGATGACAATGAGGGCAGTGCTGAAAGAAAGTAAAAATAGGCTATTGAAAAATTCCGCAGAGCGCAATATGGTGATAGTAGCCGCGCGGCTAAATGATGTCCTACATGGTGACACTGCAGGAGTGGTGGAAAGCTTAGCTAAGGGAGTTGACATATCAAGGAGATAACACAGCAAGCGCAGATAGTAGTATGCACAGCACCGCAAATGCTAGGACCGAACGGAAAGCTGGTTAATCAGAACATAGGAAAGTTAAGCCTGGAGAAGCTTTTCGAAGTGGTTGAGGTAAACAGGGAGGTGCATAAAGCAGGTTTTGGCAGGGCGTTTCAGTGAGATGGCATTCATTCTAACTTAAGGGTGGGAGAAGAGATCGGCTGGCGCCTGGCAGACAGTGCTGTAGCTTTTTTAGGGGGTCCGCGAGGGCTCCGTGCACAAGGGTAGTTAGAAATGGAGCAGAAGAAAGCGTAATAACGGAGGCTGAGCCCCAAAACATTGCAAGGAGGAGGTCGAGAAAGAAAAGTACAAAAAAGAAATTTACCGCTAGGATCAGCTGTATAAACATGCAAGGACGTAGAAAAAAAGCGAAATGGCTAGAGATAGAACAGCAGTTGAAAGGTGACAAAATAGCTGTGTACGCTCTATGCGAGACGCATCTCAGAGATCTAGAAGATCCACCCTTTATAGAAGGCTACGTCTGAGAAAGGTGCAATAGAACGAGAACGGAAAAAAAGGGTGGCGGGGTAGGTATGTTGATACACCAGGGAACAAATTGACAGAGAATAAAATCATCTTGTAAAGAACGTATCTGGGTATCAGGTATATTTACCGGCATAAGGACATAGGTAGGGGTAGTTTATTTAGGAACAGGACATCAATGCAGGCAAGAAAAAAAGGATCTCGTTGAATGTCTCAGCGACGATATAAGCCAGTTTGGAGACGGGGCCGATAATATTCTGCTGGGGGACATGAACGGCCACATCGACGATCTGGATGGATACACGGATTGTAACGGGAAGCTAATGCTAGATTTCTGGGAGCGCCACGATCTAGTCATAGTAAATAAACATAATGCGAAGGACAAATCGCGTGGGAATTCCGCAACAGGCAGACGACCATTGACTACTGTTTAATGTCGCAGGGAATTTATAGAAAAGGTCACAAAAATAGAAATAGACGAAGAAGGGGAGTCTAGTCTAGGATGTGATCATAAACGTATTAGTCTGCAGATTGGGCCCTTGATGAAAATAGCAACGGAACTTAGACAAAAAGTAAACGCAAAATTAAACGACGATCATATAGCACAGATAGCAGCAGACATAGAGGAAGCAATAGAGAAAAGCCCCATGGAAGACTGGGATTATGAACAGGTAGAACTACTCTTAAGGTGGAAAATTAAGGAGGTTAAAGTAGCAAACCGCTGGAATGGAAAAAGGAAGCCACGGAGCTGGTGGAATAAGGAAATCAAGGAAGCCTTTGAACAACGACGGGCCGCTTCAGGGGAACACGGAGAGGCACAGAAAGCCCAGGTACCTTAGGACGAAATCGACCAAAACTGGGAATCATATCCACAGAAGAAACCTGAGGTACAGGCCCTCGTCCAAAGTCAAATAAAACAGTTCACCGATCGCTGGATGGCTGACATACACGATGCCTCTAGAGGCGGAACAACAAAATTCTGGAACCATATAAGCTGGCTAGGGAAGAAGAATCAAAGAAAGCAGGATCGGATTCAAGATAACGAGGGAAATTGTTTAAAGGGAGACAACGCAGTGAACTACATTACATCAGTTATAGCCGAGTCATTTAAGAGTGACGATAGGGTAATCTCCGCAAATCAGGAAGCAACACAGGGTAGCAGAATACAAAGCAGCTTAGAACTGGCCAATCTAAACTGGAAAAAGGCAGAAAAAAATATTCCTAAAAACACACCTACAGGAATAGATAGAATTCCGATCAAGCTGATTTATGAACTTGGTCCAAGAAGTACGGAAACATTGTTAAAACCTGTGGAAACAGTCATAACGAATAAGCAGATTCCGGACAGCTGACGGCTAAAATGAATTTGATTTATAAAGGGAAAGGAGAAAGGATGCACATAAAATCCTACGGGGCGATTACCATGACATCTGTTATGTACAGGTTGGCCATGCAGGCGGTGAACATATTAAAAGAAGAAAGTATCGGTTATGCGATAACAGAGTTCCTACAGGAAATATACCGAGATAGCAACATCGAAAATACGTGGGAAGGGATAAGAAGTACGGAAGCTGTCAAGGTATGCAAAGACAAGGTTGTCCTCTATCACCGCTGCTGTTCATGCTTTATATGATAAACCTGGACCGGAGGATACAAGAAAGTAACCTAGATTTTAACCTGCCATATTGATTAGGTGGAAAGGCGGTAGAGCAGCGCCTCCTCGGTTTGATGTATGCAGACGATATTGTGCTGCTATCTGAGAGTCAGGAAGAATTGCAAACTCTAGTTAAGTGTTGCGGAGACGAAGGCTCTAGGCTTCAGTTTTAGCGCAGTTTAGCCGGGCCTGATAATTTTCACCGGATAAACTGATCAGGGTCTTAAAATATAAGGCCATGAAATACCCAGAGTAGCAGAATACAAATATCTGGGGGTATGGGTAAACGAAGGATTGACATACATTGGAAAGCATGAGCAATCACGTAAGGCCAAAGGGCGAAGTAATTCCGGGATAATGAAGCATAGGGCATTGTGAGGATACACGAGGTATGAGGTTTTGAGGGGTACTTGGAAAGGAGTTATGGTGCCCGGGCTTACTTCCGGGAATGCGGTTTCGTGAATAAAATCAGAGGTACAGTGGACATTAGAAATAAATCAGAGAGCCGTCGGACGATTAGCACTAGGTGCCCACGGCAAAACAACAAATGAGGCGGTACAGGGAGATATGGGCTGGGCATCTTTCGAAGTACGGGAAGCTCAGAGTAAAATATTATATGTAACGCCTAAGGAAGTTGGACGATAACAGATGGGCAGCTAAAGTATTTAAATACCTATACCTAAAAAGCGTTGACTCACAATGGAGCAAAAGAACTAGGAAACTGACCAGTAAGTATGCTGGTCACAAGGACGAAGAAATAAGGAGCGTTAAGCAAAAGGTGAAAAACACAGAAGGTAACAATTGGATAAATTCGATGGAAAAGAAAGAGCGTGGAATTATACCGAAAGTGGAAAAGGCAGATCAGGAAGGAAGCTTCTTTGATAACTCAAGAGGCAGTGCCCTACTTTTTGAAGCTAGATCAGGGTGCCTAAAACACGCAGCTGCAAAAAGAAATTTAACCATGAAGATTATGCATGTGCTGTATGTGGTAACTCCAGTGAAACAATTACCATATTATACTCGAATGTAATGGTATCCATCCGGAAGTCGATGCAGGCGCAGTCAGTCTTCTTGAAGCTCTGGGGTTAAAAGATTCCAGTGGCCGGGTGAATAAACCGGCGGTGGAAGCTAGCAAAAAACGACTGGAAGATTTGTGGCTTAAAAGCAGAAAAGTGACATAATGTTAGCAATGTAGAAACAAAAATAAAAAAAAAAATTATTAAATAGAATGATAGTATAGTTAACCAATCTAAAATAATAATTAAGATATAGGGAGAAAAAATGAGCATGATAGCAACTGCTACCACCCCGTTTCAAAGGGGACGCTCCTATATTCGATCCAGCCATCCATCCAGTAGGCAGCTGCTCTTCATGGTTCTCAAACCACGTGCGAGCGCCGTCGTCAAGGCTGAAGTAGACGTTTCGAAGCCGGGCAGCGTCATCTCAGAGGTTGAATGGAGCTACCCTTTCATAGTGCTGCAACCAGTCGTCAACGTCTTCATAGGTGTTCCCATGGGAGGTCCTTGGGAGGCGGGAGTTCTGAAACGTCCCGTAGGTGGGGGTCGCTCCAGGCATTGTGACGACGTCTTGTCTGCCGGTAGTCATGCTCGATCGGGAAAGCTCGGGTGGTCGTTGCCTGCGGCTGGTGCGGTGAACAGGCGTTTCCTCGAATAAAGAACTAGCACACCTACTTAGCGAAGGGGTACGGGACATCAGACCTCACCTCCACCAGATTTGTCAGGGCGTTGGTGACTGGGGCTAAAAGTATAGATCCGCGGTACTCGTGAAAGTCCGCGGTCACAGTTTTAGATACGCCCTGTCAAGGCGGAGCTGATTCACTTCAACGTATTTCGCTCTGAGCGCCACTTCAAAGTGTTTCGCTCCGAGCGCCCCCTGGTAATATACGGAGGCACAGGTGGAAGAGAATGAAAACTGTATGGCATGAATGATGGAAAGGACCTCTAGCGAGCTAATATCCGGAGGGTGGAGAAAGGGGCTACTAGTGTGAATGACAGGGGCAGATAGACGAGGATGAAAGAGGACCTGTCTTCAGGATCCGCTAGGAACCACATAAGAGGCATCCGTGTAAGCGACTCCATGGGTATTGAAGGGCGGACTATGATGAGAGGCAGCAGAATATAGCGGCCAGCATGCAGGACCGGCGACATATTGGCTAGAAGAGGAAGTATATACGGAGGTCAGTAGTCTCCGGCGGGGGTGGAGTTGGCAGAGGGACTAACTGGATGGGGGAAATGTTAGCCTGGTTTAGAAGCCAGCGTCGATGAACTTTGCCGGAGAGGCAGCTATCTGTCGGTCGCGGTGAAGGGAAAGGAGACTGCGAAGAGGATGAAAAAGCCCGGTGGCGTAAAGCTTATTGATGGAAATGGTTGTCGGAAGACAAAGAGCAGCTTTATAAGACCCGTGAAGAGCTGTTGCAAGTGCGTCTAGCTGGCCCTGGGTGAATGAAAGATATCGTATAAAGTAAAGGAGTTTGTTAAGAACCAGCGTGTGAGCCAGTCGACAGGCATGAACTTCCCTCAGGTCAGGGGATAGTCTCAACTCGGCGAAGTG
This sequence comes from Amblyomma maculatum, assembly GCF_055883805.1. Lineage (NCBI taxonomy): Eukaryota > Metazoa > Arthropoda > Arachnida > Ixodida > Ixodidae > Amblyomma > Amblyomma maculatum. The sequence continues at coordinate 212,976,549 of NC_139345.1, read as the reverse complement.
AATGGGTGAGAGACTGACAGGTAGCAACAGCCGCATTTAGAGCCCGGACATTTTTTGCGGCATACAGAGGGATGCCAAGAACACGACACTGAGAAACTTTGGGGATTGGGGAGCCGCCCAAGGTAAGAGAGATCAGTGAGTTGTGAGCTCGTTGATAAGCATAGATATTTATATTCTGCTGCTCTAGATATTTCATGGCATGTGGCTTCAGATCCGCTACAGCAGGATCTGTTTGACCATTCTGTGGACAGCGCTCTAGAGCCGCGCCACCGCGAGCAACTTCTTGACCTTCTACACCAATTCCGCTCCTCCTTCGACATCCCGCAATCTTCCTTGGGCCGCACGACGACCGTTCTCACCTCATTGACACTGGCGCTCACCCACCTCTCCATCAGCGGCCGTATCGGGTGTTCCCGACTGAGCGCCGTGTTATTGCCGAACAAGTCGATGACATGCTGCAACGCGGAGTAATTAGAGAATCCTGTAGTCCATGGTCGTCTCCTGTGGTCCTAGCTAAGAAGAAGGAGGGCTCCATACGATTTTGTGTTGATTATCGCCGCCTAAACAAAATTACTCGTCGTGATGTGTATCCCGTCCCAAGAATCGACGATGCTCTAGACTGCTTGCAAGGCGCAGAATTCTTTTCCTCACTCGATTAGCGCTCTGGATATTGGCAGGTGCCCATGGCAGAGGAGCATCGCGCTAAGACGCCTTTATTACTCCAGACGGACTATACGAATTTAATGTTATGCCGTTCGGACTCTGTAACGCCCCAGCCACATTTGAAAGAATGATGGACACTGTAATGCGTGGCCTGAAATGGAACATCTGTTTATGCTACTTCGATGATATCGTCGTCTTTTCAACAGATTTCCCGACCCACCTGACTCGCCTTCGCCAGGTCTTCACCTGCCTAACCCGCGCCGGTCTTCAACTGAACCTCAAGAAGTGCCGCTTCGGTGCCCGCCAGCTCACAATACTCGGACATGTTGTGTGCAAATATGGAGTTCTGCCTGATCCTGAGAAGCTCCGCGCCGTTGCTGACTTTCCGAAACCGACCACTTTGAAACAACTGCGAAGCTTCGTGGGCCTCTCCTCGTACTTTCGTCGTTTTGTTCGCAATTTCGCGACCATCATAGCCCCCCTTACACAGCTCTTTAAAGGCGCCCCTAACCTCCCCTCTTGGTCGCCAGCCTGCGATGATGCATTTGCGACGCTGCGCAATGTTCTGAAGTCACCGCCAATCCTTCGCCATTACGACCCTACTGCACCTACAGAACCTCACACCGATACCAGTGGTGTCGGCCTCGGCGTCGTCCTCGCCCATCGCAAGCCTGGCTTCTCCGAATACGTTGTCGCCTACGCAAGCCGTGCTCTTACCAAAGCCGAGACCAACTACTCCGTTACCGAAAAGGAGTGCTTAGCAATCGTGTGGGCTATAACGAAGTTCGGCCTTACTTTTATGGCAACTCCTTCGATGTAGTTACAGATCATCACGCTCTCTGCTGGCTCGCGTCTCTCAAGAATCCGTCTGGCCATCTCGAGCGCTGGGCTCTCAGGCTTCAGGAATACGACATCCGTGTAGTGTCCCGCTCTGGCCGCAAGCACTTTGACGCCGATGCTCTTTCTCGGTCACCGGTGCATTCGCCTAACTCATCATCCCCTCCTCAAGCATCTCTGTCAGCACTCACCATTGAGGATATGCCTTTCGAGCAACGACAAGATCCTTGGGTTTCTAACCTGCTAGATGTCCTTGGCACTACTTCCGCGGCTATGCATTCTCGGGCACTCCGCCGACAGGCCTCCCATTTTACCATTCGGGACGGCCTGCTCTACCGAAAGAACTACAACTCAGATGGCAGAAAATGGCTTCTTGTAATTCCGCGCCACCTCCGCTGCGAGGTTTGTGCCCACCATCACACTGACCCGCAAAGCGCTCATGCCAGCGTCCTGAAAACCTAAGATCGAATTCGTCAGAGGGATTACTGGCGGGGAATGTACAATTTCGTACGTCGTTACATTCGCTCTTGTACCGCCTGTCAACAAAGCAATATTTCTCACCACCCCGCGGGCCCTCTCCAGCCTTTACCGTGTCCAGCTCGCCCGTTTAATCGCCTGGGAATCGAACTGTATGGTCCGCTACCATGCAGTGCCGCCGATAATCGATGGGTCATCGCCGCCGTCGACCACCTGACCCGTTATGCGGAGACTGCTGCACTTCCCGCGGCGACAGCCCGAGAGGTAGCCCATTTTCTCCTGCGCCACTTCATTCTTCGACACGGCGCCCCTCGCAAACTACTGAGCGATAGAGGTCGTGTCTTTCTTTCCGAAGTATTCCAAGAGCTCCTGTCGTCTTGCAAATCGATACATCGGGCTAGAACCGCGTACCACCCGCAAACCAATGGCCTCACGGAGCGTTTCAACCGTACGCTTGGGGACATGCTCGCAATGTATGTTACATCGAAATCTGGGAGCTCCAACTGGGACCAGGTACTGCCATTCGTAACATTCGCGTACAACACTGCCACCCAAGCAACAACTGGTTTTTCACCCTTCTTTCTCTGATACGGCCGTGAACCATCTTGTACTCTGGACACAATTTTGCCATACCATCCAGATGCCTCTGAGTACAGTGCTTTGTCCGATATTGTACAGAAGGCTGAGGAATGCCGTCAGCTAGCTCGCACGTTTACCTCCAACACTCAAGGCTATCGCAAAGATCAGCATGATAGCGATACCCCTGCTCCGACGTTCCTGGCCGACAGCTTCGTTTGGCTATGGGTTCCTGCCACCGGCAAACTAGAAACAAAATACCACGGACCTTATCGCGTCTTGGAACGCACATCCCCTGTTAACTACATCATCGAGCCAGTCACCCCTTCTCCGACCACCGCCGCCGCGGCCGTGAGGTTGTCCATGTTAGCCGCCTCAAACCGTATTACAACCATCTGGTTGTGTCTTCTCCGTGAGTCGCCAGGATGGCGACTTCTTCACGCGGGGGAAATGTAGAGAAGATGAAGAAGAAACAACGCTGCGGCATCGCAATCACCATCGCTGGTCTCCGGCGCCCATCTCTCTCGCGCTGAAGCTGTGCCCTGCGGCTGGTATTCCGATCCTGCTGTGCCCGAATTACTGCCAGCGCTAGACATTCCAATCAACTATTCTATTAAATCCACATTTCACTCTGATTTTAGGCACAAAACCGCATTTCCGAAAGTAAGTCCGGGCACCATAATTCCTTTCCAAATACCCCTCAAAACCTCATACCTACTGTATCCCACAATGCCCTATGCTTCATTATCCCGGCATTCTTTCGCCCTTTTGGCCTTAAGTGATTGCTCATGCTTTCCAATGTATGCAAAACCTTCGTTTACCCATACCCAATATATTTATATTCTGCTACTCTGGGTATTTCATGGCCTTGTATTTTAAGACCCTGATCAGTTGAGCCGTTGAAAATTATAAGACCCGACATAACTGCGCTAAAACTGAAGCCTAGAGCGTCCCCTTCGCCTCCGCAATACTTGACTAGAGTTTGCAATTCTTCCAGACTCTTAGCTAGTAGCACAATATACTCTGATACATCAAACCGGGGAGGCGCTGCTCTACCGCCTTTCCACCTAATCTATATGACAGGTTAAAACCTAGGTTACTGTCTTGTATCCTCCGTTCCAGGTTTATCATATAAATCATGAACAGCAGCGGTGATAGAGGACAGCCTTGTCTTAATCCTTTGCATACTTTGACGTCTTCCGTACTTCTTATCCCTTCCCATGTAATTTCTACTTCGTTATCCCGGTATATTTCCTGTAGGAACTCTATTATCTCATAACTGATACCTTTTTCTTTTAATATGTTCCACAGGAGTTCCCTGCTTACGTTTTCGTACGCCCCATGTCCAGGAAGGCCAAATATAAAGGTCTATTTTGCACTCTAGATATTTCGATGCATTGGGTAAGCACGAACAGGCTATCATCTAAGCGCCTACCGTTTCTAAAGCCGTTCTGAAGTTCTCCGAGTATCTTGTTACTTTCTACCCATGCTTGCACCTTTAGTTTCACCGCCTGCATGGCTAACCAGTACATAACAGATGTTATGGTAATCGGCCTGTATGATTTTATGTGCATCCTTTCTCCTTTCCCTTTATAAATCAAATTCATTTTACTCTGCCGTCAGTTGCCCGGAATTTGCTTATTCATTATGACTGTTTCCAGAGCTTGTAGCAACGTTTCCTTACTTTTTGGACCAAGTTCATTAATCAGCTTGATCGGAATTCCATCTATTCCTGTAGATGTGTTTTTAGGAATATTTTCTGCCTTTTTCCAGTTTAGATTAGTCAGTTCTAAGCTGCTTTGTATTCTGCTACCTTGTGTTGCTTCCTGATTTGTCGTGATTACCCTATCGTCGCATATAAATGACTCGGCTATAACTGATGTAATGTAGTTCACTGCGCTGTCTCCCTTTAAATCATTTCCCTTGTTATCTTGAATCCGATCTTGCTTTCTTTGATTTTTTTGCCCTAGCCAGCTTATACGGTTCCAAAATTTTCTTGCTCCGCCTCTAGAGGCATCGTGTATGTCAGCCATCCAGCGATCAGTGGACTGTTTTATTTTACTTTGGACGAGGGCCTGTACCTCAAGTTTCTTTTGTCGATATGATTCCCATTTTTGGTAGATTTTCTCCTGAGATATCTGTGCTTTCTTTGCCACTCGGTGTTCCCTTGAAGCAGCCCGTCGTTGTTCAATAGCTTTCCTGATTTCCTTATTCCACCAGCTCCGTGGCTTCCTCTGTCCATTCCAGCGGTTTGCTACTTTAACCTCCTTAATTTTTCTCCTCATGAGTAGTTCTACCTGTTCGTAGTCCCAGTCTTCCATGAGGCTTTTCTCTATTGCTTCCTCTATGTCTGCTGCTATCTGCGCTATTTGATCGTCGTTTAATTTTGCGTTTACTTTTTGTCTAAGTTCCATTTCTCTTTTCATCAAGGGCCCCATCTGCAGACTAATACGTTTATGATCACTTCCCAGACTACACTCCCCTTCTTCGTCTATTTCCATTTTTGTGACCTTGCTATATATTTCCTGCGACATTAGATAGTAGTCAATGGTCGTCTGCCTGTTGGGGAATTTCCACGTGATTTGGTCTTCGCCCATTTTGTTTCTGAATTAACTATAACTTGATCGTGTCGCTCACAAAAATCTAGAATTAGCTTCCCGTTACAATCCGTGTATCCATCCAGATCGTCGATGTGGCCGTTCATTTCCCCCAACAGAATAATATTGGCCCCGTCTCCAAACTGGCTTATATCGTCACTGAGACATTCAAAAAGATCCTTGTTTTCTTGCCTACATTGGTGTCCTGTTCCTAAATAAACTACCCCTAGCCATGGCCTTATGCCGGCAATTGTTCCTGATACCCAGATATGTTCTTTACAAGATGTGTAAAGAGGAAGTTCCAATCAGGCGGACAGATCGCCGAGAAAGAGGAAGTGCTTTTTGCGGACAAGCTGCCTACAAGCTGAGCCACCCCCGCTCCGGTCTTACTCGCTACCAGTGCCCACTACCAGTGCCTGAATCCCCGCTTAACAGATGATTTAATTCTTTGCCAATTTGTTCCCTGGTGTATCAACATACGTACCCCTTCACCCTTTTTTTTTCCGTTCCCGTTCTGTTGCACCCTTCCCAGACCTAGCCTTCTATAAATGGCGGATCTTCTAGATCTCTGAGATGAGTCTCGCAAAGCGCGTATACACCTATTTTGTCATCCTTCAACTGCTCTTCTATCTCTAGCCATTTCGCTCTTTTTCTACCTCCTTGCATGTTTATGTAGCTAATCCTAGTGTTAAATTTCTTTTTGTACTTTTCTTTCTTGGCCTCCTTCTTGCCATTTTTGGGGGCTCTGCCTCCGTTATTGCACTTTCTTCTGCTTCATATCTAACTACCTCTGTGCACAGAACCCTAAAATAACTACAGCCCTGCCTTCCAGGCGCCAGCAGATCTCTGCGCCCACCCTTCTGTTAAAATGAATGCCGTCTCGCTGAAAAGCCCTGCCAAAACCTGCTTTATGCACCTCCCTGTTTACCTCAACCACTTCGAAACGCTTCTCCAGGCTTAACATCCTTATGTCCTGATTAACTGTCACCACGTCCTTTTCCAGCTTTCCGTTCAATCCTAGCACCTCCGGTACTGTGCATACAACTATCTGCGCTTGCTGTGTTATCCCCCTGAAATCGTCAACTCTCTTAGCTAAACTTTCCACCACTCCTGCAGCGTCACCATTTAGGACATCGTTTAGCCCCGCGGCTACTATCACCATACTGTGCTCTGCGGAATTTTGAACAGCCTATTTTTACTCTCTTTCAGCACTGCCCTCATTGTGCTCCCTGGGAAGGCTCCAACTAACACTCGCTTATCACCCTTTACACGTTCCAAGATATCTTGCACCTGCTCATGTTAAAATCTCCGGCAATAAGCACCTGGGCCTTCTCTCTCCCTCTCCCAACTGTTGGCTCCTGCTTTCAGTTATCTGTGTCCTCTCTGGGATTTTCATTCTTCCTTACTTCTTTTTTTCCGTCTTTTAGTAGCTGCTTCTAAATAGCTCTGTCGGTTCGGATCCGCCTGACCTACTTTGCTTATGCCTTCCATGCCAGTGGTTGTCCCAGCCACGTCGGACGCACTAGAATGTTCGTCCTCGTCGGTTCCAAGGATAAAGTCGGCCTTTTTTTTTACATTTGAGGAAGCCGTCCAAGCAGTTTCTGATTTTCTGCCCTTAAAGGTACCCAGAAAGGGGTCACCAAGAAGGGTAAACAACGCCATAACACTGATAGTTATTGAACCACCCATCATTCTCCCGCAAAAATTTTCGATCTAGCTTCTGCAACACCAGAGATATCGGCGATTAAAAATGACCCTTCCAATTTTCCCTCTCAACTCGTACGCCGAAGGGAGCCATAAAAAAACAAAGAATACAAGCAAGTTCAAAGCTCCGCCCAGACATACGTCACTTCGACGAACTTCCGGTTGCCGCGCGCTCGCTCGCTGGCGTACTCCGCCAAACCCGTCCTCGCTTGCACACGCCTGAGGAGTTCGCCAGTTCGCGCAGCGACGGTTAGTGTAACCACGAACCCGTGGTTATCCTATGTTATACGGCGGACCAAACCATGGTTGCACCACTAACCGCGGTTACCGCAAACCGAGCTTGACGACCTCAGTTTGCGTTGTTAACCGAGGTTATGACGGCGTCTGTTGACGGAAGCTACTCGTCGGAGCCCGAGTGCGCGAAACGTACGAGCGGGCCTGCCTCACAAAGTTATTCATTTGCCCACTGTATCACGTTTAAAGATCGATGTATAGATTATGGTGCCGCCCGATGTCTTCGATTACGGCCGACAGCGCAGCGACTGCGTACTGAAGCCTTGTCGTGCCTACAGTATCGTTTGAACGGCTTGTTGCTGAGCAGAACGCCAAAAAATACGCGGCCTTAGCTATGAAAGTACACGAGTTTACAACGCTTGCAGCACGGGATGCCGCGAGCAGGCTGAGTTACGTTACACAATTACCGCGGGGGTGGAACGTGCGAGCGCGGCGAACGCCGGCGCCGTGCGTGACCGTCCCTAGTCGTCGCTAGGCCTATTGTTTCGCTTCGAAGCCGCGGCGGTCGACACTTTGGAACATGATCAACGCTGTCGTAAATCGTCTACTTATGAAACTGCCTTATAGTGATTCCTATCCTGCCATAGTAAAACAATTATAGGATTAACTCTGCCGACGCATTAATCGCAGAGCTAGTACGAGCAGATCGGATCAGCCGAAATGCACCAGCGGCAGCTGGCTTGAGCAGAAACTAGCTTGTATCACGGCTATCGCTCTTACCAGCAATTTGCTGCTGGTCAGCGATCCTCACGAGGGCTTCATACTTGATATTCTGCTCAATATTCCAGACGCCAACAAATTTTAGCACGCTTTATTTCGGACATCGGTGCTAACGATCCGCCGTGTGGTTCGCCAACGGTATGCGGGAGGAGGGGCCATAGCGGCGATGTTTACGGCGGTCAAGGAGGTGCTGCCATCGTGCGGTGCTAGACCGTGCTGTTGACGCCTCGTCGGACGACACTCCGATAGTCCTGAAACCACGTTATATAAATATTTGTAAATGCAGCTTCGTTCTGCCGATCCCTGCGTCGCTTCGGTTGCTGCACTTAATGGGCAATGGCCACCTAACCGATAAGGGCGGCGAGCTGTAACAGCCCGCAGAGTTCGAGCAGCGCACGAGCAGACGACTTTCGCAGCTACCGGAAGTGTGTTCGTGACGTCATGGTTGCAGTGACCGCAGCGAATGGCAACTTCTAGCAAGCCTTGCCAGTCAACCGACCCGTGACGTCAAGGGATTAGGAAATAGTTCCATGCGACACCGCCAAGAGACATTCCCTCTGCCCGCGAATTTCAAAAAACGCTGTTTTTAAAAATTAATAATAAATCGCTGGCTTTGTTCCAAGGAGTTATACTTTGCGTTAATGCTCAAAAGGATGTGTTCTACACACTGAACACGTTTATCAGTGGTTTCAGGGGGGCCGTTTCCGTGGACCTTTAACAAACGTACTTCATTTTCTAAATCATCCACACGAGACATTCAACGCCCCTTTCTTGATCAAATCTATCTAAGCGCGCACTCAGCACGCAACACCGACACAAAAAGTCGCTGCCTTCCGCTTCACCTACAGAGTCAAAACGCGTTTCCTTGAGATTAACCTGCGCCTCACACTGAATACACTTTACCTTCTTTTTATTGCACATCTTAAGCATGTATCGACTGAACTATATTACGAATTCTCTGAACATACAAACTGCCAGAAGAAGACACAAGAAACGGCTAGCAAACGCGCGTTAAAATCAATTCTGCGAAAGCCAATAGTATAGAAAAATATTATCTAAACACAATAGTTAAAAAATGTACGCCGAGAAAACCTAGCTGCCGGCAGGAAAAACCAGGCCGCTAGGACAAAGAGCTAAAATCTATTCTTTAGGCTGCACCTAACCTTACTAGCTGAAAGCGAAATAAAGTTCATAAAAGAAAGAACTCATCTGTTTGACTTTTCGGGAGCTGCCGGTGTCGCCAGCCCGTCCATTTCCGGTAGCCACGCGCAATCCTAAGAGCGATTGAACACGCGTACGCACGACACGGCTGTCAAGTGTCAACGGTATGGATGGATGGATGGGATGGAATATAGGAGCGTCCCCTTTGAAACGGGATGGTAGCAGTAGCTGTTATGCTCATTTATCTCCCTATATCTTAATTATTGATTTAGATTGGTTAACTAAACCATCATTCTATTTATTAATTTTTTTTTTCTACATTACTAACATTATGTCACTTCTCTGCTTTTAACCCATCATTCTTCCATTCGCTACACCCCAGAGCTTCAGGAACAGTGATTGCGCCTGCACCAACTTCCGGATGGATACCATGTAGTAATCCCGATCGCCATCAGCTCGCGCGCCAAACCGAAGAGGTAGACGAAGTGCAGCCGGAGCCTTGTTGGCACTGCACTGTTGGTTCGAACGCTACCCCCGTCGCTTTGGTTTGCGGACGTTGCCTATGGTATTGGTGCTCCAATAAACACCTTACACTTGGTGGAGGTGTCTCGGTCGTCGCCCCAGTCCTCCTCGCAAATTTAACCCTGGAACTTCGGAACCGCACGCTATCGCCTTCAGTCACAACCATGCAGGACGCTCCCAACCAACCAACGGCGCCCATCCCTGCCACTCCTGCCACTATCTTCTGTCCCGGGGCACAACGCTCCCGTGACCCACCTTTCTTCAGTGGTACCAACGACCATGACGTTGACGACTAGCTGGCCTCTTTCGAGCGCGTCAGCACTTACAACCGCTGGGACGATTCCATAAAACTGAGCAACGTCCTCTTCTACCTCACGGACGTGGCAAATCTGTGGTTTCGAAACCACGAAGCCGATCTTTCGACGTGGTCTGTCTTCAAGAAGAACTTCGCGGATGTCTTCGGCCGTCCTGCGGTACGCAAACTCCGCGCCGAACAACGCCTACATGCACGGCTTCAACTCCCGAGGAAACGTTTACCAGCTACATTGAGGACGTGGCTGACCTCTGCAAGCGGGTCAATCCGGCCATGCCCGAGCCCGAAAGAGTCACACATGTTCTAAAAGGTCTCACTAATGATGCGTACTATATGATGTCGGCCAGGGACCCTACTTCCGTATCCGACATTATAACCCTGTGCCAGAGGTTTGACGAGCTACTAAAGCAACGTGCTTCTACGCGGCGGGCTGCCGCACCTGCCGGCATTGCTGGCTTGGCACTGGCTACGTCGTCTGCGGAACAGTCTCAATTTATGCAGAATATCCAAGACTTCATCCGCGAAGAAGTTGCACGCCAGCTGTCCCTCCTCCATCCAGTTCAGCCGACCGTCTGCACTTCACAATTAGCCCCGGCCAACGCGCCATCCATCTCGCCGATTATCCGCCAAGTTATCGAGGAGAACGTCGCCGAAGCGCTGTCTTCTAGTGTTTTCATCGCTCCTGGGCGAGCCCCACTCACTTACGCTCAAGTAACCGCTTGAACGCGCGGTTTGCTTCCTACATCGTCTTACCAGAACGGCCCTACATTTTATGCTCCACCTCGTTTCATGGCCCCTCAGTCTCCGATCCCTCTACCGCGAAGCCGCATTACGAACCCATGGCGAACCACCGACAATCGCCCAATTTGCTATGCTTGCGGGCTCCCGGGTCACGTCGCTCGCCTTTGCCGTCAGCGCCCGCTTCATCCTGAGAACGCAGTCCGTCAGTATTACTACGATCCCGAGCCGCCCTTGAGCAACGTCTCTTCTGGATCGTCTCCACCTCGGGCTTAGTACTCGACACGCCGTTCGCCTTCGACTCGCCGACGTTCCATTTCGCCGATGCTCCGGCGACAGGGCCCTCCGCAAGGGGAAAACTGAATGCCGCAGTTTCGGAGACAAGAACTGCGCGTTTGACGAACTCGTTAAGCCTTCCGCCTTCTCCCGCCAACGTCATTGAAGTGTTCGTAGAAGGTTTTCCCGTTCTTGCGCTGTGGGATACAGGTGCTGCCGTTTCCGTAATTATTGATGCCCTTCGCCGCAAACTTCGCAAGGTCACGACGCCGCTTTCTGCCTTTTGGCTTCGTACGGCCAGTTCAGAGCGCATCACCCCTGTGGCAGCGTGCACGGTACGAGTTTGCATCAAAGACAGTACGTATCTTGTCGAGATGATGGTGCTTTACGCCTGCTCCCACGACATTATCCTCGGCTACGACTTTCTGTCGACTCACAGTGCTGTGATTGATTGTGCCCGTGCTGAAGTTGAGCTTTCCCCTGTGTGTAATGTTTCCCTGTGTGACCCGCCTTTGCGCCCTGCTAAACTCCTTGTAGCTGCAGACACCGACATTCCTCCCTTTCCTTCTGTTCTCATTCCCCTTATTTCGACATCTGCCCTCACTAGTGCTGTTCTCTTTACGCCCAAACTCGCCTCCGCCCACCATAACCGCCTCCTTCCTTTCGCCGTTCTAACGATTTCTGATGGCAGCTGTGTCATCTATGCTTCTAACCTTTTTCCCTGCTCGACGGTTGTTCTTCACGGGGAGTGCCTCGGCTACATTGAAAAGCTGGATCCTGATCGCACTTACATGTGCTCCGAAGTAAAATGTGACGTTGGGCTAGTCGGTTCATGTCGTAAGGAAATACAAAACTGCGCAAAAAAGACGGGACAAGAAGAACAGAGAGGCACACACGAAGCGCAGAACTTCCAACTGAATTTATTTTTAAGAATCAAGGCACTTATAAAGGCGCTAAACAAGATAATACAAGGATCAAGACGCAAAAACTGCGTAGGTCAGGAACACGCGTACACGAGTGGTTTAGGGCTGATGAGAAGGAATGAATTCTTGTTTAGCGCCTTTATAAGTGCCTTGATTCTTAAAAATAAATTCAGTTGGAAGTTCTGCGCTTCGTGTGTGCCTCTCTGTTCTTCTTGTCCCGTCTTTTTTGCGCAGTTTTGTATTTCCTTATGTGCTCCGAACCTGAAGTTTTTGCTCACGTCGCTGCCCTGATGTCTTGTGCTGCTACGAGTGATGAGCTTCCTGTCGACGCCCTTCATCAAGCTATCGCGCCCGACCTTCCGTCCGCCCAACGGGACCAAATAGTCGCCCTCCTTCAGCGCTTCAGTGCATCTTTTGACGTGTCCCAGCCTTCCTTGGGCCGTGCCTTGACCGTTTCTCATGCAATCGACACTGGTCCTCATGCTCCCGTGCGGCAGCGACCATATCGCGTGTCGCCGCGTCATTCGTGACAATGTCGCCGATATGCTTCAACGGGGCATCATACGACCATCTCATAGCGTTGTTACCGACCACCACGCGCTCTGTTGGCTATCCTTCCTCAAAGACCCCTCCGGCCGCCTCGCCCGCTGGGCGTTACGTCTTCAGGAGTACGATATCCACGTCATCTATCGATCTGGACGCAAGCACACCGACACTGATGCCCTTTCCCGTTCACCGCTTCCTAACGACTCGACGGTTGGCTTCGTTTGTGCCTACGATATGTCGCCGCTCAACATTACCAACATGAAATCTGAGCAGCAGAAGGATCCATGGATATCCTCCCTCTTAACATTCCTGTCTACGCCCGCAGAGCTGTCTCCGTCAAGTGCACTTCGTCGTCAGGCCCACCACTTCACCACTCGTGATGGAGTTTTATACCGCCGCAATTACCATCCTACAGGGCGAAAGTGGCTTCTCGTGATTCCGCGACATCTCCGTGCTGAAATCTGCGCCTCTTTCCACGCCGATTCCCAAGCGGCCATGCAGGTGTCATGAAAACCTATTCTCGACTGCGTATGAGATATTACTGGCGCAGCATGTAGCGCTTCATTCGTCAATACATCCGATCCTGTCCCGCCTGCCAACGTCGCAAGAATCCACCCCCTCAGCCAGCCGCTCCGTTGCAGCCATTGCCTTGCCCCAGCCGCCCTTTTGACCGTGTCGGTATCGATCTGTATGGCCCGCTTCCGACCACTCCGGCTAACAACCGCTGGGTCATCGTAGCCGTTGACCACCTAACCCGTTACGTGGAAACATCGGCCTTGCAGTCTGCCACCGCACGGGATGTTGCTTCTGTTCATTCTGCATCGCCTCGTTCTTCGTCACGGCGCACCGAAAGAATTGATCAGTGACCGCGGACGTGCGTTTCTTTCCGACACTGTCGAAGCCCTCCTCACAGTGCCAGATCATTCACCGGAGCACCACAGCGTATCACCCGCAAACGAACGGCATGACTGAGCGATTTAATCGCACTCTTAGTGACATGCTATCCTTGTATGTTGATAGCGCTCACTCTAATTGGGACCAAGTGCTGCCTCTCGTAACGTACGCCTACAATACGGCTACGCAGACTACAACTGGGTTCTCCCCCTTCTTTCTTTTATATGGTCGTGAACCCACGTCCAACATGGATACTATCCTGCCCTACCACCCGGACGCTTCAGAGACCACTCTACTGTCTGAAGCGCACACATTTGTCGAAGAATGCCGACAATTGGCGCGCTCCTTCACAACGGAGAACCAGGCTCAACAAAAGCATAACCGGGACCCTACAAATCCAGCGCCTTCATATCCCTCAGGTGCCCTCGTTTGGCTCTGGGTGCCTTCCTCTGCACCCGACCTCTCATCCAAACTCATATCGCGCTATCATGGACCTTACCGCATTCTCGAACAATCTTTTCCCGTCAATTACGTAGTAGAGCCTTTGAACCCATCTCCAGATCATCGCCTCCGCGGCCGAGAAACTGTACATGTCAACCGCCTCAAGCCGTATTATGATCCCCCTACCCTTTCCTCACCATGAGTCGCCAGGATGGCTCCTTTTCCGCCGGGGGGTATTGTAGTAATCCCGATCGCCATCAGCTCGCGCGCCAACCCGAAGAGGTAGACGAAGTGGAACCGGAGCCTTGTTGGGATGCACTGCTGGTTCGAACGCTACCCCCGTCGCTTTGGTTTGCGGACGTTGCCTACGGTCTTGGTTCTCCAATAAACATTTTACAAATATTACATTCGAGTATAATATGGTCAATAGTTTCACTGGAGTTACCACATAGAGCACATGCGTCATCTCCATTGTTAAATGTTTTTTTGTAGCTGCGTGTTCTAAGGCACCCAGATCTAGCTTCAAGAAGTAGGACACTGCCTCTTGAGTTATCAAAGAAATCTTCCTTCCTGATCTGCATTTGTCACTTTCGGTATAATTCCACACTCTGTTTCTTTTCCATCAAAATAAAATTAAATATTTTAGGTGCCCATCTGTTACTGTCCAATTTCCTCAGCCGTTCCTCATATAATATTTTACTCTGAGCTTCCCGTACTTCGAAAGATGCCCAACCCATATCTCGCTGTACCGCCTCATTTGTAGTTTTGCCATGGGCACCTAGTGCTAATCGTCCAACGCATCTCTGATTTATTTCTAATGTCGACTGTACCTCTGATTTTAGGCACGAAAACCGCATTTCAGAAAGTAAGTCCGGGCACCATAATTCCTTTCCAAATACCCCTCAAAACCTCATACCTATTGTATCCCCACAACGCCTTATGCTTCATTATCCCGGCATTCCTTCGCCCTTTGGCCTTCAGTGATTGCTCATGCTTTCAAATGTATGCCAATCCTTCGTTTACCCATACCCCCAGATATTTATATTCTGCTGCTCTAGATATTTCATGGCCTTGTATTTTAAGACCCTGATCAGTTGAGCCATTGAAAATCATCAGACCCGACTTAACTGCGCTAAAACTGAAGCCTAGAGCGTCCCCTTCGTCTCCGCAATACTTACCTAGAGTTTGCAATTCTTCCAGACTCTCAGCTAGCAGCACAATATCGTCTGCATATATCCAACCGGGGAGGCGCTGCTCTACCGCCTTTCCACCTAATCTATATGGCAGGTTAAAACCTAGGTTACTGCCTTGTATCCTCCGTTCCAGGTTTATCATATAAAGCATGAACAGCACGGGTGATAGAGGACAGCCTTTTCTTAATCCTTTGCATACTTTGACATCTTCCGTACTTCTCATCCCTTCCCATGTAATTTCTACTTCGTTATCCCGGTATATTTCCTGTAGGAACCCTATTATCTCATAACCGATACCGTCTTCTTTTAATATGTTCCACAGGAGTTCCCTGCTTACGTTTTCGTACGCCCCATGTCCAGGAAGGCCAAATACAAAGGTCTATTTTCCACTCTAGATATTTCGATGCATTGGGTAAGCACGAACAGGCTATCATCTAAGCGCCTACCATTTCTAAAGCCGTTCTGAAGTTCTGCGAGTATCTTGTTACTTTCTACCTATGCTTGCACCTTTAATTTCACCGCCTGCATGGCTAACCTGTACATAACAGATGTTATGGTAATCGCCCTGTAGGATTTTATGTGCGTCCTTTCTCCTCTCTCTTTATAAATCAAATTCATTTTACTCAGCCGCCAGCCGTCCGGAATTAGCTTATTCGTTATGACTGTTTCCAGAGCTTTTAACAACATTTCCTTACTTTTTGGACCGAGTTCATTAATCAGCTTGATCGGAATTACATCTATTCCTGTAGATGTGTTTTTAGGCATATTTTTTTCTGCCTTTTGCCAGTTTAGATTGGTCAGTTCTAAGCTGCTTTGTATTCTGCTACCTAGTGTTGCTTCCTGATTTGCGGATATTACCCTATCGTCCCTCTTAAATGATTCGGCTATAGCTGATGTAATGTAGTTCACTGCGTTGTCTCCCTTTAAACAATTTCTCTCGTTATCTTGAATCCGATCCTGCTTTATTTGATTCTTTTTCCCTAGCCAGCTTATATGGTTCCAAAATTTTCTTGCTCCGCCTCCAGAGCCATCGTGTATGTCAGCCATCCAGCGATCAGTGGACTGCCTTATTTTACTTTGGACGAGGGCCTGTACATCAAGTTTCTGTTGTCGATAAGATTCCCATTTTCGGTCGATTTCCTCCTGAGATACCTGTGCTTTCTTTGCCACTCGGTGTTCCTTTGAAGCAGCCCGTCGTTGTTCAATAGCTTTCCTGATTTCCTTATTCCACCAGCTCCGTGGCTTCCTCTTTCCATTCTAGCGGCTTGCTACTTCAACCTCCTTACTTTTTCTCCTCATGAGTAGTTCTACCTGTTCATAATCCCAGTCTTCCATGGGGCTTTTTTCTATTGCTTCCTCTATGTCTGCTGCTATCTGCGCTATTGACCGTCGTTTAATGTTGCGTTTATGTTTTGTCTAAGTTCTACATCTCTTTTCATCAAAGGTCCCATCTGCAGACTAATACGTTTATGATCACTTCTCCGACTACACTCCCCTTCTTGGTGTATTTCCATTTTTGTGATCTTGCTATAAATTTCCTGCGAAATTAGAGAGTAGTGAATGGTCGTCTGCCTGTTTCGGAATTCCCACGTGATTTGGTAGGGTCCTCTGAGCAGCGTCACCTGGCGACAGACAGCGGAAATATTGTAAAAATGAATAATAAGGGGTTTAAAACTACCGTGATCGTTGTTTCAGTGGCGCAATGGATTGACACTACTTACCTAAGCACTAAGAGAATAAAACGTCTGTTCAAATCTTGGACCAACGTTTTTTTTTTTATCCGCAACATTACAATCACCTACCAAGATCATTCCTGGGGAGTGTTCCCCTTTAGGTTGCAATATGTAGTGTTTTTATTTCTTAATAGCCGCAAAACCATTCGTGAACAGAGCCACGAAGTGATGCCATGACAATGGTAACACTAATCAATTTCCTTCACGATAATCATTTCCTGCCTTCAGTGAGTGTATGTTACCTTTAGGTGGTGTTGAGAGACACCTTTCGGTAACTATCGCCGTTTAACCCGCTGAGAGGCAACCAGTGACGAGAAAGAAGTTGCGGGACCCTACCGTTGAGGAGACGGAATTACGCTCCCACACTTGAGCGCGCGCCAAGGAACGCCACGCGACAGCTGCCGCAAAAGCGGGACACACTTTGTCCACGACAGTATGATCCATTAAAGGCGTTCGCCTTGAAATTAGAGGGTCTCTGAAAGCATAGCCTTCCTATCCTATAATTTGCCTCCCATCGTTATCCTCTTGTCGGCATTCGTTGCAGTGCTACATATAATTACTTTAAAGGAAAGGCAAGGCGCAGTATCCATCACACTTTCTCCGGCAAGTGTGAGTTTGGACAGTACACCATCACTCCTGTCGGGTGGCGTTCCTTCGCGCGAGTTCTTGTTGTTGTAGTGGCTGTAGGAATAAAGAAAAGAAAATGCACGAGCCTGCTACTGGCTCTGTATCTGAGCCACCTCCGCTGCCTCGTGGGGACAGAAGAGAAAATAGACAAGAAAAAAGAAGAGGGAGAGAAAGGCCCGCGCTGCAACAACAGCCGTCGTCCACAACCACCAAAGCGGTGGCGGGTGCAATGACGGCCTACAGAAGATGGCTGGCCCCGCCGCAAGCGGCGTTGACCTACTGTCCCAGCCCCATAGGACCAGGAACTACAACCCTTCAGTCCAAGTGTGGCATTGCAGATGGCAGCGACGTCTCCCGCCTCGTCCAAACAGAACGCCGCAAAGGCGGGACACACTTTGTCTATGACAGCATGAGCCATTAAAGGCATTCGCCTTAAAAAAGAAGAGGGAGAGAAAGTTGTGCGCCGCAACAACCGTAGTGCACAAGCGGGTGCTCCTGCGCCTGCTCACCAATACAATGTAGTGCCCGGCTACTCTAAAACATTTTGATTCGCAATTCGACGAGCTGTGCTCGCACTGTGGTGAGGTGTCTGACACCTACCACATAGTGCGGGCCTGCCAGAAAAAACATATCTTTGCCCCCTATCCCCAACCCCACCCGAGAGAACTGGAAGGCGACCCTGTCCGGCTGCTGCACCCTAGAGACCCAAAAGGTCTTAATGCAGCGCGCCCGGGCTGCGGCAAACGCCAATGGATTGCCTGTCTAGGCATCCCACCTAGTGTATATACCTCTATGTAATATAATAAATGTTTCCACCACCACCTAAGCGTTGGCGGATGCAATGACGGCCTACAACCGATAACTATTCCGTGGCAGGCTAGCCCCCACCGCAAGCGGTGTTGACCTACCAGTCCCAGCCCCGTAGGGCCAGGATCAGCCACCCTTCACCACCTTCTCCTACCTTCTCGATTATGTTGTTGCTGTGGCTCTAGGAAGAAGGAAAAGAAAATGCACGGGCCTGCTACTGGCTCTGTAACTGAGCCACCTCCGCTGCCTCGTGCGGGCAGAAGAGAAAATAGAGGAGAAAGAGACAGAAGATGGAGAGAAGCACGCGCGCCGCAACAGCCGTCGTCCATCACCGAAGCGGTGGCGGGTGCAATGACGGCCGACAACAGATAAAGTACGGTGGCAGGCTAGCCCCCGCCGCAAGCGGCGGTGACCTACCTTTCCCAGCTCCATCAGAGCCAGGATCAGCCACCCTTCAGCACACCTCCTCCCCTCGATTATGGCCGCGCGCCTAGCTATATATACACACCACACACCACTTCTCAGCACAACCAACGGAATGATCCGCAGCGGGCGCCGGCGGAGCGCGCGGCGACTATCGCGGCCGGATGGCAGCTCCCACACACCAGCTGCTGCCTCTGACGTCCCTCGGCTCCTCGCGCATGCGCAGCTTTGCCATCGCTGTGCCACGCGAAATGGCTAAGACTAACGTAATGTTCCTTTCGCCACAATAACATTAGATGGCTAAAAAGATGTCTCTTAAAGGAGAATGACGAAAGCCTACCCTTTCTCTTCTATCATTTGCGTCTCACCATTTGGCTCTGATCGGCGTTCGTTGCATAATAAAAATAATGTAAGAGAGATGCCTGACCAGCGAAAGCATGGTTGTGGCTCAACTTGGTTAAGCCGGGAACTTGCGAAAGCAATACCCATGGCTACGCCCTCGCTCACGTGATAGTCGTGCTGTTGTGGTGCTTGTGTGAAACTTGTATACCTTGTGCTGCTGTGGTGATCACTTGGCTATTCTATGTACAACTAGTAGTGAAACTATAATCGCTGCGGCTGTGAGGATATACTTGGTTGCTGGTGACGTTAATGCAGACTGTAGAACTGCTGTTGCTGCACTGGCTACAACGGCATGCTTGGCACTCATGGTAAGTGTCCTGGTAAATCCAAGGTACACACTAGTCACACAAGAGACACATTCTTACAGTGGTTCATCGCTTTTATTCAAGCCAATAAACACACTTCGGTGGTCCGTGAAGAAGTGACTCTTCGCTTGTACCTCTCTTATTGAATACCGGTCTACATTTCTGTAGGTGACCAAGTCTCCCATTGAGTAGTTGATCTTGGCTGCTGAGGGCATAGCTGGAGGTAGTATTTTTCGTCCAAGGCCTTGATCAATTTGGGGTCTCTTCTTGGGTCCTTGTTGAAATCACCAGTGCACATGAGCATTCTTTTATCAGTGCGCTTCGGCAGGCCGTTTGCGAAGGTTTTGAGAGCAGCATCGTCTCCTGTTGGCGGCGAGATGTAGACACCAGACACAACTAAATCCAAAGAAATCACTTCAACACACACTGCTTCCCCATCTTTGGTGGGCACTGGGGGTGTCACTACGGTTGCTTCCAAGGGTTTCCTTACGTATATGCATACCCGTGCGTTTCTACTTTGGTTACCGCGCCTAGCACCCCCGACAAAGTTGAACCCAGGTATGCAGATGGGAATATCCCCTGAGCACCCTGTCTCAGTGAGTAGTAGCACATGAGCTGACATTAGGAGTGTACCTGTGGCTATGTCGTGTTAATGCGCAGCAAGAAATCCCACGTTCAATGTGACAACCGTGACCTCACTGTTGGCGATTAAGTATTCACAACGACTGAACGCTGTGACCAACCTATGCTTTTCTAGCCTTTCAAATTCTGCCACGAGAAACTTGTTGGGATTAGGCCCCTTATGGGTGAACTGTCGGCATCCATCCTTGCTTGTAAGATATAAGCCTTGTAAACTTGTAGCACGACTCAATGCTACATACACCAATTTCTGGGGGTGGTTGGATGCATACTCGTAGAGGACTGCATCGAACGTTCCACCTTGCGACTTGTGTATGGTCATTGCACTGGCAGGTATTAGTGGAAACTGCGTCCGCTTGACCCACATATGTTTGACCAGCTTTCCTTCCAATTGGAACTGCATGGTTACCAAATCAATCGGTATCCAGTTGTTTATGTGTCGGCCGTAACCACGCTTGGCCAGCTTCGCCTTGGCTATGATGCCAACGCCAGGCGGACATTTGAACCAAACTCTGCATGGTTCCTCTTGTACATTATACTCGATGTGTTTCAGTGTTCCTACCATGCCATTCACAAGTGCGTCTGTGATATCCAAATTTCAACATGTATGGCTTCTCCAAGCATAAGACGACCATTAAAAGGAGATTGCCTGTTTCCTCACGGCTACACTTCTCTAAAACACTCGTTGCTAAATTTCTCTCTTCTGGGCACCTGTTTCCAATGACCAAATCTCTTGCCAAATGCTTTTCTTTGTTGCGACTGGCTTGTGCCATTCGCGTGTGGCCGCTTCAAACTCGTCGACTCTTCTTTTGTAGTCAGCACAACGCTCTTCACTAATGTCTCCATCGGTTTGAATCAGGCCAGCCCTGATGAGGGCGCTGCTTCTCTAGACGCTATTCTCGCTCTTCTGATGTTTCTTGTGCTAAGACTACAGCTGGCTCCATCTTCACTGTCGATAACACTGAGCGAATCAGTCCCATCATCTACTGAAGAGCTCGAACGTTCTCGTCAAGCCGCATACTGGGCACGTCGCTTAGCGAGTTTTGTTTCATGCTCTTCCTCTGTCTCTGCAGCTCGTCGCTCTCTTTTACGCGCATTACGACGAGCCTCCCTAGTGGTAGGCGGCATCGCCGCGAAGCAATGTTAAGCCGCTGGTGGTTGGCACAGCTACTGCTTTCTAGCGACGTGAGTCGAGCCTAATCTCTTCAGCGTAACGCCACAATCGCGCTCCTAGCGGAGAGCACAGAAGTTAGGCGCCGGTGGTGGCACCGCCGCGGCTTGCGGCGGCGCGAGTCGGTCGCCCTTCTCTTTAGTGTAATGTCACAACACCTGTTGCGCTCCTAGCGGAGAGCGCAGGAGTTAGGCGCCGGTGGTGGCACCGCCGCGGCTTGCGACGGCGCAAGTCGGTCGCCCTTCTCTTCAGCGGTTGGTTGGTTGTACAACTTTTATTTCCATCGGAAACGGGGAGTCGTGCGCCCGCGGATTAGAGGCTGGCAGGTAGCCCTTGGCTTCTTGCGGCCTCTTCCGCCAGATGGACGGTGCGGTGCTGGATCGCAGGGTCCGCGCTTCGCAGCAGGGTATCCCAGGCTTCTCTACTTGTAATATTTTGCCCTATCCCTGGAGATTGTGGGCACTCCCAAATTATGTGGTCGAGGGTCCCTCTCGCCCCACAGTGTTTGCAGAGATCATTGTCCCTAAAGTCTGGTAGCGCGTGAAACGCCCAGACCGGGTTCATGAACGTATTAGTTTGTAGCCGCCTCCACGCGACAGCTTCTCTATTATTTAGCCTAACATCTGGCGGGGGTACCAGTCTACGTCCCAATTTATAATGGTCGATGATTTCCCCATAATTTTGCAGACGCTCGTCGTATGCCCAGTGTTCGGGGGGCTCGACGGCTACCCGGAAGTAGAGAGCTCGGGCTAGCTCGTGAGCCGCCTCGTTACCAGGGACGGCAGCGTGAGCGGGTGTCCAAATTAACTGAATTTTCCTATTTATTGTTCTTTGGGTGAGGATTTTGGCCGCCTCCGGCGATATCCTCCCCTTCCCAAAATTTTGAATGGCAGTTTTGCTGTCGCTAATTATGAACTTGGCTTCTGTTCCTACGCAAGCTAGCGCTATCGCAACTTCCTCCGCAGTCTCTATGTTGCGGCCTCTGATGGGTGCCGCGGATACCGGTGCCCCTCGGCCATCGACTACCGAAGCTACCGCCGCACCTGTTCTGCCACTTGCCGCATCAACATAGACTACTTCCTTTGTTCCCATGTTCTTGAACCGTCGCTCTAGAGCTTCAGCTCGTTTGGCCCTTCTTTCGACATTAAATTCTGGATGCATATTCCTAGGGAAGGGGGGGACTACCAAGGCATTCCTGATTTCACTATTAATTGTGACTTTTTTTTGAACTCCCCTGTCTGGGTTAAGGCTTACTTTTGCAAGGATTACCCTGCCCGTCTCGGTCGTGCTTAGTCTCTCTAATTGGGAGACTCGCACTGCCTCCGCCAATTCTGCCCACGTGTTATGCACCCCGAGTTCGAGCAGTCGTTCGCTCGAGGTACCCATGGGCAGTCCTAGCGCCTTCTTAACGCATCTTCGAATCAGGCAGTCTAACTTCTCTTTTTCGCCGGCCTTGATGTCCAGGTAGGGCGTGGCGTAACTGATTCTGCTTATTACGTATGCCTGGATTAGTTTTAGTAAATTTCTCTCCTTGAGGCCTCTTCCTTTAGTGGCGACCCTCCTCAAGAGCCCGAGGGTTTGCATCGCGTAACTTTCTAATTTTCTCAGGACCTCTCCGTTGTGACCGTGGGATTGAATGACCATCCCCAAAATCCTGATCTGATCTACTTTTGGCACCGGTTTGCCCTCCACCTGAATATGAAACTCCCCGCTATTCTTGCAGCGGAGGTACTTTGGGTTATAAACGAACAACTCAGATTTATGCGGGGAGCACGAAAGTCCCCTTTTAGCCGCGTAATCGACAATGATGTCGGTCGCTGCTTGCAGGCGTTCCTCCGTACTCGCATCGCTCCCCTGGTTAATCCAGAGGTTAATATCGTCCGCATACATGCTAAAATTTAGCCCCTTGATTTGGTTAAGTTTACCCGGGAGGCCTCTCATTGCCACGTTGAATAGAAAAGGCGATAGCACTGAGCCCTGCGGTGTGCCTTTGCTTCCTAACTCTATCGTAGGAGATTCTAAATTTTGAAATATCATGCAGGCTTTTCTGCCCGATAAGAAGTCTTTTATGTAGTTGTACGTTCTCTCCCCTACTCCGAGCACTTCGAGCCCTTCGAGAATAGCCTCGTGCGTGACATTGTCGAAGGCCTTGGTGAGGTCTAGGCCCAGGATCACTTTGGCGTCTCTCGATCGCGAGTCTATGATATCATGCTTTAGTCGGAGCATTACGTCCTGCGTGCACAAGTGTGGTCGGAAACCGACCATTTCATGCGGCCACAGGTTGTTTTGCTCCATGAAGCACGTTAATCTCGTCTGTATTACGTGCTCCAGCAACTTCCCTACGCATGAGGTTAGGGAAATTGGTCTCAAATTTTCCAATTGCGGGGGTTTTCCCGGTTTGGGTATTAGTATTATGTTTGCCGTTTTCCACTGATCTGGCAACTGGCTCGTTTCCCAAACTTTTCCAATGAATTCCGTTAGTAGACTAATAGAGTCATCGTCTAGATTCCTTAGCATTTTATTGGTGATCCCATCGGGGCCCGGGGCTGATTTAGTTTTTAGTCTTACAATTTCCGTCCTTACCTCTGCCTCCGTGATGGGGGCGTCAAGAGCCTCATTGGGCGTGCCACCGTAGCTCGGGAGTGGGGAACGCTGGTTGTCTGCAACGTACGTTTTTACTAACTTATTCATAAACGCCGCATCGTCACCTTCAAAGGTGTGCCTGACTTTTGCCAATCTTATTCCCGATTGAGTTTTTGAATTTGTTGGGTCCAGCAGATGCCGGAGCATGCCCCACGTTTTGGAGAGATTCATGCCTCCCTCCATTTCGTCGCATCTGCTGAGCCAGTTTTGGTCGCACAATTTGATCGCGTAGCTTTCAATTTCCTTGTTATGCCTCGCGATTCGTCTTCTAAGATTCTTGTTCCACTTTTGTTTCTTCAGCCTGCGTTCCATGCTTTGTTTAGCGTCCCACATGTGGAGCAGTCGGCTATCTGCTATACCAGGAGCGTCGTCTCCTACCAGCGTCTTTGTCGCCTCACCAACGTGGCGTTTGAGTGCCTCCGTCCATTCCTCAATGTTCTCAATTCGTTCTAATTGCGCGGTTGCCCTGATTTCTCTAAATTGATCCCATTCTGTAACGGCCGGTTGGCACGCCCTGTGCGTCTTGACACCCTCTTTGAGGACCGAAACGATAATGAAATGGTCACTGCCAAAATTTTGCTCAGAATTTTGCCAGTCTAAACCCTGTAAGTTTTTTGAAAATGTCAGGTCTGGGGATGTGTCCGCACATACGCTGTTACCCGTCCTTGTTGGATGATCGGGATCCGTATGGAGGGTGAGACCTAGCTCGTGCGTGTCCTCCCATAGCTGCCTACCTTTGGTGTCCTGTAAAGCATAGCCCCATTCTTGATGTCTGGCGTTAAAGTCACCAACAATCAGCAAGGGATTATTCCCGGCCGCCTTGATGGCTTTGCGCATAAGGGCCCTAAATCTAATTTTCTTTTGCTTGGGTGAGCTATAAAGGTTAAGAAGGAATAGACTGGGATCCTTCTTTCGTCCCGTTAATATCTCGAGAAATACGTTCTCGACATCTCTCGAATTCAAATCGTGTTCTATCACCGCTACATTGCGCTTGACAAAGGTCGCCACCGTCGATTTCACGCCTCTATCGCTGTTGAACACCTGGTATCCCATTAGTTTGGCTCCCTTCCCTGTTTCCTGAAGGGCGATTGCGAGGGGGGTCTCAGTTATGAGTGGAAGGTATTGCTGCAGTAGCGCTCTCTTGCGCTGGAAGCCGCGACAGTTCCACTGCCAAATTTGGTTTTCATTTACGCGCCTGGCCATTTTGCAGCTGGGTTAGCGTTTGCTCGACATTCTGCTGCCACGTGTTGACGGCTACGAGTTCAGTTCGAACTCTTTGCACTTCCCCTGCAAGTGCCTATACCTGGCTCTGAATTTGGTTCATGAATTGGGTCATTTGGCTCATGAATGAATTCAATTTTTCGTCAAGCCTATTTTCGAGGGCTTGGAACGGGTCGGTTTCATTAATTTTGCGCTTCACCGGGGGCGGGCGAGACGCCTCAGTCGCCATTTGCTCATCCCCTTTCGCCGGTGGCGCCGCTTGTGGCGGGGCGACTGGCTGAGCAGGTGGCAGCTGCTTCGCGGGAGTGGGAGGCCCTTGCTTTTCCGCATGCTGTTTCAAATTTTGATTTTGCGTTAGCTTTTTAATCACCCCCTTAAGCTCCTCAATTTCTTTTTTAAGAATTTCGACTTCGTCGCCTTTCTTATCTTTCCTAGGTTTAGCCTGGGAGGCCCCGCTGTTGAAGCTTACATTTTTCTGGTCTCCGCTGGCGTTCCGCTTGGTCCATGGGTTGGCCGCGTCCCTCGAACTCGACCGTCTCCTGGACCCAGACCTGGAGCGTCCCATGGAGCGAGAACTGGAACGCCCTCGCTGCTGCGGTGGCGTCTCGTTAGCGGTGGATTCCAAACTTGGGAAGGAGTCTTCTCTAACGCGGAAGTCTCCTCCTCCTCCTTGCTTGACTTTCGGTCGCCCTCTGTTGTCGTGCGCTGGCTTATCCTTGACTTTTCGCTCCCATTGCTTCTTCTTCACCTCGTACGGAGTCCTGAACATTTCCTTACATTTTCGGTCACCAAGCAGGTGGCCCTTGCCGCATAGCTGGCATTTTGTCTCGCACTGGTGACCTTGCGGTGGCCTCTCCATTCCGCAGCTTCTGCACTTGAGGTTGCTCGGGTCCGGACAGACGTCCTCCCTGTGACCGAGTCTTCCGCAGGCATTGCAAACCTCATATTTTTTGCGGTAAAGTTGACACCGCTGCCCCATCGGAGTCAGGCGAACCCATCGTGGTACTTCTCTCTCTTCAAAGAGAATTAGTACAGTTCTGGAATTTTTGCCGAGTCTCCGCACACCCAAAACTGGCGGGTTGCCGTGGATTCTCAGCCTCTCCATGATGATCTCGTCAGTATAAGTAAGTGGCACGTCATGTACCACGCCCTTGCCGCAATCTTCCGGCGTCGCCACGTAGGCAGTCAATTCAATCTTCTCCCCCTCGAACACGAGGTGGGTTAGGCTCGCGTAGCGTCTCTTCCTTTCGGCGCTTGTAGTTGCCACGAGGATCGAGTGCTGCTTAATATTCGTCGAGATGACGTCCTCCCCGGCCTCGCCTGGGTGGATACCAGCTGCCACGATTATTGCGTCAGCCAAGATTGCGTTACCAAACTTGAGCAGACGCACGAGGCCGCCACGTGGCCTCAAAATGATTTTCTCGGCGCCATCGGGTAGGCGAGCATGCTGCTTTTCCACCGATTTCGCAGCCATTTTTCTTCCAGCATTCTTCTCAGCAGCTCGCTGCTTCTCAACTTGTTGCACGGTCTTCTCGAGCGGCACATATTTCTTCTTCTTGGTGGTATACCATTGGCCAGGCACTTGAAATTCCTCCGGATCTACCGGCGTTCCTTCGACAATTTCCATTTTTTTAAGCTTTAGTCAGCTTCACGAGGCTAGGGGTGGGTCCCCGACGGGGCCGCCGCGGTCCCAGGGCGCCGCGAGACGCTAGGCCACGTTAGGCCTAGCTTCAGCACGTAGTCCACCGAACAAAGTCCTAAAAAATCGGAAACAAAGTCCCACCTCGGAAAAACTGGTATTCCTGTGGTCCTCTTGATGCGTTCCGTCGATTCGACACAAAATTCAAAAACGCCGAGCGGGATGTCACAGATGACGTCACACAGAGGTCAACTAAGGTCAAGTCAATGGTGCAACCGCCGCGCCACGGCAAAGGCTAAAAGTGCAAGTAGTATTGCTTTCGCAATAAAAGAAGAGGAAAACGGAGACGTCGCGTGCCGAAGACAATGAAGTTGTGAAGACGACAAAGAGGACGAAGCTCGAGCTGTCACTGTGAACGGCCTTCGTGGCTGCTACGTAAGATAAATACATTGCTATGCGAACCATCTAAACCGCTTCATTACACTTCGTGGAGGTGTTGCCTGTTCCCAACCTGGAGCTCCGCAGTCGTACCTTGCCCGGCTCTACCATCATGACTGACGCTACGACCCAGTCTGTCCCGCTTGTTCCCAGCGCTATCATCTGTTTGGGACCAATGCGGCAGCGAGACCCACCTATCTTCACCGGCACGGACGACATCGACGTCGAGGACTAGCTGACTACATACGAGAGTGTGAGTGCTTACAATAAGTGGAATGACCACGTTAAGCTCACCAACGGCATCTTCTATTTAAGTGATGTCGCCAGCTTGTGGTTCCGAAACCACGAAGCTGATATTTCCACCTGGGCAGCACTCAAAACTAGCCTCACGGTGCTTTTCGGCCGTCCAGCTGTTCGGAAACTTCGCGCCGAACAATGGTTAGGTTCTCGCATCCAGCAGCCAGGTGAAAATTTTGCAAACTATACTGAGGATATTGCCGACATGTGTAAACGTCTTGATCCATCTATGACTGAAGCACAGATCAAGCATGTCCTCAAAGGAATTGAATTGGACGCATTCCACATGCTCGTCGCCAAAATCCCCCAAACCGTTTCTGGGACAGGTAGGTCACCGCCGCTTTCGGCGGTGGCTAGCCTGCCACCGATTTCATCTGTTGTAGGCCGTCACTGCACCCGCCACCGCTTCGGTGGTGGACGACGGCTGTTGTTGCGGCGCGCGTCTTTTATTGCGAAAGCAATACTACTTTCACTTTCAAGCCTTTGCGGTGTGACGGCGGTGCACAAGAAATGACCTTTTCGCATGACCTCTGTGTGACGTCACACCTCAAAGCTGGGCGACCAACTCGCGGCGTCCGTGAGAGACAGCGGTGCGCATGAACGGCGGCCTAACTCCCGGTCTCTTCGCCAGGAGCGCCACAGGTGTTATGACGTCACGCCTCAAAGCTGGGCGACCAACTCGCCCTGTCCGTGAGAGTCGGAAGGGCCATTTCTTTAACCTACACTAGCTACACCTGTGCAGCAAAAATCTATTGTAGTTATAGGAAATTTTCTACACTGGTGTAGCTGGTGTAGGTTAAACAAATGGCCCTGGCAGGTGCGCATGAACGGCGGCATAACTCCCGCTCTCTCCGCCAGGAGCGCCACAGGTGTTGTGACGTTATACAGCTGTATAAAGCGGCGACCGACTTGCGCCGTCCGTGAGAGACGGCGGTGCGCATGACTACGATGCCGCCTACTGCTAAGGATGATTTCGCAACCTACCGGGCTTAAGCAAGCTAAGCCTCTGCCAACTTTTTTCTCCTTCATTTTCGTTCTTCTATATTTTCTCTTCTGTCTGCACGAGGCAGCGGAGGTGGCTCAGCTACAGAGCCAGTAGCAGGCCCGTGCATTTTCTTTTCCTTCTTCCTACAGCCACAACAACAACAACAACAACAAATACCAGCCCACCTCCTATGGTGGCCGCTCCGATGACCTACGCCGAAATCGCAAGTCGCCCACCGCTTTCACTAGAAACGTCAACGTACTCGCCTCCAAATCGCAGCTTCAATTGGCCGATGCATACATTCACCCCTTTTAAATCAAACGTTTGTCACCACCGCAATCGCCGGCCGCCCGTGCCTCCAGTGCCGCCTACGCATTTAATAATAATAATTGGTTCAAAGGAAAGGAAACGCGCGGTATCTGACACACTTACCGTCAACCAAATTTCCCTCCTCCTCAGACGAATCGCGAATAGGCGTGCAGGAGCTAAAGAAGCTGAGACCAGGAAACTAGTAGAACCCTTCGTTCTTAGCAGAGTTATCCCAGTCGAAAAAAAACTACAGAACTTTGTCAAAAATACGACAAAATATCCTGTAGTTTTGTCGTAACCATCAAACTTTTCTGTAGTTCTGTAGTACTTTTCTGTAGTTCTGTAGTCTTTCTGTAGTATATTTCTGTTGTCTGTAGTTCTGTAGCACTTTTCTGTTGTAACTACAGAAATTTCTGATGTTACTACAGAATGTTCTGTTTTCACAACAGGTTTCCCGTCAAAAACCGCACAGAAATTCTGTCGTACCATCAGAAAATTTTCTGTAGTTCTTTCCGACTGGGATCTACTCTACACCATACGTAACCCTCACAGTTAGAGAAAGAGATGACCTGGATTCACTAATTAGGCAGTCCTATAAAATTGCGCTTAACCTCCCTCGTCATACCCCAAATGAAACACTACTAAAGTTAGGAATTCATAACACCTTAGCGGAAATGATGGAAGCACACCTCACCGCACAATACGAACGACTATCAAGCACTGAAACGGGACGTTTCATCCTACAAAAGGCAGGAATACAATATGAAGGAACCCGGGCCCACACTTTGCCGATTCCAAGACACGTGTACGAGCAATTAATAGTCCGTCCTCTGCCTAAAAACATGCATCCAGAATACGATACGGACAGAATAAGGGCTAGGGCACAAAAATTACACGAAAGATTTTCAATACAGAAAGACACGGCGCACGTGGACGTGGCAGAACATGCGGACAGAGATGCCTTTTCCCTGGCAGTTGTCGATCATCGGGGTTCTCCCCTCTCATCGGCGACAATCAATAAAACAAAATTTCCGGAGGAGGCCGAAGAGGCTGCCATAGCTTTAGCCATTACCTCCACCACTGCCAAATACATCCTTAGCGACTCTGAAACCGCAATTCGAAATTTTGCAGAAGGAAGGGCCCACTCCGCAGCCATCAAAATCTTAAAAAATCTGCCATACCCGCCTTATCACATTGATCTGGGTCCCTGCCCATTCGGACCATCCTGGGAACGAGGCAGCGCACCAATTTGCCCGAGGATTCGCAGTTAACCGGGAGGTGCGCTGCCCTGAGCTCAGGTCGGCCAGGGAGCGGATGACAACCTACAAAGAAATTACTACCCACTTCAAGAAAGAAAGACAAATCTTCCCAGAACCACATCGATCTCTAAGTAAAACACAAGTCACCTGGCGGCAGCTTCAAACAGACACATTCTTTAATCTGTACATGTACTCCATATAGTTCCCAGAGCAGTTCAGCCCTGTCTGTTCTCTCTGTGGACACCAAAAGGCAGACACACCACACATCCTGTACTCATGTAATCAAGACAAACCATCACATAGTCTGCAGCTCTCTACCCAATCTCAGTGGGAGGCCGCGCTGCTCAGCTCCGACCCGGAGGTTCAACTCCGAGTCGCGGAGCGGGCCGAAGAGGTCGCCGAACGACATCGTCGGTCGGCCACCTGGCGTCCGGCCTAGAAGAGGAGCCCACCGCGGGGACGGGAACGTCAACCCACCCCGCGCCTACGACCTCTTCTTTAAATAAAGTTTACCTCCTCCTCCTCCTGACACACTTGTACTGTGGACACCTGTACTGGCCGTAAGGAAAGGGGGAAGATGGGAGGGAAATTGGAGAGGGAAAGAGGAGCCATAGTGGCGGGCTGCTGAGTGATTTTCACCACCTAGGGATATTTAACGTGCGCTGACATCGCACAGCACACGGACGCCTCTGTTTCACCTTCATCAAACACAGCCGCCGGTGTTCGCGATCGAACCCGGGTACTGCGGCACATTCCTTGCAGTGTGTGTGTGTGTGTGTGTGTGTGGCAACCTCACGAAAACACTAGGTGGGCTCCTCATTACACGAGCCCATTGGCGACCGCTGCGGCTCGGGCTCGATGGACCAGGGCCTTCTGGCTTGCCAGGTCGGAGCAGCCGAGCAGGGCTGCCTCCCAATCCTCCCGGGTGGGGTTGGGTTTGGGGGCGTGGTTCGGGGTTGACTGGCATGCCCACACCATGTTGAAGATGTCCGAAGACTTCTCCGCACAGTGCGGGCAATTTCCTGTACAGGCGGGATCAAAGTGTTTTAAAACTGCCGGGCACAGCAGCGTTTTGGTGTAAAGGCGGAGGAGTGTGCGTTCCTCCACCTTGTAAGGCCCTTACAAGGCTTAGGATAAATTACATGGCCGAATTGTAATAATTCAGCAATTTCTCGAAAAGTGAGAGCCGGATTGAGTTCGAGATCCGTGTCATAAGGGTCTGAAGGCGTTGCCCGGAGAGTGAGCGCGCGGGCGGCGGCGTCGCCCGTTTCATCGCCTTCGAGGCCCATGTGCGCTGGAGCCCATACAATCGTTCGAGACGCTGGGGCCCCGAGGTAGTCACTGTTTTGAAGGATGCGGTGCGCAGAGAGAGAAATGTACTCCTGTTTAATATTTCTGCAGGCCCCTCTCGAGTCGGTGATGATGGCTCGTGAGTCCTTGTCTGCGGCGGCTAACGCGATGGCAACTTATTCCTCATGTATTATGTCTTGAGCTCGGAACGTCAGGCCATTCACCGTGATTTTTTGATGGACGACTGCGGCTGTGTACCACCCCCCACGGTGAGGGCCGGAGGCGTCCACATAGAAAATTCCGTGTTCTCATAGTGACGGGCCAGTGCCTCCGCCCGCGCAAGGCGCCTGCCACTGTGGTCGTCACGTGTCATGTTGGCCTGAAGAGGGCGTACGTGCAGGGCGTATCTCCAGATTTCAGGAATGCGTACGCGTTCTTCCGTAAATGTTTGGTGGTGGATGTATAGTCGGGCTAATAGGCGGCGTCCCGACGGCCGGCGTTTTTGAGAGTATTGTGTATTGATTAGTCAAGTGCGCCTCTCGGAGCTCCGCGAATGTGTTTATCATCCCCAGGCCCATAAGACGCTGGTTGGATGTGTTGATCGGGAGATCGAGGGCACGCTTGTACATCTTTCTGAGAATCACTTCGAGGGCGTTCTCATCAAATTTGCGCAGGTGGAGGTAAGGAGTCGAGAAGAGTACTCGACTGGTCACGAATGCATGCGCCAGCCGCAAAGCGTCTGTGCACCGTAACCCCCCGCGTTTGTTGGAAACCCGGCGCACCATCCGGCCCACCTGCCCTGACCTTGCGCAGTTTTGCTAGTGTTGTATCAGCCCGTCGATGTTTGTAGATAAGGAGACCAAGTACTCTAATCTCATCGTGTTCGAGTATCGGACAGCTGGCCAGGGATAGTTCAATTTTTGTGGTGCACTTAGGCGACGGGTGAATGTGCACAAATTCGGATTTGGACGGTGAGCAATGAAGGCCGCAGCGGCGGGCGTAAGCGTCTACGATCTGCGCCGCTTGCTGCAGGTTGGCCTCAATGTCTCCAACAGATCGGTGTTTGGCCCAGATGGTTATGTCGTCGGCGTGCAGCGCGTGCTGGATGCCTTCGACCTTCGCCAACTGAGCCGGGAGTTTCATCATGGCCAGATTGAAAACTAATAGCGAGAGAACCGCGCCCTGTGGGGTTCCATGGTGTCTGCGAATGTATGCTTATTTTCCAGAAACCCAGACAGCCTGTCCCGCACCATGGTCTCCATCAGCTTTCCCGCACAAGACGTGAGGGAGATGGGGCGGAGGTTGTCTGTGTTTATGGCTTTGCCAGCTTTCGGAATGAAAGTTACCAGGGCGGTCTTCCATTCAATTGGTAGAGGTGCCTCACCAAGCCAGATCGAGTTGATGAAAGCGAGGAGGGTGTCGTAGGCGGGGTCGAGAAGATTGGCAAGCAGTTTTACAGATATCTCGTCCCGGCCCGGTGCCGTTCATCGTTTCATTTTAGCGAGGGCCGCCTTCAGGTCGTGCAACTGGAACGGTTGATCCACATCCGCGTTATCTGAACCTGCATACGCGGGTCCTCCGGGGTCCTGCTTAGTGCAAAGATACTGGTCGTGCAGTTTGCATGCTAATTTTGATGTATTTCCATCGAAGCTATGAATAGCTCGTTGGAGATGTTTTTGTGTCTCGGCGCGGGTTTGAGTCGGGTCAATTAGGGCACGGAAAAGGCGCCACGTGCTCCGGCTCGACATTTGTCTGGCCGCCGTATTGCAGCAGTCTACCCAGTTCGAGTCGGCGAGTTGGGCCGCGTAGTCTGCCGCTCGCTGAGTGAGCTCGGTGATACGAAATCAGTGCTACATATAAATTAAAATTGGTTTGCAGGAAAGGAAAGGCGCAGTTTTGCCACACTTTCTCCGGCAAGTGTGTTTTCTTGGCGCGTGTTCTAGTGTGGCATTGCAGGCCCAACGGGCCCTCGTGACTCGCGCGCGGATATCAGCGGCAGCTGCTAGAGCGCCGGACTAGGGACTCCACCTACCCGTCCCCCTCGCTTATCTCTGCTCAATAAAGTTCTTCAGTCAGTTACCAGACCACAGGAATGCTAGACAAGAACTAATCCCATGGAATCTCGCAGAATATGGCAGATTTCGCGCATAGCTCTGCACACGGGATTTAGTTCCATGAGCCTAGAAAGGCTTCCGCCTTAAAACAAGGAGGATTTGCAACACTGAACACTCTAGAGAGTCAAAAACATCAAATTAATCACCGGGCATTGTCGCAGACCGACGTCTGGAGAGTCACGATGGGAGCGCCATGTAGAGGAGCACCGCTCCTCGGCTAGCCGAGCAGCGGGTTGACCGCGGGAGCCGAGCAACTGGCAACAACACTGGCTCTAACACAGGCTGGCTCGTACAAG
Organism: Amblyomma maculatum; assembly: GCF_055883805.1. Taxonomy (NCBI): domain Eukaryota; kingdom Metazoa; phylum Arthropoda; class Arachnida; order Ixodida; family Ixodidae; genus Amblyomma; species Amblyomma maculatum. The sequence continues at coordinate 212,943,076 of NC_139345.1, read as the reverse complement.
CGACGCGGCCTTAATAAATAGGGCGCGCCGCGTCAGTCTGTTGCCACGCACCAAGGCCGGCGCGCATATACACGTAAGCATGTCTTCAAGCGACCTTTTGTTCTCCCACTGAGACGCGCGTCATTATTAGTTAGCTTCCGCCCAACCTTCGAGAGGGATTCGTTTGCTGCTACGGCCGCGTGAGCAACCATCGCCATCGAGATTGATTCATTCATTGATTGAATAAAACTTTATTTTCCACCGATTTAGGAGGCCGCCTACTCCCCGCTCCTGGCACGCAGGCCTGAGGAACGGAGGCTGGAACCTCCGCGACTAAGGACTGGCGAATACACATTGGTTATTCGCGGCCTAAGCCGCAAGGCGGACGGCTCCTTGCTGGTCAGCGGGGACGTCACTCCGCAGCAGGGTCATCCAGGCTTTTCTACTTTTATTGTTGTCCCTAGCGCCCGGAGACTTAGGGTATTCCCAGAGTATATGGTCGAGGGTCCCCCTCGCTTAGCAGGCTTTGCATTTATCATTTTTTCTCTCATCTATCTGGATGTGAAATAACCAGACAGGGTTTGGGAAATTTGTGGCTTGTAATCCCAGCCAGGCTATGGCCTCTTTATTATTTAAGCTAGGATGCGGTGGCGGCATCAGACGTCTTCCTAATCTATAATTTTCGATGCTTTTTTTATAGGTTTGCAAACGTTCGTCCATCTCCTGTCAGTTGGGCGGCTCCGCGTTTGCCAGGAAGTACAGATGTAGAGATCTCGGGCTAAATCATGAGCCGCCTCATTGCCGGGGGCGGACACGTGTGCTTGGACTCAAATTAGGCTGATTTTGCGATCGATTTTAGCTGCAGCTGATGGAATTCGGGCGGCTTCTTGCGAGACTCTGCGTTTTCCGATATTCCAGATAGCAGTTTTATTGTCGCTAAAGATCAATCCAGCCTTCGCCGGCGAGAAGAAGGGGATGACGCCGATGTTCGCAAGGCTGCGGGCTCTCCTCGCGAGGAAAGGAGACGTTTCTCCTATGTGCTAGATTACTCTACGCAGACGCCGCGCGGGCTTCCTTCACACTGCGCTGACGTAATAAAATTGGCTAGGGCTTGCTAAGGTAAAGCCTGGATATCTCGAAGCGAAAAGCTTCAGCGATGCTTATGGTTTAGCTTATGTTTAAAGCCCATGGATATGCTTACGGGTTAGCTTATGGTTATGCTTTATGATTTAGGCTATGGATATGCTTACGGTTTAACTCATAGATATGCTTATGGTTTACCTTATGAATATGCTTATGGTTTACCTTATGGATATGCTTACAGTTTAGCGTATGATTATGCTTTAGGCATTTCAGACTCGGCTTTGCTGTGTCGTTTATCGAGATGTTCTTCTCGTTGTTCGGGTGAGCTTTCAGCCTTTCATTCTTCGCTCCTTTTCAGCCAATTCCCGTGGTAGCCCTTCTGTGTCGGCAGTATCACTCTCGTCTGCTTCCATGTTGGATGTGCACGCCGATTCTCTGGCAATCGGTAGCCGGCCTCCGCGATAAACACGCGCTTGCAGCGAACGTCGAAATTATGGCCTCTTTTTGATGTCTCTTAAGAGGAGAATGGCGAGAGCCTACCCTTCCTCTCCTATCTTTCGCCTCACATCGTTTGCCTCTTATCGGGGTTTGTCGCAGGGCTACTTGCAATTACGAAAGGCACAGTATCTGTCACACGCTCTCCGGTAAGGGTCAGTTTGAACGGTACACCATCGCTCCTATAGCGTGGCGTTCTTTGGCGCGCGTTCAAATGTTGGACTGCAGATGGTGAGAACACTAGACAAAAACTAATCTCACTACCGTGCTGGAGTACCCGGGTTCGATCCCGACCGCGGCGGCTGGGTTTCGATGGAGGCGAAACGAAGAGGCGTCCGTGGGCTGTGCGATGTCAGCGCACGTTAAAGGTCCCTAGGTGGTCGAAATTACTCCGTAGCCCTCCACTACGGCTCCTCTTTCTCTCTTTCCACTTTCACTCCCACCTTCCTCCCTTCCCTTACGGCGCGGTTGCGGTTTCCACAGAAAACAAGCGAGACAGTTACCGCGCCTTTCCCTTCCTATAAATAAATAAATAAATCAGAACTCTAGATAAGGTGGCGGTGGTAGAAACATTTTATTGCCATTGAACAAACAGTGGGGGCAGAGCCCCCTGCTTGGCACTTGGGTGCTCCCTTACTATATACATGGGAGACACCCTTATAAGTCAAAAGAAAGTCCTTGAAGAGCAATTCTCCTCATAGCACAGGAGATAATCTTCCGTTGGTCTTCACTTGAAGTGCTTTTCATGAGAGACTCCCAGTAGGACACTGCGACGTTCGGTGATGGGGGATGAGGAAAGGTGGGGCATGTAAGAAGGATGTTTGGTTTGGTTTGTGAGGTTTAACGTCCCAAAGCGACTCAGGCTATGAGAGACGCCATAGTGGAGGACTCCAGAAATTTCGACCACCTGGGGTCTTTAACGTGCACTGACATAGCACAGCACACGGGCACCTTGCTTGTCGCCTCCATCGAAAAGTGGCCGCCGAGGTCGGGATTCGATCCCGCGTCCTTAGGACCAGTAGTCGAGCCACGTAACCACTGCGCCACTCCGGTGGGGCGTAAGGAGGATGTAGGAAGTGTCCTGGTTTGCCGCAGAGTCTGCATGATGAGGAAATCTGGTCTGGGTATCGGGCATGTAGAAGTGTAAGAGCAGTCCGAGTCTGCAAGCTTCGCCAGTGTACGGCCTGCGCTATGGTGAGAGAGGGGGCTGGGGGTGTATATTCCCTTCGTTTGTCCCGGTAGTGCAAGAGAATATCACGGAAACAGAGAAGGCGCTCCCCGGCCTGTAGAGAGGGCTCCGTTTCACTAGCCCGGAATGTAAGGCATTGGGCTGGGGAATTGACCTCTTCGTTGCCAGGGAGGCCGGCATATGCTGGCGTCTTGATGAGGCTTATGGTGTGCCGGGGCTACCAGAAGCGTAATATGCGAGCAGTGGTGCGGGATATATAGCCGTTGGCATAATTTAGAATCGCAGATTTGGAGACGGAGATAATTTTTGTGGCAGATGTAGATGAGAGCAAGTGCGATGGTTGCCTCATCTGCCTCTGTGGTAGAATTGGTGATTATAGAGCTGGAAGTAAGCAGCTTTGCTTGATTTTCGGCTACAGCCACGACCATACGGGAGCCTGACGTATATTCTGCTGCGTCCACGTAGACCACCTCTTGGTCCTCGCTATATTGTCTGTGAAGGGCATGCGCCCTGACTCTTCTGCGGCCCTGGTCTCGCTCAGGGTGCATGGTTTTAGGGATTGGAGGTATGATGAGATTAGAACGGGGGTTAGGAGAAAAGAGTACACCGTCAATGTGGTGTGTAACTGGGCTTAGGTTGAAGTGGGATAATAAAGTGCGGTCAGCTACTGAGTTGGCTAGGCGGCTATTTGTGCCGTTAATGTAGCCTCTCTAAGTTCCTCAAAAGTGTTGTCTACACTGAGTTTAAGGAGTCGGACATTAGATGCGCGGGGGCGAAGTCGTAGAGCCGTTTTCGTGCAACTTCATAGGAGCGCGTTCATTCGGTCTCTCTCCTTTTGTTTGAGGGGGAGGTGTGGGAGGGCATATGTGGCGCGGCTTATAATGTAAGCCTGGGTGAGACGAAGTGTGTTTTGCTCCCGTAAGCCAGCCCGACGGTTGGCTATGCGGCGAATCAGTCGGGTGGTCTGTTGACATTGTGTATGGAGAGTCTTTATGACTTCTCCGTGCGCACCATGGGAGTGAATAACTAGACCCAGCACACGGATTTTGGATACTAGTGGGATCAAATGGGTATTTAGCTTGAGGGAAATAGGCGGACTGTCTAAATCGTACTGCTTGGGGAGGTAGAGAACGAGTTCTGAATTTGAAAGGGAGCAAGTTAGGCCACGTTCCCTTACATAGGTGTCGATGGTGTTTAGTGCCAATCGTAGGTGTCCCCCTATTTCGGCATCACTGCCGCGGTTAGCCCAGACAGTGATGTCGTTGGCGTAGAGGCTGAAATGAATGTCGGGAATTTGGGCTAATTTTTCGGGTAGGTGGAGAAGTGCTATGTTGAATAGTATGGGGGAGAGGACGGCGCCCTGAGGCATGCCTCGTGCACCTAGCGTGATCTCCGGAAGGCAGTGGCCGCCTAAGGTAAGTGTGGCTGTGCGCTGGCTGAGGAAGTCTCGGACGTAATTATACAACTTGGCGCCGACTCCCAGGGATGTACGATTATGAAGCATTGCTGAATGTGTAACATTATCAAATGCTTTGGTAAGATCCACACCTAGGATGGCTTTGGAGTCATATGTTTGACAGTCGAGAATGTGATGTTTTAGCTGCAAGAAGGCATCCTGTGTAGAAAGGCCACGATAAAATCCAAACCTGCAGGTGGGCATAAGATTTTTGCCTTCTAGATATTGACAAATTCTGGTCTGGAGTACATGCTCCATCATTTGCCGACCGAAGAGGTGAGAGAGATGGGCCTAAGGTTTGAAATTAGCAGAGTATTCCCAGGTTTCGGTATAAACATAACTTTAGCCTCTTTCCATTGCGACGGAAGAGTCCCCCGTTGCCAGCAGGGCGGAAATAGATTGGGAATCGAGATTCTGGTGTGCCTTATTATGTACTCCATTTGGACCGGGGGCTGAAGAGGTGTTAAGCCTCTGAAGCTCAACCTGCACCTCTGATACTATGATGGGTTGGTCGAGGAAGTGGTTAGGGGCCCCTGAATAGTCGTGCTGCATTATAGAAGGGTACTTGGGGAAGTAGTGATCTCGTAGTTGTTCAAGTTCCAGTGGAGGTCTATCGCAAGTATTTATGGTATAGTCCTGTTGTCTCGTTCGGTTTTCTTAGTCTTACCAGAGTCTAAAAAGTGCCTAAAAAGGTTCCAAGTCTGCGATACATTCATATTTTCAGTATCTTGTTGCATCATAATCATCATCGTCATCAGCCTGGCTACACCCACTGCAGGGCAAAGGCTTCTCAAATAACCTCGGTTCTGTGCTAGCTGCACCCACTTGGCCCCTGCGAACTTCTTAACCTCATCCGCCCATCTAACTTTCGGCCGCCCCCTGCTCTGCTTTCCTTCCCTTGGAATCCTTGTTTGTTACCCTAAGCGACCATCGGCTATCCTCTCTTCGCACTGCATGTCCTTCCCATGCCCATTTCTTCTTCTTAATTTCCACTAGAATGTCGGCAACTTGAGTTATTTCTCTGACCCACTCTGCACGCTTCCTATCTCTTAATATTACCCCTACCATGTTTCGTTCCATAGCCCTCGGGGTTGTCCTCAACTTAAGTAGAATCCTATTGGTTAGCCTCCCGTTTTAGCCTCATAGGTGAGTACATGTAAGATGCAACTGTTGTATACTTTCCTCTTGAGCGATACCGGTAAGCTGCTAGTCATAATCTGCGAGTGCTTGCCAAATGCGCTCCATCCCAATCTTATTCTTCGTGTTATTTCCTTTTCATGGTCCGGATCTGCGGTTACTACCTGTCCTAAGTAGTCATATTTGCCTGCTACGTCCAGTACTTCGCTACCTAATGTAAACTGCTGTTCCTTCCCGAGGCTGTTGAACATTACCTTATTCTTCTGCATATTGATTTTCAAGCCTACCATTTTACTTTTCCTGTCTAGGTCATCAATCATTATTTGCAGTTCATCCCCCGAGTTGCTTAGCAAGGCAATATCAACAACAAATCGCAGATTACTGAGGTATTCTCCACCTACCCTTATCCCTAACTGCTCCCATTCCAAGTCTGAATACTTCCTCTAAGCAAGCTGTGAATGGTACAGGGGAGATTGTGTCTCCTTGCCTAACACCTTTCTTTATGGGAATTTGGTTACCTTCTTTACGCAGAACTATGGTTGCTGTGCAGCCACTATATATATCTTCCAGGACTTTCACGTACGGCTCGTCTACCCCTGATTTCGCAATGCCTGTACAACCGCCGAGGTTTCAACTGAGTCAAATGCTTTTTCGTAATCAATGAATGCTGTCTATAAGGGCTGGTTATATTCCGAGCATTTTTATATCACCTGATTGATAGTATGCATATGATTGATAGTAGAGTACCGTTTCCGAGAACGTGCTTGATCCTTCGCTTGATTGCAGTCTGAGGTTGTCCTGATTCTATTAGCGATTACCTTAGTAAATACCTTATACGTAACAGACAGTAAGCTGATTGGTCTGTAATTTTAAGGTTCATAGAGTCCCCTTTCTTATGAATGAGGATAATGTTTGCATTCTTTCATGTTTCCGGTACCGTCGATGACACCAGGCACTGCGTATACAGGGTGGCCAGTTTTTCTAGCACGATATCCCCACCGTCCTTCAACAAATCTGTAGTTATCTGATCCTCTCCAGCTGATTTCCCCCTTTTCATAGTTTCTAATGCTTTCTTGACCTCGTCCTTCGTCACTGGTGGAACGTCTGACTGTTTTTCCCTACCCCCAATTTCATTACAGTCCTTACTACTTTGGTTACTGTAGAGATCTGTATAAAACTCCTCGGCTACTTTGACTATCTTGTCCATATTCGTGATGACGTCGCCCGCCTTATCCCTTATCACATACATCTGGTTTTTGCCTATGCCCAATTTCTTCTTTACCGCCTTAGGGCTTCTCCCGTTCTTTACAGCATGCTCAATTTTCTCCATGTTATACTTCCTTATATCAGCCACCTTGCGCTTATTGATTAGCTTCGATATCTCGGCCAATTTTATCTCCTCTGTGGGATTGGAAGTTTTCATACTCTGGCGTTTCTTAATCAAATATTTCGTCGTCTTAGACAGCTTACCGGTACCCTCTCTAACTATCCTACCGCCTACTTCCACCACGCACTCAGTAATATCTATAAAATTATTTTTCATTGCTTCTAGGGTAATGTCGCCATCCTCGGTTAGAGCTGAATATCTATTCTGTAACGAGATCCTGAACTCTTCTGCCCTCCCCCTCACCGCTAATTCGTTGATGGGTTGTTTTTGAACTAATCTGCTGCGTTTCTTCTTCAAATTTAGGCTAATTCGGGACCTCACCACCCTGTGGTCACTGCATCGCACTTTCCCGATTACCTCTACATCTTGCATAACGGCAGGGGTTGAACAGAGTATGAAGTCAATTTCATTTTTAGTCTCCCCGTTAGAACGTTTTCATGTCCATTTCCGGTTCTTCCATTTGCTGAAGAAGGTATTCATGATTATTAAGTTATTGTGCTCTGCAAACGCAACTACTACCTCCGACCTGCTTTTCCTAGAACCAGTGCCATAGTCACCTATTGCCTGGTCTCCTGCCTGCCTTTTCCCTACCTTGGCATTTAAGTCGCCATTAGTACAGTATACTGCGGCTTTACTTTTCGCATTGCCGATTCTACATCTTCGTAGAAGCTTTCAACTGCCTGGCCTTCATAACTACATGTAGGTGCATAAGCCTCTACAACCTTCAGTTTATACCGCTTATTAAGCCTAATTACGATGCCTGCCAACCTCTCATTAATACTATAGAGTCCATCTATATTACCCGCTATTTACTTATTGACAAGGAAACCTACTCCTATAGTTGTCGCCTCTCCGGTAAACCTCCATAGCACAGTATACATGCCCATCCTTCAGTACAGTGTATGCCTCATTCGGCCTCTGAACCTCACTAAGCCCTATGACATCCCTATTTATATCCTATAGTTCCTCTAACAGCTGTGCTAAACTAGCTTCACTAGCTAGGGTTCTAGCGTTAAACGTTGCCAGGGTCAGTTTCCAATGGCGGCCTGTCCAGCGGAGCCAGGAATTGTAAGCACCCCCTGCTGCGTCACAGATCTGACAGCCGCCGTGGTCAGTTGTTCCGCAGCCGCTGGTGACTGAGGGTCGGGGGTTTATGAAACTTATGAGAGGTTGCGGTCAATTACTGCACCAGGGTGGCCGTTCTGGTGCAGTAATTGACCGTTCTGGTGAGGGAGTGCGTTGCCGGAGGTGTTCACCGGCATCAGGTCGCACCCGAAACCTGTTTATGCAATTCCATCGACACGCGGATATTTTTTTAATCCGGTGGAGAATTGCGCGGCACCAGGATTTGAGCCCCGGTCCTCTTGCATGCGAGGCGGATGTTCTACCGCTACGCCACCGCTGCACCTCGATTCCAATTCTGCCGAGAAAGAGTCGCTGCGTGCGTCTCTCTTTGTTTAGACGGGCGAGGCGGCGTTTCAGTGTCCGGTTCCAACGCTGCCGTTTCCAGCGTCGTTCTAGGCTGCCTTTAGCCACCCATAAATGCAGGAGGCGGGAATCAATCATGTCACTTGGGCAGTCATCTGGTAGGGGACAAGTTACTGATTTGACATCGCTTTGTAGTTGTTTGGACCATTCAGTTATGTCAATAATGGGGGCGTAGGCGCGGGCTGGTCTACACTTTCGGAAAGAATCCCACTTCGTGAAAGTTGAACCTCTGGGAGGCCTACAGGGCAGCTGAATGTTTAGAAGAATTTAAATGATATAATGGTCACTTCCTAGATTCTCTTGTGTATTGCACAAAGTCGCTTGAAGGAGACAATGTGCGAAAATAAGGTCTGGTGTAGTGTCTCTACAGACACTGGTTCCCGTGCGGCTAGGAAAGGTAGGGTCAGTGAGAAGAGAGAGACCGGTTTGTTGCGCGGCTAACCAGAAGCGACGTCCTTTAGGTGTGTCGTATGCAGGTAAGCGTTAAAGTCTCCAACAACGAGTAAGGGATACCTGTTAGCTACGCGCTTCGCAAGTGTAAACAGCCGTTCATAGTTGTTTTTAGGGCACTTAGGATGACTGTATACATTTAGGATGAAAAAACTTTTCGCTCGAGTGTGTTGTGGCACAAGTACAATTAGAAGATTATCAATGTCGGTAATCGCTAGGGTATGTGAGGTGGTGGCGAGAGAGTGACTAACTAAAGAGGCTACTCGAGAGGGAGCAGGAGATGTAGGCAGAATAGGTGTATAGGCGAAGAAGGTGAGGGGGTTGGAGGGTTCCTGTAGAGCAAGGATGTCGGATCCCTTGGCGCAGGACAGCAGTTCATGGACTACATGACGCTTCTAGCCAAAGCCCCAGCAGTTTCACTGCTAAACAATAAGATTACGGTTTCGATATGCCATCATGAGAACATATCGGAGGGGTATTCAAAACGGAGGGGTGGCATTCATGAGCTATAGCAGGGAGAGCATTTTCCTATCCTCCTGCTGCTTTGGGTTTTTGTGCGCTTTGGAATACGGGTTGCGTAAGTGTTGAGTATCAGAGAATTCTTGGATTAGGACATCTTATTTATGATTAAGAACAGCGTTGTCTTGCATTATGCGGATTTCTGCATCTTTGAATGTTGCACATTCCTGATTGATGTGAGTTATGGCTTCCTGTAATTTTGCCTCAAATCGAGCAGCAAACGACTCAAGTAGGGTTGTCCAGCCATCTAGTGATTTGGGGGTTGAGTGAGGGGTCGTTATACAAGGCGTAGTATTTGTAGCGGGTTCCGTGTCAGCTTCCATTGCTTGTGAATCAGGAGGGGAATTAGTGTTTGAGATTTTGGACAAGGTATCGGCGGTGGATACGTTAGGTGGGGAAGACTGAGATGCGGTAGTTGTGGGAGAAGGAAGTTTAGATCCAGTGGCAATGGCACTTATCTGGGCTTCCGGTCTGGCGATGTGTTGACGAAGGGCGGCGGCTTCTGCTCGCGCTGCTGTAGCTTCCGCTTTCGCTGCCGCTGCCTCCTCCTGAGATTTCGCTGAAGCGTGTTGTAGACGGGTAGTCGGTGTCATGGATGTTTGATAGGGTGAAGAGGCAGACTTCCAAGCTTGTTTTATCGGCGCTGTCTAGGCCTGCTTATGCTGGTTGGGCTGGTTGAGTTCGCACAACTGGGGAAAGTGGTCCTTGGGTGCGTCCGATTCTTGTAGCTGCGTTCGTTGCTGGCTTGATTGCTTGCGTGGCTGGTGAAGGCTGCGTCCTTTACGCGATCCCGTGCCGGTAAGGTGAGGACCCTCGCACAGAATGCACTTGGGTGTACAACGCTGGTCTTGCGGATGCTGCGTTCCACAGCGGGGACAGAGATTGTTCTTGGGGCTTGGGCATACGTCGTGACGGTGACCCGGCGTTCTACAGTTGGTGCAGGCGTCCGGGCTGCCGCGGAATGGGGTGCAGCGGTGGATGGCTCCCATGTATTTGATGGAATGCAGCAGTGTGGTTGCGTCAAAGATGATTAGAATGAATGCGTCTTGCCCATGCGCCGGGCGGCTAGTATGATGTGCTCTGGATTTCATCTGACCAGATCTTGATATAGTTGCGTTGGGCTCTCGTCGTCATAGGCGTTTGTGATGACACCTCTGGTAGCCCCCGGTGGGAGTGCCACGTAGGCCACGCATGGGTAGGCTCACTCTCCAATGGTAAGGAAGGTCAACGTCGTGAGTGTCTCGAGTGTTGGGATGTGGGTCGTTGCCACGGTGAACGTATTGTTGGTCGGGTGAATGCGCAGGCAGAAGTCCTCTGGTAGTGTGATTTTGAGCTCGATCTGCACTGCTTTCCAGAGTCGAGGTGTTGGAATATCTCGAAGTCGCAGTTCACCGCGCGGTCGAACGATTACTCGAGCAGCATTGGGCGGGAGTGATGGCAGCTGTTTGCTGCGCTGCACTGTGATGTAGGCCTCCTTGGTCGCAGGCGGAAGGCGGGCCCCCTTCTTGCTGCTGCCGGTTGTAATCGCACCTCCATGGAACGCTTGCTGAGCGTTCAGGTGAAGTGCCTCGCTTGTAGCGCTGCCGGAGTGGTGAGGTAAGCTCGTTGACGTGGCTGGTCTTGAGGCATAGGCTTTGTATATAACTGGCGTCCAGTCGCCAGACTCGAGCTCTTCTGCGACTACGGTGCGACCTTCAACCGTTACTCCCATGGTAACGGCCAGTGTCATCGTCACTGTCGGCAAGGGATCGGAGTTGGGTTAGGCGTAGCTCGGCGGCTGAGCGCCTTAGTCCAATCTTCGCATATATAGCCGAATGTCGCCCAGAATGGGCGACTTCCTCAAGGTAGGCTTCCTTGTCTTCCTTGGGCGTTTATGTCTCTTTCCGAGCAGATAAGTGACCGTAGGAGATAATGGGTAGGAACAGCACGCACCGTTAGCAGGAGCTGTCGTTGCAGGCATCCGCTCACGATGGCCCCCTAGCGGCGTCCTAGACAAGAACTAATTTCACTACTGTGCCGGAGTACCTGGGTTCTAACCCGACCGCGGCGGCTGCGTTTCGATGACGGCGAAACTAAGAGGTGTCCGTGCGCTGTGCGATGTTGTTGTGGCTGCAGGAAGAAGCAAAAAAAATGCAGGGTCTGCTACTGGCTCTGTAGCTGAGCCACCTCCGCTGCCTCGTACGGACAGAAGAGAAAATAGAGAAGAAAGAAAAAGAGGGAGAGAAAGACGCGCGCCTCAACAACAGCCGTCGTCCGCCACCGAAGCGGTGGCGGGTGCAATGACGGCCTACAACAGAAAAATTCGGTGGCTGGCTAGCCCCCGCCGAAAGCGGCGTTGACCTACTATCCCAGCTCCATAGAGCCAGGAACTCTCCCGTTTTCTAGCGCACGTTAAGATCCCCAGGTGGTAGAAATTACTCCGTAGCACGGCACCTCTTTCTCTATTTCCACTTTCACTCACAGCCTCCTCCCTTCCCCTACGGTGTGGGTGAGGTGTCTACAGAAACGAGTGTGACAGATACTGCGCCTTTCCCTTCCTTTGTGCCATGCGTGACGTCACTTGTGCTCCGACATACGCCGGCTCACGCGAAGCGCGGGGTTGACTAGTGTAGTGAAGCTTCTCACTTCAAAATATGCGCCAATTTCGTGTCAGAATTCAAGGGCGTTTGCGCAAGACACCTCTCGGAAAAGAATTGCGTCCGTGACATGCAATAATAAACCATCACCATTTCAGAAGCATTTTATTCTGGAAACGAATATGGTGGATATTTTAGAGCAGACTTGCTTACGCTATCAATAGTATGTGCGTTTGTGAATTAACGAATCGGTCCAAAGAAAAAAGTTGCAGTTATGTGAGGAATGAAAAGCGCGCAGTGGTTGAGGACACGAGAAAAAGAACGACGGAACGCACGTCTTTTCACCCTCATTCATTGCAAGTGTTTATTACTAACATGCTATACCGACATCCCCAATCTGCCGTCTTAGTTCCAATTCAATTCTTTTCGTACATCAATTTTAGTTGTGTGAGAGTTATGCAACGTTGATGTTGCAGAAGTATTGAGGGCAACTCGGACGCGCAACGAAACGTTTCAATTTAGGTTGGCCTTTCACTCGCTTCTCGTGGTTGTGGTTTAACATCGATGCGGAACAACATTTTTTACGATAGCAAGACCGTTAGTGTAAAAATACTTCGAGCCTTTTGAGCTCTTGCTTTTACATTAACACCATATAACTGATTGCCCATTGTTCAGGAAATCCGACGTTGTAGGTATCGGCGTTGAAGGTATAATTACACACTAAACATGAAATACACGAAAAGGAGCACTAACGGCGTGCCATCCGCTTTTTAACTCCCCATGGGAACGAACTCCGGATCACATGGCCTTGTCAACCCCGAAGACACTGGTTTTCCACGGTGCCCTAACGGAGTTTTGACGGAGCTCTGAATCCACGATTCTAGCGGCGTATAAAAAAAAAAGAACGTATGGCAATTGAGATCGAGAAAGGCCGAATTAATGCTGCGTTCCGTAAGCATACGCCAGTGGAAAGTACGCCTCTGCGTATTTCTTTCATGAGTTTCGCTTTCAAAGCGGCAAGTTTTGTTTTCGGCGAGAGATGCACTCAACAGCAGACGGTGCAAGCATCGTGTTGCACGCCGAGTGAGGCCGAGGGTGCCGACCGTGGTGGTGACAGAGTCGAGTGTAATGCCCTTAATTTTGGCGCATAGACGCGCCCGGTCAGTGTCCGGTGTACTCACCGTTACTGAGTTGTTTGTTGGATGGATACGGACTTGATCAACCGTAACTGCAAGGTGCTTGTCAATTTCGGCAGCGTCGGAGAGGGCGAGTGCCAAGTTGGCAGGTCCGACGGCGTTGAGATCAATGGTGCCCTGCGGACGAAGCACAATTTTGTAGGCTTCGCTTGGCAGGCAAGGAAGTGGTCGTTTGTTGGTAGGCGGAGGCGGACGTCCGCGTTTCTGCGCTTGGTTGGTGGCCGATTCCTGGACCGGCGTTTGGGGTATCGATGCTGCATCTCCAGCGCCGCCCATGTGCCGTCGCCGACCTCCGCGGCCGTGATGTCTGTACCGGTGACTGTTTAGTGCATCTTCGCAGCAAAGAAATGTCGGCTATGAACGTGGCACAGCCACGGTAGGGAGTATAGGGAGCACCCTAGGCGCTCGCAGCCGTGAGGCTTAGTTCCAGACCTCGGCCACGAAGTAAAAGGTCCGTAGTAGGCACAAACTTGTCTCACTGGTTGATACTCCCACAGGTTTTGTCAATCGGTTGTTGAGCACTTCGTGCCATAATGGCAACGGATGTCGGCGTTGAACCGTTGAAATGTTCGGAACAATTGCGGAGCTCATAGGACGCTCGCATCGGTCGCCAATTGCTCCTCCATGGTGAGCTCGGCTAATGGATACGTGAGCGGTGGCACCTTCGCGTCAGCCTCCAAATATTTCCAAGTGCGACTGAGAATGAAAAGATGCCTGCGCGGGTTCTTCGCTTGAGTGGTCGATCTGAACGCTGTGTTTGCGTTTACTTTGCTCCGACTCGACGTCGTTGTATGCCTGCTTTGTCGCGCTCCAGGCCTGCAGAATATTTCTGCCTTGATGTGGCAGTCCTGAAGGCTATGTATGAAACCCAGTCTTGTGTCTTTCTGGGCGGAAAATATCGTGTTTTGGAATTTGTCTTTTTGTGCGAAAAATCTCGTTTTTTTCGTTTGTCGTCTTAATCATGTCGAGCCCGCAGTCAAGAGCGCTTGGGGTTGCTACAGAACAAAAGGGCGTATTAGAGCAGGTATACAGTTTTAAGGACTCGTTGCTTTTGTCATTTGCATGATTCTACGTATACGTTCGAACGACGCATCGTTAGTGCATTGTCAGGAAAGTACCTGCGTTAAATGTTTCCGAGCCCAGATAGAGAGAGAGAGAGTAAACTTTATTTCTTTAACGGAATAGAGTGGGTTGTTTTCTTCAAGATACCATTGGCTTGGGTTGCCTCCCGTGCCCTGGTGAGCAGGCTGCGCTGCTCAGAGAGACCCGCGTGGGCCAGCTCTGCCTCCCACTCCGCTTGGCTGAGTGCTCGAGCTTTATATTTCTGTAATTGCTCTTTGTAGTTCCATATTGCGTGAAGGATGTCCGAGACTTCACCGCATGTTTGTGCTACTTTGCTAGGTTTGGGAATGTCCTAGCCTGTATGTTCCTCCAGGTTACTGCCTCCTGTCTGCTGAGGTCTTTGTGCGGTTCTGCGTATCGTTTTCTTTCTAATTTTACGTATTGTGTTAGTTCCCCCTATGTGAGAGGGCTTGATGGCTCTGGGGCAGCTGGCGCAGGTGCCCGGAAAGTATGCCCTCGGGCTATCCTCTCGGCAGCCTCATTGCCGTCGATTCCCTCGTGTGCTGGTATCCACAAGGTTGTGTGCTTCATGTTGCCCATCTTTTTTTTTCTGCTACATTATTCGGTGAGCCTGTTTTCATACGCGTCCCAGGAGGAAGGCACCAGCTCACGCGCTTTGTGCTAGTCTCCTCATATGTCTGCACTGATATTTGCTGTTGCCAGTGGAGATAGCTTTTCGGCATTTTTATTCAATTAGGCAATTTCAGTGGTAATTATCTTTTTTTTTTCAGTGCATACATGTAACGTCTGCAGCCATTAGGAACCTTCTTGCCTGATCGCCTAACTGGGTGCACGCAATGCTAGAACTTATTGTTTAGAATTGATCGCTTTTTTTTTAGGCTGCTGTCCCCGGGGGAAAAAAAGTTCCTTCTGTACCCGAAAGGCTTTTTGTCTCATCAGATGTTTGTTTTCTTGGCTTTCAAGCGCAAATTGCCACGGGAGGTAAGAAATTTAATTAGCTCTTTATTCACTCAAGCTTGAAGTTGACTGTTTCCCGTGGAAAATTGCTTCTGAGAATTACGCATCACTGCTATGGAATAAATTTCTCGATGTCTTGGTTTTCTGTCAAACAAAATTGCTTTTTTATGGCCTTGATTCTTCTTCACATCGTCCCTTTTCCATGTTCACTCATTGTGTTTGGGCATTAGGCACTGATTTTTTTTCTGAAATGCAATTCCGCAGTCCCGAGCATAGCATTGGAAAACGCGTTATAGCTATCAAACTTTTGTTGCGCCTTAGCGAACGAAAATTAGGAAGCACTTCGTAAACATTTGTTACCTCATGCCACTGTTGCATTTGCGCGTGAAACTACAGAACCGTCGTATTTTCTTTGCGTAATGCATGAGAAACTTTCAAATGCCGAAGCGTGGTGCCTAATATTTTCTCCACAACTTTTCATATTTGCGTTTGCTTTCAGTATCTTTTTTTTTTTCATTCTGCATTCTCATTATTTTATTATTGTGTTATGAGTGCTGTTTGGAATGGAAGGCAAATGTGTCTTTCGGGGTCCAGAAACTTCATGCTGAGCCCGGCCCTATGTGATACGTTTTGCTTTACATATTTTTGAACCCATGTTTAAATAAAAGCTAAATTTTTTACTTGGTTTCCAATGTTACTTCTCCTGTTCTTTGTATGGTTTGTGTAATGTTTTACCGCCGTGCAGTAAGCACGGTAGCGCAGGATCGAAGGTTAATATGGGATGTTTAGACGGCAGCCATTGTCACTGCTGTTATGGTAGATTGAATTTCATAATTACAGAACGCAAACTGCCGCCACGTGCCTTGTTTGTTTCCGTACGATGATAGGCTGCGCTTGGCTACAACGTCGTGAGTATGTATGGTATCACAATGTAGCAAAGCCAGCATTCAGAAGGATGGAAAGGTAGCGATCCGATACGCTTTTCTTTTGACGTGTTCACTCTGTTCCTTGCAGCGCTGCTCCTTCAAAATGTTGCCAGAATATATCAAGCTGATGCACCGCAACACACTTACTCTTCACCACTCCTCTTATTCTACACTCAAGTACATCTTCTCATCATCCTCTCCTTTGCCAAGGGGATATTGGCACTTTCTTCCCCATAGAACATAAACATCGTCCAAGCATGGCAGTCACAAATTCTACACTCACTTGCTTCTCCACACCTCTGCTTTGCCCAGAAGCTAATACTACACTGGGCAGTCACAAAGTCCACCACATAGTCACATAGTCACACACTAATAACCACCACCACACATGTGCAGTAGGACATGTCCATCCACAACACATCACTTGTGAAGGGAAGAGTCGGGGTAAGATGGCGCGCGAAATTTTAGAGGCGTTCTGAATACAGAAGAAAGAAGACAGACGTATTAGTGAAGCTTCGCTGACTTTACGTAGAAAAGAATTTGCTTTTATTGAGGAATCTTCTTGAGTAATGCAAAGAATCGAGTTTATTATCGAGCCTAGAGCTGTTATTCTTAGACACCTCTCACATATTGTGGCCATGGTAGTTTAAAGATTCTTTTTTCGCTCAAGTACACGGACTTCGTTGCTTCGTAGACATGTTGGCAGGTTACAGTTTCTTCAATACATAGGGACTTAATAAGTGATGTATTTTGGATGGACATGTTGACAGGTTTTAGTTTTTCAATACATAGGGACTTCCCAAGTGATGTGTTGTGGATGGACATGTCTTACTGCACATGTGTGGTGGTGGTTATTAGTGTGTGACTATGTGACTATGTAGTGGACTTTGTGACTGTCTAGCGTGGTATTAGCTTCTGGGCAAAGCAGAGGTGTGGGGAAGCAAGTGAGTGTAGAATTTGTGACTGCCATGCTTGGACGATGTTTATGTTCTATGGGGAAGAAAGTGCCAATATCCCCTTGACAAAGAAGAGGATGATGAGAAGATGTACTTGGGTGTAGAAGATGAGGAGTGGTGAAGAGAAAGTGTGTTCTGATCCATATTACAGTTGGTAGTGTGCGCGTGTGTTGTGTCTCTTCGCTTGGGTGTGTGTTTGTTGTGCCACATTTCTGGGTGTTACAAGTCATTTAATCCGGTTTGGGTGGATTCGTGCTTAATGTGTATGCTTTCAATCTTGGTGAAACGATCCAACGAACGCTTGGCTCCATTGCTTGAGGCCCTGTGACCGCCAATAGCCCGAAGCCTATGCACACGCTAGGCTGTTTGAGCGAGTGATGTGTGTCATTGCAGACTTGTGGAGAAAGTGATCTTCGAGACGCAGCAGCTGCGTGTCTCGGCGCAACTGCACTCGGTGCGCTTTCCCAACCCGTACCAACCACACAAGGAGGCCGTCGAGGGCGACATCTTTCTGGTGAGGAGGCCCACACAAGAGGGGCCAACTATTTTAACTATTTAGCCCTGCCAAGGAATGGATAAATGATAGCCTGCTGCGTAGATGATGCAAGGAGAGAGTGTCATTTACACGCTAGGAAAATATGCTGGTAAACGCTGCTTACTGATATGTACTTGGGTCGTTGTGAAAGGTGCGTACACGCGCTTTTATACTTTTGGTATGACGAGAGCTGCAACAACGCTTATCAGTAGTGTCAGTTTGGTTGGTTGGGGTGGTTGGTGGCGCGGTTGGTTTTGTGGCGGTTCATTTTGCCTGAATAAAATATATAGAATAAAATTTAAACGCATTTCATCAACAGTATATTTATAGACTATCTAAACATTCTGTTGGTAAAAATTTTCGTTTCCTGTTGTCTATGAAAATCCATAAAAAGTCTTACGTTTTTGTATAGATAGCATTCCTTTGAGTTTTCTTTGTGTGTCGATTACAGCAATATATATATATATATATATATTGTCACGTAGTGGTGACGAGGTCGACGACACAAATGAAGGGTCGATGACTGCACTAAAGAAACTCTTTATTTGGGCTGACTTGCGCCCGCAAAACAACTAAGCAACTCGGCGGCGGCGATAGAAACAAACGTGCTCGTCGATCGTCGAACAAAGAATACCCGTCACACTCGGCAACGCTCAATTTAAAGGCTGCACAGAACAATCTAGATAACGTCGCAAGCAGCTACCAGCACGGGCTGGAACATTGTGGAAAGACACCCGAGTGGCCGGAACCTTCGAGACAGATCTCGGTGCATCTTGTGCTACAACAAAACTGATAAAGGTGTGACTCGCGGCATCGAGCATTAACAAACAAAGATTACGGAATTGATACGCGGTCCAGAATCAGAGTGATAAGCCTGTATGCCGGCGGCTGTTAAAAAACAACACTGTTTTGAAGGTTTCACGGCATTACTCCCCCCTTAAAAAAACATCGCCTCGATGTTCCAAAACAAAGAAACTCAAACATAAACACTGCAAAGTTTAAACACCACAGATTCTTTAACGCGCGTAATATGGCTTCAGTTGTACAACATGTACAATTTCTGGGCGTGCGCGTCGCCGTTGTGATGCTGACGTTCCGTCGGGAATGACTTCATAGTCCAGTGGTCCGACGCGGCGAATGATTTTGTATGTCCCAAAGTATCGATGCAACAGCTTTTCACTTAGTCCGCGACGGCGAATTGGTATCCAAATCCACACTTGGTCTCCTGTGTTGTAGTCTGCGTGGCCTCGTCTTAAGTCGTATCGTCGGCTTTGGTGTCCGATCTCGGCTCCGTCGTTTCTTCCGATCCGTTCCATGGCCGGGGCATACCGTTATTTTTCGCTGGGTGGCGGTGTCGGCTTGCACTCTGGTCGTGTTGTCGTCGATGTCGTCGTGTGGAGCGGCAATGAAATAGCTGCGTCGTCGTTAGTGGTCGTCGTCGGCGGAGGATCTTCGTCTTTTCGCCGTTGAGCAACCTCACCTCCAAAGGTTGCTGCCTTTAGTTTCCCCTGCGGGGGCTTGGGGACCTTCCGCGCACACTATCATCATAGTTACGTCCTGGCGACGCAAAGCGGGCCCTGTACGGCGATGGAGACCTGAATCGACGGCTTGGTGGCGCAATCTCACCGCTACGCAGATAGTTGTCGATTTCTTGCGGGCGTTCACCTGGGCGTGGTCGTGGAGCGTCGACTGCAAATCCGCGGAGACCGATTCGTCGGTACGGGCAGTGCCGCAGAATGTGGCCGGCCTCACCGCAGTGGAAGCATAATGGCCGGTTGTTCGCTGTCCTCCATGCGTCGCACTTCCTGGGGCTTGTTGGTCGTTGGTAGGCTTGGCGGGCGGGAGCCAAGTTGCGGTTTTCAGGAACAGGCCGGTAGCGGCGAGGGCTCGGAAAGTCATCACGTCGGGGCTGAGGGCGACGTAATGCACCGGCGTAGTTCATCGCTGTTGCTTCTTGTGCTGGAACAGTCGCAGCCGTCGCTTCAGGAACGCCCAGCGCCTGCTGGACTTCTTCACGGACGACGTCCGCGAGCGTCGCCACCTGGGGTTGTTGCGATGATGGCTGCATTCTGCGGAGCTCTTCTCGCACGATCTCCCGAATGATGTCCCGAAGGTTCTCTCCGCTTGCAGATGCGCTGGGGTAGTGGCATGAGTAATCTGGTTGAAGTGGTCGCTCGTAGTGGCGCATCCGGGTGTACGTCTTCTCGATGGCAGACGCTTCCGTTTCAAATTCCGCCACTGTTGTTGGCGGATTTCGGACAAGATTTGCAAAAAGCGATTCTTTGACGCCTCGCATTAAAAATTTGACTTTCTCACCTTCAGTCATGTTAGGGTTAGCACGGCGAAAGAGGCGCTTCATCTCTTCAACGTACGCCAGCACAGGCTCGTTAGGAAGTTGAAGTCTTGACTGAAGGAGGTCCTGGGCTCTTTCTTTTCGGACGACGCTTGAAAAGGCAGTCAGAAACGCTTCCTTGAAAATCTCCCAATCCTTCATAGCTGCCTCATGATTTTCGAACCAAACTCGGGCATGTCCTTGAAGAACAAAGTAGACTTGCCTGAGTTTCGCGGCGTCGTTCCAGCCATTGAATTCTGCAACACGGTCGAAAAGGTCCATCCAGTCTTCTGCATCTTCGTCCGGTCGTCCATGGAAGCAGGGGGCTCACGGGGTTGAACGAAAACAACCGGTGCTGTAGGCTGGGACATTCTCAGCGTCGATGTCTTCCGAAATCGAATGGGGTCAGGTAGCAGACCGTGCTCTGGCTGTAAGCCTTGAAGTCGGCGGCTGGCTCGGTGACCTGTAGGCTGGTCTTCCAGGGCGACAGGAACACGGCTTGGGTATTCGCTTGAAGGATAAAAGGCAGCACCTCCACCAGATGTCACGTAGTGGTGACGAGGTCGACGACACAAATGAAGGGTCGATGACTGCACTAAAGAAACTCTTTATTTGGGCTGACTTGCGCCCGCAAAAGAACTAAGCAACTCGGCGGCGGCGATAGAAACAAACGTGCTCGTCGATCGTCGAACAAAGAATACCCGTCACACTCGGCAACGCTCAATTTAAAGGCTGCACAGAACAATCTAGATAACGTCGCAAGCAGCTACCAGCACGGGCTGGAACATTGTGGAAAGACACCCGAGTGGCCGGAACTTTCGAGACAGATCTCGGTGCATCTTGTGCTACAACAAAACTGATAAAGGTGTGACTCGCGGCATCGAGCATTAACAAACAAAGATTACGGAATTGATACGCGGTCCAGAATCAGAGTGATAAGCCTGTATGCCGGCGGCTGTTAAAAAACAACAAATACTGTTTTGAAGGTTTCGCGGCAATATATATATATATATATATATATATATATATATATATATATATATATATATAAACGTAAAGGAGATGACGCACAATAGAAAAACGGTAAATTTAATCCGACGTATCGGCCGTGGCCGGACATTTGTCAAAGAATGCAGAAATGCAAAGGCCGGACCCCTGCCGAAACGTCAGAATAAAGTTTACCGTTTCCCAACCGTGTGTCACCTCCAGTTGATTTTGTTCGCTCAAACCCCGGCTGCGCGCACCACAATCGTGGCGCTCAAATGCGCTAGTCTCGTGGTATTTGCATTTCGCGGGCTTTCTTTCGAGCCTTAAAAAAAAGATGCATGTGAGACTTTCTTTATCTCAATTAATGGAATTGGGGTTTCTGAATGTGCTCTACAACTATCCAATTGACATTTTTGGTCTAAGGGGAAAATTTGGTAAGTTAGAAAAAAACGTAGTTAGCTAATTAAGTGATAACAAAACATTGCCTACGGTGCACAAGGAGGCTGGCAGTTGTATGCAACTGGTTTCACTGACCTACCTCAAATATAATTTTTTTAGCCCTCGGCTCAAGTTAGCTGGGAGACCCGCTATATATATTGCGAGCGCAGTGCCAGAACTTTCACCTGTACATATGCAGCATCGTCATCATTCACCGGTGTTCACAAGATCACGCGCAGCGTTCCAGATTGTGGCTGAAATACAGACGTTTCACAGTGGCGGAGGCGCCCTTAGTATCCCAAGCCTCTCGCTTTCGACCTGTCTACTGTTCCGCCAGGTGCTCCGTTCCGGCCTTCTCTTGCCCTCACACCCCTTCGGTACTAACGAGGGCAACGGAACCCGCCCGCCCGCGGCGTCTGCCCCTGCTGTTGTCAGTACCTCTACCTGGATCATCACCAGCCGCCAGCGCGATCCCCAGCTCTATGCCGGCCATCGCGGCGACGATGTCCAACACTGGCTTGATAATTACACCAGAGTGAGTTCTTTCAACCGCTGGGATGACTCCCACAAGCTACTGAACGTTGTTTTCTTCTTGACTGACGTCGCAAAAACGTGGTTTTTCAATCACGGGGACCACATACCTAATTGGTCAACATTCATCCAGCAGCTGCGGAAAATGTTCGGCACGCCATCTGGTCGTTCTGAGCTGGCTAAGAGGAAGCTCGCCGCCCGTCTTCAGCAGCCTGGTGAGTCCTGCATCTCATATATCGAGGACGTTTTAGCCTTTTGCCACCGAGTTGACGCTGCTCTGACGAAAGCTGAACGCGTTCGCCATGTTGTTAAGGGCATCGGAATTGTCGCATTCAGCGCCTTGCTGGTTCAGAACCCCTTCACTGTGTCGGACATAACCACCACCTGCCAACGCCTGGACGAACTTCACTCGTGCCGCCTGCAGCAAGACAACATCAATGACGGCAATTTTGTTGACAGCAACCTGCGCACTATTATCCGTGCCATTATAAGAGAGGAGCTTGCCAATCAAGCAAGCCTACTAACTGGAAGCTCGAACCTCTCGCAGCCACTTCAGATTTGCCCACCGTCGTCAAGGACGAATTGGCCGCCTTCACCTGCGCCGTGGCACCAGCCGCGTCGACTACCGCCTGCCGCTTACCCACGTACGCACGTACGCTGAAATGGCTTCGTAGCCACCTGCTCCAGTCTATTCTCCTTATCCTGCTCCTGTGTGTGGTCATGTGGCTCCAGAAGCCCCATGCTTTCAACCGCCCCGTTATCGACAATCCTGACGTCCTTCCCGTCCAGTATATTACTGCGGAATCCGCGGTCACATCTACCGCGTCTGTCGCCGGCGCCAACAAGACGAACAGCGTGGATATGCTCCACTCGAGAATGGCCGCCTGCGCCAGCGTGAAGTTCTAGGATCCTATACTCAGATTCCTTCCGTCGCTCTCCTTCGCAGCAGGATTCCCAGGATAATTCCCGATTCTCTCGTTCTACCCGACGACGCTCCCCATTGCCTTTACGCCGCCCGTCCCTACTTCGACGGCTCTCCCAATCGTTCCTTCCTAGCGCAGAAAACTAACAGAAGCAGTTTTTGAAGGAAAAGCTGCTTCACAAACGAACTCTGGACTTCCTCCCGGACACCCGTCTAACATGCTGAAAGCACTGATCGAAGCAGTATAAGTTGAAGCCCTCATCGATTCGGGTGCCGCTTATTCCGTCAATAATAGCAACTTGTGTTATCGTTTCCGCATAGTAATAACTCCGTACATCGGTCCCCCTCTCCGTGGTGCCAACGGTACCACCATCACACCCATAGGGCAAGCAGAGAGCGAGTTCTCATCGATGACCAGCGGCATCATATTGAGTTTGTGGTGATTCCGTCATGCGTTCATGAACATTTAGGCTGGGACTTTTTATCGTCGGTGCCTGCCCTTATCTCTTGTCGTGACCGCCTCATTCACATTGCGGACACTGAGTTCGAACCAGAATCTGCCTCCTCTCCACGACGTGTGCTCGCTGCCCTTGACTACGTTTTGAGCCCTGCATGGTCGTGAGCACTTCACCAATGTCAACCTGGATTATACACTTGACAGTGATGCTATAGTGATGCCAGCACCACGGTGGACCTCCGATGGCATAACGCGCCTCCTGCCTCACCTGTTTCAACCGCGGTTGCGCGGTTGTCGCGGCGATGAACACTCGTACCCAGCCTTTATTTTTACCGAAAGGAGGTACTGTTGACTTTCTTTTTAAAGGAGATTCTGTTCCCCTCGCCATGCGTTGCTGTGCTTCTCCACTATCTGATGCTCTACCTCAGCGACCTTCCTCGGCACTCACGGCAACCATCAGCACTGACTTAACTTCTGAAGGGTCGGCGGCATTGCTCGCAGTCCTTTTGAAACACAAAGACTCTTTTGATGTGTGCAAGTCAAATTTAGGCCAAACATGTGTCACCTCCCACCGCATAGAGACTTAGGGATCAATCATTGTTCGTCGCCTCCCATATCGCGTTTCCTCACCAGAACGCAAAATCATTGAGGACCAAGTTGCCGACATGCTCGCGCGAAACATCTTCCGGCCATCAAACAGCCCCCGGTCCTCTCCTGTTCTCGTCAGGAAAAAAAGATGGTTCTGTGCGGTTCTGCGTGGATTACCGAGCCCTTACTAAGATTATCCGCAAAGATATGTGCCCGCTACCACGCATGGGCGACACACTGAACTGCCTTCAGGAAGCAGAGTATTTCTCAAGTCTCGACTTGCGCTCGGGATAATGGCAAATTCCCATGCATGAATCCGACAAAGACCAGACTGCATTTGCAACTCCCGATGGTCTTTATGAATTTAATGCAATGCCTCTTTTTTATGTACTGCTCTAGCCACATTCGAGCGCATGATCGACACAGTGCTTCGACGAATGAAATGGAAGACGGGCTTGTGTTATCTAGACGATATTATCAGCTTTTCGTTGGATTTCGCCTAGCACCTGCACCGCATTACAGAACTTCTCACATGTCTGGCACGAGCTGGTCTCCAGCTCAACACTAAAAAATGCCACTTCGCCAGCAAAACCATCAACGTCCTCGGCCATGTAGTTAGGAAGACGGGCATGCAGCCCGATCCCGACAAAATTGCAGCAGTAAATAAAATTTCCTCAGCCCAAACGCCAGTAAGAAGTGCGCAGCTTCCTCGGGTTGGCGTCGTACTTCCGACGTTTTATACGAAACTTTGCTTCTATTGCGGCCCCTTTACACAACCTCCTGGAACCTGACGCGCTTTTCTTATGGTCCAATGAATGTGAACAGGCCTTCCAATCCCTCAAGCAAGCACTCACTTCAACTCCTGTTATTCGACATTTTGATGAGACAGCTCCCACTATTCTTCATACTGACGCCAGTGGACAAGGCATCGGTGCTCACCTTTTGCAACGCAATGCTGCGTTCGAACAGCAGGTTGTGGCATATGCTAGGCGTTCTCTCGCAGCAGCTGAGCGTAACTACGGCATTACGGAACAAAAATGCATTGCTGTTGTTTGGTCTGTCCAAAAATTTCGATCCATTTGTATGGCCGTTACTTCACAATCGTCACCGTCCATCATACGCTCTGTTGGATGTCGTCTTTAAAGAACTTATCAGGTCGGCTCGGCCGCTGGGTGCTACGTTTTCAAGAGTACACCTTCACCATCATGTACAAATCCGGTAGAAAACACCTCTCATTTTCATTTGGCAGCAGCAGCGGCGGATCGCGGACGCCTTCACAGTGTGCTCTTGGATTTTTGCAGTTGCGCAAACTGGACCCGGCGCCCTCCTGCTGCGCAAGATACCACCGGTTTTCATCGCTTCAGAGGCCCGACCATCTAATCGCTGCTGGCGATCATGACAGCTTCCACGTGTTGCGTCATCATCTCTCGGCTACCGGGGCGCCACCGACAAGCTTAAAAGAAGAAACGGCTGCGGATTCCTCCTTCATTTGGCAGCAGCAGCGGCGGATCGCGGACGCCTTCACAGTGTGCTCTTGGATTTTTGAGGTTGCGCAAACTGGACCCGGCGCCCTCCTGCTGCGCAAGATACCACCGGTTTTCATCGCTTCAGAGGCCCGACCATCTAATCGCTGCTGGCGATCATGACAGCTTCCACGTGTTGCGTCATCATCTCTCGGCTACCGGGGCGCCACCGACAAGCTTAAAAGAAGAAACGGCTGCGGATTCCTCCTTCATTTGGCAGCAGCAGCGGCGGATCGCGGACGCCTTCACAGTGTGCTCTTGGATTTTTGCAGTTGCGCAAACTAGACCCGGCGCCCTCCTGCTGCGCAAGATACCACCGGTTTTCATCGCTTCAGAGGCCCGACCACCTAATCGCTGCTGGCGATCATGACAGCTTCCACGTGTTGCGTCATCATCTCTCGGCTACCGGGGCGCCACCGACAAGCTTAAAAGAAGAAACGGCTGCGGATTCCTCCTTCATTTGGCAGCAGCAGCGGCGGATCGCGGACGCCTTCACAGTGTGCTCTTGGATTTTTTCAGTTGCGCAAACTGGACCCGGCGCCCTCCTGCTGCGCAAGATACCACCGGTTTTCATCGCTTCAGAGGCCCGACCATCTAATCGCTGCTGGCGATCATGACAGCTTCCACGTGTTGCGTCATCATCTCTCGGCTACCGGGGCGCCACCGACAAGCTTAAAAGAAGAAACGGCTGCGGATTCCTCCTTCATTTGGCAGCAGCAGCGGCGGATCGCGGACGCCTTCACAGTGTGCTCTTGGATTTTTGCAGTTGCGCAAACTGGACCCGGCGCCCTCCTGCTGCGCAAGATACCACCGGTTTTCATCGCTTCAGAGGCCCGACCATCTAATCGCTGCTGGCGATCATGACAGCTTCCACGTGTTGCGTCATCATCTCTCGGCTACCGGGGCGCCACCGACAAGCTTAAAAGAAGAAACGGCTGCGGATTCCTCCTTCATTTGGCAGCAGCAGCGGCGGATCGCGGACGCCTTCACAGTGTGCTCTTGGATTTTTGCAGTTGCGCAAACTGGACCTGGCGCCCTCCTGCTGCGCAAGATACCACCGGTTTTCATCGCTTCAGAGGCCCGACCATCTAATCGCTGCTGGCGATCATGACAGCTTCCACGTGTTGCGTCATCATCTCTCGGCTACCGGGGCGCCACCGACAAGCTTAAAAGAAGAAACGGCTGCGGATTCCTCCTTCATTTGGCAGCAGCAGCGGCGGATCGCGGACGCCTTCACAGTGTGCTCTTGGATTTTTGCAGGTTGGTGACTGCCGCCTTGCGCTTATCAAAATATTTTCCTTTGGCATGTACCTCGCTGCTGCTGCTGCCCCCCCCCCCCCTTTTTTTGCAATTTTTTGTTTGTTGCGATTTGATGCCCTTTTTGTTACTTTTTAGCCCATGTTAGGTTGCTATTTTTGTGCATAATAACCCATAGGTTGCTTTAGTTGCTATTCAAATTGTTGAACATCCGTTACCATGGATTGCAAAAAGTGTGAAGAATCTATAGAAGCTGACTGCCGGTCAATAACATGTAGTGAATGTTCGGGAGAGTACCACCTGGGTTCTTGTTCTGGTGTGTCAGACTCTACATATAAATCTAAAGGAGATGACTATAGGAAGTCCTGGAAATGCGTAACATGCCGCAAAGGCAAGACAACTGCACCCAATTCTAATGACTCTGATAATGGTACTGTCACAGCGCTTCTGCTTGACATGAACAGAAAACTCAATGAGCTCCTTCCTCTGAAAACCACTGTTAATGATATGGAGGCTCTGATAAAGCACATGTCCGCCCAGTACGATACGGTACTCGCAACCATAGCGGAGCACACTGGCGAAATTAAGACTCTCAACAAAAGAACTTCAAAGCTCGAACAAGTTGGAAGTAACGCTGAACTGAAGAGACTGTCTGCTGCAGTAAATGACCTTGAATACAATAGTCGAAAGCTGAACATCGAAATTCACGGGATGGCGAAACAGGAGAAGGAATGCCTCATGACTAGAGTAAACGACCTAGCCAAAAAACTAGACCTTGAACCTCTTAACGAGCAGAATGTCTCTGCCGTTCACCGTCTTCCTTCACAAAAAGATAAGACTCCCGGTGTGATTGTTCGCTTCACGCAACAATCGACACGAGACAAATGGCTTGAGAAAAGGAAGGCTGTATCAGCGGTCGACAAGGACATGTTTATATCTGAGAACCTAACCACGCAAAATAGGTTGCTGCTTAAGACTACAAAAGAATGGGCACTTCAAAACAATTTCCGATTTGTGTGGCATCGCCATGGAAAAATTTTGGCCAGGAAAGAACATGCAGATGTTCACGTGATCAAGGCTAAGACCGATCTCGAAAAATTGGTAGACTGATACCCACGTGCTATGCGTAGGTTGTGCAGATTTAGGCATGGCTTCTGCAGACTCGTTATCGCCTTCTGACTTTTTTTATTTTGTTGGGCCAGAACATAAAAAATCTACTCGATGCATTCATTTAAACTGCCAATCAGTACGAAACAAACATGACATGCTCGACCTTTTTTTCAGCGGCTTATCATTTCAGTTTGACTTTATCATGCTGTCCGAAACATGGTATGATCAGCACTCAGCTGTTTGGCAGCTCCCTGGTTATCAGTGTTTTACTAGAAGTCGAGAAACGTCGCGCGGAGGCGGCGTCAGTTTGCTTGTTCGTGAAAGCATAAATGTAGAGCCCATTAACGAATTTTGTTGCACTACTGCTGACTATGAAGTTCTATCAGTTGTGTGTGCTCGAACTATTTATTCTGTTTTTTTACCGGCCACCAAGTGGAAACCTAGACACATTTTTTCGGTTTCTTGAACGGCTCTTTTTGTATAGGTGTGAATTCAGTTATGAAGTTGTGTTGGGTGGCGATTTCAATATCAATATGATGGTCGACAGCCCGTCAAAACGCAGTTTTGAGGCAGTTATACAGACACATGGTTGTTTCAATGTCATAACAACACCTACCAGAACTACTAGTAATACGTCCACATGTATCGATCTGTTCATTACAAGTGCTGCATTAGGTAGCATTAAATCGGGAGTTTTTTCGTGTGGTCTTAGTGATCACATGCCCATATTTTTATGTCTAAACCGCAAAAGCTATCGATCAACCACTAATGACACTTTCAAACAAGTAATTACGCAGAATGGGCTGGACAGTTTCCGCGACGAAATGGAAAGCACAGACTGGACGGATGTCTATGCTGTACAAAATCCCGATATTGCTTATGAAATTTTCCTAAAAATCTTCTCCACTTGTTATCATAGACACTTCCCCTGTAGTATTAAGCGAAAGAGACCTTCCAGGATTCGCAAGCCATGGATTACAATGCAACTATTTGAAAAAATAAAAACTAAACACAGGCTATACGATAAATTTATCAAATCACGTAATCCAGATGACTGGACTGAGTTCAAACGCTTTCGCAATCGCCTCACAAACGAACTGCGCAGCGCTAAAACCAACTATCATACCGACCTGTTTAAGTCATGTGAAGGCGACAGTCAGAAGACTTGGAAACAACTTAATGTCTTACGGAACCATACGCCGAGTTCCCAACTACCTGTGCAGATTGTTAAAAATGGTGTACAGACAAGCGATGAGTCACTGCCTGACTCCTTTAATGAATTTTTAACCAGCACTAATGACATTCCCGTATGTATGACCGCCTGCGATTTCATACAAACAAGCATTCCGGATACTATATTTATGCACCCAACCAATGAATCCGAATTAACTTGTCTCTTCTCTGAACTTAGCAATAGTCGTAGTCTGGACGTAGACAGCCTGCAGATAATGCCAATTAAGTATATCCTAGATATCATTGCTCCAGTGTTGACATATGTTTACAACTTATGCCTAAATGCCGGAATCTTCCCGCAGAAAATGCAAGTCGCTAAAGTAATCCCGTTATTCAAGCGTGGTGACAGGACCCTAATAACAAATTATAGGCCCATATCAATTCTGCCAGTTTTTTCAAAAGGTCTCGAAAAGATAATATTTAAACGTCTCTCTGCATTTCTTGAGGATAATTGCCTCTTAACTCACTGCCAGTACGCGTTCCGCAAACACCTGTCTACTCAGCTTACCCTCTTGGAACAAAAAGAATTTATCCTTAGGAACATTGAACATCGTCTACTTACACTCGGTGTACTAATAGATTTTACAAAAGCTTTTGACTGCATTAATCATGAACATCTACTTAAAAAGTTAACTTACTATGGTATACGTGGCGTTGCTCATGAAATAATTAGGTCATATCTGGGCTGTAGAGCTCAATATACACATGTCAATAACATATCCTCTCAAATAAAAAACATAAGAATAGGAGTGCCGCAGGGTAGTATACTTGGACCCCTCCTCTTCAATATTTATGTTAATGATATTGTTAATATTGATCATGACACCAAATACATCATCTATGCTGATGATACCACACTCCTGTTTTGTTCTCATGATACCTCAGACTTAATAAGAATTGCTAATAAAGCACTAGAAAAACTACATGTATGGTCGATCAAAAACGGTCTCATAATAAATGCAACTAAAACAAAAGCCATATTATTCCAAGCCAAGAACAGAAATGCTACACTACCTGCAGACATCACACTTAATATGGATAAAATTGAACTAGTGAATTCAGTAAAAAGCTTAGGAATTTTTTTCGACCATGACATGTCATGGAACAGCCATTCATCATCACTTGTAAACAAACTATCCCAGGTAGTTGGACTAATTTTTTCCCTTAGGTATCTTCCCCGTAATGTAAAATTGCTTATATATAAATCTCTCTTTATGAGCCACCTTAATTACTGCTGTCTTGTCTGGGGTACCACGTCTGCTACAAATGTAGGTCGGTTATTTGTCCTTCAGAAAAAATTTCTGCGCGCGATATGCAATGTGAACTGGGATTTCCCAAGTGAACCTTTGTTCCAAGAGCTTAACATATTGAAAGTGCATAATTTATACAACTACATGTTAGTACACGCATACATTAAAGAATGCAAATTGAATAAGTTTGCCATCCGTTCAACAGCCAATCTTAAGCAAAATCTACTTCACTACCAAACGCGATGTCCGGAATACTGGTATGTAACACACACGCGAACTAATTACGGTAAGCAAATGATTGCTCACACCCTACCTGCCTTACTCAATGCACTAATCTCGGAAAATATTGATGTTTTACATGTTTCATTATCTACTCTATACAATTATTTTTGCTACCAATATTGAGTGTGTATTTATATTGTCAACCATTGGGTTAGTCATTGTAAATCAGCACTATATATGTTCCTTGCCAATTGTACCTCTTTTGTGACTGTGTGAGATTATTTTCATGCTGCTGTATTTTTTATTTTATTTTTTTTTTACTTTTTTACTAACCTATGTAGCTTTGCAGATTCACCTTTTTTGTTAGTTATTTTTGTTTCTTTCTTCATGCTTGTGCTTTATTGTATTGAAAGCATTGCCATTCCGCACGGCTGCTGCTGCCAACGAACGGGTTTTAGGACCTGTCAAGCTGTTTCCGCAGCTTTTTTTCCTCGAACCTGTCCGTTTACAACTGTACTTTGCAAACGGAAAATAAAGCACTTACTACCTTACTACTACTACCTTCTATGCTCTCGTTTCCCGCTGTCTTCTACTGCAAAAAACTTCCATGCGGCCACTACACCCTGCCCCTCACGTCAGCCTTCTGGTGATCCTCTAGATGTTGCACCCATCGAGGTCTCTCCGCTGGACCTGAGCAGTAACTTCCTGGCATTGCAGCAGGCTGATCCTTACTTCAGCAGAATTATCACTCGCCTCCGCGGTCAATCACCGGCACCCAACAGTCGCCTGCTTCGTCAGCTCTGCCTTTTCCGGATTCAACACGGGACGCGTTACCGCTCTGTATACCACACGACTGGTCATCGGTGGGTTCCCGTTGTTCCTCGCTCTCTCCATCATCGAGTGTTGGAGGCTTACCATGGCGATGCCACTGCCTGAAATTTAGGACACCACAAGACGCACGACTGTATATAAAGCCGCTACTTTTGGCCCGGGCTTTCTACCAGCGTCGCCAAATACATATCATCATGTGCGCCTTGCCACCATCGTAAGCGGTCAAGATTTCTTCCTGCCGGCCCCCTGCAACCTCTTCCTTGCCCATCCGTGCCTTTCGATTCTGTCGCCATTGAATTATCGGCCCCCTACCTCTCACGGCCGCTGGTCATCGATGGTTTGTAACCGCCATTGACGATCTGACCCGCTACGCTTAAACACCTCCTATTTGCTCCAGTGCTGCTTCTGAAGTTTTTCGGCCCCCTACTTCTCACGGCCGCTGGTCATCGATGAATTGTAAATGCCATTTACCATTTGACGCGCTACGCTGAAAAAGCCCCTCTTTGCTTCGGTGCCGCTTATGAAGTTGCCAAGTTTTTCCTGCGAGCGATCGTCTTGCGTCATGGTGCTCCCCGTATCTTGATTAGCGACCGTGGGAAGACATTTATTTCCCAAGTCCTGGCGGAAGTACTTCACGCTGCCAACACCGTCCGCAACACATCTTCTAGTTATTATCCTCATGCCAATGGCCTCATCGAACGCTTTCACCGCACCTTGTCCGACATGATATCCATGTATACTTCAATCCTGACCATAAGAACTGGGACACCATGTTGCCTTTCGTTACCTATGCCTATAATTCTGCCGTTCAACGCACCACTGGTTACAGCCCATTCTACTTAGTTTATGGCCGTCAACTAACAACACTATTCGACACCACCTTCTCTGCTCCTGCCTCCCCATCTGCATCGTTGGGCGACCAGTTTTCTACACGTATGGCCCATTACCGGCAAATTGCTCGTCGCAACACTGAAGCCGCCCGATAAGAACGGAAGCACCACTACGACCAGCACCGCTATGACCAGCACCACCGCACTGCCTCCTTCTCAACCGGTGAAGTGCTACTCTGGACGCCGATCCGCACGCCTGGATTGTGCGACAAGTTCCTCCACCGTTATATCGGTCCCTACACCGTGCTCCAGCAAACATCTCCCATAGAATACCGCGTTGTCCCATCGCATACAGTCGCCGATCGGCGTCAGCGCTCAGAAGACGTTCATGTTTTGCGACTCTCTTTCTCTCTTTCTACTTTCACTCCCACCTCCCTCCCTTCCCTTACGGCCCGGTTCAGGTGTCCACAGAGCAAGTTTGACAGATACTGCGCCTTTCCCTTCCTGTGAACCAAGAATAATAATGATATAAATAATAAAGCCGTACACCCGCCGACCCGCTTCCATCTAAACAGCGACCAGGGTGGCCGCTTACTACTTGCCGGGGGGATTTGTGAGCGCGGTGCTAGAACTTTCACCTCTTTCAACTGTACATACGCAGCATCGTCATCATTCACCGGTGTTCGCAAGATCACGCGCAGCGTTCCAGATTATGGCTGGAATAAAGACGTTTGTTCGAGCGGGGGCTCAAAAATGAAAAAAAAAAAAAAATATATATATATATATATATATATATATATATATATATATATATATATTATATGTGAAGGAAAGAAGCCAACAGTCGGCGAGGCCAAGGAAAGCGTTGGGGATGGTACTTTATATCTTTTTTTTTTTAATGTTTACTTGGATAATCACAGAGATTAGTAATGTAATCTGTTTAGGGGAAAGATAATTAAACACAAAGTAGAAGAAAAAACCACGTGCCGATGGTGGGAACCGAACCCACGACCTCCGAATAACGCGTCCGGTGCTCTTCCAACTGAGCTACATCGGCAGCTGTCCCCCCTGCTACTTTCTTGGGTATTGGTTGTGTGTATACGAACCTTGAGAGTGTTCACCAGCGCCACCCTCAGCCAAGGCGGCGGACGTGGAACGTCCTTTGTTACCGCCAGCGTCACGTAGAACGTGATCAAGAGCGAGGGCGAAAGGTGTGCTAGAACCCTCTTATACTACCTATGGCTTCAAGACTGCCAGAACCGAGACCCCCGTAAGCTACAAGCAGATCAATTAAGGGGAAATGAGGGTGCTCGTTATAATACATGAAGGAAAGAAAGCCAACAGTCGGCGAGGCCAAGGAAAGCGTTGGGGATGTTCCTTTATGTCTTTTTTTTTATGTTTACTGTGATAATCACAGAAATTAGTAATGTAATCTTGTTTTAGGGGAAATATAATTAAACGCAAAGTAGAAGAAAAAACAACGTGCCGATGGTGGGAACCGAACCCACGACCTCCGAATATCACGTCCGGTGCTCTTCCAACTGAGCTACATCGGCCGCTGTCCCCCCTGCTACTTGCTTGGGTATTTATGTTGTATTTAGGGTGGCGCCGGTGAACACTCGCAAGGTTCGTATACAGACAACATAAATACCCAAGCAAGTAGCAGGGGGGACAGCGGCCGATGTAGCTCAGTTGGAAGAGCACCGGACGTGATATTCGGAGGTCGTGGGTTCGGTTCCCACCATCGGCACGTTGTTTTTTCTTCTACTTTGCGTTTAATTATCTTTCCCCTAAAAACAAGATTACATTACTAATTTCTGTGATTATCACAGTAAACATTAAAAAAAAAAAGACATAAAGGAACATCCCCAACGCTTTCCTTGGCCTCGCCGACTGTTGGCTTTCCTTCATGTATTATAACGAGCACCCTCATTTCCCCTTAATTGATCTGCTTGTATATATATATATATATATATATATATATATATATACAAGGTGTTTAAGCTAACTTTAGCCGAGGGTTAAAAAATGAAACGTTTGAAGTAGGCTGGAGGAACCACTTTACAGCAGGCAATTCTCTATATTGCAATAAACTGATTAGCAATTAGGATAACTTTTTTAACTTACTAACTACTGCCTTTAGACAATAAATATGATATGTAAAGTTAAAGAGCGCCTTCTGAAACCCCCATTCCATATATGTCCGATGAAGAAAGCGTCACGTGTATCGTTTTTCCAGGCTCTAAAAAAAAGCCGCGAAATACAAAAAAAAATATCACATGACTGGCGCACTCGTGCGCCACGATTGTGCTGCTCTCAACCTGGGTTTTTGTGAACGACATCAACTGCTTGCGGTCTTGTCTCCGCGACCCTGTTGCAGCAGCAGGCCGATATGTCTGCGATGGTTTCTTCGTCCGCTTCAGACAGTCGCCGCACGTGACTCTGCAAGTTCCAGCGTGCGCGGTGACCTGGCGGAGTGGGCTGCGGCCATCGCCAATTTATCAGCCTAATGTTGGAACTGGGCCGTCGAGACAGGGCTGCAGGTGATTTGGTTCACTCAATCCACGGTTGAGAGCACCACAACCGTAGCGCACGAATGCGTTAGTCACGTGACATTTTTGCCAGCTATCTCAGAAACTTCGTAGTTGAAGATAAAATAGTCCTTATTCCTCCCATATATATATATATATATATATATATATATATATATATATATATATATATATGAAGGAAAGAAGCCAACAGTCGACGAGGCCAAGGAAAGCGTTGGGGATGGTATGTTTATGTTATTTTTTTTTTAATGTTTACTTCGATAACCACAGAAATTAGTAATGTAATCTGGTTAGGGGAAAGATAATTAGACACAAAGTAGAAGAAAAAACAACGTGCCGATGGTGGGATCCGAACCCACGACCTCCGAATAACGCGTCCGGTGCTCTACCAACTGAGCTACATCGGCCGCTGTCCCCCCTGCTACTTTCTTGGGTATTTATGTTGTCTGTATACGAACCTTGAGAGTGTTCACCAGCGCCGCCCTAAGCCATAGCGGCGGACGTGGGACGTCCTTTGTTACCGCCAGCGTCACGTAAAACGTGATCAAGGGCGAGGGCGAAAGCTGTGCTAGAACCCTCTTACGCTACCTATGGCTTCAAGACTGCCAGAACCGAGACCCCCGTAAGCTACAAGCAGATCAATCAAGGGGAAATGAGGGTGCTCGTTATAATACATGAAGGAAAGAAGCCAACAGTCGGCGAGGCCAAGGAAAGCGTTGGGGATGGTATGTTTATGTTATTTTTTTTTTAATGTTTACTTCGATAACCACAGAAATTAGTAATGTAATCTGTTTAGGGGAAAGATAATTAGACACAAAGTAGAAGAAAAAACAACGTGCCGATGGTGGGATCCGAACCCACGACCTCCGAATAACGCGTCCGGTGCTCTACCAACTGAGCTACATCGGCCGCTGTCCCCCCTGCTACTTTCTTGGGTATTTATGTTGTCTGTATACGAACCTTGAGAGTGTTCACCAGCGCCGCCCTAAGCCATAGCGGCGGACGTGGGACGTCCTTTGTTACCGCCAGCGTCACGTAGAACGTGATCAAGGGCGAGGGCGAAAGCTGTGCTAGAACCCTCTTACGCTACCTATGGCTTCAAGACTGCCAGAACCGAGACCCCCGTAAGCTACAAGCAGATCAATCAAGGGGAAATGAGGGTGCTCGTTATAATACATGAAGGAAAGAAGCCAACAGTCGGCGAGGCCAAGGAAAGCGTTGGGGATGGTATGTTTATGTTATTTTTTTTTAATGTTTACTTCGATAACCACAGAAATTAGTAATGTAATCTGTTTAGGGGAAAGATAATTAGACACAAAGTAGAAGAAAAAGCAACGTGCCGATGGTGGGATCCGAACCCACGACCTCCGAATATCGCGTCCGGTGCTCTACCAACTGAGCTACATCGGCCGCTGTCCCCCCTGCTACTTTCTCGGGTATTTATGTTGTCTGTATACGAACCTTGAGAGTGTTCACCAGCGCCGCCCTAAGCCATAGCGGCGGACGTGGGACGTCCTTTGTTACCGCCAGCGTCACGTAGAACGTGATCAAGGGCGAGGGCGAAAGCTGTGCTAGAACCCTCTTACGCTACCTATGGCTTCAAGACTGCCAGAACCGAGACCCCCGTAAGCTACAAGCAGATCAATCAAGGGGAAATGAGGGTGCTCGTTATAATACATGAAGGAAAGAAGCCAACAGTCGGCGAGGCCAAGGAAAGCGTTGGGGATGGTATGTTTATGTTATTTTTTTTTTTAATGTTTACTTCGATAACCACAGAAATTAGTAATGTAATCTGTTTAGGGGAAAGATAATTAGACACAAAGTAGAAGAAAAAACAACGTGCCGATGGTGGGATCCGAACCCACGACCTATATATATATATATATATATATATATATATATATATATATATATATATATTCAAACAGGGGGTCACACAACTTTCCCGATTATCTATCGGGAAAGTTGTGTGACCCCCTGTTTGAATTTAACTCTGGCCCATTAGTAACAAGCAATCCATGTCTATATATATATATATATATATATATATATATATATATATATATATATATATATATATATATATATATATATATATATATATATATATACACGTAGAGTAGGTGACACACGGTGGAAAAATCAAAACTTTAATCCGACGTTTCGGCCGGGGTCCGGCCTTTGTCAAGGAATGCAGAAAGAAGCTGTCGGTTCCCATTTCTTATATACATGCACAATCGAAGAACACGTGACCAGCCGCTATCAACAAATAAACTTCAAAATATGAAAAGATTCCACATGCGTGATGTAATGGCGGTGCAAGGTATATAGAAAGAATGACACGTGTTGCACTTAGATCATGCATCTTAATATTGTCACGTAGTGGTGACGAGGTCGACGACACAAATGAAGGGTCGATGATTGCACTAGAGAAACTCTTTATTTGGGCTGACTTGCGCCTGCAAAAGAGCTAAGAAACTCGGCGGCGGCGATAGCAACAAACGCGCTCGTCGGTCGTCGAACAAAGAATGCCCGTCACACTCGGCGACGCTCAATTTAAAGGCTGCACAGAACAATCTAGATAACGTCGCAAACAGCTACCAGCACGGGCTGGAACATTGTGGAAAGACACCCGAGTGGCCGGAACATCGCCTCGATGTTGCAAAACAAAGAAACTTAAATATAAACACTGCAAAGTTTAAACACCACAGATTCTTTAACACGCGTAATATGGCTTCAGTCGTACAACATGTACAATTTCTGGGCGTGCGCGTCGACGTTGTGATGCTGACGTTCCGTCGGGAATGACTTCATAGTCCAGTGGTCCGATTCGGCGAAGGATTTTGTATGGCCCAAAGTATCGACGCAATAACTTTTCACTTAATCCGCGACGGCGAATTGGTGTCCAAACCCACACTTGGTCTCCTGGATTGTACTCTGCGTGGCGTCGTCGTAAATTGTATCGTCGGCTGTCGGTGCGCTGTTGGTCTTTAATACGCAGCCGTGCGAGTCGTCGGGCTTCCTCTGCATGCTGCAGGTAGGCGGCGACGTCAAGGTTGTCTTCGCTGGTTACGTGCGGCAGCATTGCGTCGAGCGTCGTCGTGGGCTCCCTGCCGTACACAAGCTTAAACGGGGTCGCTCTGGTCGTCTCCTGGACTGCCGTGTTATACGCGAAGATCACGTACGGCAAAATGGCGTCCCAGGTCTTGTGTTCAGCGTCGACGTACATAGCGATCATGTCCGCGATCGTTTTGTTCAGGCGCTCCGTAAGGCCATTGGTCTGGGGATGGTACGCAGTTGTTCGTCGATGGCTTGTGTGACTGTATTCCAGGATGGCTTGCGTCAACTCTGCCGTAAACGCCGTTCCCCTGTCCGTGATGAGCACTTCTGGGGCGCCGTGTCGCAAGAGAATTTGTTCGACAAAAAATTTGGCGACTTCTGCCGCGGTACCATTTGGTAGTGCTCTTGCTTCGGCGTAACGGGTAAGGTAGTCAGTGGCCACGATGATCCACTTGTTACCCATAGACGAAAATGGAAAGGGGCCGAGGAGATCCATCCCAATTTGTTGAAAGGGCAGGATTGGGGGCGTAATCGGGTTTAGTAGTCCTGCTGGTCTGTTCGGCGGCGTCTTGCGTCGTTGGCACTCACGACACGTCTTCACGTAGTGGGCAACTTCGGCAGGCAGTCGCGGCCAGTAATACTTCTCCTGGATTCGACGCAACGTGCGCGCAAATCCGAGGTGGCCTGCTGTGGGCTCATCGTGTAACGCCTGTAGAATTTCTTGCCGAAGGGTTTTAGGCACTACGAGAAGCTGCGCGATCTTGTTAGGCGCGAAGTTCTTCTTCACGAGGAGGCCATTCCTTAACGTGAAGGATGATAAATGTCGCCTGAACACACCAGGTGGGGAAGCGGCCTTTCCTTCCAAGTAATCGGCTAGCCCTTTCAGCTCAGGGTCTGATCGCTGTTGTTCTGCGAAACTGCTGGCGCTTACCGGTCCCAAAAAGGCGTCGTCGTCATCGTCCTTCGGGGGAGCATCGACGGGAGCGCGGGATAAGCAGTCTGCGTCGGAATGCTTTCGGCCCGACTTATAGACTACAGTCATGTCAAATTCTTGAAGTCGTAGGCTCCATCTGGCAAGGCGGCTGGAAGGATCTTTCAAATTAGCCAGCCAGCAGAGCGCGTGATGGTCGCTTACCACTTTGAATGGTCGGCCGTATAGGTATGGACAAAACTTAGAAGTAGCCTTCTCGGTCGTCGAGTAATTGACTTCGGCTTTTGTGAGTGACCTGCTCGCGTAGGCGATTACTTTCTCCTGTCCGGCACTCTTCTGGACGAGAACGGCTCCTAGGCCCACACTGCTCGCGTCGGTGTGAATTTCGGTCTCGGCGTTTTCATCAAAGTGGCCAAGTACGGGAGGGCATTGCAGGCGGCGCTTGAGTTCGTCGAAGGCTTCTCCTTGCGGCGCTTCCCATTTAAAAGGTACGTCAGCCTTTGTAAGCTGCGTCAACGGTTCGGCGATCCGCGAAAAGTTTCTGACAAATCGTCGATAATAAGCGCACAGCCCAAGGAATCGGCGCACAGCTTTCTTGTCGGTAGGCGGTGGGAATTGTGCGATTGCAGCTGTTTTCTCCGGGTTTGGGCGAATACCGTCCTTGCTAACGATGTGACCTAGGAACCGGAGTTCTTCGTAGGCGAAGTGACACTTCTCTGCTTTTAGCGTTAGTCCCGATGACTTGATGGCTTCCAACACTGTCTGTAGCCGTTTTAGGTGGTCTTCAAAGTTTGACGAGAAGACAACAACGTCGTCCAAATATACCTAAAAAATTTGCCCCTTCAACCCTGCCAGGACTGTGTCCATTACTCGTTGAAACGTGGCTGGTGCGGAGCAGAGGCCAAATGGCATCACCTTGAACTCATAAAGGCCGTCCGGTGTGATGAATGCGGTCTTCTCGCGATCTCTTTCGTCGACCTCAATTTGCCAATATCCGCTCTTCAGGTCCATTGATGAGAAGTACCTTGCATTGCAGAGTCGGTCGAGAGTGTCGTCGATGCGGGGAAGCGGGTAGACATCCTTCTTCGTTATGCTATTCAAGCGGCGGTAATCAACGCAGAAGCGAAGTGTGCTGTCTTTCTTCTTGACCAAAACGACCGGTGCCGCCCAGGGGCTGTTCGATGGCTGGATTACGTCATCACGCAGCATTTCCTCAACTTGATCGCGAATGGCCTGCCGTTCTCGCGGCGATACACGATAAGGGCTTTGGCGCAGAGGTCGGTCGTGTTCGTCCGTTATAATGCGGTGCTTGGTCAGTGGTGTTTGTCGTACCTTCGATGATGACGAGAAGCACTCCCTGTAGTTTCGAAGAAGACTGCGAATCTGGTTTTTCCTGCTGTGGGTCAATACTGGGTTGATGTCAAATGTGGGCTGACGGAATTGGTCCGGTGCGTCTTCCAGTGGTTGGTCGTGGAGGGCGAATACGTCTTTGAGGTCCGCTAATTCGTCGAGAAAAGCGATGGTCGTGCCCTTGTTTAGATGCCGGTATTCTTCAGTCAAGTTTGTTACCAGCACCTGAGCTTGTCCTCTCCGGAATTTCGCGATGCCTCTTGCGATGCCGATACCTCGTTCCAAGAGCAATTGGATATTTCCTTCGACGATGCCTTCAGCGGTTTCAATGTCTGTGCTACCTACGCTGACGGCGACGCTTGATCGGGGCGGCACGGTCAATTCTCCGTCGAGGACGTTTAGAGCGACGTGTTGCGTCGAAGTCGTCGTAGCAGGTATGGATTTGTCTGCAGAGAGCTTGATGAGCTTGGATCGGAGGTCGATGATAGCCCTATTTTCATTTAGGAAGTCCATGCCTAAAATCACGTCGCGGGAGCACTGCTGCAAGACCACAAAGCTGGTGGGGTAAGTACGCCCATTTACGGTTATTCTTGCAGTGCATCGCCCTGATGGAGTAATCAGGTTGCCACCTGCGGTGCGAATCAGCGGGCCATCCCAAGCGGTGGTAACTTTTCTGAGCTGAGAGGCTAACGGTCCACTAATAACTGAATAGTCAGCTCCGGTGTCTACTAGGGCAGTGACTCTGCGACCGTCGATATCAACTTCAAGGTCACTTGTTCGCGTCCTCGCATTGCACGTGGGCCTTGGTGTCCGATCTCGGCTGCGTCGTTTCTTCAGGTCATGGCCGGGGCATACCGTTGTTACTTCGCTGGGCGGCGGTGTCTGCTTGCACTTTGGTCGTGTTGTCGTCGATGACGTGTAGAGCGGCGGTGAAATGGCTGCGTCGTCGTTAGTGGTCGTCGGCGGCGGAGGATCTTCGTCTTTTCGCCGTTGAGCAACCTCACCTCCAAAGGTTGCTGCCTTTAGTTTCCCCTGC
Organism: Amblyomma maculatum; assembly: GCF_055883805.1. Classification (NCBI taxonomy): domain Eukaryota; kingdom Metazoa; phylum Arthropoda; class Arachnida; order Ixodida; family Ixodidae; genus Amblyomma; species Amblyomma maculatum. Next base: position 212,902,224 of record NC_139345.1, on the reverse strand, counting down.
GCGGGCTTGGGGACCTTCCGCGCATACTCTCATCGTAGTTACGGCCTGGCGACGCAAAGCGGGCCCTGTATGGTGATGGAGATCTGAACCGACGGCTTGGTGACGCAATCTCACCGCTGCGCAGATAGTTGTCGATTTCTTGCGGTCGTTCACCTGGGCGTGGTCGTGGGGCGTCGACTGCAAATCCGCGGAGACCGATTCGTCGGTACGGGCAGTGGCGCAGAATGTGGCCGGCCTCACCGCAGTGGAAGCATAATGGCCGGTTGTTTGCAGTCCGCCAGGCGTCGCACTTTCTGGGGTTTGGGGGTCGTTGGTAGGCTTGGCGGGCGGGGGCCAAGGGGCGGTTTTCAGGAACAGGACGGTAGCGGCGAGGGCTGGGAAAGTCATCACGTCGGGGCGGAGGGCGACGTAATGCACCAGCGTAGTTCATCGCTGTTGCTTCTTGTGCTGGAACAGTCGCAGCCGTCGCTTCAGGAACGCCCAGCGCCTGCTGAACTTCTTCACGGACGACGTCCGCGAGCGTTGACACCTGGGGTTGTTGCGATGATGGCAGCATTCGGCGGAGCTCCTCTCGCACGATCTCCCGGATTAGGTCCCGAAGGTTCTCTCCACTTGCAGATGTGCTGGGGTAGTGGCATGAGTAGTTTGGTTGAAGTGGTCGCTCGTAGTGGTGCATCCGGGTATCCAACGTCTTCTCAATGGTCGATGGTTCTCTCTCAAATTCTTCCACAGTTTTCGGCGGGTTCCGGACAAGCCCCGCAAAAAGCGATTCTTTAATGCCTCGCATTAAGAATTTCACTCTGTCATCTTCGGTCATGTTAGGGTCGGCGCGGCGAAACAGGCGTTTCATCTCCTCTACGTAGGCCAGGACGGGCTCGTTTGGTAGTTGAATTGTTGATTGGAGGAGGGCCTGAGCTCTTTCTTTTCTGACAGAACTTGTAAAGGCCATCAAGAACTGTGCTTTGAAAATCTCCCAATCCTTGAAAGAAGTCTCGTGATTTTCAAACCAAATTCGGGCATGTCCTTGAAGAACAAAGTAGACCTGCCTGAGTTTCGCAGTTTCGTTCCAGCCATTGAAATCTGCCACACGGTCGAAAAGGTCCATCCAATCTCCCGCATCTTCATCCGGTCGTCCATGGAAGCAGGGGGGCTCACGGGGTTGGACGAAAACAACCGGTGCTGTAGGCTGGGCCATTGTCTGCGTCGATGCCTTCCGAAATTGAATGGGGTCAGGTAGCAGACCGTGCTCTGGCTGTAGGCCTTGAAGTCGGCGGCTGGCTCGGTGACCTGTAGGCTGGTCTTTCAGGGCGACAGGAACACGGCTTGGGTCTTCGCTTGAAGGATAAAAGGCAGCACCTCCACCAGATGTCACGTAGTGGTGACGAGGTCGACGACACAAATGAAGGGTCGATGATTGCACTAGAGAAACTCTTTATTTGGGCTGACTTGCGCCTGCAAAAGAGCTAAGAAACTCGGCGGCGGCGATAGCAACAAACGCGCTCGTCGGTCGTCGAACAAAGAATGCCCGTCACACTCGGCGACGCTCAATTTAAAGGCTGCACAGAACAATCTAGATAACGTCGCAAACAGCTACCAGCAGGGGCTGGAACATTGTGGAAAGACACCCGAGTGGCCGGAACCTTCGAGACAGATCTCGGTGCGTCTTGCGCTACAACAAAACTGATAAAGGTGTGACTCGCGACATCGAGCAGTAACAAACAAAGATTACGGAACTGATACGCGGTCCAAAATCAGAGTGATAAGCCTGTATGCCGGCGGCTGTTAAAAAACAACAAATACTGTTTTGTAGGTTTCGCGGCAATATGTTGCACAAAGGAAGGAAGGTATATCACTTAAAAGATTGTTGTCACTATCAGCGCACAAAACAAAATATCACGAGGTTAGAAAGGGTGGAGTACATGTCACAGTTAATCCTGCAATATTCAGGAGGAGGATGGGGGGATTCATCTACTGAACTGTAATTCTCATTGGTAGTGTCGCCTGCTACTGTCGCTACCAATGAGAATATTTCAGTAGATGAATCCCCCCATCCTCCTCCTGAATATTGCAGGATTAACTGTGACATGTACTCCACCCTTTCTAACCTCGTGATATTTTGTTTTGTGCGCTGATAGTGACAACAACCTTTTAAGTGATATAACTTCCTTCCTTTGTGCAACATACTAAGATGCATGACCTAAGCGCAATACGTGTCATTCTGTCTATATACCTTGCACCACCATTACATCACGCGTGTGGAATCTTGTTTTGATATTTTGATGTTTATTTGTTCATAGTGGCTGATCACATGTTCTTCGATTGTGCATGTATATAAGAAACGGGAACCGACAGCTTTTTTCTACATTCCTTGACAAAGGCCGGACCCCGGGCGAAACGTTGATTAATGTTTTGTTTTTTCCATCTTGTGTCAGTGTCATTTCCTTTACGTTTATGGCATACCGGACCGATTCGAGCTTCAACTTCCTCCCTATATATATATATATATATATATATATATATATATATATATATATATATATATATATATATATATATATATATACATATATATATATATATATATAGAACCTTACACGCACCAAAGAGTATTATGCGAGAGGGCTATATTGCGATATAAGTGTCGATAGCAATGTTCAAAGAGCATGCAGTGCACACTTTCAAAACATAACAGAACTCCGAAGGTTAGCATATTTTATACAAGGTTGCCATGGAATGTAGTTCATGCCGATGCATCCAAAATATACGGTGCTTAACGTCCCAAAGCGATTGAGCTTATGAGAGATGCCATATTGGAGGGTTCTTTAAGGTGCGCTGATGTCGCACACCACACGTGCGCCTTCATATCCGCGTTCATCGAAAAGCGGCCGCCGTGGCCGGCATTCGATCACGCATCCTTGGGCACAGTAGCCGAGCACCAGCACTACAGTGGGGCACAATATATAAGATATATATAAAACGAAGGAGTAACACACTGCAATAATGCAGAATGATAAGTTCAGCTGTACAACCTGAGCACATGTTCACGGAATGAATCAAGACCAGCTAATAAGGTCATTCCCGATGATATGATGCGATGGAGAGCGGATGAATTGAAGACGTTTGTGTGTCCAAATTTGCCTGAGAAATGGACCTGAGTGCGTAGGCACCCAAATGTGCGTAGTAGAGTGCTAAGCGGCAGCGGCCAATGCTTATCGGTGTATACATACCCATGCAACAGACAGAAAAGTGAGCCTGAGCGCCGAGTTTCTACGGGCGGGAGAAGGTGTTGATTTTTCATTTCAGATATTCTCTATTGGCTAATATAGGTCTTGGAGATAAACCTGGAAGCTCTGTTATGTACTGATTCTATCTTTGTGTATGTTTTTGTGTGTGTGTGTGTGTGTGTGTGTGTGTGTTTTTTTTGGTATGGATTGAAGACTCAATTCGAGTTGAGGGCGTAGGCGTAAACAAGTTTGCGGACATGAGCAGTCTGGCGGAGGTAGGCAAGTGAGCGAGATGCATTGGCACATGTAGGAGTGGTATTTTCAGACCGGGAAATTTTATGCGGTAAATCCCATTTTCTTCATGCGATCTTCTTGATTTGATACGATAGCTCGCGAATGTAGGGTTCCACAGCGAGCGTTCACTTCTTTTGTAGTTAACCTTCGTTTAGAATATTTCCTAATACCAACACGTATATCGTTTACCGTAGCCCGCAAAACATTTTAGTATTTAACATGCTTTAACCTACGGTGGCGATGTCGTTTTTATGGACCTTTTTTTACTCGCACTGAGTCACGTTTTTAGAGTAGTAACATCAAAATATTGACGCGCCAGCTAACCAACGAACCAGCCTTGTTAGACCACCATAGCTGCAAGCTGACAGTCCAACTGGCAGAACTTTAGCGGTAATGCGGCTTTGCTTGTATTAGAAAAGCAGAGTACAAATACACCGGGGCATTTTGCAGGGGCTCAGTGCGTAAAGGGCCCACCATGCCTGGAGATACACGTGTTCAAACGGGTCATGGTACCCCGGCTTCGATGGAGACAAAATGCAAGACGCCCGTGTACTGTGATGCGATGTCAGGACACGTCGAAGAACTCTAGGCTGTTAAAATTACCCGCCGACCTTCAGTACGGTACCCTCCTTACAGCGTGAGTCACTCTGGGACGTTAAACTCCCTAACCATCATCCAACCAGCAAGTGCATCCTGTTCGTATGGTACCGTATAGATTTTATGATAATCCGGTTGGCGACATCCCACTTTCGATGGAAGCAAAGCACCCACGTACTCTGCGGTTTAAATCCGCGCCGATAACACTAGGTAGTGAAATTATGTGGAGCTCTCCTCTACGGCGCACGCCTGTCAGCGTAGGAGTGCACCCTGATTGTAGTTACCGTTATAGCCTGTGCAGTAAGGTTTCGGTAGAGCTAGTTGCGCTTAATAAGGGTGTAATACACCGCGTTATAATGTAAAAGACCAGAAGAGAGCTGAGTGTGTGAGGGAACAAACACGGACAACATTGTAGTCAAAATCAGAAAAAAACGAAGATGCCGTGTAATGCGAAAGCAAGACAGTCGCCAAGGGTGTTTATTCCAAAAGAAAGCAAGCAGAGCTGGCAAAATTTAGGCCAGATTCGAACGTTTTGCGGGGGGACGCTGTGCGAGAAGTCCTGCTGCAGTGACCAGGCTGTAGATGGCGCCGATTACACCGCAGCACCAGCAGCTGTGGCGCGTGTGGTCCCTCCAGCAGAAACTGGGGGGCACGGCGCGCCATTGGTGTTTCACGCTCAGTCTGGGTGCCATCAAGAATTTCGTGGACACGCTATACAAGAACCTCGTCTGGATCACCGGCTACGACTACGCCAGCCTGCAAGAGGTGCGTCAACAACAAGCACCGCTGAACCGATTAATCGATATTGGGCAGATACACTGCATGCTGATGCAAAAACGAATAACGCATGTAAGGGGAGTGACACATTTTTTTTTTTTTGGACTTCTCCGCTTATAGTAGAGTTTCATGCACAGACTATGTGCAGTTGATGTGATTGTTGTCAGCACCGTGATTCAATACCGGTCACTGCCTCTGCTTCATTGAGAGCAATAAATTCAACCAGTGGCATGTTTTCGGTATCAGACTTGGTTTGTGCCCCAATAAGTTTCAATTTTCATGGTCATAATTGAAATTTGCCACAGTAGGAGTACGAATTCTGGCTTCTTGAATCTTCAGATCGCTCGACAGGGCAGCTTCGATCTGCTCAGAATTCAGGGGAGCTGCCTTCAGCTGTCACACGTTTCCGCTAGTGAACCCCATCGCATGGTGATCTCAGCGAAAGACACTGCTAGCTCAAGGGAAAGCAATTCTCGCTACTTTGCATGGCGAGACTGACGACTGCATCCAATAGCTTTTCCAAGCAGAAATTGCTTTTCCGGCTCTGTTGAGGCTCTCATTGAGCATACATTGATTTTCCTGCTGCTTTGATCCTTTCATGGGAGCAGAAAGACGCATTTATCGATGACAATATTGGATGTAAAGGGGTTCATGTGCAGGCAAATGCATTGAAACCAGGGACGTTCTTATTAAAAAGGATGCACCTATTAAAGTAATATATATGCTCTGGAATCCATGGTATTTGCTATGCAGGTACTTTGCGTGCGGCCGACGATTGCTGCATTTTTTTTAGCTTTTAAAACTGACCATTCTCATTATGATTGTAGCGTGGTTATCAATGCAGGTCAGCTTATACCTGTCCCTTTCAGCTAACTTCAGTCGAGATAGCTTCTCTCTATCCTCAGCGATTACGTACTTTAATAGTAACATATGTATTAGGGCGAAAGCCTTAAGTGCTCATACTGTCGGTGCTAGTTAGTTCGGTTGCACTGTAGCTGTCAAATGATGTCATCACCTGAAGCCAAAGCTAACTCAGTGGTAAAACGCTGCGCTAGGGATCCAAGGGAGAAAGGTTGTCGAATTCCCGGTGGAATACAAGGTTTATTTATTTATTTTTAAGTAACGATTCAATGGTCACTGGGCGTAAGACTTCTGGTGGCTGGTGGCGTCACTTCTCTGTCGACCAATCAGGTGCGCCGCTCGCGCGGGCAGCTTTTGTCGACGACAGTATGAGCCATGAAAGGCTTTCGGCTGAAAATATTCAACACAGCGGATCAAGGTACTAATCTGCCGTTGCAGCTGAAGAGAATAGAAAATGCTCGAGTTGGAGCTGCACATCACTATACCCGTGTCAGATTCGTTACCGATTATGCAACGAGGAGTTATCTTGGCGACATAAAGTTACTAAACGGTTCTTTGTCAGACGAGACAGCCTACCACTAAACTTTCCAGCTGTGTGGTCTGCATCGCTGTTAGAACAGGGGACGCTGTGTTTGGGAATTAAGTGATTTGGACGGTAAGAAGCTCTTACTTGCTTAAAAATTAAACGTTTCGTAAAATAGGCTTATTTCAATATACCTGTGTTGTTGCGAATGATGGAAGTAGGAAAAGAAAACGCACGAACCTGCTATTGGCTCTGTAACTGAGCCACCACCGCTGCCTCGTGCTGACAGAAGAGGAACACCAACATTCTCTTCCTTCTCCACTCCTAAGCACACAAACCACTCTTTAAAAGAAGAGACATCTGGGCGAGTTGGTATGGTGACATGATAGAAAAACAGCGCAAAAGACGTGCACGTGCTCGTCCTGTCCGTTCTTCTCCTCCGTGCACGTCTTTTGCGCTGTTTTTCTATCATGAAACCACTCTTCTTTGACGGTCCTCCCATTGATCTAAAATGTCTTTCTCTTTCTTCAGTAGGAGAACAGAAGGCATGCTGACGCAATCACCACCAGCTAAAGACATCTTCCAGGCTTCCAAAATCTTTCTCGCTAATCTGTCCTTGTTCTCGCTCAAAACTGCTACTTTATTAAGTTCTGTTGGAGACCATTCTTTTTCACATAAAGTGCAGTCATTGCAGTGTAACGCAAGGCTAGTCCCAAACATGAGCCAGACCGGAAGATGTATAAATGATAGGATAAGAGAACATGCCTCTACGATTTTGGATAAGTCCGGGATTAACCTTGCGTCACACTGCAAAGACTGCACTTTATGTGTAAAAGAATTGTCTCCAGCAGAATTTAATAAAGTAGCAGTTTTGAGGAAGAACAAGGACAGATTAACGAGAGAAATTTTGGAAGCCTGGGAGATATCTTTAGCTAGCGATGATTGCCTCAGCATGCCTTCTTTCCTCCTATCAAAGAAAGAGAAATACTTTTTAGATCAATGGGAGGACCGTCAAAGAAGAAGTGGTGTGTGTGCTTAAAAGTGGAGAAGGAAGAGGATGTTGGTGCACAATTAGTCAGTTGTCAGTGCAGCATTGTCCCTGTTTCAGAAGAGAATATAGAGAAGAAAGAAATAAAAAGGAGAGAAGACGCGCGTCACAACAGCCGTCGTCCGCCACCGCAGATGTGGCGGATGCAATGACGGCCTACAGCAGGTACAACCACCGGTAATAGGCTAGCCTCCACCGTAAATGGCGAGGACCTACCATTCTCAGCCCCGTAGGGCCAAGAGCAGCCATTCCCGCCCCTTATGGAAGCATCTGCTCGAGCCCATGCGCGAGCACACTAGCTCAGGCCAGCGCTTGTTTTATTTTCAAGAGCTGTCACGTGGGTTCTCATCGGTTCAGGGTCAAACAAGCGCATACGGCGAAGAAGCTAGGGAGGGGAGTAGTAAAAGCTTTCGTTTTTAAAAATGGCGCTGTAACATTGCAATACACTTTCACACCACATCGCCCAGCTTTAAATTTCCAGCCATGGCGTCGTCTACATCTTTTAAACAAAGTGTTAATGATAACGCCAAGAAATAACGACCAGATTACCAGTTCTTGCCGTCGTCTTGTTTCAAGTGTTATTATTATTCGCCCATGCGCGCAGTGTAAAAACTGTTTACGTGATGATGCCTACTAGCGCCATCAGATATTGGCCCTGATGACGCCGGCAACGGGCTCGTCAAAGCGCGGAAATGCCGTGGTTGTGCTGTTGCGAGATGGTTCGGTGCGGCGGCTGGTATGCTTTTAAGTGCGAGAAACATGACTGCCTGGTGTATCTGCTCTGCAAATATCCCCGCGCCGCTGTTCCCGACGAGCATATTTTGACGCAGCTTTTAAGAAGCGACATTTCATCAACGCAAGTCCAGTAGCACATATTGCAGTGATGTGCAAACCACCTCTTCATGGCCGCATCCAGACGGCGTCTGGATCCGGCTGAAATTCGCGAGTGTGCCGCAACAGTACTCAACACATCATGGTCAAGAAGCGCATAGCTGGGCCCGCACATTATATCATCACATTTATGCCAACAACACAACGTTCACGCATATCAGTGCAGCACAAAAAAAGCGGGTAAACACAGCTTGAAATGCCACAAAAAAAAAATAAAAAGATCACACCATTTCGAGTCGTCTGCCGCTCCGCTCCGCATCGCAGACGGCATGAAGCAGCAGTAATGAGACTCCAAAGTTCTGAGATTATCTACGCATGATTTCGCTGTGTCTGGCGCCAATATAGTCATACACCGTGCTCTATTGTTGTATGCGCCTTCCCATCGATTGTAGGACGGGGCCGAGCCCGTAAGGAACTGCTGACTGCCACCCTCAGTCTTTAGATGCACTATAGAGGCCCTTCTGCCACACCGGTGACAAGATCAGTCATGCTGCTCGTATAAAAGAGAAATCAGAGGTAGGCTTTATTCCGCAATGCCGCTTTATTCAAATGTTATGCTAGTCGGCAGTTATGCGGGTTGAATTGAAAATATCGTCTATTAGAACGTTCATAAAACAGAGCGTACTTTTTTTTTCATTCGAGTTCAGTACACAAAAGATAGCAGGTTATCTATTGGGTGCTCCGTTTTTTTGTCTTATCATTTCTTCCATGTAAGCAGGTCGAAGTGATCGCAGCTCATCAGGTCCATGATAAAGCGTGAATGACGTGCAAACTTCTCCGGCTCTTCCTGCATCAATGATTTGCGTTTAAGGTTTTAAGGGTGTATCGTCTGCTGCGGTACTAAAGAAGTCTACTTTGGGAGGCAGCAGGACTTTGGTAGTTCAGGGCTTCGCCGATAGGCGTTAGCTTCCTGTCATGTATGTTAATTAGCTGCCAAAGAGCGGCGACGACGAGCGCTCTATGCGCTGTGCGTGGTTGTCTTCAGATTATCCAAGACTAGTGAGATGAAAGGAGCTTCATCTGCCAATGTGGCGCGGCTCAGGTGTGCGCCCTCCTGCGCGAGACCAAGGCGCAGACGAACGACGAGTGCCTGTCCCGGTTCGTGAAGACCGACTACGTGTTCTACACGTTCGACGACAGGAACACGGTCGCTGAGAAGGTGAGCATTTTCTCTGCCTTTTACCGGACGTGAGCAGCCGAAGCTCAACAGGCGCAATCGACGGCTGCCACGAAAGATATCGAACATATAGGCTTCCAAAACGATCGCGTAAAGCTACAGTGAAGAGCGCCCGATTGACGTAGACGAAGGCGGATAAGAAGCTCCAACGTTTCGGCCGTTTAGGTGTGCGTATCAACGCACGAACTCAAGGAAAAGAGGCCTTTAAAGCCGTCCTCCGTTACAAACATGTACCGACTCTATCTGTTGAACTCCGTGGAAGATCAATTCAAACAAGAAAGGGACGGGCAGGGAACGAGTTGAAACGAGTTGAAAATATTGAAAAAGGGATAAACAGGTAAACACGAAGAGCGAGGAAGAGGGAAATCAATCCCCCGTCCCAAGTCCCCAGCTGATACGGAGCAGTTGACCATGGTGGGGGTCAGACTTTAAAAGCAGAGGAGGGTGCTAAACATCTCTGGCGCCCGACAAGCCACCATTGGAAACGGACCTTCGCAACGTTAACACTAGAACCCCAGCTAATGAGGCTAGTCTAACCGTGCTGTTGTAGAAAAAGCAGATATGGTATACGATGTCAAATGAAATCGTGAGGTAAGAAAGACGAATGAAGCGTATAGTATACTTAACGACGGACACATACTATGGGTTGGGGTTTAGCGGATAGACCAGAACAAGGTCAATACGCATAAAGCAGTACTACAGTATTGTTTGATATTATTTCGGAGATTCATTACAAAGCATGTATGTAGCAGCATATGGATCCCAAGCTAGAATAGGTGCATTCAAGATAGTTATTGCGATGGTAATTTGCAGGCATGAATATTCTTTGCACAAGCATTATTGTGCATTGCATTTCAGGCACCTCTTCTACCAATGACTTCCCAATGTAGATCATAAATATGTTGACACAAAACCAAATAGAATTTATAACATCAAAGTCTCTTAAAAAGGCGGCACGAATAGAAAACAGCTAATAGAGCATAAACAGCGGTGAGCTCACTCCCATCAATCTGGATGAAAATATTGCTTAAACAACAGAGAGGCAGTGTTACTTTGCTTTGTTTTATTTCGCGGGGAGAGGGTAAACATCCTCATTCGTTATGCTGTTCAAGCGGCTGTAATCGACGCAGAAGCGAAGTGTGCCATCGTTCTTTTTCACTAGAACGACTGGTGCCACACAGGAATTCTTCGATGCCTGGATGACGTTACCACGAAGAATTTCTTCAACTTGATCCTGAATGGCCTGGCATTCTCATGGGAATACACGGCAGAGGATTTGACCAAGAGCTCGAGTGTGCTAGTCAGTTATATTATGGTGCTTGGCCAGTCGAGTTTGACGCACCTTCAATGCTGATGAAAAACACTCGCTGTAGTTTTCAAGAAGGGTGCGTATCTGGTTTTGTCTAGTTCGGAATAGGGTTAGTTGATTACAAAAGTGGCATGCTCGCCTTAGTCAGGTCAGTCTTCCGCAGGTTCGTCGGGGAGGTCAAAGACGTCTCGGATGTCTGCTAGCTCGTCGAGCAAAAGATCGTCGTGTCCTCGCTATGGCATGCCGTTCGGTGAAGCTCATTACGAATACTTGAGCATATACATCTCGAATGTGGGGGATACCTCTCGCGATGCGACTCCCTCGTTCCGAGAGCAATTGGGTATTTCTTTTAACGACGCTTGATCGGGGCGGCACGGTCAAGCGTCCGTCGAGGATGTTTAGTGCGATGTGATGCGTCGATGTCGTTTCAGTAGGTAAGGCCTTGTCCGTCGAGAGGTTGATGAGCTTGGAGCGAATGTTGATTATCACCTGATGTTCACTGAGAAAATCCATACCTAGGATAAGGTCTCGCAAGTAATTCTGTAGGACCACGAAGCTCGTAGGATAAGTACTCTTGCGGTGCATCGCCCGGACGGCGTAATAAGGTTACCACCAGCGATGCCGATTAGTGGGCCATTCCAAGTAGTCGTCACTTTATTAAGCTTGGCGGAGAACGCTCTGCTGATGAATAGTCGGCTCCGGTGTCCACTAAGGCGGTAACCATACGACCATCAACAAAGAGTCCACTTGTTCGTGTCCTCGTGTTGCATGTTGGCTTTAGGGTTCGATATCTACTTCATCGTGAGATGAGGTCGCGGTCGGGGCACACCCTCACTTCGCTTGGCGGCGGTGTCATCTTGGAGCCTGGTCGTGTTGTCGTCGTGCGTAGCAGCGGTGTCACTTAGACATTTGGGCGCATATATATATATATATATATATATATATATATATATATATATATATATATATATATATATATATATATATATATATATTACATCCATGTTTGTTTCCTGTAATTACGTTTCTTCTTTTATTTTGGGCGTTTAGCTTCGTTTCTTTTATCTTAAATTGCATTAAGCCTGGTAAAGCTTTGCTGGTCCGGGCTTCCTCTCTTCTTCTTTACATTTTTTTGTCAAATTCTGAGAGGATTATTAAAAGATAAAAAATAAAAGGTCTTTCGCCAGAACGGGGTCGTGGGGCGTCGATGGCGAAGCCACGTAGGCTGAGGTATCTCTACGGACAGTGCCGTAAAACGTAGCCGGCCTCACCGCAATGCAAGCCCAGCGGGAAGTTGTTGGTGGACGTCTTCCAGGCGTCGCATTTCCTGGGGCTCGAAGGTCGTTCGTAGGCTTGGCGGGCCAGGGAGCGGCGTTCAAGGGGATCGTACTGCCGAGTTCGATCGTTGAGGGCGCGTTCGATGAAGCACGCTTCTGTTTCAAATTCGGCCATTGTTCTGGGTGCGTTCCTCTCAAGACCAGACTCTCTTTTACACCTTGCATCAAGAAATTTACTTTCTTATCTTCTGTTATGTCGTAATCAGCGCGGAGAAACAGGCACTTCATTTATTCGACGTAATTGAGCATGGACTCGTTTGGGAGCAGGACCCTGGCGTTGAGAGGCATTTCCGCTCGTTTTTTCCTGATAATGCTCCTTAGAGTCTCACTCATCGCGATCCTGGAAGGTTCAATTTTCAACCAACCCATCTGAAAGTAGAAGCCCGAGTTGGCAGCCATGTCATGTGTTCTCGTGACGTCGACGATCAGTTAGTGATCGGCCGTGTTACCTGCCAGAAACGCTCAACATTTATGCAATTTTTTACACCGCGAGCCCTTTAACGCACTCGGAATGTACCCAACCCGTATAACTGCTTTCATAGATCACGAAAAACAATTTTGACTATCGAAACCCCAGCAGTCAAGCAGGGCAGCGTCAGGGTGTAGGTGAGCCATAATTCAAAGCTGCCGTTTGTCAAGAGCTCGCCAGCCTTCAATGAGAAAAGCTGCAGCAGCGGCACTCCTTCTAATATTACTGCATTTTAATTTCAACATGAATTGAGTGTCCCCATGCTTGCAGAATTCTGACACCGGCAGCCACTGGTTTTTAGCTTTCCGCCACTAATCAAAATGTCACATTCAAACACGCAGAAATGTCAACTTGAATAGTTCTTTGTAAATAGGTTAGTTTCATCCATTTAGGAAACATTGAAAGTGTGCGGAACAACTGACCACAGCGGCGGTCAGACATGTGACGCAGCAGGGAGTGCTAAAACTTCTGGCTCCGCTGGACAGGCCGCCATTAGAACCTGACCCTAGCAGCGTTTAACGCTAGAACCCTAGCTACTAGCTAGTGAAGCTAGTTTAGCAGTGCTGTTAGAGGAACTAGAGGGTATGAAATGGGAATCATAGGGCTTAGTGAGGGTAGGAGGACGAATGACGCACATACTGTACTCAAGTATGGGCACGTACTGTGTTATTGAGGTTTACCGGAGAGGCGAGAACTAGGAGTAGGTTTCCTTGTCAATAAGTATATAGCGGGTAATATAGATGAATTCTATAGTATTAATGAGAGGGTGGCAGGCATCGTAATTAGACTTAATAAGCGCTATAAACTGAAGGTTGTACAGGCCTATGCATCCATATGTAGTTATGATGACCAGGCAGTTGAAAGCTTCTAAGAAGATGTAGAATCGGCAACGCGAAAGGTAAAGGCACAGAATACTGTACTAATGGGTAACTTCAATGCCAAGGTAGGGAAAAAGCAAGCGGGAGACCAGGCAGTGGGTTACTGTGGCATTGGCTCTAAGAATCGCAGAGGGGAGTTACTAGTTGAGTTTGCAGAGCGCAATAACTTAAGAATCATGAATACCTTCTTCAGCAAACGGAAGAACCGGAACTGGACATGAAAAAGTCCTAAAGGGAGGCTAAAAATGAAATTGACTTCATACTGTGTTTAACCCCCGCCATTTTGCAAGATGTAGAGGTAATTGGGAAAGTGCAATGCAGTGACCACAGGATGGTGAGGTCCCGAATTAGCCTAAATCTGAGGAAGGAACGCAACAGATTAGTAAGAAAGAAACCCATCAACGAATTACAGGTGAGGGGGAGGGCAGAAAAGTTCAGGATCTCGCTACAGAATAGATATTCAGCTCTAACCGAGGAAGGCGACATTACCCTAGAAGCAATGAACAATAATTTCAGAGATATCATTACTGAGTGCGCGGTAGAAGTAGGCGGTAGGATAGTTAGAGAGGATACTGGTAAGCTGTCTAAGGAGACGAAAGATTTGATTAAAAAACGCCATAGCATGAAAGCTTCCAATCCAACAGACCAGATAGAATTGGCCGAAATATCAAAGCTAATCAATAAGCGCCAGGTAACCGATATAAGGAAGTATAACATGGAGACATTTGAGCATGCTGTAATGAACGAGGGAAGCCTTAAATCGGTAAAGAAGAAATTGGGCATAGGCAAAAACCAGATGTATGCGATAAAGAACAAGGCGGGCAGCGTCATCACAAATATGGACAAGATAGTCAAAGTAGCCGAGGAGTTCTATACAGATCTCTACAGCAGCCAAAGTAGTCAGGACCGTAATGAGATTGACGATAGGGAAAAACGGTCAGACATTCCACGAGTGAGGAAGGACCAGGTCAATAAAGCATTAGAAACTATGAAAAGGGGGAAATCTGCTGGAGAGGATCAGATAACTACAGATTTATTAAAGGACGGGGGGGGGGGGGGGGGGGTATCGTGCTAGAAAAGCTGGCCACCCTATATACGCAGTGCCTGGTGTCATCGACGGTGCCGGAACCATGGAAGAATGCAAACATTGTCCTCATTCATAAGAAAGGGGACTCTAAGGACCTTAAAAATTAGACCAATCAGCTTACTGTCTGTTACGTATAAGGTAATTGCTAATAGAATCAGGACGACCTTAGACTGCAATCAAGTAAAAGATCAAGCAGGTTTTCGGAAACGGTACTCTACTATCGATCATATCCATACCATCAATCAGGTGTTAGAAAAATGCTCGGAATATAACCAGCCCTTATACATAGCATTCATTGATTACGAAAAAGCATTTCACTCAGTAGAAACCTCGGCGGTGATGCAGGCATTGCTAAATCAGGGGGTAGACGAGCCGTACGTGAAAGTGCTGGAAGATATATATAGTGGCTGCACAGCAACCATAGTTCTGCATAACGAAAGTAACAAAATTCCCATAAATACAGGTGTTAGGCAAGGAAAAACGATCTCCCCAGTACTATTCACAGCTTGCTTAGAGGAAGTATTCAGAGACTTGGAATGGGAGCAGTTAGGGATAAGGGTAGATGGAGAATACCTAAGTAATCTGCTATTTGCTGATGACATTGCCTTGCTAAGTAACTCAGGGGATGAACTGCAAATAATGATTGATGACCTAGACAAGAAAATTAGAGAGGTAGGCTCAAAAATCAATATGCAGAAGACTAAGGTAATGTTTAACAGCCTCGGGAAGGAACAGCAGTTTACGTTAGGTAGCGAAGCACTGAAAGTAGTAGGCGAATATGGCTACTTAGGACAAGTAGTAACCGCAGACCCGGACCATGAAATGGAAATAACAAGAAGAATAAAATTGGGATGGAGCGCATTTGGCAAGCACTCGCAGATTATGACTAGCAGCTTACCGGTATCGCTCAAGAGGAAATTATACAACAGTTGCATCTTACCTGTACTCACCTATGGGGCTGAAACGTGGAGGCTAACCAAGAGAGTTCTGCTTAAGTTGAGGACAACCAAGGGGGCTATGGAACGAAAAATGGTAGGGGTAACATTAAGAGATAGGAAGCGTGCAGAGTGGGTCAGAGTAATAACTCAAGTTACTGACATTCTAGTGGAAATTAAGAAGAAGAAATGGGCATGGGCAGGACATGTAGTGCGAAGAGAGGATAACCGATGGTCGCTGAGGGTAACAAACTGAATTCCAAGGGAAGGAAAGCGTAGCAGGGGGCGGCCGAAAATTAGATGGGCTGATGAGTATAAGAAGTTCGCAGGGGCCAAGTGGATGCAGCTAGCACAGAACCGGGTTAAGTGGAGAAATATGGGAGAGGCCTTCGCCCTGCAGTGGGCATAGTCAGGCTGATGATGATGAAAGTGTATCGCTCGAATATGTAATTTGGCTACATTAGTGCTCAACAACGTATTTTCCACTCATTTGGGCGGTGCTTGTTCGCAGATCTCTCGAGTGCTGGGCGAATTTCCTGGCCTCTGTATGGCGGCGTACGATGTCGAACTGGACGACTTGGACGGCTACTGCGACGCACAGGGCGCCGACGTGGGGGCGCCGCTGCTCGAGCTACTGCACGCCGTAGCATTCCGACATCCGCCTTAGATAATATACATCCGATATGCACTTAATTTATTACCCATGAGACACTGTATGGTCGATTAAAAAAGCGCCCGCTTTGCCTTTTTAACCAAAGGAAAAGTGAAGCATAATTTTCAAGATTTCGCGCGAAAAGCGGCTTGTACCAGGAATATCATGCTGGATATTCGCTTCGGCGGAAAAGTTTGAACGGTATTAGATATGTTTTCGCGAGCCCTTGAGGGCTTTTGTTAGCGAATGGTGGACAGGGGAACGGTCATGTGCAGAAATAAGCTGCATACACCAAGTTTTGCGGAATAACGTGTTTAACCAAATCGGCTTTCCGCTGAATACAGCAAAATCTTATAAAGCAGAAGCAGAAAGCAACAACACTCAACAAACACGGATATGCTGAGGGAATGCATTCTCTTTTTTGTGAAGTTATCATCAATCTGTTTTGGTTTTCTTGCATTTGATATGATTTACATTGTCCTTGAAAGGGTTTCCTTTAGTTCATTGCATGACTACATTATTTGAAATAGCTATTGTTATAATCTGTCACATTCTTCTCTTTAATGTTGACAGTAAGCTTTCCACTGCTTTCATCATGCTGCTGTCTCGTAAAAGGTATCTTGGGCCTCGTCAAGCATTTGTGTAGCTTTTAGCCCAAGAGACCATCCACTTGTTTCTGGAAAGTAATGATGTATTGTATAATATTCCGCTGCTAAAGTAGCTACCGTGTAGCACAGGAGGAAGCGACAGTGTTCACTGAGCAGCGAAAATTCCGTACTGATGATAACTATTTGAAATTACAGCTTCTTGACGAACATTTCGGCGCATGCATCTTTCATCTAGCAATAAACGTCTTGCCGGGTCACTTGCTCTCTTTGTACACTCCTGGTGGTGTAAATAGACCTGCAGAGAGCTGCTACTATAAAACACAGGGGAGCTGTTAAACCTAGTTACACGGGCGCAAGCTCTGTTCAGCATGGCTATAGCACACAGTTCGTTTGCTGGTAATAAAGTTTTATTGTTCGGCCAAAGATTCGTCTTCGCTATCATTGGCCAATGCGAGGACTGAATTGGCGGTGGCCATCACTTGGGCACCGCCCGCTCAGTCTACGCACACGATGCACATGTGGCTAAACGGAGGGTTTTCAAAGCCTCTATGGAACATGTTTGTCGCAGACGAACTTGTTTGTTTATTTAATAGAACCTCAAGGGCCCCCAGGTGGGGCGTTACGTGGGCACTTGAACGGCAGTCAAGGTGTTTACAAAGGTGATGAGACTTCTTCGATAGCAGTCTTTAAATGAGCAGGGTCGGAGATTAGCGCAAGGCTGATGGGAAGGTCATTCAAATCGCGAGCTGTGTACACGAAAAGAGACTTTGGATGCAGTAGTGCGGGCACGACGCGGGATGACGCTGTTAGAAGGGCCTATATGGGATGTTGGATGAGCTTGCCGTCAAGAGGTGAACTAGAAAAAATCTTGTGATAAGTGCAGAGGCGTGAAATGTGGCGACGGGAAGCGATTGAAGGAATTTGAATTTGAAGCTTTAATGCCGATATGCTAGAATATCTTCAGTAGTTTGAAAGGTTCAAGAACTGTGATAAGGTTAGTTTGATGAGGATCAAAGATTGCGTCAGCGTATTCAAGTTTAGGTCGCACAAGTTGTTTGTAAGTTAATAGTTTTAAGGAAGAAGGAGCCATGCACAGATATACGACGAAGGTATTAATTGTTCGATTAGATGAATTTATTATATGGTTGACGTTGTACGTCCATGATAAATCGCTAGTGAGGTTAATACCAAGGTATTTAAAAGAGTTAGTGGAAGTAACGGCCGAATCGCTGATTTTATAAGCCGGCGGAGAATAATTTCGGCGGCGATGAAAAGAAAGTAGCACTGTCTTTGTAGTATTTAAAGACATTAGCCACGTTGAGCACCATTTCTGTATGCTATTGAGGTCAGTTTGAAGGACCGAAGTGTCGTCGGTGTTAGTTATAGGGCGGTAGAGTACACAGTCATCCACGAAAAGGCGTATGATAGAAATTACTGTGCAAGTCAAGTCGTTAATATATATTAAGAAAAGTAATGGGCCCAGGTTGTGCCTTGAGGTACAACTGAAAGAACATGCGAGTAAGTCGATGAGAAGCCGTTAGCGAAACCAAATTGCACGCTGTCTGTTGAAAAGCTTCGGATTCAGTTGAAGACAAGCGGGTGAAGATTTAAAACGGACAGTATTTGAATACGAGGCAGGAATGGGGTACTTTATCGAATGCTTTTTCAAAGTCCAAGAACGATGCATCAGTTGGATTATTGTGGTCAAGATTGGAATGAATATCGCGCAGGAACAAAGCTAGTTGGGTTTCACATGAGTGACCTTTCCGAAATCCATGCTGGTTTGGATGGAAGACGTTGACTGAAGTTAGAAATGTAGCGACAATAGAGTATATGATGTGTTCCGTGATTTTAGAGCATACACTAGTTAACGAAATGGGTCGATAATTACCTGTAGATGATCGATCACCTTTCTTGAAGACTGGAATGACCTTCCAAATTCACCAGTCAAGTGGAACGGAACCAGTATCAAAAGACTGCTGAGTGAAAGATTAAGACTGGAAACACGTTTAATATTTTTCAAAAATTTCTAAATGATTTCAAGGTACCACAGAAAGATGAACATTTTAGGGAGTCAATAATATTAACAATATCATACGAGTTGAGTGTGATGCTGTTCATTGGTGGATGTGGAAATGGTGGAAGGTTGCGAACATCATGAGTCTCTTCGTTAGTAAAAACTGAACAGAATGTGTAGTTTAATACATGCGACACGTCAGATATGCCTACTGATGAGCCACCGCTGTGACATAGCGAAATAGTATTTGTATCAGGGTTATTTGTTTTCCAGAAGCGATTTGGGTTGGCTCGTAACATTTCAGGGAGAGTATTGGAAAAGAACTGGCGTTTAGTTTCGGCGGTGCGATCGAAGTACTGCTTAGCAATGGTATGGAATTTGTTGCATGTACATTTAGTATTAGATAACTTGGCAGAACAGAAAAGGCGATTTAAACGTTTTAGTATTGTATTAAACCAAGGCGAGCGTGTTCGTTCTGTTATACTGATGTTAGGGAGGTAAAGTCTTATCAAGCGCAACATTTCTGATCTAAAGAGAGACCAGTTCGACTCAGTAGAACGTGAGGGATAGGCAGAAGCGAAGTCGTTATAGAATGCAAGGAGGTCACGATTCATGCTAATGCAGTCACCTTTGTCGTACAGTGTCAGTACTTTTTTGGATTGGGTAATTTTGGGAAAGTTGGCAGAGAAAGTGGTATGAACTACAACGTGGTCACTAAGGCTCGTAATATATAAAAGAGCGCAGATTTCGTCAGGGTGAGTAGTCAAAAACAAAGTCGAGAATGCTAGCTGAATGATTAGTAGTGCGGGTTGCATGAGAAACAATTCGAGTCAGGCCGAAAGTTAGGCATGTGTTCAGGAATTTGCTAGATGCGTCACTTTTCGTTAGTGTTTGGGCCATATCGCTCCAATCTATGGACTGAAAATTGAAATCGCCGAGAAGCAAACTAGGGGTGTTGGGGTAATAAGAGATAAGCGATTCATGCGAATCGTGAAACAGTGTTATGAAGCAACTGTCCATATCAAGTGGTCGATAGCATATATATATGAGTACGCGGGGGGACGAAGCATGACAGCACACCCAAATCATTTCCAACGAGATGACTATGTTGATAATGGAACAATTTAGAGAGCGTTTGGAAGCAATCAGAACACCCCCGCCACGGCAGCCATCAAGTCTGTCCTTCCCGAATATAAAACTCGGGAAAATCGGACATGATTTAGGAATCAGATATAGAGGAACTTAACCATGATTGAGTTAGCAAAACGATGTTACTAGATGATGAACTGATAAGATTACACAAGGATTCACGTTTGGGTACAATACTGCGAATGTTAGGGTCAAGAAGGGACAGATCATTTTTGGGTTTGCTGGGGAGAACTGGTAGCTGCTATGACGTACGTTCAAGAACTTTCCCGGCTGCGTGGTTAAAGATGTAGCTTTTACCATTAGAAATTAACCTATTGTGAGGCAGCTTGTAAGACATGCGGTTACCTTTGGCAAATTCAATAAGGCGTTTACAGGCGAGACGGGTGTTAGTAGATAAATCTTCACTAACTGCGTAATCGGTGGATTTTAGCTTGTAGACTGAAAATAAAATGCGTTCTTTGTCTTTGAAATGCAAGAATTTGACTATGATCGGGCGCTGTTTTCCGTCTCTGAATGTGCCTATACGATGCGCTCGCTCAATAGCCTCATTTTCAAGGGTTACGCTGAGCCGCTCTAGACAAAGATCTGTTACCAGATTTTGGGATTCACTCCAAGTTTCGTTTTCTGCATCTTTAAGCCCACAGAACTCTAAACTGCTTCGACGGGACATGTTTTCGAGGTCGTCAATGCAAGCAGCCAGAGAAGATACATGAGCTGAGCAATACGGTACCACTTTGGAAATAGACTGGAAGTCACACTCACTCTTCGAAAGCCTAGTGGTTAGGTACGCGAAAGCTTTCTCACGGACTGACTTGACAGAGCCTTGTTGCTCAAGTATAGTTGTCTGCCCGCATTGTAAAGCTGTAAGCGCGGCGAATATTTCAGTTGAGTTATCAGCAGGGTCAAGACGAGGTTTAATTTCTACATCTCGGGCCAGCAGAAGTAGTTTCAGCAGCATGTAGGAACACCGATAGAATATTGATAAAGATCGCCGTGGGCCCGGCAGCACAAAGAGACAGTGATCACTAGAGCGCTTAGCGTAGAGGCTGTGACAGTTCATTATCTGCGTAACGAAGTGAAGATAGTTAGGGCGCTTCATTCCTGTGGTGCCGCTGAGCCCACTAAGCGCCGCGATGGTTCGGTCGGGCGTTATATGGCCGAATCCAGGGGAGGGCGCAACGATTGTCTCAGATAGCGGTGATGAAGGCCAGGGACTTTGTAGATACTGCGGCGGAAACCAAGTATCCGCGCTTGCAGGCAATGGCTCGCACTTGGCTCCCTGAGCATGATCTGGCAAGTGGTGTTTCGCACCCGCAAATGCATGCGCTGACGGGAGCACAGACAAAGCGTTGACTGTGGATGTGTGCAGCTGGACAGCACTCCGAGAACAGAAAGCAGCCAGTACCAGGAAAGTGGGGTGAACTGCGCAGCGAAGTGAAGACAGTTAGGGCACTCCATTTCTGTGGTACCGCCGAGCCCACTAAGCGTGGGGTAGGCAAGCCGATGTTTACTCACAGTCCATCGGTTCGGTATCACCGGCAGGCGAAGCCGTAGCCGAAGCAGCAACCAATTTCCGCTGTTCTCCTTCACGCTCCCCTCACCGTTTCTCATCTATAGTCACACATCTAGCTCTTCACCGGTTTCCACCTGTAGTTTCCTTGCGCGGCCGTAATTCATTGCTTTTTCTGCACAAGCTACATCTTCGGGTCTATTTGACGCAGCCTGGCACCTGTGCCAATGCGTTCGTGCACATAAACCAGGAAGCTCATGTTGCATTGAAAAATAACATTCACTTGACAAAGGAAAATGCTCGTTTTCTTTTTGCGATCTTGTGCCACCAATACTCCAAGCCACTGGTGGAAGGGTGATGCCGGGGGAAATAACTGAGGTGAGGAAAGCTATGACGGGTGATTCTGGGGAAAGGCAGTTGTTATATTTAAAGAGAGTTTCCTTGGGAAGCCGCCTCTAGTGGCCCGCTTCCCTTACAATACTAGATGGAGTACCCTATCTACAGGACCCCATTGGTTTGGGTGCCACTAGACCTCACTGGTCGAGTGCTTGTTGAGCCGGTAGGTCCAGGCAGCTGATCAGCGACGCCTCTCATTCCTCTTGGGCAGGGGAAATAGTTATGGGTGAAAAATAAGGATTTAGCTGGCATGCACAGACCATGTCAAAGGTGTCAGCCACCTCTCCACAGAAAAGGCAGAGACAAGAAAAGGAAGGGTAGAATTGTGTGAGTACTTCCGGGCACAGTGAAGTCTTAGTAAATAGTCTAAGAACTACTTTCGCCCGCTTTCTCTGGCCCCTTGAGAGGAGCTGGGTACTGTGATGCAGTCCCGATTCCTAAGCAGAGATGTCTTGAAACGTTAAGAGGTGATATGTGTCCTCATCCATATCGGTAGGGCCTATGTCGGGGGTCCGGTTAGTGAGTGCGCGGGCGGCCGAGTTGGCGGCCTCGTTCCTGGCAGGCCCTGGTGGCTTGGAGTACAAATGAGAAATCGAATTATAGGATCCTGATCCCGAGCTGCTCTCTGAAGTGTGCGTTGGGCTGTGGGCATTATCCAGCCCAGTTCATACTTCCGGTAGGCCCCTCGCGAGTCAGATAAGATAAATTTAGATTGAGGGTGGGAGGAGGCAGCCAGTGCGAATGCTACCTCCTCCACGTGGGTTGAGCTAGGTACCGTAAAAGTGAGGCCGTTTTGTCTTTCCTCAGGAACGACTGCAGCCGTGTACCACCCTCCCGTGAAAGGGTGCAGGCCCGCAACGCCCACATAGAAAACAGTGCGTTTGGAGCATGATGGCGGTGTAGGGCAGTCATCCGCGCCTGACACCGTCCATTGTGGTCTTCTCTGCCCTGTTTGGTAGGAAGGGGTCAAACACGAAGGGCGCCTCTCCATAGCTCGGGCACTCGTACCTTTTCCTCAATGTAATGGTCGTAATGTATATGTAGCCGATTCAGAAGGCGACGACAGAACACGATCTGGCCAATACGCCTGTATTGATTAGTGAGGCGCGCCTTGCATAGCTCCCGATAGGCATTCACCACCCGCAATGCAAGGATTAGAGATCGGGAGATCGAGCGCCCTCTTGGCCATCTTGTGGAGAGTAACGTCCAGGATGTCTTCATCATGCTTGCGAAAGTGCAGGTATGAAGTCGAATAAAGAATTCTACTCGTCACAAAATCGTGGGCGAGTCTCAACCCATCCTTTCTTCTGAGCCCCCCCCCCCCGCTTCTTGGAGACGCAGCGGATCATGCGGTCCACTTGGTCGCCAATTTTGAGAAGCTTGGCTAGGATTGTGCCAGCAGGACAATTTTCGCGAATAAAAAGACCGAGGACTCCAACCTCTGTGGCTTCGTGTAGGGGTCCACAAGCCAGAGGGAGAAGTACCCGGGTCTTGCATCTCGGCAAGGGGAGGAGATCCACAAACTCTGATTTTTGAGGAGAGCACTGGAGACTGCAGTGCGTAGCATAGCGGTCCACTATGCCCGCCGCTGTTTACAGGTGGTCCTCCAGTTGGCCAATGTTGCCCTCTGTTGCCCAAAGGATGATTTCGCCGGCATACAGCCCATGCTGTACACCTTCAACCTTAGGCAGTTGGGCAGGGAGACGAAGTGTTGCCAAATGAAAGAGTAATGGGGAGAACACTGCACCTTGTGGCGTTCGTCGCGTACCCATAGTGTAAGGACCGTGCTCCTTAACCTGAATGAGGATAAAGCCTTTGTGGTCTATTTAGATTTGTTTTATGCAATTAAAGGTGTTTTATCCGCAGTGTTTCTTGCTTAGGGGAGCGAGGATCACGCTGTGTTTCCCGTTATCGAAGGCACCCTTCAAATATAAAACTACAACCACCTTCACACTGTGAGTGTGCTCGAGAGGTGTGAGTACCTCGAGGCTGAGTTGAAGCAGAATGTCATGTGCTGACTGGTGAACCAGGAATCCGAACATTGTATCTTGAAATATATTAAGGGCCTTTCGAGATCGCCTCTCGAGAGGGGATCTATAACCGACGCCGAGCCATTCGCTCGACAAGGAACGAACGAAGGTACGCCACTAGAAGGACGTTGGGCTTTTGAAGAGCAACAAGCTAGAGCTACTATTATCGGGCAAAATGTGGAAGTTTGAGGTTATAAAAGACAGTGACTGCGGGGACACGCCGCTAAGGACGCGGAAAGAAATTTTGCAATGACAACCTAAACGAAATACATCTGAAGCGAATAAGGAAGCATGCGGCAGACCTTTGCGCAGTTCTGGACCT
Organism: Amblyomma maculatum; assembly: GCF_055883805.1. Lineage (NCBI taxonomy): Eukaryota > Metazoa > Arthropoda > Arachnida > Ixodida > Ixodidae > Amblyomma > Amblyomma maculatum. Next base: position 212,878,133 of record NC_139345.1, on the reverse strand, counting down.
GCTAAAATTTGCGAAACAGCTAAAGGACTGTAAACAGCTGAGTCTCTGTTGCAAACGCCAGCGGCCGGCGTTGCTATTTCTCGCCGCTGCTATAGTTGCGGATGTATACCGGATCTCCTGGGGCAAAGCTCCAGCCGGCGTCTTCCCGTGACTGGGCCTGGTCGACTGTCTTGCAACTGGGCGGGAAGCACATATCTAGTCTCGCGCGCAATCTGTACCCGAGCAACATTTCGGATGGCGAGCGCCCTGAGGGTAGCGGCGTGCTTCTATAGCTGCACAATATTCTTGCCAGGGCCTTCGTTATATCCCCTTCTGAGAACCTTTTTAAGTCCATCTTTAATGGTTCGTACAGCGCGTTGAGCCAAACCATTGCTTTGTGGGTGATACGGCGGTGTTCGAATGTGTGTCACGCCGTTCCGCTCCATAAATTGGGCAAATTCCCAACCGATAAAAGGCGTCCCATTGTCAGAGACAACTGTGCGGGGTAGACCAAACTGACTGAAAATTGTCCGGAGGGCCTTGACTGTGGTGCAGGAAGTGGCGTTGGATAGGGGTATGGCCTCGATCCACTTGCTATGCGAGTCTACGATGACCAGGATCATCTTGTTTTGAATAGGACCCGCAAAATCAATGTGCAACCGCGACCATCTTTCCTGAGTCTCTGGCCAGCTAACAGGTGCGTGGGTAGGCGGCATTGGAAGCGCTTGAACGCAGGTTTGACACCGAGCAGCCACCCGTTTAATATCTGTGTCGAGACTGGGCCACCAGAAAGTAGACCGCGCAACGGTCTTCATGGAAGAAGCCGCTTGGTGTGCTGCGTGTAATAACTTCAAAAATCTTCCTCTGGCTGCTACCGGAATCACAACACGGTGGCCCCAGTATAGCAGGTTCTGACTAACGGACAGCTCGTGTCGCCTTTTCGAGTATTCCGCCATCTCCCTCCCTTCCATAACCAAGTGCCTCGGCCAACCCTCCAAGACACACCTACAGACCTTCGAGAGCACTGCGTCTGCTTGCGTGAGCACTTGCAACTCCTTTAGGGGCACGGCAGGCTGGTCCCAGGCGTCCAAGGTCAACACGTACTCTGCCTCGTCCTCCGAATCCTCGGGAAGCTGCTGAGATGGTAGCGGTAGGCGGCGTAAGGCATCCGCGACGAGCATGTGCTTACCAGGCTTGTCCTGTAACTTATACTTGTATGCGCCAAGCAGAATGGCCCATCTCTGTATTCGAGCAGCTGCCATGACGGACGTTTGCCTGTCATGCTTTAGGAGACCCAACAAGGGCTTATGGTCTGTAATGAGCGTGAACTCCCGCCCGAGTAGATAGTCTCGAAAACGCTGCACACCGAAAACTAAAGCCAGGGCCTCCCGCTCAATGTCAGAATAATTCCTTTCAGCGGCGTTTAACGAGCGCGAGCGAAATCCGATCGGACGATGTTCGCCATCTATGCGATGGGAAAGCGTGGCCCCAACACCATAGGGTGATGCATCGCATTCTAAAAATAGCTCTTGTTTCGGGTCGAAGTGCGTGAGCACCGGGCCCGTGGACAGCGCCTCCTTCGCTAAGGAAAATGCATCTTCTTCCTTAGAACTCCAGACCCACTTAACACCCTTTTCGAGCAACCGGTACAGGGGGGCTAGCAACGTAGCCATGTCAGGCAAAAACTTGTTCTAGAACGTTACCATGCCCAGAAACGAGCGCAGCTCGCTCACATTTTGGGGGGAGGGGGCTGATTTGATGGCATCAACAGCTTTTTCAGTCGGATGCAGTCCGTCCGCATCAATACGGTGACCGAGATAAGTGACAGACGTCTCGTGAAATCGACACTTGTCAGCACGCAGCTTGATGCGATGCTCACGAAAGCGCTGAAGAACCGCCCTGAGGTGATTGCTTTCGCCATCGTGGTTTTCCGCAATCAGAACGTCATCGAGGTATGCTTGTACCCCGGGCAAGCCTTGCAGAACAGTTTCGATACGCCTCTGGAATATGGCCGGTGCAGAAGCAATTCCAAAAGGCAAGCGATTGAAACAAAACAACCCTTTGTGGGTGTTGATTACGGCCAACTGGCGGGATTCTTCGTCTAGCTCAACCTGATTGTGGCGCTGCCGACGCATTTAGCAGTTCGCAGCAGTCTCCCACCGAAGTTCACAGTGAAAACCAACAAGAAGGAGAATCTGTTCCAGAGCTTAATTGATAACAAGGACACCTGGCAGAAATGTGTGGCACGCTTTTTACAACAGCACCTTTCAAGAGTGCAGCTCGATGACCCGTTTTTATTCAGGTCTCTGAGGACGTCATTGCCTTCCTGAAAGAAGGCCCGCCGGTTACTTGTGTGTCAGTGGACGTTAATTAAAGATATGTACTTTAAATTTTCGTTCGCGGCAGCCTTATGCTGTGGAATAATATACTGATCACTTTAGGGTAGTCACGTTCTCTAACTAGTCTTGCATTAGCATCTCAAGTTTCCTTCAATTGATGGCAAAATACATTATTTCATTAGATGTAAAATTCGGCTCGAAATGGTAGATAAGAGTGGCATTAGCATCAGGTCTTCTAATGCGCCGGTCATTTTCGATATTTACATGACTAAAGGAAATTAGGCCTTGAAATAAAAGTTAGCAGTTTGAATTACTGGAGGCATTTTAGATTCGTTAATGACTTCCTGCTTTGCTTTGTTGTTGTGAAAGCAAATCTTTGTCAGTATACAGAATCTTGGATGTATTTCGAAAAGTTCTCGCTTTTCTGGATTTCCCGTGCGAATTTTCAGAGAATTTTGTAGAGTCCTGGCCATAGATATTAAGTAAATTTAGAAGCACACGTTTGTATGTACCCGAGAAAAACGGAGAAACATGTTGCGCTGTCACACTGTGCATTCAAAGCTAGTGAAAAGACGTCTAGCCGTTAAATGTTGAAAAATGCAATAAAAGTCATGTTCTCATGAAGTAGAGTAGCTTTGCGATACAAGTTGGTAAGCTGAGGATGAGTGGGTATGGCTTATGGCTTGACTTACGGTAAAACACCTACAGTGCTGGCCATTCATGTGGTCGGCCTTCCATATCTACATAAAACTTCTTTCATGCAGGGACGACGTTCACCCGGTGCTAACCACTCCGAAAACAAAATTGACAGTGACGTAATTCAGTTAAGCCGGGATAAAGAAAAGAAAAGCATTAGCAGTCGTGGATGAAACCGAATCGTTTCTCGGTTGTTCTTGTCGCAACTCCTTCTCCGCCGCCTTGCGTCGTCGCTTTGTAAGTCTCTCTTCTAGCTCTTCGGGAGTTTCCATCGCTCGTTTTCGTGCTCTCAACTTCATTTTTCCTACGTGCCGCTTCTTCATGGCGAACGGTGTCTGCAGGTAGGTAGACTCGGCTTGAGGCGAGCGGAGCGATCGAGCGCTCGCGCTTAGTGTTGTTTCATCATTTATGGAATAGAACTACTTACGCGCCGCAATTATTGGCGTATATAGACCGTTTTATCATGGGCGCTGCCATTTTGTATATGTGGCGCCATCTAGCGGTCGAGTTGTCAACAACCGTCATGCTGGTATGTGGGGTCCCATCTGTGGAACAGGTGACAAGTAGCGCAAATCGGCATTTTGGAGCTTTCGCGTGCAATGTTTTGCTTTCTTAAAGTACCTAGCTGAAAGAAAAGGAAATTTTCAGTAGCAGCGAAGCTATTCGGTCAGAAATGGCAAAAAATTATGCTCCTGATCAGGTTGGCTGAAGGCTACAAGCCTGATTACAATTAGTGTGTACCTTTAATGTGGCACAGAGAGGCGGCGGCGCGCCACTGGCCGCAAGGGCAGCTTTCGATCTACTTATTATTCTTAAATGATTTCGATAAATTGCTTACCGTAACAATTTGAGGAAAAAAAGCAAGCGAATGTAGCCGTTTCATGTCACGTTTATGAGCAATGCTAATCGCGCTACATTTGTTGGGTCAACCGATTCTTCATATACTCTTTACTGCTTGAACGGCTACTGCGGAAGTTACCATACCTCCACTGGGGTTCTATTCTTAAGTATCCATTATAAATTTCGGATCCATTTACTCTACCCTAGCTACTTTTGTTGGGTGACAATCAGGCAGGGTGTTCAAGCGTCCACTACCAGGCCATCGGACTTCAGCATTGCCTACATGAATCGACCACCTGTTTGCCGGTATGTGCGGGGAGTGGCAATGACTTGTCAACGGCGGGAGCTGCTATCCTGCAATTTCTCTGACTGGGCGTTAGTTGCGGTTGTCTGACGCTGCCGTCATGCTGACATCCAAATACAAGATAAAATGGACAATTGATACCTATGAAATAGTGACCTTAAATTACGTCCCATAATGACCTCAGCAAACGTTGCTTCTGTCAACAATTATATAGTCCATTATTCGTCGCAAGGTTTGCTTACTGCAAGTAATCGCTGCTATTCCTATTATCATATTCCCTTTAATATCGGCAGCAAAATCTTACGAGATGCGTGTTTAAAAAAAAATTGTGGCGCTGTTTCACTAAGTAAGTTGACAACCAATTTATTAGTGTATCGTTGTCTTCAAGTGGGACAGGTTCTTTCATACTTGCATTAACCTCAGGTGGCTGAATCGAAATAGTTCTTTACCTGGCAGCATCTCAAAAATATTTGCCGCAAGGAATGTCATCCGCTTGTTGCCCAAAGACTGCCGTTGTTGCACGGGTATTCAGTTTTTCCGGTCCCCACTCGACAAACACAGTGTTCGGAACTCGCACGAAAGGCTGCCAAAGCTAAACATTTTCGGTTGGGGCTTGAAATTCAGAAGCTGCTCGTCTTAGCCCAATTGAGTGGAACAGTGTAGATCGACACACGCGCATACCACCGCTGTTAATCCTTTATCTGCTGTTAATCATCTCCTTTTAGTTGTTATTTTAGTTAATGCAAGCAACTGAGTAAAAAAAAAGATTGTGCTAACCGCGGCAGCTCTTAGCAGCTAAACTGCGGCCGGCGGAAATGAAACGATCAGGGAAATGAAGGAAAGAAAGGGGCGAAAGAAGAAAGAACATGGGGAAAGAAAGCATATCGCTCACATCGGCTGATCGTCTTACTTTGCGGCTATTCAAGACACTCTGTGTGCAAAAGACAGCAACGTGCGCCCTTTCTCCGTAGAATGCCCTGCCGCCCCCGCTGCTATCCCCACGTCCCCACATACCAGACAGGAGGAGCCGCGCAGCGCGTTCCGGTTTGAGACTATTTTCCTCCTCGCCGCAAAAACTGTCTATACCTATACGCTTTCGCAAGCGAGCGGCTGGTCCGCGGCTTATGTCCCCCGCGGCGACGCAGCAGCTGGAGCACCGCGCATGCGCAGTAAGGCGCAAAGCTAAGTAATGACATCATTCGCGCCACTACGCGGACGAATGAAGTTTGGCAGGCATAGAAGAGGAGGAGGAGGAAAATCTTTATTTAGCCCTATATTATTTGGCGGTTTTTGGACGTCTTCAGAGATGTCTGCTTGTTGTATCCACAAGAGCCTTCTCCGTCGACTTCGTCCACTTTTTCACAATGGTCGGTTGCCCTAGGTCCAGGGCTCCGCTGGCTGCTGCCGCCCGTTGGGCTCGCTGTACCAGACCTTGCTGGTATTCGCAGCGGTCGCTGGACAGCAGAGTCTCCAATTGCTCCGCACTCGGGTTTCGAATTTTGGGGACCACATCTATGTTTTGACATGCCCATGTGATGTGATATAGTGTTGGTTTTTCATCGCACCACGGACATCTGTCAGCGTATATGGTAGGGTGCATTTTGTTTAGTATGTGTAGGTTTCGGTATGAACCCGTCTGTAATTGTCTCCATATGACAGTTTCCTCTCTGGTGAGAGAACTGTGCGGTGGGGTATATCGCATTCTTCTTCCTATATAGTTTTCTAGTATGGACGAGTATGCCTTGGGTGCTGGCAAAAGTTCCGCGGACCCGTCGGATGCTCGGAAAGTAGTGTATGCTCGAGCTATCCTGTCAGCCTCTTGGTTCCCTGCCACCTCCATGTGCCCCGGTACCCATATAATTTTGTGTCTGGTCTTGTTTTCTTCGTGGTTTTTAATTCTGTCGCTCGCTTCGAGGAGTATACGAAGCGCGTGACGACCAATCCTACCATTCATGAAATTTCGACAGGCTGTTTGAGAGTCCGTGAGTATCGTTAGCGACCGCCCAGCTCTATAGCCCTCCGCCACCGCTAGAGAAATGGCTACTTCCTCGGCCTCTGTTGCTGTGCAGTGTCGGATAGAGGCACTGGTCACTTCGCGTAGAGACGAATTGACCACCGTGGCCACTGCAATTTTGTTCTGTCCTCCTCTCGAGGACGCATCTGCATACACAGTCGTGTCTTGAGGAGCGTATGTTTTTTGAATAAAATCGGCCCTTGCTTCTCTTCTACCTTGGTGGAGGTTAGGGTCCATGTTTCTCGGGATTGGAGCTACCTTGAGGGACTCGCGAAGTTCGTCGGGGATCGTTACCGTCCTCGCTATTTCTCGCATCTGCTCACAGTATCCGAGTGTCTGTAAGAGCGCTCTTCCAGTCGTTGTCTGCAGCAGCCTGAGTTTTTGCGACTCAAGCTGCGCCTCGCGTAGTTCTTCGAATGTGTTTTGCAATCCAAGCGCCATGAGCTTTTCTGTAGACGTGTTGCGCGGTAATCGGAGCGCCGTCTTATACGCTTTGCGGAGCAGGGCATCCGCTTGTTGTATTTCACTCTTGTTGAGGCACTGGTAGGGCAGGCTGTACTACATAATTCGGCTCACTACCAGGTTTCTAACTAGTTTTAGTGTGTCCTCTTCGCGCATGTCATGCCACCTGTTGGTTTTGCGGGTGATCATGCGTGTCACTTGTAGCGTTGTTGTTTTGAGCATGGTAAAAGTGTGACTACTGTGTTGGTTCGATTGAACCCACATACCTAATATTCTTATTGCTGTCTTTTCAGGGATGGGCATTCCTTCCAGGTAGATGTTGAGTTTCAGGTTCTCACTGGTTGGGACGGTCCGGTTTTGTTTGCCTCTCCACACTCGAAGCAGTTCCGATTTCTCGGTCGAGCATGCGAGTCCTCTTTCTCTGAGATATTTCTGTACACAGGAGGCCGCTTCCTGTAGTTTTTCTTCCTTCTCCCCGAGGGAACCGGTGTTCGTCCACACTGTTATGTCATCTGCATACATGGCGTGCCTGATGCCTTCGATCTTCTCTAGTTTTCGTGCTAGACCTATCATAGCTATATTGAAGAGGATAGGTGAGATGACTGATCCTTGTGGTGTTCCTTTGTTTGGCGCGTGAATTTTGGTCGATCGAAGGTCTCCCATGCCGATGGTGGCAGTTCTATTTGACAGGAAGGCTTTGATGTACCCGTGGATTCTGCGTCCGCAGTCCAGGTCGTCTAGGCCTCTAAGGATCGCTTCGTGACTGACGTTATCAAATGCTCCCTTGATGTCAAGGGCCATTATGACATTTTCTTCCGTTCGGGGTACGTTGCGGAGCACATCTTCTTGCATTTGAAGCAGCACGTCCTGCGTCGAGAGTTTTACTCGGAAGCCGAACATGGTATGGGGTACATGTTCATTATCATCCATGAATTTTGCAGTCTGAGCATCACCACCCGCTCGTAAAGCTTGCCGAGGCACGACGTGAGCGAGATGGGCCTGAGATTTTCAATTTGGAGCTGTTTGCCAGGTTTAGGCATCATAATTACTTCGGCGTGTTTCCAGTCTTCGGGAACCGTCTCCGCCTCCCAGTGTTTGTTTAGAAAGCTTACGAGCTCTTGTATGAGGTCGTCACTCAGGTTTCGGATCAGGGCATTGTCGATTCTGTCGGCTCCTGCTGCCGTGTTTCTGGTCGTATTCCTTATGGCCGCATAAACTTCTTCCACAGTTACTGGGCGGTCGAGTCTCTCGTTTTCGGCTCCGCGATAGTTTCCTTGGTATCGTGAGGGGTTGCGATCACCGAAACATTTTTTTCGTGCCTTCTCTAAAAGGTCGGTGTCCGAACCCTCGAAGGAGTGGATGAATCTGTGGATGCTTTTATTGTTTTCTGATTTTGTTTTGGTCGGATCGATTAGTGATCTTAGGAGATTCCAGGTTCTGGCCGTACCTAAGGTTCCCTTAAGCGAGTCGCTGAATTGTTCCCAATTTTGTCTCGCGAAGCGAAGGAGCAGAAGAAGAAGAATGGAGCGCCGCCCGCTCCGTGCACTACACGTGCGAAGAAGCGGGCGACGAGCAGGCCGCGCGTCGCAAGACACGCGACTCAAGGTCGGCTGAAAGTCAAACTGCGGCGCACGCGCAACGCACTGCAGCTAGTCCGCTGAAACTTTCGATTCAAAATAATGGGCCTATGGCGAAAAATTGGCAAAGATATGAAGGATAGATTTAACTTATGAGAAATTGCACACCAGGCAAAATTTGTGGAATGTGATAGAGGTATCGGGTATAATATTCCTGTGTGCGGAATGCGTTACATTGACTAAACCGGCAAATGCGTAAACTCGAGGTTAAAGGAGGACTGTAATGACGTAAAATTAGTAACCCTAGAATCCTTTCACCTTATTGCGCGAAATACAAATTGTGAAGTGAAATTGTGTACTGTGAAGGAGCCACCACGTATATTTCAAAAGACAGAAATAAAAGGGGAATAGACGCTTTTGAGGCATTGAAGGCAGGAGAAAAGTGCGCCAGCACGCCATCGGTTGTACTATCAGTGAAGAAATATAAAGTGCCGCCATAGTGGCGCAGTGGCTGACACCCGACTACTGTGCCCGCGAGTATATCCGGGTTCGAACTTAACCGCCGGCGGCAGCATTTCAGTGGAGGTGAGACGAGTGATGTCCGTGTGATGTCATGGCTGTGCACGGTTAAGAACCCCAGGTGGTCAAAACTTCTGGATGCCTCCACTACGGCGTCTCCATAGCCTCGGTCGTTTTGAGACGACAAATTATACAAACCTAAATTAATAAAGTATAGGTGTGTACGGATGTGACGGTGCCGGTGGCATTGCGCTTGTGAGGTTACTATGAAAAAGTCATCAGAATAAACAAATGGTAGTTGTAATTGTGCGATTATACTCTGTACGCCGGGTGGATTGCTATGTGTTCCACTTCTGAGACGAGATTATTGACAATACACTTTGTCGTGTAGAAAATTCTATTTTTATTTCTTTTTTTTTTGTTCTCCATAGCGACACTTTTGCAGTGCGAAAGTGCGTTTCTAGTCCAGAATTGAGACCAGAAATTTATCTTTAGACCAAGCGGTCTATTACGCCAGATTTCGCCAAGGTCATCATAATTTGATCCTGAACCCAGGAACTACCGGAGTTGCTAGGCCCGAAAACCGCGCCAAGCGCCAGCTGCTGTGGAAAGTACTGGAGAAGGTAGTCTATGGAGTCTCCCTGCGAACGCCAATTTACTGGAGCAAAGAAAAGGCGCAATATCTGTCATACTTCTGTGTGGACCATAAAGAGAAGAATGGAGCGAAATATGAAAGAGAGAAAAACTGCCATAGTGGCGAGCTCTGGAATGAATTCGGCCGCCTGGAGATCTCTAACATGGCTGTGACATGGCGGGTGGAATGGCTCCTTCCAGCCTTCCGGAGCTGGAAACCAGGGGCTCCTGGTGTATCTGCACCTGTTGTGCATACCGTCATTGCACTCACGACCACTTCAATGGTGGACGGCGGTAGCTACTAGGCGCGTCTTTTTTTCTCTTTCTTTCTCTTATCTATTGTCCGCACGAAGCAACGGTGGTGGCTCAGCCATACATACGCGATAACCTTTCTTGGCAGTGGGAGGAAAGTTACGGGAGCGGAGCATGTGCAAACGTCTCCCTCTCTCACCTAGTTTGTTCAGCTGGTCTCCATGGAGTCTAGTTTTCAATGAAGTTTCGGTTTTGTTTCCGCGGCCTGAGAAAAGCACTTTCGGCAGCTTTCTTGTCGGAATCTAAGATTTTTTTTTCCACTAAGGGTCATGCGAGCTTTGTACCCGTCTTTACCGACGAGGAGCCAAATAAAAAACAATGAGCCCAAAGTGGTTCTGAGAAGATCTTCGATTTATGCCGGACCGAGGTTAAAAATTTGTCGGCGATTACGTTACTTCTTAATGCGAAATTTGGGCTCAGCTCATGAGCTGTTTGACCTTTTCGACAGATTTAGGCAAAGATTTCGAGCAAGAGATGTATGTACAATTACAGGCAACGTTTTGATATTTTTCACACATATTCCTTCAAGAAACACTCCACTAACAGTTCTTGACTTTCATGAAGAAAGCTTGTGGTCAGAGAAATCAAAAAAGCAATTAAGTTATCGGGAGGTTGCGGGAGGCATCGCGTCAGCCCATAGGAACACTGCGCGACGAAGAGATAGCAGCGACTGACTGATGCCGCTCACGCCGCTAGCGAGTCAAGTCAACGTGGCTCTGGGTTTCGGCTTGGGATACAGGCACCGTGATCCGCTGATTCGCCGCGAGATTGACTTAGACGTGGCACCACCGTCGCTCCGATAGTGGGGATCGGCAGCAGGCGGCGGCGCTCGCAGAAACGCACGCGGCGCATGTCCACAGAGTAAGATATATATAAAGAGAGGACACTCGACGCCATTTGAGGCCCAGCTCGAAGTTCCACGACTCCGCCAAACAGCGTTGCACTTCCAAAAAAAAAAAACATTTTAGCTTCAGGACTGTATGTAATCAAAATTAGACTACAGACAGGTCGAAGTTACGTAATATATATAATTTGGTTGCTAAAAGTAAGGCAAGGTTAATTGTAAATATTGTACTGTGATAGTCAGCACTTCAGCCATCGACATGCACCAGTGCGTTGTGCGACGAAGACAAAGAAGAAGTACGCTGGGCTCACCGTTGCAAGGTCCTCTCCTCACAGCTCTCCATCTGAGCGTCAATAAACGCCCTATTACAGTTGGCGGAGGTGCCGGAAACGATCCCATCCAAACTGGAACTGCGAAGCCGTACACTGCCCTCTACGATCGCCACGCAAGACGAGTCCACTTCGACGCTGCCGGCCGTTCCACCCACGATCATGTGTTCTGGCGTCGTGCGCCAGCGTGACCCTTGCCTCTTCAGTGGCACGGCCGATCAAGATGTCGACGACTGGCTGTCATCGTATAAAAGAGTAAGCAGCTACAACAAGTGGGATGACTCATACAAGCTCAGTAACGTCATATTCTATCTGACGGACGTGGCGAACCTCTGGTTTCGCAACCATGAGGCTGACCTGTCATCTTGGTCGGAATTTAAAAAGAATTTCGCGGAAGTGTTCGGCCGCCCGGCAGTGCGTAAGCTTTGTGCCGAAAAACGTTTACACGATCGTGTTCAGCGCGCTGATGAGACCTTTACCAGCTACATAGAAGACATCGTTGATCTCTGCAAACGAGTCGACCCGGCCATGCCGGAAGCGAACAAAATCCGCTACATCCTCGAGGGCATTACTGAGGACGCCATCCAGATGCTGGTAGCGAAAGATCCCACCAGCGTTAGTGAAATCGTGAAGCTTTGCCAGAGCTACGACGAGCTCCGCAAGCGGCGCGCTTCTAGGCGCCGCTCTAGTGTGTGCGACGAAGGCGTATCCGCATTAGCCCTTGTTCGTTCGCCAACTTCTGAAGGGAGCCCGCTGAATCAACAAATCAAAGATTTTATTCGTGAATAGGTCGCACGTCAACTCTCACTCCTTCCCCATTTTCAAGACTCGGGCCGCCTCGTTCCTGAACTGGCTCCATCTTTGGCCCCTACTATACGCCGTGTCGTGCAAGAACACGTCGCTGATGTCTTGCCGTCCAACCCCGTGCTGCCGCCTGTGACGGCACCTCTCACGTATGCCCAAGTAACGGCTAGGCCACCACCTTCGCCCACGTCTGGCTCCTATGTGCAGGTCCCTGCCTACCGTTCACCGCCGCATGCTGAGCCTTCGTTCCAAGCCCCACCCTCAAGGTTCCGCCTACATCCTATGAAACCTTGGCGTACTACGGACAACCTTCCGATTCGCTAGGCCTGCGGTCGGCCGGGCCATGTTGCACGCCTTTGTCGCCAGCGCCTCCAACCTTCACAGCCTGACATTCGACTTTACCCGTACGATACCGACTCACGCTCGCAAATGATTGCGCCCGGTTCTCAATTTGTCTCACAAGATCGCCAAACCTATGCCACTCGTCGATCACATTCTCCTCGGCGCCGATCGCTTTCTCCAATTCTGCGACGTCCTACCAGCACCGTTGAGGGAAACTAACAGTCGCAGTTCCGGGGGCAAGAACTGCGCTTTTTTCGAATTCCTCAAGTCCTCCGTGTCGTCCCGCTAATGTTATCAAAGTTTCTGTAGAAGGCGCCACAGTTCTCGCTCTCGTCGATACCGGTGCAGCCGTCTCCGTCATCAGTGAAGCGCTCTGCCGTCGAATTCGCAAAGTGACCACTCCGATTTCCGACTTTTCGCTCCGCACCGCCTCATCACAGCACATTCACCCCTCCGTATCTTGCACAGCCCGTGTGCTCATTCAAGACGTCTTGTACCCCATCGAGTTTATTGTTCTGCCGAACTGCTCGCATGATATCATCCTCGGATACGATTTTCTATCGACTCATCAGGCCGTTATTGACTGTGCTCGCGCGCAAATTGCCTTCGCCCCCCTCTGTGATGCCCCCTTCTGTGATACCCCTCCCCGCACTGCAAAACTTATCGTCGCCCATGACACCGACATTCCTCCGTTTTCTGCTGCCCTCGTACCACTGTCTTGTGAGTGTGTAACTCCTTTGACTGCGATTTTTACACCTTCCGAAGCCGCCTCCCGTCATCTTTGCCTCCTTTTTCCGTTCGCAGTTCTCGAAATTCAAGACGGCGAGAGTGCACTTTACGCCTCGAACCCATTTTCTTGCCCAGCAGTCCTGCTCCGTGGCGAATGCACTGGACGTCTTGAAGAGCTTGATCCCGGTCATATCACCACTCTTGCTGACTCGACCCCCTCCTTCGACGTTAGACTGTGCTCTTGCGATGTTGCGACCGCTTCGACGCCCTCCGCCGTTTTCCAACATGCTATTGATGCTGATCTTCCACTTGCGCAACGTGACCAACTTGTCGCCCTGTTGCAGAACTTCGCTTCTTCATTCGACCTTCCTCAAACTGACTTGGGCCGCACGTCTGTCGTAGAGCACACCATCGACACCGGTAAAACCGCACCTTTGCGCCAGCGCCCCTATCGCGTGTCGGCTTCGGAGCGCCAAGTAATTGCTGATCATGTGGACGACATACTCCGTCGTGGTGTCATTCGGCCATCCCACAGTCCCTGGGCGTCTCCAGTTGTGTTGCTACCTAAGAAAGATGGCTCCTTCCGGTTTTGTGTCGACTACCGCCGGCTCAACAACATCACGCGCAAGGACGTCTATCCTCTGCCACGCATCGATGACGCACTGGACTGCTTGCAGGGCGCCGAGTGTTTCTCCTCGTTGGATTTACGATCTGGCTACTGGCAGGTGTCAATGGATGACGCTGACCGCTCTAAAACTGCCTTCATCACACCAGATGGATTATATAAATTTAACGTCATACCCTTTGGGCTTTGCAACGCCCCGGCCACATTTGAACGCCTCATGGACACTGTGCTTCGTGGATTCAAGTGGCGAACCTGTCTTTGCTATCTCGATGATATCGTACTCTTTTCTACCGATTTTCAATCCCACCTGCTCCGACTGAAGGACGTTCTCACTTGTCTCGTTACCGCCGGCCTCCAACTGAATCTGAAGAAGTGCCGCTTTGCTGCTCGCCGACTAACTATTTTAGGTCATGTCGTTTCTAAGGATGGCATTCTTCCCGATCCCACCAAACTTCGTGCAGTTGCCGAATTCCCACGCCCAAAATCACTGAAGCAGCTACGAAGTTTCATCGACCTGTGCTCCTACTTTCGCCGCTTCATCTTAAATTTCGCCTCTATTATTCCTCCTCTCATCCAGCTCCTCTCCGGCAACTCCGGCATGGACACCTGCTTGTGATGAGGCCTTCAACACGTTACGCCGTATTTTGGTTTCGCCTCCTCCTCCGCCACTTCGACCCGAATGCGCCAACTGAGATTCACACTGACGCTAGCGGTATTGGGATAGGCACCGTTCTCACCCAACGCAAACCTGGTATCCGAGACTATGTGGTGGCGTACGCAAGCCGCACCTTGACCAAGGCAGAGTCCAATTATTCTGTTACGGAAAGAGAATGCTTGGTCATTATTTGGGCCATCGGCAAATTCCATCCGTATGTCTATGGCCGACCATTTTATGTGGTCACTGATCATCACGCTCTGTGCTGGCTGGCGTCCCTCAAGGACCCGTCCGGCCGCCTTGATCGCTGGGCTCTTCGCCTCCAAGAGTATGACATTCGTGTCATATATCGCTCAGGCCTCAAGCATACTGACGCGGACGCTCTTTCGCGCTCACCGCTGCCCCCCTCTTCATTGTCTGATGAGATCTGCGCCTACGATTTGTCTTCGCTTGCCACTATCGACATGGCCACGGAACAGCGGCGCGACCCGTGGATATCTACACTTCTGGACTTTCTTTCAAGTCACTCTCCAGGTCGTTTGTCTAGGGCGCTTTCCCGCCAAGCTCACCATTTTTCAATTTGTGACGGGCTGCTCTATAGCCGCAATTATCTTCACGACGGAAGGAAGTGGCTTTTAGTCATCCCCCGTCATCTCCGCGCCGAAATTTGTGCTGCTCTCCATACTGATCCCCAGTGCGCCCACGGCAGAGTGTTGAAAACCTACACGCGCCTGCGTCTACGCTTCTTCTGGCGTGGAATGTACCGCTTTGTCCGCCATTTTGTCCGCTCTTGCCAGTCTTGCCAACGCCGTAAAACGCCTCTCAAGTCTCCTGCTTCGTTGCAGCCGTTGCCCTGTCCTGCCCGTCCGTTTGATCGTGTCGGCATAGATATACGGTCCCCTTCCTACAACTTCAGCTGGCAACCGCTGGATTATCGTGGCAGTGGATCATCTGACCCGCTACACTGAGACATCAGCATTGTCCTCTGCTTCCGCAAGCGACGTGGCTGCCTTTATTCTGAAAAACCTGGTTATTCGCCATGGTGCCCCTCGCGAACTGCTCAGTGACCGCGGACGCGTTTTCTTATCAGACGCTCTTGAGGCTCTCCTGAAAGAATGCCGCATCATACACCGCACCGCTACCTCGTACCACCCTCAGACGAATGGACTGACAGAACGTTTCAACCGCACTCTCGGTGACATGCTGGCTATGTACGTGAACACCAACCATTCCAATTGGGACCAAGTTCTACCATTTGTAACTTACGCATATAACACCGCGACACAGACCACTACTGAATTCTCTCCATTCTTTCTCCTTTACGGGCGCGAGCCACCCTGTACTATGGACACACTCTTTCCCTACCGCCCTGACGTTTCCGAATCTTCCCCGCTATCCGATGCCGTCACGTACGCAGAAGAATGCGTCAGCTCGCCCGCTCTCTCACAACAGAAAATCAGTGGCAACAAAAATACCTCCGTGATACCGGCGAAGCTTCGTCATATCTCCCGAACTCTCTGTTGTGGCTCTGGGTGCCCTCCACAACCCCTGGCCTTTCAAAGAAGTTTCTTGCTCGCTACCACGGGCCATACAGGGTCCTCCAGCAAACATCTGCAGTCAACTACGTAGTTGAGCCCGTCACGCCCTCTGCGGACTTGCGTCGCCGTGGTCGTCAAACAGTTCAGGTGAACCGATTGAAGCCATTCTATGACCCCGCTGTGCTTTCCGCGCCATAAGTCGCCAGGGTGGCTCCTTTTTTTTTACCCGGGGGAAAATGTACTGTGATAGTCAGCACTTCAGCCATCGACATGCACCAGTACGTTGTGCGACGAAGACAAAGAAGTACGCTGGGCTCGCCGTTGCAAGGTCCTCTCTTCACAGCTCTCCATCTGAGCGTCAATAAACGCCCTATTACAATAGTAATAATTGTTACGACTAGTTGGCATGTGCCGCAGCCTCCCGATTAAAAGGGTTCTGCTTTATCTACAGCCCCATATGCCCGTGCGAACACGTTTTGCCTCCCCGTCATACCCTATAAAAGAGGCGCGAGAGGGGGCTGATGACGAGCAATATCATTCTGCATTGCTTCTTCAAGTACTGCCTCGGATCTTTTAAACAATGCCAGGAACTACATCGCTCAAAACGCGCAAGCGCCTGTGTATTAAATTACGAGACGCATGCGAAAAACCAAAACCGAAAGTAACATTGCGGCCTCCAAGACTTTGTACTTTGAAGCGCCCCGGCCGCTCTGAGGCTGGTACGCTTAGCCGACTCCGCTGCGCGCCGTTGTGCTCACAGCGGGCTAAAGTCAAGCAGGCTGCTGGATCCCTATGGGAGTGTCCTCTGGGAAGAAGAAGTGGAGGTTTCCGAACGTCTGAAGCTAGCGCTCTTCCAATTTTCTGGATTTTGTATCGCTGTGAGCTATTTGCGATCTCGTCATCCTTCGGGATGGTGAGCGCACGACCCCTGCGCCCACCCGCCACCATCGAAAAGACTGCGGCACACTCGACGGGTAGCCTCAACGTCGAGGACGTGGAGCTTCCGGACTCGGCAGATGACTCCACAGTGATTGAGATGGATTCTGACAGCAGCTACACGCCTGTACAATCGCGCCGCCTGAAAAGGAAGCTGCGCCGAACATCAACAACGAGTGAGTCACCAAAGAAGAATGCTGACAAGCGAGGGATCTTTTCCGTGGCCTTCGTACCCACAACTGCAACGGCAAATCTCAATGTTATAAACAGACAGCATCTGACCCAGTTTTTCAACCAGCTGGTTCCCGGGGAAGCTGACGAGGTCAGAATAATCCCTGGGAGAATGTCCTCACCGTTGATGTCAAATCCCAGGATACAGTGAACAAGCTGAAAGGAATTGGTGCGCTTGGCAACATGCCAGTCCGTTCCTTTCTTGCACATGGGAAAACGAATACTGCAGGTTTAATCACGGATGTTGACCCCGAGATACGTGAAAGCGATCTCTGCACGCTGATCTAATCTACGGCGCGCATTTTTGATGTTCATCGTTTCGGCCGCGAGAAGGGCGTTAAATTACCCTTTGAAACTGAATCCCTGCCATCCCACGTTAAAGTGGGCTATGTGAAACATTCAGTTCATGATGTATGTTCCAAGACCTGATCAGTGCCACAAATGCAACAAGATCGGACATGTGAATGCCGTTTGTAGAAACGAGGTATCCTGCCGTCGATGCGGTGGTACACACCCTCATGACACATACCAGACGGAGACTGTCAAGTGTGCTAACTGCTCGGGTGCCCATGAAGCGACGGCTAAAGACGGCTCTAAAATTCGGAACGAAAGACTAACAAAGATGGTGCGATATAATTTGACTCATCAAGAAGCGGCTGCATCTATTCGTCGCCGTAAGCACCGTTACCGACGCCGACACAAGGAATCAGAAGGCAAGCCAAGCCTGGATAAGCCAACATTACAGATAACGTCAGCTCAGGTGTCACAACAGATTGAGCCTAATTCCGCTAAGAATACTCTGGCTGTAATGTCACAGGCAAAGGATCAGACAGAAGCTGTTGTATTACCTGCCGCCTCTGATGTTCAGTGGCCTGCTCTACCATCAAAGGTCATCGCCAGGCCTCATCCGAGTTTGGTTGTCACACGTGCTGAAAATTTCGACAACCCCGACAGCCAGCAGGTGAAAGAAATGCTGAAACAGCTTGTTCGTTCAATGCAGGTGCTGCTCTCTAGCATCAACAGAACAGAAGGCTCGATCGAACACTGAAGGTTTGTTCCGCGTGATACTCCGCCTCATCAGGCATGCTGACTTCGTTTAAACGTGGCTTTAACGCGCAAGTACTTACATTTAATTGGACAGGTTGACTCGCCGGAATGTTCAACTTGTGGCATCCCAGAGACTGTAGACCATATAATATTGATGTGCCCAGTGTATGCGTGCGAAAAAGGTGTGCTAGCCGCTTCCTTGAACCGTTTGGACAAGAAGCCTCTGCCGGAGGAACTGCTGCTGGGCGCTTGGCAGGATAAGGGAAAGGGTGTCCAGGCAGTGCGTGCTCTTTGCCGTTTTTGTGCGCCAGCGGACTTGATTCGCGCTTGTAAACCAATCTACTGTGCCTGTATGCATATTTCATATGCCTTCTCCCACATCGTCACCCATCATGATCTCCTTTCTTTTCTCCTCCCCTTCCCGTTTGCAGAGTAGCAGGCCAGACTTGAATTGTTCCGGCCAACCTCTCTGCCTTTCCTTTCAATAAATCCATCTATCTCTTTCTCTCTGTATATATATCTTACTCTATGGTATGTCTGCTTCCGAGTTTGCGGCGATTTGTGGGTCAGAAAAAATAAGACACGCAACCGTCTTTTAGATTTACTGGCATCGCTTTTCACGCTTTTTACGTTGTACAGTGCTCACAGGCCAGATACTGGGGCCTGAACATGACATATCGCCTTTTCAACAGAGTACGCGTGTCTGATACGAGTAAGACAGGCAAATTTACTGTCAAGCCCACAGAGATACAAGGTTCGTGCTCTGACCTGCAGTAATTTAGAATGAATCGAGGTAGCCTGGTCTTTCATATCGAACTTGACTTGATGATTAAGCAGGTTAAATGTAGCACTGACAGCCTACTGCCCGGCAGGTTGCCGTAGACTGAGTGGATATCAACTCTGGCTAGACAACCAGGCACAATTATCCCCCGAAAATGATATTACCCAAACACTGTACAGGAGACCTCGCCGCACAGGAAAGCTGACTGCTCGCGTGTAGAGCGGTGAGTTGGTTGAGTTCCGAGCTCACAACAGGGCAGATGCTTCTTGCGGTAGATAATCTGGTGTTGCGCTGTGAAATGGCTCTAAACAATTTCCTGAAACCGAGGGAAGTATAAGGAATTTCTGATGTGTGTGATGTTTATAAATGGTAAATTAGTAGTGTAAATAATTTTTTTCAATGGCAATAAATTTTATTATGTGAAAGAAGTTTTACACACTTTACAAAATGTATAACTATCAGCGATTAATATTCAGTAACCTTAAAGTGGACGCTACGAATTAGTAGCAGCGAAGACATCCTAAAACCTGCACTTGGTTGCTGTCATGTTCTGACAAGGAATTTTGAAGGCTGAAGATTTCTTGATCTTCGTAATTGTTGAGCAGTGACTTGGGGCAGTCTTTTTGTTTACTTCCAAATCAGGCGCTGGATATTAAAACAAAATTACAAGGGTTCAACGCTGCTGAACCAAATATTGAGCGGAAGCATTAGCTGCGGATGACGGAGCGTTCTTCTTCTTCTCTTTTTCTTCTTCCTCAGCCCACATATAAAGCCCCGCTTTAACCAAGCCGTATGACCATGCCTTAGTGGCCTATAGGGGTAAGGTGAATTCCAGGGTCCTAGCAGGCTGATTCTGACATAACCGTCCCATGTGAAACGAGAGACCCAAGTTGGCAGCTCCTGCCAGCCCACATATAAAGCCCCGCTTTAACCAAGCAGTATGAACATGCCTGACCGCTTCAGTTGGGAGCCCATCCCTCGCTTTTGTGTCACGTGGGGTGTGACGTCACGCGCTACGCCGCGGCTGCAACCGCGCTATGCCGACCGCTTGGGTTGGTAGCCCAGCTCTCACCCTAGTGTCACGTGGGATGTGACGTCACAGCGTCACGAGGGTAAGACGTGGCTACTGGCCGCGCTACGCTGAAGGCTCGAAACCTAGAGTAGTATTGCTTTCGCGATAAAACTATCCTGAAAGAAATGGAGTTCATCTTATCATGTGACTATAAATATATATTTATTCCCGAACGAAACACCGATGGTTAAGCCCGCATGAAGCAATTTTACACCCCTTATCAGAAACAACTGGTTTCCTCGAAAAACAAATGATATCTATGTGTATTATGTAATATTTATTGTAACAGGTGCTGGGAAGAATTGTTTCTCAAATGTTCAAGCATTTCTCTGAAGCGCAATGTGCTCATTACCACTGTTAAGGATGCGCAGATGACTTCAACAGAAAAAAAAAGAAAAGAAAAGCATATATGGGTTTAACACGCCATTCGAAATCGGCTATATGACGGATGATGTAGGGTCGGGCCTAGGTGTCGTTGAGCACGTGGGATTGTTTAACGTGCAGTCAAAGTCCATAGCCGAAGAGTGCCTTTTCAAACGGCCGAGATCGAACCCCCATTCTCGAAATCAGCAGTCAGGCACCCTGCTAGTGAGACACCGCGACAGGGGTTTAATGGCAAAACATATTTACTCAGACAACTCTACCGTGGATACAGAAGGCACACAGTGGCTTATTCAAACTGGATTTTGCTATGCAGCAGTGTGTGATTGCATGTTTCAGAAGTTTCGATATTCCAAACAGAAAAGGCAGTATACAATTTTGAGCGTTTGCATTAAGTTGTATTGACGGCAGCGACCTGTTTTGCTTTGACACGGCGCCTAACGAGAGCAGCGCTTCGTTTGAGACCGCTTGTCAAAGAATCTCAAGCGCCGAAGGCCGCGATTGATGTTCTTTCCAGCGCGAAATACTCGATATGGACAACTTTCTTTAATTGAGCGTGGGGTACTAGCCTGTTCATACCTAGTTTGCAAGACGAAGATAGGTAAGCAAAAGTGCACTGGAACCGCAAAACAAACAAAAAGCGCTCTTGCACACGCCGTACGCGCGCACGTAAGGAGGTGAGGGAAGGTGGCTGCTCCTGGCCCTGATTGGGCTGGGGAGGGTAGGTCACCGCCACTTGCGGCGGGGGCTAGCCTGCCACCGAATTTTAATCTTTTGTAGGCCGTCATCGCGCCCGCCACCGCTTCGGTGGGGGACGACGGCTGTTGCGGCGCGCATCTTTCTCTAAATCTTCTTTTTCTTTCTTCTCTATTTTCTCTTCTGTCTGCACGAGGCAGCGGAGGCGGCTCAGCTAGAGCCAGTAGCAGGCCCGTGCATTTTCTTTTCCTTCTTACTACAGCCAAAACAACAACGCGTGCACGTAAATCACTGCAGGCTGGCACGCGACGCGAAAACGCATCCACACTGGGTAGGGTTCACCGCTATGCCGCTAAGTGGCGACTGCTCGGCCTCCTCGTGGCTAATAGCAGGACGGCGCTTCGGCGACCCGAGAACACGCGCGGTCGCCCACACGGAGGGGTGAGGGGGAAGAGCGCACGCTGCCCCGACTGCAGAGCTGGTTACCCGGGGCAACGCCACTGGCGAAAACCAGGAACGGGCGCCAAAGAGCTGCGCTCTAAAAATAATAAAAGGGTCTCGATGTCTCTTAAAAGGAGAATGACGAAAGCCTACCCTTCCTCTCCTATCATTTGCCTCTCATTTGCCTTTTATCGGCGTTCGTTGCAGTGCTACATAATCATAATTGGTTTACAGGAAAGGAAAGGCACAGTATCTGTCACACTTTCTCCGACAAGTGTGCGTTTGGACGGTACACCATCGCTCCTGTCGCGTGGCGTTCCTTCGCGTGCGTTCAAGTGTGGGATTGAAGATGGCAGGAACGCTAGACAGGATGACACTTCTGGTTGGTAGCTTCGAATTTGGTGGCTGGAGACTGTGGTGCGTGTGCGTGTGTGTGTGTGTGTGTGTGTGTGTGTGTGTGTGTGTGTGTGTGTGTGTGTGTGTGTGTGTGTGTGTGTGTGTGTGTGTGTGTGTGTGTGTGTGTGTGTGTGTGTGTGTGTGTGTGTGTGTGTGTGTGTGTGTGTGCGTGCGTGCGTGTGTGTGTGTTGTGTGTGTTTGTGTGTGTGTGTTATTGTGTGTATGTGTGTGTGCGTGTGGGCTGAAACGACGACTTGTGAGGGGCTGTGATGTGTAAATTGTTCCTTCTTAAACAAGGGCCCCGCCGGGGGTGGCGCAGTGGTAGACGCCTGACTACTGTGCCGGAGCACCCGGGTTCGAACCCGACCTCGGCGGCTGCGCTTCGATGGAGGCGAAACGAAGAGGCGTCCGTGTGCTGTGCGATGCCAGCGCACGTTAAAGATCCCCAGGTGGTCGAAATTACTCCGTAGCCCTCCACTACAGTTCCTCTTTCTCTCTTTCCACACTCACTCCCCCTTCCGCCCTTCCGTTGCGGCGCGGTCGAGGTGTCCACAGAAAACAAGTGAGACAGTTACCGCGCCTTACCCTTCCTATAAATCAATGTTTTTTTTTTACTTTCAAGCCTTTGCAGTACCGTGGCCACGACCTACCGTGGCGGTGCCACCATTGATCTTTCGCGTGACCTCTGTGTGACGTCACGCCTAGAGCTGGGCGACCATCTCGCGCTGTCTGCGAGCAGTGGCGGTGCCACCACCGGTGGCCTAACTCCCGCGCTGCCCACCAGGAGCGCAACAGGTGTTGTGACGTCACGCCGAAGAGCTGGGCGACCATCTCGCGCCGTCTGCGAGTAGTGGCGGTGCCTCCGCCGGCGGTTTAAAATCTGCTTCGACGATAACACCTACCGCTAGGGAAGCTCGTCGCAATGAGCGTAAGAGACAGCAGCGAGCTACAGAGACGGAGGAACAGCGTATGAATGTCGTATCCAGAGTGAATCATTGTATAACCACCACAGTCTAACCATAACAAGCATATCCATAAGCACCATCACCAGCCGAACATTAGCTGAACCTGGGCGTAGCCACGGGTATTGCTTTCGCAATCTACTGGGCTTAACCGAGCTAAGCCTCTGCCAATTTTTTTCTTAAACAAGGGGGATGTTTAAGAAAAAAATTGGCAGAGGCTTAGCTCGGTTAAGCCCAGTAGATTGCGAAAGGATGTTGCCCCGCCGGGGTGGTGCAGTGGTAAGACGCCCGACTACTGTGCCGGAGTTCCCGGGCTCGAACCCGACCGCGGCGGCTGCGTTTCGATAGAGGCGAAACGAAGAGGCGTCCGTGTGCTGTGCGATGTCAGCGCACGTTAAAGATCCCCAGGTGGTCGAAATTACTCCGTAGCCCTCCACTACGGCTCCTCTTTCACTCTTTCCACTTTCATTCTCACCTTCCTCCCTTCCCTTACGGCGCGGTTCGGGTGTCCACAGTGCAAGTGTGACAGTTACTGCGCCTGTCCCTTCCTGTGAACCAATTTAACTTAACAAGGGGGATGTTTGTGTGAGTTCCGCTAGGTGGCACCACTGCTTCCCTGGCTATATATTTGGGTTGAATAAAGCCTGATGGTCTTTGGCCTGTTGAGCGGTGGTGTGTGTTATTTAGTTACCTCAACGCATGCGCACCACATTTCTTCTACTGGGCGTTTCGTTGCCCGTTCGTGTGCCCCGGCGCCGCGGCTGCTGTCGTGGTGTCCAGGGCCATAGCAATGGATCAACCACCGCCGGTCACTCGGCCTTCGAAGGCTCAGTGCTTCCAATTCACCGTGCCGGAGCCTGCTCCGGCGGACGACCTTATCGACGCGATCGAGACAACCGTCGATGTCGGGGGGCTGCAATATTTGCAGCACCTCGGCGGGACCAAGTTCCTTGCAGCAGTCAGTTCTATGGTTCAAGCCACAAAGATGGTTGCGGCGGGCAGTCTGCTCGTCGCAGTAAAGGAAGTACCGTTGCTGCAAATGGCTGCACCAGTGGTTTTTGTGACCGTTTTCCGATTGCCCCCGTGCGTAGGTGACGACGTCCTCGCCGCTGCGCTCAGTCCTTACGGAACAGTTCGAGCCGTCCCAGAGCCGGTGTTTAAGGGAAAGAGCCACGTCCGGAACGGATGCCGGCTAGTGAAGTTGGACATGCTGCGTGCGCCGCCCAACTTCGTCTCCGTCGCGGGAGACCGCGTAATGCTCGAGTACCGGGGCATGAAGCGGGTCTGCTTCCGGTGCTGAGAGGGGGACTACGTCGGTGCTGAGTGTAGGGCAGTCAAGTGCGGACGCTGCTCCGCCTTCGGCCACGACACCGACACTTGCAGAGCGGCGTGCAAACGCTGCGGAGCTCAGCATGCGACGTCTGACTTCATGTTGCCCAGGTCATATGTTGCCGTGACAGCCGCGTCCGGGAAACCTGCAGGCTTTACATTTCGGGAGTCTCGGGGCGAGGTTTACGGGGCCTCCCCCGAACTGGATGACGAACACCGCAAAACGACTAGAGGCTATTGAGAAGCGTCAAAGTGCTCAAGAAGCCTCGTTTTCTCAAATCCAAACCCAAGTTTGTGAGCCTCTCCCCAAAGGTTGCACTGTACTACCCATCCCTTTAGCTATTACTGATAGCACCCAACATGGCGGCACACCCCAACAAAAATTAGCGTGTGGCAATGGAACTGCAGAGGTTTCCGCACAAAGCGGAATAATCTGCAGCTTCGCTTATCTACCCTATCCTCTAACGAGGTACCGGCAGTGATAGCGCTGCAGGAGACGCTTGTTTCGGTTAAGATAGATAGATGGATTTATTGAAAGGAAAAGGCAGAGAGGTAGGCCCGAATAATTCAAATCTGGCCTGCTACTCTGCACTGGGGAAGGGGAAGGAGAGAAGAAAGAAGGTCATGATGGGTGACGATGTGGGAGAAGGCATATGAAATATATATACAGACACAGTAGCTTGCTTTACAAACGTGAATCATGTCCGCTGGCGCTCAAATAACGGCGAAGAGCGCGCACTGCCTGGACGCCCTTCCCCTTGTCCTGCCAAGCGCCCAGCAGCAGTTCCTCCGACAGAGGCCTCTTGTCTAAACGCTTCAAGGAAGCAGGTAGCACATTTCATTCGTTCACATACTCTGGGCACACCAATAATACATGGTCCACAGTCTCTGGGATGCCACAAGTTGAACATTCCGGTGAGTCCATCTGTCCAATTAAATGTAAGTACTTGCGCGTGAAAGCCACGTTTAAACGAAGTCGACGTATCAAGCATGTCTGATGACGCGGAATATCACGCGGAACATTAAATTTAAATGTTCGATCGAGCCTTCTTAGACGGATGTGTCGGGCGTCTGGTTGAGCCCAGCAAGCTGCTGTAGCAATATTCATATAACTCTTTAGGATACACGTCGTATCCGCTCTTGAAAAAGCCACAGCTGTTTGGAAGCCATTGATGAGTGCGCTTTTCGCTTCAACATCGGCCTGCTCATTCCCATGGAGGCCGCAGTGGGCAGGAATCCATTGAAACATTATCATGTGGCCTTGCAGCTGGGCAGATGTGATGAGCTCCTTAATGTTTAGTGCCAGGGACTGATAGGCAGTGTGGCGTAAGAAGTTTTCCAAAATTTGTAATGCAGTCCTCAAGTCCGTGAATATACACCATTTTTGAGATGGTTCCCCACATATATAGCGAATAGATTCCCGAATGGCTACAAGTTCGGCAGCGGTTGATGTAGAGGTATATCCCAAAAGGAAATGCAGAGTCGTTTTCTGAGCTGGTATGACCACAGCTGCAGCGGATGCCTGTGCTGACACAGATCCACCGGTGTATACGTTAATATAACTGGGATATTCTGACCAGATGTGTGCCAGGGTAAGTTGTTTGAGTCCACTAATTGGTACCATTGATTTCTTTAGTATTCCGGGAACACGGAGGTGCACCAAAGGTTTATCCATCGTCCAAGGTGGTTGGGTGGGACGATATGGGAAGGCATATCCTGTCGGTATTTGCGGCTGATGGCAGCGGAGTGCACTTGTAAAACTGCAGTCCGGCCTCTCATCCAGAATCTTGCTGAGTGGGTGAAAACGGTGTCTTGTAAGTGCTCGTAAATATACACGAAGTGGTTCGTGTGACAATTATATGGACATTGGGCGAGCGTGTGCCTCTTCAATTGTGCCTTTGTTAGAGGTGCATCTGGGCAGTCCAAGGCATATTTTCAGTGCCTGCGATTGTACGCTCTCTAAAATCCGCAAGCAGGAAATGCTCATACTAGAGAGTACTGGGAGACTGTACCGGATGTAGCCAACAAACAGAGCCTCGTAAAGCCGTATTAAGGAGCGCTCAGTTGGACCCCATTTAATGCCAGCTATGTAACGAAGTACATGGCAAAAATTAATTAGCCTCTTCTTCACCATAGCAATATATTTCGACCAAGATAGCCGGTGGTCAATAATTACTCCCAAGAATCTGTGCCTGGAGACGTATGGTATTACGACTCCATGAAGGGTAATCGGGTAGCGGCTGACACATTTTCCCGTAAACGCGATCACTGCACACTTTTCTGCCGCTAAAAATAAACCTTGACGCCGTAAGTACATCGATGTTGATGACACAGCTCGTTGCAGTCTCGCACGTAGTTGTGGGCGCGTCGAACCAGAGGCCCAGATGCAGATGTCGTCAGCATATGCACTTATGTGGATGTTAGTTGGCAGTTCACTCACCAGGCCAATTAGCGCAACGTTAAATAAAGTTGGGCTGAGAACTCCTCCCTGTGGAACTCCACGACCGACCTGAAAGTGGGTAGTATCTCCTTCAGGCGTAGTCATGTAAACAGAGCGGCCGCTGAGATAGCTTACAATCCACAAGTACAGCCGGCCACCAACTCCCACGTCGTCAAGTCAATCAAGAATAACTTCATGGAGGACGTTGTCGTAAGCTCCCTTTATATCTGAAAAGACAGCAGCTAATAGTCGACGGTGACGCTTTTCGTGTTCTACTGTCGCCACAAGGTCGATGACGCTGTCAATGAAAGAGCGTCCGCGGCGAAATCCAGTCATCATATTCGGATAAAGATCATTACTCTCTAGATACCAGTCAAGTCTTGCCAGCACCATGCGCTCCATAACTTTTCCAACACAGCTTGCTAGGGCAACTGGCCGGTATGAGGTAAGTTCGAGAGGAGGCTTTCCAGGCTTCAAAAGAGCAACCAGGCGGCTAATTTTCCAGTGTTCAGGAACAGTACTAGAAGCCCATATATCATTGAAATAATTAAGTAGTGCAGTTCTACCATCCTTGCCTAGGTTCGATAAGGTTGAATAAGTAATCCCGTCAGGACCAGGTGCAGATGAGTGCCGACAAGAAGCAAGAGCGGCGTCTAATTCAGCTATTGTAAAGGGATCATTCGGCGAATGTGGTGCAAAAACCTCTGAAATTGGTAACTGCCTGGTTTGTGCCCACAACCATTTTACAAAAATCTTGAGCTACGTCAACTTCATTGCGGCGTTGGTAAAGGGCCAGGGCACGAAAAGGGTGCCTTTCTCGCGGAGGTGTGCGCAAGCTTCTCGCAACATGCCAAATACGCAACAGGGGCTCACGGGGATCCAGTGATGAGCAGAACTGCCTCCAACGTTGTCGTCCTAACCTCTCCAGGTGGCGTAGAACGTGTCGTTTAGCTTTGCGAGAAAGTGCGAGATCTTGCGCGGATTTCGTTCTTCTGTACTTCCTTTCAGCCCGCCGACGGATCGCGCGAAGCCGCTCGAATTTCACGTCGATGCTGGACACTGACACCGGCACACTAACATAGCGAGTGTTCTCACTGAGAGAGGAAGTAATGAGTCCCTCAATTTGAGATGGTGACTGGAGGTCCACGCTGGAAGTCTCCACCGCTGCCCTAAAGGCGGGCCAGTCTGTGTATTGCACACGAGGTGAAGTGGCAGGTGCAAACCACTTGATGCATATGTCCGTTGGTATGTGATCAGTCCCATGTGTTTCCACATCACTACACCAAGAAACGGAGGGATGGAGGCTTCTGGAAACAAACGCCACATCCAAGCAGCTGCTGTAGGTTGTTCCGCGTAGAAACGTCGGTGAGCCGTCGTTTATATTGACGAGATCTTGCGTATGCATACAGTCTGCCAGGTCTCTTCCTCTATTGCTCATTATTGCACTACCCCACTGAGGGTGGTGAGCATTAAAGTCCCCCACAATAATACGAGGAGCTGCACAACACTGGATTGTTGAAAATAGATATGATTTGTCCAAGCCATCCCTCGGTGAAATATAAGCGCCAATTACAGAACATACTCGTCCTTTCAGGGTTAACGTCAAACAAATGTAGTGGTTCGTGTTGTGGGGTTGCAGAGCATGGCGGACGTGCGCAATGTCTTGGCGTACACATACCAGCACTTTGCTTGTTTCGTTTGCTTCTCTAGACCATAGCAGAACATATCCAGAAAGGCGGAAAGCAGCCGGCATGTTGGGCTCACAGATCACAATCACAGGAAAGCGGTACTTCTGTACCCGCTGTCGGAAGTCACTCAGCCGGCCACGCAGGCCTCGGGCATTCCATTGCATCACTACACTGCGGCACAAGTGCATCGTCACAGAGGTGGGGTTAGTTTGTTGCGCCATTGTGAATTATTGCAATGCCGCCAAGAGCGGCTCAAATGCGTCCAAAAACTGAACAGCAAACTTTGCTTTTTGCGTGTTGATGCTGGAGAGCAGCACCCGCATTGAACGAACCAGCTGTTTCAGTATTTCTTTTACCTTCTGGCTGTCGGGGTTGTCGGAATTTTCAGTACGTGTGGCAACCAAACTGGGATTAGGCCTGGCGTTGGCCTTTGATGGTAGAGCTGGCCACTGAGCATCAGAGGCGGTAGGTAATACAACAGCCTCTGTCTGATCCTTGGCCTGTGACACTGTCTGCGGGATTAGACTCAATCTGTTGTGGCACCTCAGCTGACGTTAACTCTGAAGTTGACTTATCCAGGCTTGGCTTGCCTTCCGATTCCTTGTGTCGGCATCGGGAACGGTGCTTACGACGACGAATAGACGCGGCCGCTTCTTGGTGCGTCGAGTTATCTCTCACCATCTTTTTTTAGTATACGTTTTTCATCCCGAATTTTAGGACAGTCCTTAGCCGTCGCTTCATGGGCACCCGAGCAGTTCGCACACTTGACAGTCTCCGTCTGGCATGCGTCATGAGGATGCGTACCGCCGCATCGACGGCAGGATACCTCGCTTCGACAAACGGCGCTCACGTGGCCGATCTTGTGGCATTTGTGGCACTGAACAGGTCTTGGAACATACATCCGAACTGGGTGTCTCACATAGCCCATAACGTGGGATGGGAGGGATTCAGTTTCAAAGACTAATTTAACGCACTTTGAGCGGCCGAATCGATGAACATCCACAATGCGCGCCGTAGATTTGATCAGCGTGCAGAGATCGCTTTCACTTATCTCGGGGTCAACGTCGGTGATTACACCTGCAGTAGTCTGTTTCCCATCTGCAAGAAAGGAACGGACCGGCATGTTGCCTAGCGCACCAATTCCTTTCAGCTTGTCCACTGTAGCCTGGGATTTGACATCCACGGTCAGGACATTCTTCCAGGGATTAATTCTGACTTCGTCAACTTACCGGGAGCCAGCTGGTCGAAAAACTGGGTCAGGTGCTGTCTGTTTATCACATTCAGATTCGCCGTTGCCGTTGTTGGTACAAAGGCCACGGAAAAGATCCCTTGCTTTTCAGCATTCTTCTTTGGTGTCTCACTCATTACTGATGTTCGGCGCAGCTTCCCTTTTAGGCGGCGCGACTGTACAGGCGTGTAGCTGTTGTCGGAATCCATCTCAGTCACTGTGGAGTCATCTGCCGAGTCTGGAAGCTTCACGTCCGCGACGTCAAGGTGACCCGTCGAGTACGCTGTAGCCTGTTCGATGGTGGCGGGTGGGCGCAGGGATCGTGCGCCCGCCATCCCGAAGGATGTCGAGATCACAAATAGCTCACAGCGATATAAAATCCAGAATAGTGGAAGAGCGCTAGCTTCAGACGTTCGGAAACCTCCACTTCTCCGCGACTATACTACTTATGAGCCCTCCACCCAGCCTCAATCCAGGATAGCGTCGTTGGTGCACCGAAACTTTACCGCGGTCGAACACCCTCTTGAGATGGATGACGTGGATGGTCTCTTGCTGGAACTCCTACCCCGCACTCGAAAAGCACACACCCTTTTTGTTCACAACCTCTATAGCCCTCCCAAGAGCCCTCCTCCCCCCCTCATTGGCGCAATCAAGAAAGCCCTGGCAATTAGCGCGGGAGGATCCCTGCTAGTGGTTGGCGACTTCAATGCTAGCCATACCAGCTGGGGTTACCGAAAGAACTGTCCTTCGTTCAGGACGAAGGGCTTTCTATTCTCAACGACACCTCCTATCCCACCCGAATCGGATCTAGCGTTCAGCACGACACAAGCCCAGACTTTACTCTCTCAAAATGTGTTCGAGAAAGCCGCTGGACTAATACCACTCACTCATTAGGCAGTGATCATTACATTTTATGCACCGAGCTCTCCATCTCTTCCCTCACCCCACCCAAATGCAATCAGGCCTGCGTAGTCGATTGGGATCGATTTCGCCGCATCAGGCAAAACGCTCCGGACACCATTGTGGACCTGGAGGCCAGGGTGGCTTCTCTCACACAGGATGTGGAGTCGGCGAAATCCACTATCCCGAAACCAGAGGACACTTCGGCTGCGGATAGTCGCCTTCTCCATATGTGGGAGGCACACGCCAGCCTTCAGAAGCGCCGGCTGTCCCAAAAGCATAATCGCGCCCTCAAACAGCGAATTTCCCGCCTTGTGAAAAAAAATTGAAGCTCATACAAGGGACCTCGCTCACCAGCAGGGGGGCAGGTCTGTGACCGCATGAGCGGTAATTTCGGCCTTAAAGACACCTGGTCACTTTTACACTACCTCCTTGATCCTGGCCACACCAAGGCCACGCAGTGTAAGAATATTATCCGCATTATTCATCAGCTAGACGATGATGCCCTCCTCCAGATCTTAAAAGATCAGTACATCACTACAACCCCTTCGACCCCCCTCCCTTCCTACACTGGTTCTCCCAACCCTGCCCTTGATAAGAAAATCTCTTCAGCTGAAGTCAGGGCGGCGATGCACCGCCTCAGGACGACATCAGCTCCGGGGACGGACCGAGTCACAAATAAGATGCTTCGTAACTTGGATGACCCGTCTGTCGATGCGGTCACGGACCTCTTCAACCAATGCTGGCGCACGGGAACTCTTCCGGCCCAGTGGACACAGGCGCGTATCACATTTATCCCTAAACCTGGCAAACCACTTGACATCAAGAAGCTCCGACCCATATCTCTCACTTCCTGTCTTGGCAAACTCTGAACATGTTGTGCTAGCACTCCTCCAGAACCACATAGACGACCACGACCTCTTCCCTGACACAATGGTCGGCTTCCGGCCACATCTCTCCACACAGGATGGTATGATGCAACTGTCAGAAGATGTCCTTCCCCGCCATGCAATGCGCACCCGAGCAATTCTTGTCCTAGATCTCACAAAGGCCTTTGATAACGTCCGTCACGCAGCCATTTTAGATGCTCTCATCGCTTCCAGTCGGCTCGCGTGTCCACCAGTACATATCCGCCTTTCCTAGTCACCGCACAGCAGAAATCACCATCGGCTCCCTCTCATCTCCATCTTTCAAACCCGGTAGCATTGGCACCCCTCAGGGTTCTGTCCTCTCTCCACTGCTTTTTTAATATTACCCTTATCCCCATGGCACACGCCCTCAACCAAATCCCTGCCCTGTCCCACTCCTTATACGCCGATGATATTACACTGTGGACCACCACAGGTAATGCTGGCGCCATGGAAGATACATTACAAGCCGGAGCAGACATTGTAGTATCTTTTGCCGCAAATGTCGGCTTGGCTTGTTCCCCTACCAAATCGGAGCTTCTCATACTCCGACCTCCTAGGTGTCGTACAGACAAAGGCTCTCCTCCCCCATCTTCTTGACAATTGACAACACCCGGATACCAGAAGTGGACAACATCAGGATTCTTGGTATCCTGATACAAAAAAAATGGCAAGAATACTGCAACCATCACTAAGCTGACGGTGATGGTTCATCAAACAATACGCGTCATTCGCCGCATAGCCAATCGCCATCGTGGCATGCGCGAGCATGACCTCAGACGCCTGGTACAGGCGTTTGTCCTGAGTCGTGTTGTGTACTCCCCTACCTTTTCCTCACGCGGGTGGAGGAAGACAAGGTGAACGCCCTTATCCGACAGGCGTACAAGGCCGCCCTCAACTTACCCTGCTACACCTCCAATGAACGCCTTCTTCCCATGGGCATCCATAACTCCCTAGCTGTGATCACAGAAGCCCACCGCTCAGCCCAGTTGGAGCGATTATCATCTACCCTCACCGGCCGGAATATCCTTGCTCGCATCCATCTCTCACCTCCCGGTCACTGCTCTACACAACATACACTTCCCCCTGCGATACACCGCGTTCTTAAGGTGCATCCCCTGCCAAAGAATATGCACCCAGAGCACCATGTCGCTCGCCGCAAGGCACGTGCAGAAGCTCTTCACACACTATGGCTTCCAACCAGAGACCGTTTACGTAGACGCTGCCTCATACCCCTCCCGCCCTGCGTTCGCCCTCAGCGCTGTTTCCAACTCTTTGCAACTGGTCGCGGCCGGTACAACTTTTGCCTCCACTTCTCTGGAGGCGGAGGAGGCGGCGGTTGCCCTCGCCATAGCTACTACCCGAGCCACAACCATCTTTAGCGATTTTAAATCCGCCGTACGGAACTTTGCTCGCGGTCGGATCTCTAGCCCAGCCTTTCGGTTCCTCGCCTCCCTCCCCCCACCCGAACACCCTATTCAATTATTATGGGTGCCCGCTCACACGGGTCACCCAGGCAACGAAGCAGCTCACTCTTTTGCTCGAGGATACGTCAGCCGAGCAGGGACTGCCACTGCCTTGGGAGATGCCCGCGAGCGCATGGTATCCTATCACGAAAACTCTCTCTATCACCGTGATCAACGAACCATTTACACTCCTCCTCATAAATCTATGACTAAGCTACAACAGGTGACGTGGCGCCAGCTTCAGTCCCGTACATTCCCATCCCCTGCTTTCTTAGCTTTGATCCATCCAGGACTGTTCTCGCCGCAGTGCACCCTGTGTGGAGCACCTAAAGCTGATTTTGAGCACATTATGATCAAATGCGCGGAATTCCACCCTCCAGCCACTTGGCAACTCTCCGACCTCGAGCGATGGGAGGCTGCGGTGTCCAGCTCTGACCCGGCCGTTCAAAAGCGGCTGACGGGCTGGGCTTTGGGTGTCGCTGGGAAGCACCAGCTTCCGGCCAAAACACGCAGCCAACAGCCGACCCGTCATTAGCATGTAATCACTTAAGGCTCCCAAATATAGTTTTTCACCACCACCACCACCACCCATCGAGGCAAAGGACGCCCTCCGTGTGTCCCCCCAGCCCCATGAAGGCGGAAATGAGGACACAGCGTCTACTGCAACCACGGCGGCTGGCGTGAATGAGGCCTCGGGCCTGTCTTCCGAAGACGAGGTGTCCAGCGCGGTGCCGTCTTCTGACGACGACAGTGAGTCAACTGCCACTTCCCTCGCCCACTCTACGGAATCAGAAGAGGAGGCCGCCACGTACCAGTCGCAGCACATGCAGGGACAGCCTGGGGCAGCCACAGCTTCACCCGTGAGGCAACACTCTTCTGCGTAGGCGGCGTCCCTTGCGAAACAGCGCTATTGCAGAGCTGACGAAGGCTTGACACCCAGGCGCCGCGCCTACCACCCGTGCAGGTCTAGGTCGAGCGGGAAAGGCGCGTTCCACTGAAGACTCCAAGCGTCAACTATCGGCATCCGATGGCAGCATGTCGCCATCCGCGGCAACCACTGCACCCATGAAACGAGTGAGAAAGGGCGATGACCGCACATTAACGGATGTCTCGGATAATGGCACGTAGCCACCATGGCTCTAACATCCAGCGTCGCTGGCCCCTGTGGTCGCTCTTTTTCTCTTTCCCCACGGCTAGCGGCAGCGCGACCGCTCCCTAGGCAGCTCCCGCCGGTCGCCGCTGGCCTGTGCGGGGATTTCAGCGTTTTAGTCTCGTCAATGTGTGCACTGAATGATAGACTGCGCGGGCCCTGCTGTGCGTGTGTTTATGTGCGGGACTGCGTTTCTGTAGTCGCGTGATGTACGCAGCGCTGCAGAGACTGCGTCTTCTATTGTGGAAGTACCTCTCTGGTCAACTGGACAGAGATGGGGAGGCGCGGTTTCTGCAGCGCTGGCACACCCGTTTCTTCGTCGTTCGGGACGGCAGGTTTGTTATGCCATGATTCCCCTCTCTGGGGAATCACGTTTTTCATTATGTTTGTGTGCCATAGAGTGTTTTGTATACGGCTTTGGTCTGGGAATAATGTGCGGTTTTATATGTATGCACGTACCCAATAAATTCTCTTTACTCGTGCTTACAAAAGCACATCCCGCTACATGGTGTCAGAAGTGGGATCACGAAGCCATTGATTCGGCGCTCTTCGGCTCACCGCCTAACTCGGGGCAGTGCTTCCGCCTCCGTCCGACATGGCTGCTGCAGTTCGAGGACTTTTGTTGTGCGACGAGACTGTCTACCGCTGCACAGGAAGTTCAGGTGCGTTCCATGGGGCCGCAAGCAAGAACGGTTCTTGCATCAACGACACTGACAGAGGCCGACGCCAATGACGTAGCAGCTGTGAAGAAGGCGTTGACAGACCATTTCGTCCACCCTCTCAACGAGTTGTACGAGTCTGCCCGTTTTCATCGCCGGACGCAGCAACCGGGTGAGATCATTGATCAATTTCTCGCCGCGCTTCGTACCATGGTGAAGGGCTGCAACTATTCGTCGTCAGCTGCTGAAGATAGGCTTGTGCGCGACCGGTTCGTCGTTGGTTTATTGAACCGCTAGTTTCAGACTTACTTTGTCGAAGTCCGAAGTTGGGTTTGCAAGAGGCATTAACTCAAGCATGTCAGCTCGAAGACGCTGATAACGAACGCAGAATTCGTGAGAGTAGAATCGCCTTCGCTCGCTGTCGACGCAACGAGCATGCGGAAAGGAAAGCTATCGTCGGTTGATAAGCCTGCACATCTTTGCTTATTCTGTGGCCGTGCGTCGCCTCCGCGTTCGGCCTGCCCAGCTCGCCGTGGTTCCTGCAATTTGTGTGGCAAGAATGGTCACTTTGAAGTTGTCTGCATGACGAAAAAGAAAGGCGGGAAACAGAAGCGGAAACCTTCGGCTAGTTCGGTAGAGCTTCACGCAGTTGTGGAAGGCCGTCGCCAGAACGCGAAGTTCATTGAAGTACTCGTCGACGGACGCGCCCTGTCATTCAAGGTGGACACCGGCGCCGAAGTGCCAGTCCTTCCGGACGTGTTTCCTGGCATTTCTGCCAAGCTTCAGGACCCAGAGGGCGAGTTGAAGGGGCCCGGTAACAATGTGCTGCCAGTTCTGGTAACTTATAATGCTACTTCGGCGTGGCACGGCAAATCTGTCAAACAGCGTCTTTATGTTTTAGCAGCACACACAGTTCCTCTGCTAGGGCTACCGGCGATACAAGCCTTGGGCATCTGCAAGTTTCTAGACCACGTTTCAGAAGCGTCCGGGCAGTTTCGTCTGGTAGCTAGCCTTTTGGAGGACTTGGAACGCTTCCAGAGGCCTACACTATCGGACTGAAACCAGACGCTACGCCATTCTCATTGAGTTCCCAGGCGCCTGCCGCTACCTCTTCGGGACGCGGTCAAGCAGGACAAGATGGAAGGGGATGGCGTTATCCGTCGCGTCGACACACCTACGGACTGGTGCGCTGGACTGGTTGTGGCTTCGTAGGCTACCGGTGTCCTCAGGCTTTGCCTGTATCTAACCCACCTCAACAAAGTCATTTTGCGGGAACGCCATATGTTGCCCACGGTCGAACAATGCCTTGGTCTGCTGGGAGAGGCCATTGTTTTCTCTAAGTTGGATGCCACGTTGAGATTCCACCAGGTCAAGCTGTCTCCCGAGTGGCAAGAGTACACAACGTTCATAACTCAATTCGGGCGTTACCGGTTTCCCCGGCTCCCATTTGGGATCGCGACTGCATCGGAGTACTTCCAGCGGCAGATGTCCCGCATCCTGGAAGGCCAGTCGGGTGTTGTGAACATGATCGACGATATTCTCGTCTTTGGCAAGACGCGCACAGAGCACGACCGTCGATTGCAGGAAGTTCTCAATCGGTTAACAAAAGCGGCGGTCACTTTAAACCGCAAGAAGTGCACTTTCGCAGCCAGCAGCATCAAGTTTCTGTGCGTTATTAGCGCTGAGGGAGTCTCTCCTGACCCAGACAACGTCGCTGTAATAAAAGCGATGCTGGCGCCGCAAGACGTCACAGGTGTCCGAGGCCTTGTTAACCCCATCGAACGCTTTTTGCCTCACGTATCGGAAAAGACAGCACCGACCCGAAGTTTGCTGCTGAAGAAGTCAGAGTGGACTTGGGGCCATGCTCAACAGCCTGTCTTTACCAAGCTTAAGGAACTGCACTGCTCGGACCTTTGCGTTGTTCGGTACAACACTGCATTCAAGACGACAGTATCAGCTCATGCCAGCTCCTTCGGTCTTGGTGCCATGTTACTACAAGAGCAGCCTTCCGGTAAGCGTCGTCCAGTTGCCTTCGAGTCGCGTTAACTCACTTCAACGAAACGCCGGTACAGCCAGACTCAGAAGGAGGCTTTGGCAGCAAGCTGGGGAGTGGTTCGTTTTGCGGAATATGTCCGCGGGCTAAATTGCTTCCGTGAAACTGATCACCAGCCACTTCTGGCGCTCATGGGATCTATGGATATTGACTTATTGCCTCTAAGGATACAGAGCGTTTTCGACTGAAGCTGATAAGTTTCAATACCAAGTTCTATATGTACCCGGCAAGTTTTTAGCCACTGCGGACACGCTCTCACGGGCACCAGTGGATGGTTCACTGCCAAGGCAAGCTGATCAAGTTGAGCTCTTCGTGGAAGGGATTCTTCGCTCACTCCCAGACTTCGTCTCTACACGCCAAGAAGAGCTTCGCCGGGCACAAGCCATTGATGGTGAGTGCAACCTTCTGCTTGAATACTGCACTAAAGGCTGGCCCAGACAGTCAAGGCTACCTCTTCACGTTAAGAAGTACTGGCAGCATCAGGGGGACCTCAGTGTTTGTGAAAGGCTTCTTCTGAAGGGAGTCCGCCGGCTCTTCAGCGTTCCATGCTTGACATCATTCATGACGGAAATCAAGGTATTAACCGTTGTAAAGCTATTGCTCGAGAGTCAGTATGGTGGCCTGGAATAAACAGCTACATCAAAACGCTCGTCTCTAACTGCGCCAAGTGCGCTGAGCGCATACACGCACTCAACGCTCAGAACCGATGTTGCCTTCACAGACTCCAAGTCTTCCCTGGGAGGAGGTAGGAATAGACCTTTTCCATCTGAATGGTCAAGATTATGTGCGACTGGTCGACTACAGGTCACGCTTCCCAGAAGTAATCACGCTGCGTTCTACAACAGCACCGGCCTCATTGCAGCTATTAAGAGCGTCTTTGCACGCCACGGCATTCCAAACGTCGTCCGCAGCAATAACGGTCCACAGTTTGCATGCAATGACCTCTGCTTTTGCACAGGCTTATGGCTTCAGGCATGTCATCAGCAGCCCACGTTTTCCGCAGTCCAATGGGGAGGTGAAGAGAATGGTGCGAACCGTCAGAAACCTACTGCACAAAGCCGACGGTCATTTCCTGGCTCTGCTGGCCTGCAGGGACACTCCTGGCATCAACGGTGTGAGTCCTGCACAACTTCTCATCGGGAGACGCCTGCAGACTAGAGTTCACAAGATAGCACAGCAACTCGAGCCAGGCTGGCCCCCGTCGCATTCTTTTAACCTGCGAGATCGAGTTAATCGGAGGACGCAGGCATGTGACTTTAACCGGAGACAAGCAGCCCAAGAACAGCGCCCACTTCAGACCGGTGAGCAAGTCTAGGTGCGGGACGTAAATAGCCCTGCGATGGTTTTGGGACCAGCCCAGCGCCCCCGGTCGTACGTCGTGGAGAACCCGAAGGGTGTCCTCCAGCGTAATCGTCTGCACGTCGTCCCAATGACCAACTCCTCAGGATCCAACGGCCCTGCTGAACCTGTCGGCAGAGAGGAGCCGCCCGACATAAAGCCATCCGGTAGGGAGTCTGCTACTGCAGGGCCCACCACCTTGACTTCGCCTGCCTCACCCAAGTCACAACCTACTTCACCCATTCGTGTGTCCCGGTTTGGAAGAAGGATCCGGATGCCTAAAAGACTAGACTTGTGGGGGGGGGGGGTGTTGTGCATACTGTTCCTTCTTAAACAAGCAGGGATGTAGTGTGTGTGTGAGCGTGCGTGCGTGCGTGCGCGCGCGCGTGTGTGTGTGTGTGTGTGTGTGTGTGTGTGTGTGTGTGTGTGTGTGTGTGTGTGTGTGTGTGTGTGTGTGTGTGTGTGTGTGTGTGTGTGTGTGTGTGTGTGTGTGTGTGTGTGTGTGTGTGTGTGTGTGTGTGTGTGTGTGTGTGTGTGTGTGTGTGTGTGTGTGTGTGTGTGTGTGTGTGTGTGTGTGTGGGTGTGTGTGTGTGTGTGTGTGTGTGTGTGTGTGTGTGTGTGTGTGTGTTTGTGTGTGTGTGTGTGTCGACCGAAAAGATTGGACTTGTGTATACTGTTCCTTCTTAAACAAGAAGGGATGTAGTGTGTGTGAGTTCCGCTAGGTGGCGCCACTGCTTCCCATGCTATATATTTGGGCTGAATAAAGCCTGAGGGTATTTGACCTGTTGAGCGGCGATGTGTGTCGTTTAGCGTTCGTGCTTACAGAAGCACATCCCGCTACAGTGGCGTCACTGCTCTGTCGATTAATCAGGTGTGCCGCTCACGCGGACAGCTTTTGTCGACGACAGTATGAGCCATTAAAGGATTTCGTCTTAACAACATCGCCCAGACATGTAGCTGCCGTCTAGGCGCCTGAGCAATGAGACGTATCAGGTCAGGTTTCGAAACAGCCCCGTCGAACTCAATCGAAATTGATCGCAGCGTACGTGGGATGATGCAACTGGACGGAGCGCAAGACACCAAACGTAAACGTACACATTGTGTCATTCAAGGTCGAGGTGCAGAGTAACAGTGACGTTTATTGGGCGCTTCCGCTCTTATATAAGCAACCGGGCTGGCCGGTGTTACGTTTGGCCACCGACAAGTGGGACAGCTGACGCGGCTACCGCATAGCAACAGGCAGAACCGCGAGCGGAACGGCCATTTCGACGCCGTTCATCGGCCGCGCAACGCTTCCTCCCGCCGGCATGTCTCAACGTGATCCTGCCACGCGCCAAATGTGTGTGCTTGCGTGTGTGCGCAAAAGCTGGCCAAGCCTGGAGCTCGAGGGAGAGAGCGTCGCCCTCGCCCGTCTGCAGGAGGTGGAGGAGATGCGTTCGGACTACCTGTGATTGAGTCATCCCATATTGCCCAGACACATTGGGCGCTCCATTTCCTGTGAAGGTTTACCCTTTTCCTGTGAACTGGAGAAACTATAAAAAGCAGCGGCCGACTCCGCTGAGAGAGAGACTTTGACGCGCCGTTGGCACGACGCTAGACACCAGCTGTGTGAGAGTGTCTGTAATCTCTCCGGGTCAGCTTCACTGCCCGTTTCTTCATGATGTTGCAGTAAAGGTTGTTTTGTTAGAAGACGCCTCGTCTTTGCTGGCACCTTTGATGCCGTCCGCCGACCACGCAGCCGCCAGGCCAACGCTACCGAGGGGCCGCGCGCCGCACGTAATAACTGCTTGCAGCGGTACGCTAACCCAGGCCCACGCGACCCCAAACCTAACAATTGGTGAACAGCGGTGGGACGACGACGACCAAGCCGTAACCGTGGTTGGAAAGACGAGCCAGGCGATACCTTCGTCCAACAACTGGTGAACAGCAGAGAGACGAGGACGACCAAGCAGTGACCGTGGTCGGTGAAACGAGCCAGGCCTGACCGAGGCGCAACATCTGGTGGGAAGAGCGGAGATGTCACAGGCGTGACCCATGAATCAAAGCAGCTCAGCGGAAAGGCGGGAGCAGTGCATCGAGCCCTGTGTGATGACTGGTTGCCTGCAGCGGAACGACTGCGTTGGATTCTTGGCTGCGAGGTTTGGTGAGTGCGGGACTTTCTTCTACTGAGTTTTGCCAGGTTTTTGTTAAGTAGAGAACAGAGCTGGTAATTGCGTTGTAGTTGTTGCTGGGTTAATTGCAGCAAGACAATAGTGGGAAGTAGAGAAGGCAGCACTCGGAACAGCCATGAATTTGGATTTGAAGTCGTTGGGCAAACCGAAATTGCTGGAGCTTGCGGAGGAGTTGGGTCTGAATTTGTCAGGCAAACTCAAAAAACCAGAAGTGTTAAAGGCTATTCTTGCGTTGGAAGCTGAAGATGACGAGCTTTTGGAATGCCTTGAGATCATTGACGAACGTCACGAGAAAGAGGAACGTGAACGTAGAAAACGTCACGAGAAAGATGAACGTGAACGTCACGAGAAAGAGGAACGTGAACGTCACGAGAAAGAGATTCGTGAACGTAGAGAACGTCACGAGAAAGAGGATCGTGAGCGTAGGGAACGTCACAAGAAAGAGGACGCCCGCGTAAGGCAACTGATGCAGCTGGAGATTTCAGCACATGGAATGAGCGTGGAAAGGATTAAAGCTTTCAATGCCATTCAGTGTAACGGTTCGATACCGCGAGACGGTCCGCCACCGTTCCTCATCGCCGAGGATATGGCAAAGTATTTGGCAGACTTCGAGAGTGTCTGTAGAAGTAAACGCTTAGAGCGAGATAGTTGGGCGCAGACGTTGGTAGCTGTTCTTTTCGCTGAAGCGTCGAAAGAAATCAAGCGATTGGTTGGCAACGGCTTGAAAAATTATGATGCACTAAAAGAGTCATTGCTGAAACGATATCAGATAACGCCTCATGATATTCGGAAAAGATATGAGAGCGAGAACAATTGTTACAAGTCGTACTTTGATTTGGCGTACCGGTTTAAAGCCGCTGTAAGCAAATGGCTAGACAGTGCGGAAGTTCCGGAGCAAATCGAACTTGCACCGGAGTGTGAGAAACAGCTTGGGGAAACGGCTGAGCAACGTGACCGCAGTAGCGAGCCGACCGAGCCTCTAACAGAAGAGCATCGTGTTACCTTGGTCGAGCCGCCAGCTGAGACGGTTAGCACAGGCTTGATCGGCGAGAAATCCGAAGTGACGCCGTTAAGCGATGTGAACTGCATGCCGACCCAAGTAGCTGTAGGAGATACAGTCCCATCAAATGAGTGTGGGGAACTGGTAGTAACTGAACCGCCTCTCGAGTCGAGAGCAGAAGCTTGTGTAGAGCGCGACGGAGATGGAAATGAGCTAGGAGAGGAGAAACTTTCAGTTTCCGAAATCAGCTGTGTCGTAGAGCAGGGCACGCAGAAAAACGAAGTGCCGATCAAGGAAACTGCGCAGCCTGCGAGTTGTGATCAGCCAGGGCAGACCGACGAGGAGTGTGCGTCCGCTATAAAGAGCGAGACTTGCGAAGGCGACAGCGGGCGACCAGAGCAGAGTCAGAATCGTTCGTGCTCCGATACCACGCTAGGTTGTATTCACGAGAAAAGCAACCCCAGTGCGAACGCGGACGTGACACACATGGCCCTCACGCAATCCGGAGCGCTCCAGCTGTCGAAGGAGCTTGATCGTGCGCCGGTTAGCGCTGAGCAATGGGGCTCATCGGAGGACCCGTGTAACGTGAGTGGCGAGCCGCCAAAGGAAATGCCTAGCTTGAAGGCTGGCATGAGCGGTTGTTCGGATTTGACTGAATGTGAGTCATGCGATGCAGCCGCGGCGCCGCCAGAGGAAATGTTTAGCTTGAGGGCTGGCGTGAGCAGTTGTTGTTCGGACATGTCTGGAGGTGAGTCATGCGCTGCTGGCCGCGATGCAGACGCGGCACCACACTTTGACCACTCAGACGACACCGGTGTCCTACTAGCTCCGGTTACCGCTAGCTTGCCAGAGCTCGCGCCGAAAGAAAGTAGGACTAGAGTATTCAAGTGCTGCCACCGAAAAACGCGGAAGGGCAGGCACGAGAAAGATTGCTGCCGTCGTAAGGAGAGCAAGCTCAAACGGTTGCAAAAAGAAAGCAGAAGGCTAGTATTCCAGCGCTGCCGACGAAAAACGCGAAAGGGCAGGCGCGAGGAAGAATGCTGCCATCGTAAGGAGAGCAAACTCAAAAGATTGCGAAAAGAAAGCACAAAGCATGTGTTTCAGTGCTGCCGTAGAAAAAAACGGAAAGGCAGGCGCGAGAAAGAAGCGAGAAAGTTGAAGCTATCGCGAAAGAGAAGGCGACTATCCCAAAGGCACAAATGCGCCCGTGCAAAGAAAATGCGTGATTGGTGCGCAACCCGTAAGGAGAGGGATAGGTTGTTCAGAAAAGTGAGTGACTTATGCTCATGTGTTTCTTCGCACAGAAACAGGAAGGTAAGGTTGCTCCGCGAAACGGACAGCCGAAGTTTTAGTGAAAAGGGTGATCTCAACGGTAACACCGATGGCTTAAGTCGGAGCCCATAACGTGAGAAGAAGCCTTTATTCACTTGTTGGTGTTTTTCTTCCTGACATAGGATTTTGAACATTTATATTCATTATCTTTGTTTGACGTGTTTTTGAAAATGCAATTTTCAAATTTGTGGACGCGTTCCAAGTGCTACTGAGCTGCCCTTTAATATAGATGGGGGCATAAGAGGGAAATAGTCTGGCAAAACTTAGTGAAGTTTGTGCCGTGCTTGCTGGCTGAGCGGCTGAGATTTTAGCGTGGTTGTGACGTTGGGGGTTATCAGAAATCTCTCCTGAAGACAAGTTGCAGAGTGCCTTGGAAATCCAGACTTGCCAAGGACTTCTTCAGGCTGTTTGAGCTCAAGAGAAGCTGAATCGGACGACCCCGGCTAGCAGCAACATCCCGATCCCTCCGGACAGCGGATGCAGTCCCCTGCCCTTCGGGATCTCCCTTCCCCGGCGGGGCAGTCTGTTACGTTTGGCCACCGACAAGTGGGACAGCTGACGCGGCCACCGCATAGCAACAGGCAGAACCGCGAGCGGAACGGCCATTTCGACGCCGTTCATCGGCCGCGCAACGCTTCCTCCCGCCGGCATGTCTCAACGTGATCCTGCCACGCGCCAAATGTGTGTGCGTGCGTGTGTGTGCAAAAGCTGGCCAAGCCTGGAGCTCGTGAGAGAGTGCGCTGCCCTCGCCCGTCTGCTGGAGGTGGAGGAGATGAGGTCGGACCACCTGTGATTGAGTCATTCGTCGTGAACCAACATGTTTTGCTCTCCCTTTCCTGTGAGGGTTTACCCTTTCCCTGTGAACTGGAAAAACTATAAAAAGCAGCGGCCGACTCCGCTGAGAGAGAGACTTTGACGCGCCGTTGGCACGACGCTAGACACCAGCTGTGTGAGAGTGTCTGTAATCTCTCCGGGTCAGCTTCACTGCCCGGTTCTTCATGATGTTGCAGTAAAGGTTGTTTTGTTAGAAGACGCCTCGTCTTTGCTGGCACCTTTGATGCCGTCCGCCGTCCACGGAGCCGCCAGGCCAACGCTACCGAGGCGCCGCGCGCCGCACGTAATAACTGCTGGCAGCGGTACGCTAACCCAGGCGCACGCGACCCCCAAACCTAACACCGGATTGCACAGCATGGTTGCCAATCTTGAGCACCCGAGTTCCCAGATCTGTTACAATGATCGCGTCACTTCGTCTTGCTCTTTGCAGCTCCATTTCATGTGAAGGATGTCTGAGACTTGTCCGCATGCAGTGCATGTGTTATTTTTCAATTCTACGGGCGAAATTTTGTGGTACTTTGCTAGGTCTGGGAATGTCCTAGCCTGTATGTTCATCCAGGTTACTGCCTCTGTCTGCTGAGGCCTTTGTGTGGCTCTGCCTATCATTTTCTTTCTAATTTGAAGTATTTTATTAGTTCCCCGTATATTCCCGTACCACAACGTCAGCAGAACGGAATCACAGAAAATTGATGAGCAGTTTTGGAAAGCTTATAAACTAGCACTCGGATTATCAAGTCATGCATCGAATGAGCCTTTAATGGCAATGGGTATCTCGGCCACCTACGAAGAACACAAAGAAGCAGTCCTGGTCTTCCAAGAACGCAGACTAGAACAAAGTCGGACTGGTAGACACCTACTGAACATCAAGACAGACAACTGAGAAAGTTGGTATACATTCATCTTGAGAAAGCAAAAGCACTGCAAACACGAACACGACAGGGTAAAGCGCTATCATTGCATATATCCCTGCCGGGCCGTTTATTACATCGTTGGGTAACTTTGCTGCAGTCGGCACTTTGTCACGCATATAATACTGAAACACGTTTGTCGCCTCATACAAGCGAGAGCAAAGGTGCCCCACCTTTGAAGCCGCTTCTTCCAGACTTTCCTCTTTTTAACACAAGCTCAGATGACGCTTCACCTTGATGCGCTTTGAAAATTTCAGAGCAATACGGGAGATGGCACGCAACTTACTCCGGTGACCCCGGCGGGGCTGTCAACTTACTCCGGTGAGTTAGCTGGCAGCCCCAAGGGGTGGCGTAGTGGTTACGGCGCTCGACTACT
This sequence comes from Amblyomma maculatum, assembly GCF_055883805.1. Lineage (NCBI taxonomy): Eukaryota > Metazoa > Arthropoda > Arachnida > Ixodida > Ixodidae > Amblyomma > Amblyomma maculatum. Next base: position 212,833,869 of record NC_139345.1, on the reverse strand, counting down.
GTTCCCAAGGACGCGGGATCGAATCCCGTCCTTGGCGGCCGCTTTTCGATGGAGGCAAAAAGCAAGGCGTCCGTGCGCTGTGCGATGTCAGTGCACGTTAAAGAACCCCAGGGGATCGAAATTTCCGGCGTCCTCCACTACGGCATCTCTCATAGCCTAAGTCACTTTGGGACGTTAAACCCCACAAACCAGACCAGCTAGCTGACTGCAGCATAAGGATGAGATGGAAAACTGAGGCTGACTACCTCTCGCGCCAGCACACATGTGACACAAAATATCCATCGCCTGCCTTAACAACCATCAGTTCTTGAAACTCTGCTCTTTTTTGGTGATAGAGCAGCTAATGTTTTGGAAATACATGGCGGGCAGCGAAGAGACTCACGATGATCGTGAATCCAGTAAGCCCGAAAAAAAAACGCTTTGCATTCACATTTCAACGCTGTAAAAATTGTAGTTATGTTGTTGCGACTGTAGGAAGAAGGAAGAGAAACTACACGGGCCTGCTACTGGCGCTGTAGCTGAGCCGCCTCCGCTGCCTCGTGCTAACAGGAGAAAAATAGAATAGAAAGAAATTATAAAGAGGAAAGACGCGCGCCGCAACAGCCGTCGTCCGCCACCGAAGCAGTGGCGGGTGCAACGACGGTCTAAAACAGGTACAACGATCGGTAATTGCAATTATGTTAGAAAAGTGGTCGAAACAAGAAGCTTTATAATTTTTGTTTGTTTCAAGGCGCAGCTACTAATGTTAACCTAGGGACGGTATTCAGCGTTTCGACCCCGTAGCTTTCCCAGAGCTGCCAAGGAAAGCTTTGGCCAAGTGTAGAGCCAGGTCTTAACATGTACTCCACCATTTCGATCATTCAACGCCCATAGAGTTTCATACCGATGCACGCGGTTTTGGAATTGGCGCGGTCTTTGTCCAGCGCTACGCCAGCAAAGAGAGAGAGAGTAAACTTTAATTGTTTAACGGAATAGCGTGGGTGGTTTCCTCAGTCCAGGGTACCATTGGCCTGGGCTGTCTCCCGGGCCCTGGTGAGCAGGCTGCGCTGCTCAGAGAGACCCGTGTGGGCCAGATCTGCCTCCCACTCCGCTTAGCTGAGCGGTCGAGCTTTATATTTCTCTATTTGCTCTTTGCAGTTCCATATCATGTGAAGGATGTCCGAGACTTCACCGCATGCAGTGCATGTGTTATTTTTGAATTTTTCGGGCTAGATTTTGTGGTACTTTGCTAGATTTGGGAATGTCCTAGCCTGTATGTTCCTCCAGGTTTCTGCCTCCTGTCTGCTGAGATCTTTGTGCGGTTCTGCGTATCGTTTTCTTTCTAATTTGGAGTACTGTGTTAGTTCCGCGTATGTGAGAGGGGTTGAAGGCTCTGGGGCTGCTGACACAGGTGCCCGGGAAGTTTGCCTTCGGGCTATCCTGTCGGCAGCCTCGTTGCCGTCGATTCCCTCGTGTGCTGGTATCCACATGATTGTGTGCTTCATGTTGCCCGTCATTTTTTCCTGCTCCATTATTCGGTGTGCCTGTTTTCATACGCGGTTCGTAAAAAACAGTGCACCCGGCAAAGACCAAGTTAGCAACGCAGTCATTAGAAACCTTAGCGAGCAGAAAATGGAGGAAATAACGAAGTTATTCAATAAAATCTGGTCTAGCGGAAATCTACCGAAAGAATGGAAATATGCGGAAATTATAACTATTCCCAAACCTGGGAAGAAGCTAGGCCTGGACAACTTACGCCCTATCTCGCTTACTTCTTGCAAAGGAAAATGGCTCGAAAAAAATCATCAATAGCCGACTCACAGGCTACCTGGAAGACGAAAAACTACTGCCAAACTCGATGTTCGGCTTCAGGAAGAATCTGTCAACACAGGACGTAATGCTGCAAATCAAGCACGACATCTTGGACAGAATATCAGCCAAAAACAAAGGTATCCTCCTCGCGGTGAACCTAAAAGGTGCCTTTGACAACATCAGCCACAAAGCAATTCTCGATAGCATATCGGAAACCGGGTGCAGGGAGAGAACGTACAATTACGTCCGGGACTTTCTCAGCATCCGGACAGCAACGATATGTGTCGGCGGTATCAGGACCAACGAAAGAGAAACTGCCGGGAAAGGAACCCCGCAGGGATCTATAATCTCGCCCCTTCTCTTTAATCTGGCCATGGTGCCAATGGCGAGGAAATTGGAAAGCATACCTGGAATTTTTCACGCACTCTACGCCGACGACATTACGGTGTGGACGACGACAGCATCAGCGGAAGAAAAGAAAGACAAATTACAAAGAGCCCGGGATGGCATTGAAGAAATTGAAAGAAGAAATGGCATGCAACGCGCCCCTGAAAAAACAGTTCATTCGAATCCACAAGAAAAACTTCAAGGCAGAGCCGATTCAAATCCGACTTCAAAACCAAGAAATCAGAGAAGTAAAACCCTTGAGGATACTAGGTATGTGGCTACAGAGCCACGGGGAAAGAACGCACACAATCAAGCTACTAACTCGGGCAACCAGTCAGGTCTGCGGCATGATTCGAAGATAGCAAACAGGAACGGAGGGTTAGAGGAGAATGACGCAATCAGAATAATAACGGCGATGATAGTCCCCCGCTGGACCTATAGCCTCCCGTACCACAACGTCACCAGAACGGAATCAGAGAAAATTGAAGCGCAGTTTCAGAAAGCTTATAAACAAGCACTCGGATTACCAAGTCATGCATCCAATGAGGCTGTTATGGCAATGGGCATCTCGGCCACCTACGAGGAACACAAATAAGCAATCTTGGTCTGCCAAGAACGCAGACTAGAACAAAGTCGGACTGGTAGGCACCTACTGAACATCATGGGACGACCCATCGACGAGAAAACTAACCCCCTAAAAGAAACACTCACTCCCGAAAGCAGAGCTGAATACCAGGTCCTTCCAATTCCCAAAAACATGGACCCCCTACACAACAGCGAAAGACGAAAAGCGAGAAGTCGTCACATACAAAACAACGTCGTCAGAAACAATAGTGACATACTCTATATAGAGGCCAGTCCATATCTGGGGAGAAAAGCGGCGGTAGCCACCACAGTTGACCACACCGGAAGAGAGGTGACCAGCTCATCGATTAAGACTAATGATTACATAGAAGATGCAGAGGAAATTGCAATCGCCCTTGCAGTTAAACACGCCAGCAGCCAAGGCAGAAAACACATAATACTGAGCGATTCCCAAAAGGCCTGTCGTGCCAGCAAAGAGCATGTTAGAGCGTACGCTAGTCGCTCCCTTAGTTAGCCGGAGCGAAATTATACTCTCATAGAGCAGGAATGCCTCGTTGTATCTGCCGCACAAAAACTTTGCTCCTATTTTTATGCACACCCGTTCACCTTGTCATGGGTCCTCTGCTGGCTAGTTAATCCCAAGGCCTTGCACGATGGGCTACAAGAGCATGACTACAGAGTCGCATACAAAACTAGTAAGCGCAGAGTCTTTCGTTTCTGCCCCTTCCTACGACAGACGCCGATGATTTCGAGAACTGCGTCGCGTCGATGTCATCGGCTTTTCCTGGCATTCCCAAATTTATTGACGAACAGCAAAGGAATCCCACATTGGAGCCTCTATTCGCAGTGACTACTTCGATTAGGTATGCACCAATTTTGTGTGGGGGATCGCCTGCTTTGGAAAAGAAGCTATTTCTCTACGGGCCCCCATTTTTTCTGGGTTGTTCCGAATAGCCTATACCACCTTATTTTGCAGGCCATGCATGCCCTTACAAAAATGAGCATTGACAAGGAGTTGACAGACTTTCGAGAACTTGTGGAGTCAACAGCTTACACACAGGTTGTTGACTATGGTCAACAAGTGTAAACGAAATGGATATTTACCTTTCGTCAACAGCGTAGTTGTTGACTAACATTTGTGCAAAGTTTGTTAACCATGTTTTGACCTAACTAAATACATATAGTTGTTGGCTAACAAGTGTGTAAATTTTGTTAGATATGGGTTGACTGGCTGAAACACATACGGATGATCTTCAAAAATTCTCAGGGAGAGTGGTTCATAGCTTGACTCCGTTAGCTTTTTTTCTTGCTACTGATTTTGCTCTCGCTCCCTTTAGTGCTTTTTGTCTGCTGATGAGTCTGCTTCCATGTTTATTTCATTTTACCCTTCTGGAACAAAACACCAAAAACGAATTGCAAATAAGAGATGTTTGGGTGTTCTCGCTTTTTACGTACGCACCAAATAATAGTCAGTTTCAATGCGATAGCCTGTTAACAAGGAAATTATCGTATATTCGGTAGAGAAAACAATTGAGCTCCCGAGAAGACCGCTCTATATACTCACGGATGGATGGATGGATGGATGGATGGATGGATGGATGGATGGATGGATGGATGGATGGATGGATGGATGGATGGATGGATGGATGGATGGATGGATGGATGGATGGATGGATGGATGGATGGATGGATGGATGGATGGATGGATGGATGGATGGATGGATGGATGGATGGATGGATGGATGGATGGATGGATGGATGGATGGATGGATGGATGGATGGATGGATGGATGGATGGATGGATGGATGGATGGATGGATGGATGGATGGATGGATGGATGGATGGATGGATGGATGGATGGATGGATGGATGGATGGATGGATGGATGGATGGATGGATGGATGGATGGATGGATGGATGGATGGATGGATGGATGGATGGATGGATGGATGGATGGATGGATGGATGGATGGATGGATCGAATATAGGAGCGTCCCCTTTGAAACGAGGTGGTAGCAGTAGCTATCATGCTCATTTTTCTCCCTATATCTTAATTATTGATTTAGATTGGTTAACTAAACCATCATTCTATTTCTGAAATTTTTTGTTTCTACATTACTAACATTATGTCACTTCTCTGCTTTTAAGCCACCAATCTTCCAGTCGTTTTTTGCTAGTTTCCGCCGTCGGCTTTTTCACCCGGCCACTGTTATCTCTAAACCCCAGAGCTTCAGGAACAGTGATTGCGCCTGCATCAACATCCGGATGGATACCATTACATTCGAGTATAATATGGTCAATTGTTTCACTGGAGTTACCACATACAGCACATGCATCATTTCCATTGTTAAATTTCTTTTTGTAGCTGCGTGTTCTAAGGCACCCTGATCTAGCTTCAAATAGTAGGGCACTGCCTCTTGAGTTATCACAGAAATCTTGCTTCCTGATCTGCATTTTCCACTTTCGGTATAATTCCACACTCTGTTTCTTTTCCATCGAGTTTATCCAATTTTTACCTTCTGTGTTTTTCACCTGTTGCTTAATGCTCTGTTACACCGTCCTCGTGACTAGCATGCTTACCAGTTAGTTTCCTAGTTCTTTTCCTCCACTGGAAGAGTCAACGCTTTTTAAGTACAGGTATTTAAATACTTTAGCTGCCCATCTGTTACTGTCCAATTTCCTCAGGCGTTCCTTATATAATATTTTATTCTGAGCTTCCCGTACTTCGAAAGATGCCCAGCCCATATCTCCCTGTACCGCCTCATTTGTGGTTTTGCCGTGGGCACCTAGTGCTAATCGTCCAACGGCTCTCTGATTTATTTCTAATGTCGACTGTACCTCTGATTTTAGGCACAAAACCGCATTTCCGAAAGTAAGTCCGGGCACCATAATTCATCTTCAAATACCCCTCAAAACCTCATACCTATTGTATCCCCACAATGCCTTATGCTTCATTATCCCGGCATTCCTTCGCCCTTTGGCTTTAAGTGATTGCTCATGCTTTCCAATGTATGCCAATCCTTCGTTTACCCATACCCCCAGATATTTATATTCTGCTACTCTAGGTATTTCATGGCCTTGTATTTTAAGACCCTGATCAGTTGAGCCGTTGAAAATCATCAGACCCGACTTAACTGCGTTGAAACTGAAGCCTAGAGCGTCCCCTTCGTCTCCGCAATACTTAACCAGAGTTTGCAATTCTTCCAGACTCTCAGCTAGCAGCACAATATCGTCTGCATACATGAAACCGGGGAGGCGCTGCTCTACCGCCTTTCCACCTAATCTATATGACAGGTTAAAACCTAGGTTACTCTCTTGTATCCTCCGTTCCAGGTTTATACACAGACGGGACCGATGGATGGATGGATGGATGGATGGATGGATGGATGGATGGATGGATGGATGGATGGATGGATGGATGGATGGATGGATGGATGGATGGATGGATGGATGGATGGATGGATGGATGGATGGATGGATGGATGGATGGATGGATGGATGGATGGATGGATGGATGGATGGATGGATGGATGGAATATAGGAGCGTCTCCTTTGAAACGGGGTGGTAGCAGTACCTATCATGCTCCTCAGCTCCTATCATGCATCTTTCGAAGACTCATACACTGTCTAGCGCCACCTAGCGGAGAAATTACAATCACGAGATTGACATATCAGATGCATCATTTCCGATAGATCTCATCACGACAAATCGTTTGGTACCACTTCCGTTTGTTTACAGCTGCCCTTTACAGAGTTATGTCCCCCTTAGTTAACGTCCCAAATCAAAATCGGATTCGTTTCAGGAGTTTTGGCGGTCCAGGATTCGGCCGGTAATTTGATATGTTTACTTTTTAACTAGTAATTCGAAGTATTCAATGTGCAGCTTTTATTTAAATGTAATTTTATTTGTATACCACATACCATAGGGTTATACTTTCGAATTAAATTCGGTATACAACGGTTCCTGGCAATGTGGTTTGTGTTTGGCAGTCAGGCTGCACCGGAAGACTCCAACCGAAGGGTGGCTGTTCCTGGGCCTACAGGACTGGGACGGAACCGATTTCAGATAAATGTTAGATGTCCTCGCGGCACTTTGCACGATTGGTGATTGTAGCTGGCGCTTTCGGGTTATGGCGCAATCGTTGTGAGGCGGTCGCATCGAGCCGACGCCTACGTGAGCTTTTCCCTGTCCTGGCGCGTCAACGAAAGGAGATCGTAAGCTTCCTAGCTGAGGAACTTTTCTGCTTTGGGGAGCGAGATTTCCTTCGCCAATGATCTTGCCCGTTTGTTTCCGTGTCGGATGGACGTGTCCGGGTGGTTTTTAACCCACCTTGGTACCAGTAATATAATATAAATATTTATGTCAACTCACTCCTGTATACATCGCAACACACATGTGCATCCGAACATGTCGAATGGACGTTTATTGAGTGTTTTTTAACACACCTTGGTATCTGCAATATAATGCAAATGTCCACTCACAGCTGTTCACATTGCAACCCACATGTGTAAATACATACTGTGCATGCAATTGCTGTATATGTTTATATTGTCACGGACAACAGGGCTAGACGTGACTAAGGTGACGGGACGAAGCTGAACCAGCAGGCAAATTCCGCGCACAGCACGCGAGACAGCTTCGGCGTCCTTTTCTTCCAGGTGCCACCTAAGAACATCAGGGTCACCAGGTGGCATTACTCCCCCTCCTAAAAAAACGAAAGCACAGACTGGGCGCGAGCGATGGGCGATGCAAGTCAGTACAGAAAACGAATATAAAACGGAAGCGGTGCCCTACACAACTAAACGAGTGCATAGTACACTGCACATTACTGCGTGAAATACGGTTTCATGCGGACAACGTGCACCACCTCGGAGCGTGGTTGCCGACGCGAGGTCTGCACAGTACCCGCTGGAAGGACTTCGTATGTCACTTCTGTGACACGGCGCAGAACCTTGTAAGGTCCAAAGCATCGCGACATCAGTTCTTCAGACAAGCCGGGCCGGCGCACCGGTGTCCACACCCAAACTTGCTCTCCTGGTTGGTATGTGACGTGTCGATGACGGAGGTTGTAGCGACGCGTATCCTTTCCCTGCTGTTGCTGAATGTGGATGCGGGCAAGTTGACGTGCTTCCTCAGCGCGCTGAGCAAACTGCTCAGCGTCTGGGATGAGAGGATTATCCGTGCAGCACGGAAGCATGGCATCTAACATCGTCTGAACGTCGCATCCGCAGAGCAGGCGAAATGGCGTAAAACGCGTAGTCTCTTGGATGGCAGCGTTGTAGGCATATGTGACGTGCGGGAGAATCTCGTCCTAGGTCTTGTGCTGGGAGTCTATGTACATTGCAATCATGTCGGCGATCGTTTTATTGAGTCTCTCCGTGAGGCCATTCGTCTGTAGGTGATAAGCAGTGGTTTTGCGATGGCTCGTGTGACTCAGATCAAATACGTCGTGCATAAGTAGCGCCGTAAAGGCCGTGCCTCGATCGGTGATTGCTTGGGACGGTGCGCCATGGCGCAACACGATTTGCTGCATAAAAAACTGGGCGATCTCAGATGACGTGCCACGCTTCACCGCCTTGGTTTCAGCATACCGTGTGAGATAGTCGGTCGCGACTATAATCCATTTGTTACCGACCGATGTCAGCGGAAATGGGCCCAGAAGGTCGATGCCGATTTGGTCAAACGGTGTTCGGGGAGGCGCAATAGGTTGGAGCAAACCCGCTGGCTTGAGAGGTGGCGCCTTTCGACGTTGGCACTCACGACAGCCTCTGAAGAAGCGATGAACGGCGTCAGCAGGTTTAGGCCAATAATAGGCTTGACAAACTCGGGCGAGTGTGCGTGCAAAGCCCAAGTGGCCAGAGGTGGGCGCGTCATGGCAAGCAAAAAGGATATCGGCATGGAGGTCGGCTGGCACTACAAGGAGGAACGCTCGGTCAACAGTGCTGGAGTTCTGTTTGTATAGAAAGCCATTCCGGACACAGAAAGCAGACAGGTTCCGAGCAAATTGCCGAGGCATATCAGCAGCGCGACCCTGCAGGTGGTCAATGACAGGTCGAAGGTCCGGGTCAGCTCGCTGTCGGGTCATTATGTCTGAAGCACTCACCAACTCACCAGTCCAAGAAAACCGCTCTCATCGTCCGTGCTCTCATCGACTAAACCGACGGGTGCGCGCGACAGCGCGTCAGCCTCTTCGTGCTTCTGGCCAGATTTATACACAATGGTGTACTCAAATTCTTGGAGGCGAAGACTCCATCGTGCTAGGCGCCCCGATGGGTCGCGGAGGTTAGCCAGCCAGCACAAGGAATGATGATCGGTGACAACTTTAAACTGGCGGCCGTAGAGGTAAGGCCTAAATTTCATGGTTGCCCACACAACCGCAAGGGATTCCTTTTCCGTAGTGGAGTAGTTTGTCTCGGCGCGGGAGAGCGTGCGGCTGGCATACGCTATTACCTTTTCGACGCCAGCTTGGTGTTGAACAAGTACAGCGCCAAGGCCGATATTGCTGGCATCGGTGTGGACTTCGGTGTCAGTGTCTTCATGAAAGTGCGCAAGAACAGGGCTTGTTTGCAGTCGGCTGCGCAGCTCCGCAAAAGCCTCTTGTTGCTCGGCGCCCCACACGAACTGTGTATCATCGCGCGTGAGGCGAGTCAGGGGGGCGGCAACTTTGGAAAAATCGGCGATGAAGCGGCGGTAGTACGGGCAGAGACCCAGGAAGCGTTTCAAACTTCTCTTGTTTGCAGGAACGGGAAATTTGGCGACAGTAGAAGTCTTGTCGGGGTCTGGCCTAACGCCTGCGGCACTCACAAGGTGACCAAGAAACTTCAACTCTTTGTAGCCAAAGTGGCACTTCTCGGGCTTGAGCGTCAAGTCAGCTGACCGGAGGGCGTCTAATACTGCGCGCAGGCGTTCGAGGTGTTCTTCAAAGGTTTCAGAGAATACGACAACGTCGTCGAGATAGACTAAGCAGATTTGCCATTTGAGGCGGCAAGAACGGTGTCCATCATGCGCTGAAAAGTAGCCGGCGCTGAACATAGGCCAAAAGGCAGCACTTTGAACTCGTACAGTCCATCTGGGGTGACAAAAGCTGTTTTTTAACGGTCCCGCTCATCGAGCTCAATCTGCCCGTACCCACTCTTCAAGCCAATGGAGGAGAAGTACTGGGCGCGACGAAGTTTGTCGAGCGAATCGTCGATACGGGGCAGCGGGTAGACATCTTTTTTAGTGATGGCATTCAACTTTCCATAATCGACACAGAAGCGAAGGGTCCCATCGTTTTTCTTTACCAGCACGACAGGGGATGACCACGGGCTGTTGGATGGTTGTATGACACTATCACAAAGCATCTCCTGAACTTGTGTCTGAATCGCTTCACGTTCCGTCGTTGAGATACGGTACGGCTGCTGGCGGATAGGGCGGGCGTCGTCAGGAGTAATGATGCGGTGCTTCACGAGAGGCGTTTGCCGTACTTTCGATGAGGACGCAAAACAAGTGCTGAACTCTAGTAGGAGGGCACGTAGCTCACGATTTTGTGTGTCCGAGCGATCCGGACTAATATCAAGACGGTCAAGTGGGGGCTGCACAGTGCTAACAGCCCCAAACGTAAAACATTCAGAAACATCCGCTAAGGAGTCATCAAACGCGATGGCAGTAGCACGAAAAAGATTCCGGGGTTCGTTGGTGAAGTTAGTCACCAGGAGATCAGACCGGCCGTCGCGGAGGTGGACAAGGCTGCGCGCTGTACAGATGCCGTGGGTGAGCAAAAGTGACTGGTTGCCTTCCGCGACCGCATGCCCATCACGCAGTTCGTCGCAAGTAACAGTCACAAAAACACTGGCGCGTGGCGGAATCGAAACGCCCTCGGCGGAAATTCGAAGTGTGGCGCGGCGTTGGCGATTTTTGGTGTCAGTATCAGCAGCTTTCTCGGTTGAAAATGTCACTGTGCGCTTCCGGAGATCGATAATTGCTCCATACTCCCGGAGAAAATCAACCCCAAGGATAACGTCACGGGAGCAGTCAGGTATAACGAGGAAGCTTACAATAAACGTGGAGCTGCGAATTTGAACTCGTGCCGTGCACAGGCCACTAGGAGTTACGACATGTCCGCCAGCTGTGCGAAGCTGCGTGCCCGACCATGATGTCATAACTTTTTTAGAAGCGCTGCTAGCATCCCGCTTATAATCAAAAAATCCGCGCCAGTGTCCACCAATGCGCTAACCTTATGGCCGTCGAGAAGCACGGGTATGTCCAGCGAGAGTCGATGTTCATGCGTAGGAACTGTCGTCGGTGCCGTAAAATCCAGATCGCCCACAGGTCTCCTTGTCAGGGGGTCTGGCCGAACGCCTGCAGCACTGACAAGGTGACCAAGAAACATCAACTCTTTGTAGCCAAAGTGGCACTTCTCGGGCTTGAGCGTCAAGTCAGCTGACCGGAGGGCATCTAATACTGCGCGCAGGCGTTCGAGGTGTTCTTTCTATTTTATTTATCTATTTTATTTAACAAATTATTCTAGAGTGTCTATACCTTCATGAACACTCCCATTCAAAATTGTATATATCACCATCATGAACTGCTAAATTCCATTCTGAATGTAAATACTGATTTGTGATGTATTTGTTCGTTAGGATGTATGTTATGTGTACTTTCCTTTGTTGTTAATCATGAGCATTTCCTGTTTTGGTCATTTGTCACCGCTCATGTGAATGTCTAATGTGACTTTCTAATGTCTAATTAAACTTTTTCTAAACAGGTCAACGCCGCTTGCGACGGGGGCAAGCCAGCCACCGATTTTGTATCTGTTGTAGGCCGTCATTGCACCCGACACAGCTTAGGTGGTGGACGACGGCTGTTGCGGTGCGCATCTTTCTCTCCCTGTTCTTTTTCTTTCTACTATCTTTTCTCTTCTGTCCGCACGAGGTAGCGGAGGTGGTTCCGCTACACAGCCAGTAGTTGGCGAGTGCATTTTCGTTTCCTTCATCCTCCAGTCACACCAACAACAAGACCCCAACTGTACCTCCTCATCCAGGGCACGAATTCAGTATGTGGCCTACCACGTCACGAAGTAATCCCTTAGTGGCTTATATTGGTATGGTGTTGCAGTGTGTAGTTTTCTAACTCTGCAAAGAGAACTTTGTGTTTATGTTCAAAAAATGACACATTATTAAAATAAATGTTCTTCGAAATAAAAAGAAGATAATTGGTTAGACCTGCCTCGTATATATTGAATCATTTGCATATATGTCACTTGGTTTACTGTACAATAGCTGACATACGATGCCTATATGTGGAGTCAACAACTATGATACAACTTGTAAACTCCGCAGCAGCAGCACACTCAGTCAACAACTTGAATGTTAATCGCAGAATTAGTGCTGTATTGGCAATCTGTGCTAAGTCAACTTCAATGCAAGTCGTCAGTCAACAACGTCAGTACACCCAGTCAACAATTCAGAGTGCCACTATTTGATAGGTGTGGACAGGATATCAACATTTTTGTGTGTCCTTTTTGTGAGACATTTATTGATTGACTTTACGTAAGTAAACCCCGGAAGGAGACTGCAGGCATGAAACTAGGAGACGCCTGCTTCTCGGAAGAGAGCCATATCTATCCTTGACAGCCTAGTAAAGAGCAGAGACAGACTGCTAACCAAGATCCATATAACTCGTGCTATGGTATTTCCAGTTGTCATGTATGGATGCGAGAGTTGGACTGTGAAGAAGGCTGACCGCCGAAGAATTGACGCGTTTGAATTGTGGTGCTGGCGGAGACTCTTTGGAGTTCCTTGGACTGCCAGAAGATCAAGTCAGTCGATATTGTCGACCATAAACCCTGACTGCTCATTGGAGGGTCAAATTCTAAAGATAAAGCTAAGCTACTTTGGTCATCTGATGAGAAGAGAGGAGTCGCTGGAGACAGAGTTGATGTTGGGAAAGGTTGAGGGTCACCGGAAAAGGGGTAGGCAGCGAACGCGGTGGTTAGATGGCATCCTCGAGGCGCTCCAGGTGAAGTTATGTGATGTTAGAAAGATAGTGAGAGACCGGAAAGCGTGGCGTGATATGGTTACGAAGAGTCGGACACGACTGAACGACTGAACTGAACTGAACTGAAGTAAACAACTCGGGGGATGAACTGCAAATAATGATTGGTGACCTAGACAGGAAAAGTAGAAAGGTAGGCTTGAAAATCAATATGCAGAAGACTAAGGTAATGGTCAAAAGCCTCGGGAAGGAACACCAGTTTACGTTAGGTAGCGAAGCGCTGGAAGTAGTAGGCGAATATGTCTTCTTAGGACAGCTATAAACCGCAGATCCGGACCATGAAAAGGAAACATCAAGAAGAATAAAATTAGAATGGAGCGCATTTGGCAAGCATTCGCAGATTATGACTAGCAGCTTGCCGTCATCGCTCAAGATGAAAGTATATAACAGTTGCATTTACCTGTACTCACCTATGGGGCTGAAAAGTGGAGGCTAACCAAGAAATGTCTACTTAAGTTGAGGACAACCCAGAGGGCTATGGAACGAAAAATGGTAGGGGTAACATTAAGAGATAGGAAGCGTGCAGAGTGGGTCAGAGAAATAACTCAAGTTATCGACATTCTAGTGGAAATTAAGAAGAATAAATGGGCATGGGCGGGACATGTAGTGCGAAGAGAGGATAACCGATGGTCGCTTAGGGTAACAAACTGGATTCCAAGGGAAGAAAAGCGTAGGAGGGGGCGGCAGAAAGTTAGGTGGGCGCATGAGATTAAGAAGTTCGCAGGGGTCAAGTGGATGCAGCTAGCACAGAACCGGGTTAAGTGGAGAAATATGGGAGATGCCTTCGCCCTGCAGTGGGTATAGTCAGGCTGCTGCTGATGCTGATGCTGAACGATACGGCGTCGCTCCTATCGCGCGCGACGTTCTCATAGCCACGTGATATACGCTGGAAGTACCTGAAGCGGATTCGACGTGGACGAACTTTACAGATTTTTTTCCTTCGCGCCATTACTCTCTCCCAACGAAGTTATCGCGCCATTCTCTCCCATGACATCACCTTCTTTCTAGGATGCGTTATGACGTCATCGGCGGTGGTCTCCATAGTGACCGTGTTGAAATGCCGCTAGACACGGGGAACTAAGATATATTTCTCACATTGCCCGGCGTGTCTTAGTCTGTAAACGCGTTTGGTTGGTGATCGGATGAGTGGGAATTCGATACCCGGAGAATTTTTGTTTTCTTAAATATTAAACAGAACAATTCCTTCATTTGACTGACACATTGAGCGCGTCGTTTTCTGCGGACGGAGGCACGCAAGGACGCCCACTCATGAGTGTATTCCCCTAGATCGGTGAAACCACTTTTCGATTTTAAATCCAGCCACTCCAAGATGGTGAAATGTGGTATCGCGGTAGCCTGTTTAGGTTCCTCATTAAATAAATCTTGTCATCACCCAATGCATAATAGCTTTACTGAACAAGTAAACAGGCTGAGACGTGCGGGGTTTCCTCAGGACGTTTTGTCACTAGCCTGCAGAAAGGTTCTCAAGAGACTGGAGAAGGCTTCCAGTCTTTCATCTGCGGACGCTTAGGAGGATAAGAAAAAAAAAAGTAGCGGTTATACCGTCCATCGCTTTTCGCATCATTTAAAAAATGTAGGCAACATATATGGTGTAAGAGTGTTATTTTCAGCTCCTAAAAAAGTCGGTAGCATTTGTGCTATGGTAGACAGGCGTGGCTGCACATTGACCCCTTGCAAAAAAAAAGAAAGGCTGTTCAGTCAACCATGACAATCGAAGTGACTTGTTGGTTGGACATTATATTAAAATATCGCTAGAAACACGGACAGATAGAAAGACAAACACAGATAATGTGCGTTTGTCTTTCTATTTGTCCGTGTTTCTAGCGCTGTTTCATGGCCCGAGGTTTCATAGCAACCGCGATGCCGTTGCTAATGGCTCGACTTGGCTAACCCTAAATTTTGACCTCACTTCCGCCACACTTTCTCCAATGCATTGGGAATGGCAAGGGCCTCTCCTTAGTTGTTTCCTTCCTCCATGTCTGCGGCGTTAGCTGCACGACCGCGTTGCCGCGGCAGGCCGATATGTCTGCGGTGGTTTCTTCGTCCGCTTTAGGCAGCCGGCGCACCTGACGGTGCCAGTCGCAGCGAGCTCGCCGCGCTGGCTGCAATCATCGTCAACATAGCCTACCGCGGGGACCGGACTGTCGAGTCACAGCCGCAGCAAATTTCTTTCACTCAAACTACGTTTGAGAGCGCCACAATCGCTAATCCTTCAAAATATTCTTCAATAAATTACAGATTTGTTGAAAGAAGGGGGAGAGGGCTGCTACAAGAACTGGCCACCCTCTATACGCAATGCCTGGCGACATCGACGGTACCAGAATCAATGAGGAATTCTAAGCAATCAGCTTACTATCCGTCGATCGTGCTAGAAACACTGGCCACGCAGTAAACGAAACGCCTTGTGACATCGACGGTTACGGAATCAAGGAAGACCTCTAAGCAATCAGCTTACTATCCGTTAGGCGCGCGCAAGGTATTTACTAAGGTAAACGCTAACAGAACCAGGCCAACCTTAAACTTCAATCAACCAAAGGATCAAGCAGGTTTCCGCAAGGCACCCTACTACCACTCTACTATCGGTTGTGGAACCAGCGAGATGGCGATGCACCACAGAGAAACATACTTACGTAAAGAGCGGAACAATCGAGCCGTTTCGCGGCCGAGCAAATAAGGGTCTGATCACCCGCCAGGCCACGTAGCGACGTTTGCTACGTTTGCTAAGGTAGCTTATCTACGTCCACCGAGTTGTACTTATGCGTCCCGTTGTCATATTGCCGCGAAACCTTCAAAACTGTATCTGTTGTTTATCGGCAGCCACCTGCATGCGGCCTTATCACTCTCATTATGGCACGCATAACAATTTTGTATTCTTTGTTTGTTAATGCTCGATGCCGCGAGACGCACCTTTATCAGTTTCTTTGTCGCGCAAGATGCACCGAGATCTGTCTCGATGATTCCGACCACTCGCGTATGTTTCTACGATGTTCCAGGTTGTGCTAGTGACAGTTTGCAATGTTATCTAGATGGTTCTGAGCAGCCTTTAAGTGTTGACGAGTTGGACGAGCACGTTTTATGCTACCGCCGCCGCCAAGTTGCTTAGTTCTTTTGCCGGTGCAAGTCAGGCGAATAAAGAGTTAATTTCAGTACTATCACGCCTGTGTCCTCTTTTGGTGTCTACGGCCTTGTCACAACTGCGTGACATCTGGTGGAGGTGCTGCTCTTCGAATCCTGGTTTACCCCTCTCCACACAGACCACCGACCACCGAACCAGCCGCCGACTTCAAGGGCTCGAACCCGAACACGGCCTGCTGCCGGACCCCGTTTGATCTCGGAAGGCATCAATGCTGACAATGGCCCAGCCTACAGCACCGGTTGTTTTCGTCCAACCCCGTGAGCCCCCCTGCTTACATGGACGACCGGACGAAGATGCGCAAGACTGGCTGGACCTGTTCGAAAGCGTGGCAACTTTCAACGCCTGGAACCACGAAAGGAAGTTCAGGCAAGTCTACTTTTCTTTTGAAGGATCTGGCCGAATATGGTTCGAAAATCATGAAGCGGCTTTGAAAGATTGGGAGGTTGTCAAAAAAGACTTTGTGACTGTCGTTTCAAGTGCCGTCCGAAAAGAAAAAGCCCAGGCCCTCTTTTAATCAAGACTTCAACACCATAACGAGCCTGTCCTGGCGTACTTTGAGGAGATGAAGCACCTCTTTCGCCGCACTGACCCTGACATGACCGAAGGTGAGCGAGTGACATTTTTAATGCGAGGGCTTAAAGAGTCTTTTTTTGCAGGGCTTGTCGGGAATCCGCCAAAAACCATGGCAGAATTTGAAATCAAAGCGTCTACCATCCAGAAGACGTTGGACACCCGGGTGCGCCACTAAGAACGACCCCTCTAACCGGTCTACGCAAGCCCCTACAGCAGCGCTTCTGCTAGCAGGCAGACCCTTCGGGAACACATCTGGGAGATCGTGCGAGATGAGCTCTGCCGATTGCTGCCATCATCCTAACAACGCCAGGTGGCGACACTCGCGGACGTCTTTCAGGAAGAAGTCAAGCGGGCACTGGGTGTGCCTAAAGCAACGGCTCCGACTGCTCCAGTACAAGCAGCAGCTATGAACTATACTGCTGCATTACATCGTCCTGCACCATGACGTGACCTTCCAAACCCTCGACGGTACCGTCCTGTTCCTGAAGGCCGCCTCTTGGCCCCCCCCCCCCACGCCAAGCCGACCAACGACCTCCAAGTCCCAGGAAGTAGACGTGCGACGCCTGGAGGACTGTAAACAACCGGCCATCATGCATCCACTGCGGTGAGGCCGGCCACATTCTGCGCCACTGCCCGCACCGATGAGTCGGTCTCCGCGGATTTCCAGTAGACGCTGCACGACCACGCCCAGGTGGACGACCGCAAGAAATTGACAACTATCTGCGTAGCGGTGAGAATGCGCCACCAAGCTGTCAGTTCAGGTCCCCATCGCCGTACAGGGCCCGCTTTGCGTCGTCAGGCAGTAACTAGGATGACAGTGTGCGCGGAAGATCCTCAAATAGAGCAAGCTTTGGAGGTAATGTTGCTTCAAGGCGAAACCGCGAAGATCCTCCGCGCCGATGATGAGTGAAGACGACGCAGCCATTAAATCGCCACTCCACAAGACGTCGACGAGATCACGACCAGACTTC
Organism: Amblyomma maculatum; assembly: GCF_055883805.1. Classification (NCBI taxonomy): domain Eukaryota; kingdom Metazoa; phylum Arthropoda; class Arachnida; order Ixodida; family Ixodidae; genus Amblyomma; species Amblyomma maculatum. The sequence continues at coordinate 212,816,368 of NC_139345.1, read as the reverse complement.
AAGTTGACATCGCCGCCCAGCGATGTGACGACGGTGTGCCCCGGCCGCAACCTCAGCACGAGACGAAGCAGAAATCGAACATTGAAGCCAACGTGCAATGCGAGGACGCGAACTAGCGACCTTGAGGCTGCGATGGACGGTCGCACAGTCACTGACCTAGTTGGCACGGGAGCTGACTATTGAGTCATCAGTGGACCATTTGCCTCTGAGCTCAGGAACGTAGCGTCCGCTTGGGATGACCCGCTAATCTACACCGCTGGTGGCAACTTTATACGCCGTCGGGGAGATGCACCACAAGAGTGAAAGTGAATGGACGCACTTACCCTACGAGCTTTATGGTCTTGCAGCAGTGATCCCGTAACGTTTTTTTGGGTATGAACTTTCTGAATGAGCATCAGGCGATCATCGACCTCCGCTCAAAGCTCATCCACGTACAAAGCAATACCTTCCACGACGACTTCGACGCAACACCTCACTCTAAACGTCCTCTACGAAGTACTGAGTATACCGCTCCGATTAAGCATCGTTGTCTCCATGGTTACCAGCGGCATCGAAACTTGCTGAAGGTGTCGTCGAAAAAGACACCCAGTTGATTTTTGACCGCGGACTAGAAGTAGCAAGAGGCGTCTCCCGTTTTCGTCACGGACAAGCTCAAGTGGTCATCACGAGCTTCACCGAAGAATGCCGACACCAAAACAAGGGGCCAACGATTGCTTTCCTTGACGAGCTAGAAGACCCCCGGGAAGTCTTCGCCCTACCCAGACAACTTGAAGACGCTGCACCCAACGAACCAAGCAGCCCGATTTCGACATCAACCCAGCGCTCCCCCAAGACAGACAAGACCGGATTCGCACTCTTCTTCAAAGCTACAGCGAGTGCTTTTCTTCAGCGTCGAAGGTGTGGCAAACCCCGTTGGCAAAGCCTCTCATCATCACGGACAAACACGCCCGACTGCTACCGCTACGTCAAAGCCCCTACCGTTTGTCGCCGCTAGAACGCCAGGCCATATGCGATCAAGTTGAGTAAATGCCGCGTGATGATGTTATCCAGTCATCAAACAGCCCCTGGGCGGCATCAGTTGCTTTGGTGAAGAAGAAAGACGGGACACTTCGTTTCTGTGTCGATTACCGCTGCTTGAATAGTATAACGAAGAAGGATGTCTACCCGCTTCCCCGAATCGACGGTACACTGGGCCGGCTCTGTAACGCTAAGTATTTCTCGTCGATGGGCCTCAAGAGTGGGTACTGGCAAATTGATGTCGACGAAAGAGACCGCGAGAAAACGACGTTTATAACACAGGACAGCCTCTTCGAATTCTAGGTAATGCTATTTGGCTTGTGCTCCGCACCTGCCACGTTTCAACAGGTAATGGACACTGTCCTGACTGGCTTAAAGTGGCAGAATTGTTTGGTATACTTGGACGACGCCGTTGTGTTCTCGTCAAACGTTGAAGACCATCTGAGAAGGCTTCGAACAGTACAGTGGTGAGCAGCCTTGTCCAGAGCGCTCCGACGGCGCTCTGTGGAGCACGTCAGCGACATCTAACGTTAAGTTCTGGGTTCGAGCTATGCGTCTCGTGCGCATGCGCGGAAATTCAGAGGTATGCCTGCTTATATCGCTTACTTGTTCAGCTCCACCTAACGAGTACTTTTAGTGCCGCTAGGGCCGCACTGCCTGCATTTGTGAAGCTGCGACGGTAGCCAGGGCTTCGCGATTGCGCCTAGTTTCTCGAGTGTAACCAGACGGCCATGCAAGCAAGACCAGATGATAGCGGATTAACGCGCGTTCCTGCATACGCCCCACTCACCACTCCTGTGCTTTATCGTTGAGGAAAGTTCCTATATTTGCCATGGCGGAAGTAGAGTGGTGGCGAAGGCTGGGCCCAAAAGCGGTTTAGCGGTACCGCAGCTAGCCACAGGTCGGGGGGCCAATCAGTCAGATTAAGAAATTATACTACTACAAATTAAAAAATATCAGTCGGCTTAAGAAGAATAGCCATTTTGATAACTTTGCTTATGAATGAGGTAAGGTATTTTACTAAGACATTACTATTTTTTTTAATCTTGCAACCCTGTTATCGCGCCCCCTTGATGTTGCATCGGTCGTGACGAAACTTTTCAGGCCTTGTTAGGTTCTTGCGAAGTAGGCACCCAGAGGTAACCAAGGCAACGGAGATAACGACGCTGACAAAGCACGAAACGGTTTCTTATCGCCGTCTGCTGTGGTGCAGGCCTTGGCGCGCCCGGGAAAGCGTATAAATTTAGTTCGCAAGTCTGAAAATATCCCTTTTGCGAATATTTCGACGTCCTTGCTGGTCGCTGCTCTGCCGCCGTTTGGTGAGATTTAATATCCCCGTGCAGCTGTGTTTTTTTTTTTTTTGCTTTCGTCCCCTTGGACGTTCGGACAGTGCGAAGTTTTTTTGCAGCATTGTGTTGCGCAATTTGCGCTTTATCGCAAGATGAGTACGCACAAAGTGAGGAAGCGATGCTCTGTGGCACATTGCGGCAGCGTGGACTCAACCGGCAGCGTGTGATTACACCGCTTCCCGGCTGACTTTCACTGGTGAGCAGATCTGGAGGTTGCACGCAGACTCAATGTATGCTCCAATGCTCCTGTTTTAAGCGCGTTTGTTGATGCTAAAGCTGTCTAGACTGGTGCAACCTTTACGTTGCCTTGAAAACTGCTGTATTCTTTCTGCCGAAGAATTTAAATGTGAAGAGTAATCCCAGCGCTCTATGCTCCTACTTTCATGACATTTTTATTTCAATTGCACTTGTCATAGCTTTGTTTTCTCTACATGCATGTTTCTTATCTGGTGATGTTTTGTGGCAGGCACTTCAAGCCTTTTCCATGGCTCGGATGTGATCATTCAGATGATTAGCCAGCTTAAACAGCGCTACTGTTTGTGCTGTCAGCGACATGAATTTTTTATTCTTGGGCTTTATTGCTGTATTTGCGTGATTGATGCAATAAACCATGAATATGAAAACCGTAATTGTTCTCTTGGTAGACTCTGTTGCGAACTGGGCACGACACCCTGGTTACACCAGTGTTTATGGACAATGTACTTGCATGACTTACAGCAGTATTTGCAGTATGAATTTGCATGCTTGGGATGACCGAGTATCACATCGCATATTCCTAGCCTTTTCGTGATTCGCGCGAAACGCGTTGGTTTCCTGGCCGCTGTTACAAATCATCAAGCGCCTACATGATGGCATAAAGCACAAGCACTTAGCGAAAATAAGGCCGAGAACCAACGAGCAGACAGTGCTTTCTTTTGGCCGCGTATGCGCACGGGACGCCTAACTCAAACCCAAGGCCTAACGTTAGATGGCGCTGACTTGCTCCTCTGAGTACCGTCGGCGTGCTATAGACAAGGCTGCTCACACTTGTGCTTGACGCAATCAAGTCCTCAGGATTAACGTTGAAAACACGGAAGTACCCTACTGAAAAACCAAAAGTTCTACGGGGCAATAACCTCATAAAATCTCATTTAATCGCATAGAGTCTCATACGGTGCAAATCATTATCATAAAATATCGTACATAATTTATGATAATGTACAAGAAACTATGAGAACTTATGCAATTATACGCGACTTCTACGTGATTTCTTATGTGAATTGAGTGAGATTGTGTGAGAAAATGTGAGGTTATTGCCCCTTACAGTTTTTTCAGTAGGGTATCACTTCGCCTACGAAGAGATGTTCTTTCTGGGTCATATCGTCAGCAAGGAGGGAGTTCGCCCTAACCCACAGAAAACTGCTGCGTTCGCACAGTTTCCACAGCCCGGTGACAAGAAAGCTGTGCGTCGATTCCTTGGACTGTGCGCCTATTACCGACAATTCATCAAGAACTTTTCGCACCTCGCGAAAACTTTGACGCAGCTTACAAAGGCAGACGTGCCATTTCAATAGGAAGCACCACAAGCGGAAGCCTTCGAGGAACATTAGCGCTGTCTAGAGTCTCCTCCTGTGCTAGGCCACTTTGATGAGAACGCTGAGACCGAGATACATACCGACGTGAGCAGTCTGGCCTAGGCGCCGTTCTCATTCAGAAGAATGCCGGACAGCAGAAAGTAATCGCCTACGCTAGCAGGTCCCTCTAGAAAGCCGAAGCCAGTTTCTTGACGACCGAGAAAGAGCGCCCTGCAATCATCTGGGCCAATTCCAAGTTCCGCCCATACTTATATGGCCTACCATTCAAGGTGGTAAGCGACCACCACGCGTTCTGCTGGCTGGGAAATTTGAAAGACCCCTCCAGCCGTATTGCCCATGCAGCCTCCGTCTTCAAGAATTCGACATCACAGTCATCTACAAGTCAGGTCGCAAGCACTCAGATACAGACTGCTTGTCACGAGCCTCCGTTGATGCGCCGGCGATTGAAGACGACGAAGACGCCTATCTCCAAGCTAACAGCATAACTCCCTTACTGCAGATTTCGCGTGTGGCCAATCCCCCTCGTGGGTATTTTAGCGATCGCAGAGAACCGCGTATCCCTCCGAAACACCGCGCGCCGTGGAGAACGAAGGGGACAAAAGTATTCCTTCTTCTCCGAGGACGAGTAACCAAAACGGGTTGCTCGATAGCACCGCGTTTCCCTCTTCCCTCACCGGGCGCAGGAGCGCACCGCTAGGTTTCGCAGATGCGACGCTCATTGGCCGAAAAAGGACAAAGGGCAAGATGCACCGAGATCGGCGGGAACCGGCTACCGCCGGAGAGAGACGACAGCGAGCCACGACAACGGAAGGACGCAAGGTAAATACCTTCCCGCTCTACTTCTTTGTTGTCGCCATCTTGCCCTTCTAACTGTCAGGCCCCATCCAAAAGGATAGGGTCACCCGCAAGATCATCACCAGCGTTCTTTTGGAAAGACCCAATAAACATCTGGTTCCGGGCAAAGTCCTGTTCAGCGTTGTGTCGTACTTCGCATTACCACTTTGCGGCCGTGAGAACGGCTGCATGTGGTGTGCGATCGCGGACCTCGGTGTTTGCGGCCGTACATCTCAGAAGAGGCTCGACGGTCTAGTAAGAACCCCCACAGTATGTGCCATTATTTGAGAGCACAACATCAACAACGACTGGTCAGCGCTAGCAGTTTTGCAGAACATTAGCGATCAGACCCTGTTCTGAAAGCGCTAGCCGATTACTTAGAAGGAAAACCGCTTTCCCTCCTGCTGTATTCCAGCATCATTTATCATCATTCGTGTTAAGCAATGGCTTTCTCGTGAAGAAGAACTTCGCACCCAACAGGACTGCGCAGCTTCCTGTTGTGCCTAAAAGCCTCCGGGCAGCAAATTCTGCTGGCATAGCACGATAAGCCAATAGCAGGCCATCTAGGGTTGGCGAGCACGTTACATCGAATCCAGGAGTACTACTAGCCGCGACTGCCTGCCGAAGTAGCCCACTTCGTAAATACGTGTCGTGAGTGCCAACTGAATACGCTGCCGATCAGTAAAGCGGGACTACTGAACCGGATTCCACCCCTAATCCTACTTTTTCAACAAATTGGGATGGATCTCCTTGGCACCTTTCCAAATTCACCTAACGCATAGTGGGTAGAACAGCGCGAAAAGACGAAACGCACAAGAAGAGACGCATAACAGACGAGAGCTTTTCTTGTGTGTTTCGTCTTTTCGCGCTGTTCCACCCACTATGCAATTGTACCAACTGTCCATCCTACTTCACCTAACGGTAACAAGTGGATCATCGTGGCCAGTGAATACCTTACCCGTTACGCCGAAACAAAAGCACTACCCAAGGTTACCACGGCAGAAGTCGCTAAATTATTTGTCGAACAAATTTTCTTGCGACACGGCGCCCCAGAAGTGCTCATCACGGACAGGGGAACGGCGTTTAAGGCAGAGTTGACGCAAGCCATCCTGGAGAGTTGACGCAAGCCATCCTGGAATACAGTCATACAAGCCATCGACGAACCATTCCCAGAACAATGAACTTACGGAGTGCCTGAACAAAACGATTGCGGACATGATCGCCATGTACGTCGACGCTGAACACAAGACCTGGGACCCCATCTTGCTGTACGTGATCTTCGCGTATGACACGGCATTCCAGGAGACGGCCAGAGCGACCCCGCTCAAATTTGTGTACGGCAGGGAGCCCACGACGAGGCTAGACGCAGGGCTGCCGCATTTAACCAAGGAGGACACCTTTGACGTCGCCCCCTACCTGCAGCGTGCAGAGGAAGCCCGACGACTCGCAGGCGGTTGCACGGTCGCCATCTTGGAAGTAGTTCAGATTCTGCCACCAGGCTACGCCACTAATCCATGACTGAGGAGATGACGCATGTGCTGTATGTGGAGAGAGAGAGAGAGAGAGAAAACTTTTAATGAGCATAATAATCAGTAAGAATTCGCAGGAGCTGTGTGGTCGGTGCCCCTAGTCCAGGGCTCCGCTGGCAGCAGCTGACTTGCAGACTAGCTGGATAATCCAGGCTTGCTGGTCCAGGTTGTCGCTGGTAAGGGCCGCCTCCCACTGCTCGTGTGTCGGGCATGGCACTAGTAACGTTGGGTCAGGTTGGTCCTGGCATTCCCAAGAGATGTGATGTACTGTATGTGGAAACTCCAGTGAAACAATTGCCCATATTGTACTCGAATGTAATGGTATCCATCCGGAAGTTGGTGCAGGCGCAATCACTGTTCCTGAAGCTCTGGGGTTTAGAGATAACAGTGGCCGGGTGAATAAACCGGCGAGGGAAACTAGCAAAAAACGACTGGAAGATTGGTGGCTTAAAAGCAGAGAAGTGACATAATGTTAGTAATGTAGGAACAAAATTTATTAAATAGAATGATGGTTTAGTTAACCATTCTAAATCAATAATTAAGATATAGGGAGAAAAATGAGCATGATAGCTACTGCTACCACCCCGTTTCAAAGGGGACGCTCCTATATTCCATCCATCGAGGAATTGAGTACCCAGCCACCCAGCCCTCTCGACTTGCGCTGCCTGAACGCTTTTCTTGTGTTTCTGCGCGGACTTTCAAACGTTTTTGTGGCTCCACAGCAGTGTCCAGGCAGAGAAGGGGAGGGCTTTTGTCCCCGTCCTGCACAGCATGGGCTGCCCCATTGAACTCCCCTCTTCACCCCACCGCACCACTACTTCGAACAAAACGCGCCCCGACAATGGGACAAGAGCCTTCCCTCTCTTGCCTATACTTCGTCTCACAAGATGTTTGCAGCACAGCGAAAGGCAGAGGCACCCCAGCCTAAGGCTCCTCTATCCCCAGCCGGTCCAACCAGGATCACGCGTACAATAGGCAATTGTGCTCCTAAGCGCCTCCAAATTTGCGGGGGTGACCGTAGGAGCACAGTTCTCTATTATAGTGCGCACTGCCGAAAGGCACTTAGGAGCACAATTGAAAGGGCTCCTCAGCCTTTCGCAGTGCTGAAGATATCACTGTAGAGCCACGAACCCGATTGCTCCTACCCGCCGAGCGTGAGGAGGTTGGACTGGACTGCAGTAGGCTAGCTTGACTGAACACAAATAAAACAGGGTGTCAACATGATTGCACAGTGCAATCTTAGTACGAGTGAAAAGGAAAAGCGAATGGCATTATTTCTGCAGACTTCGTCAAAGAACCTTAGTTGAATTCGGCGCCTGTCTTGTGTTCTTTTGATCCTCGTCTTTTGGGCTGTGCAATCGAGTGATCATTAGCGAGCTTTAGAATACGGCGACCCTATTCGTAAGTGGGATAGAGTAATAGCGGAGCGTTCGCACTATAATAGAGAATTGTGCTCCTACTATCACCCGCGCTATTACCCTGTCCCCCTAAGCGGCAGGGGTACCATATTCTAAACCTCCCTATTGTAGATGCCATAGATATAGTAGGGATCGGAACACTCCTTGACTGGAGTGGAAGCTGCCAGCTCTCGCGGTCAACAGAAATTTGCTTTATTAAACGGGATTACAAATATGATAATGTAGCTATAATTAGCGGAACTTCAGTCAACCGTCGCCCTTGTTTATTTTTTGTTCGTGCTTGTCCAATCTTGGAAGCTAGAGCTGGTAAGTTACAATGTGCAAATAAGTGAATGATTGCCAATTTTTTCCTTTTGAGATGAATCGATATTTCGAAATAGATGTGAAATCCACCAAGAGGCTATGTATCGCGCAGGAGGCCGGCATGTATTCATGTTCTCTTCGGCACTGAAGAGGCGCATTCGCACTAAACTATGTGGAAAATGGGGGAAGGGGAGAGGGGGTTGTAAAGGAATGTTGCCAGAAGAAAGGACCTAACAGGGACAGTTTTGTAGGCGCTTATGGCGGCCACTTCCCCACTCCCAATTGGATGCGCCACAGAGTCCTCATTTTATTTATTCGCTCGCTCGTACGTACGTGTGTGTGTGTGTGTGTGTGTGTGTGTGTGTGTGTGTGTGTGTGTGTGTGTGTGTGTGTGTGTGTGTGTGTGTGTGTGTGTGTGTGTGTGTGTGTGTGTGTGTGTGTGTGTGTGTGTGTGTGTGTGTGTGTGTGTGTGTGTGTGTGTGTGTGTGTGTGTGTGTGTGTGTGTGTGTGTGTGTGTGTGTGTGTGTGTGTGTGTGTGTGTGTGTGTGTGTGTGTGTGTGTGTGTGTGCGTGTGTGTGTGTGTGTGTGTGTAATTAAAGGAATACAGTATTTTCAGGCAATTAGAATAAAATTTTAGCAATCAATCTCCTAGAAACATTTTTCTCCTGCAAAATTTCACTCGACACTGAAATCTGATGTGAAAAGTAGCATGCTATGGAAGACGCTGACCTGTCCTGCTGCAGCTTCCCGTGATGATTCGCGCGCTTTCTGAACCAATATATTGGCTGGACTACTGTTCAATATTAGCTTGGAGCCTACTTTATAGTACTCATTTCACAGGGCACACACACGTATGCAACAAGTATACTTTAGTGTTGAGCCCGCCTTTCGGATTCATGTGTTGGTAGTAAATAATTTCGTGATATGGCACTTACTTGAACATTCACACATTTGCAACATAATAATCAGAGCCCAAGTTTTACTCCATGCAAGAGCGCCCATGCTTACCAAATGTTTTCCTGCAAATGCCAAACGATTAGACGCATCGATCAGATCGCGTTCTGTCAGATTTGTCATGTGCTATAATTTGTGAAGTTTTCCATACCAATGCAGTACAGTGGTTTTGCTTCATGTGGTCAAACGGAAGCACGTTCTTTGTATGCTTCGAAATTCTCACATTCTTGTATGTCAAATTATGATCGGATGTCTTTCAGAACACAGGAAGTCGAGTTGCTTCAAAACAAGGTTCAAATATAAAGTCAACAAATTGGGCGTTGAGACGGCGAGCGAGTGGACGCCTGGGTGACACGGTATCTACCTTACTCGAGATAAAGGCCCCATTCTTTTGGAAACGCTCTGCCTGCCGACGGGCTTTTAGAGCGTTAGCTCTGTTGCTCACTTGCGTGAGTGACGCGCTTTTTTAAGAATCGTAAACAGTGCCATCACCATAGCAACTTCGCCGTCTTTATTGTGCCCGGGCAAACTAGACCGAACGCTCCACGCCCCCGGCCACAGCGGCAAAGCGCGGTAGCGGGCGATGCTAGGCAGGTATAGCATTATAGCAAAATGAACGCCGAACCAGCTTCCCTGCCGAATGCATCAACGGTTTACCGTAGACGCCGTAATGCTTCGGACAATCCGCGATATATCCCCCTTCACGAAGCGGAATTAGCTGGGAAGAGGACGGGACATCATGCACGTATAAAATAAGCGCAAATAAAAGCATCAAACGGGAAGCCAATTCAGTGTTTTCTCTCATAAAATATATATATATATATATATATATATAGGGGCACTGATCAAGTCAAAGTATTTGAAGAAGATATAAACGAATGCTTTTTGTCTGGTTTATCTATTGTGAACAACGAAGCTGTTGGGCTTCCGAAAAGTTAGTACGTTTTCATGAAACTTTGACTTGGTCAGTAACCCTGTATATTTTTTTATGCCACCACCTGATCAGACCGCATTTCGTCGAACTCTTGATTACAGTGGTTTCTCTCATTTGAGCTAAAGCTCGACATTCGGTTCAGCAGCGTTGAGCCTCATCATTTTTTTTTTTTAATATTTAGTGAGGGGAATGCCGGAAATGCAGTGGCAAAACCCGATTCAACATCACATTTTTGTATTGGAGAAGCTTCACATGGCTGTTTTTTACTTGCCCATTCACCGAAAAAATCCCCGGCAGCTACTGCGGCACGTTACCTTTACTATCATCACCGAAACACAACATTCGGGGGAAAAAAAAACATGACTGTAACGCTGGTGATTATCTTGGGCCGCCCACTATATCATTTTTTCTTCTTTTCTTTGGAACCTGCACTGCTTGCGCTATATAGGAACTTCAGTAGGAAGGTTGAAGAGGCATGCTTGTGCATGTTCAGGTTTTCAAGTTGCACTTGGCAGACTGTCGAAATATTTTATCTGTACCAGTAAAGTGGCAGAGGGTACAAGTATTCGTGCAATTTCTCCTAGGGAGACGCTCTTTGAAATTATATTATATTAATTTCTGCAGTGTTATAGTTCCGTGCCCTGCTATTCATTTTATCGTAGAAAGGGGAAGATATGTTTTCTTCTTGCCACTGAAATAAAAAAAGTCTAAATTCCACACCCTCACAATATATGCTAACACCGCGAACATCTGAAGATAGCTTTGTGGCGAGCTAAAACGAGGAATTACCAGCTCCGACAGCGTTTGGGTTCGAACTGTATTTTTTTTTTTCGCTGCTTGCACTGAGACGCTTAGTGCCAAATTCTTCTTCGTCCAGCGCTGTGCCTTTGATTGTGATAAAAGCGCGGCGCGAGGGGCGCTACAAGAATACAAAACAAAATCAGAAAAAAATTTTCAATGTCTCCGGCACGATTATATCTTGCTGAGTAAGTAGAGTAAGTAAGTAGCGCGAGAGCCTTAGCTGGCAACGTTTCGGCACACAAACAGTATGACATACTTAATTCGAGGCGATAAATAAATCTCAAAGCAAGCAAGTGTGCATTTTTCAAGGGACCATTTTCAAGTAGCGCTACTGCGCATGCGCGAAGCACCTGAGTGCGCGAAGCACCTGCACCTCAGTTCGACCCGACCACTCGACCCGACTCGCCAGTGTTTACCTCTCTCGCCCGATGGAAAGGAAAGGGCAGAGGAAAAACGTTGTAGAAGCACAATACCCTCTCGTAAACACCCCTCGATTCAGAGTGTTTTTGGCGCCATTCTCGTAATTTTTCTGAACTGCGACATTTTAGTGCACATGAAATTTCATAGATGGCGCTACCTACTAGAATTATTATACGTGGCTCTGTTCTTCCACTATTATTTGCTTTTTGTACGCTTTGTAGTTTATAATTGTTACCGGTTGAATGAAGGAACGAAAGCCCGAATCTTTAAGTTATATTCGCCAAAAACAAACAAGCCATGGAGCATTTCAATCATGCTTAAAATATTTCATGAAGAGCTCGCGCGCTTCAAGTGAACCACGAAAAAATTAGCTGAAATCAACCTGCTCGTGCACATTCCTCGAGAGTCGTAGTCCAAAACCGATGCTTATCCTCTGATAGCGAGGTGTAAAGTTTTTCCACGCGAAATTTCAGCACAGATAAAAGCTTATTACTTGAACAGTTTAGCCTCAACAAGAGTTGTTGTCGGGCTAGTTGGCTTGAATCATGTAATGCCTATAAGGCTATGCGCAAAAAAGACAACACAAAAAACAGAGGCAACGAGCGCATAGCCTTAATGGCATTACATGAACAGTTTAGCATTTACTTTTAGCCATTTTACAAAAAAAAGCGCCAAGTTTGATCACAAATAACTTTTACACTAAATGAAGCAGACATATGATATTTTCAGGAAAAAGCGAACTATGTACGACCTCCAAATGCACAAAAAATCTCCGCAGCAGAATGCATATCTTGAACGTTATTGTATGTATAATTACCTGTTTTATCCACTTTTGACAGGCGCGTGACTAATAAACTATGCGATACACAGTAATAAAAATGCTTAACTTTGTTCACTAACATCTAATCTCAAAAGATCTCGAACGGTTTTTTTCTAGGTGCAAAAGATTCTGCACAATTTTGCTTTTCCTGATACAAGTAGAGCTGAAAAGCCGTTCCTTACCTTTGTGTTTTCCTTTACAGCTTAAACATTGTTGCAGCTATTTATAAACGAAATGCACCACTAGAGAGGAGAGGAAATAAACTTTAGAAATATAGTAAAGTCACATTTATAAACTAAACGAGTGAGGCGCAGTAGGCGTATGAATATCACCAAAAAGGTCGTCTCTTCACCGCTGGAGTAGGACCGCCACCTTAAAGACCAACAGGTCACCGGCACCCGACGATACAACTTACGACGACGCCACGCAGAGTACAATCCAGGCGACCAAGTGTGGGTTTGGATTCGAATTCGCCGCCCCGGACTAAGTGGAAGGTTACTCCGTCGATACTTTGGGCCATACAAACTTCTTCGTCCCGTCGGACACCTCGACTATGAAGTCATTCCCGACGGTACGACAGCATTACAAAGGCGATGCGCGCGGCTATAAATCGTACATGTTGTTCGTCTGAAGCCTTATTGCGCGCATTAAGGAATCCATGGTGTTTAACCTTTGTGATGTTTACGTTTAGGTTGCTTCGTTTATTTTGGAACATCAAGGCGGTGTTTTTCCTAAGGGGGGAGTAATGCCGCGAAACCTTCAAAACTGTATTTATTATTTTAGTAGCCGACGGCACGCAGCTTTATCACTATAATTCTGGCACGCGTATCAATTCGGTATTCTTTGTTTGTTAATGCTCGATGTCGCGAGACGCACCTTTATCACTTTCTTTGTCGCGCAAGATGCGCCGAGATCTGTCTTGAAGATTCCGACCACTCGAGTATGTTTCTGCAATGTTCCAGGTCGCGCTAGTAACAGTTCGCGACATTATCTAGATTGTTCTGAGCAGCCTTTAAATTGAGCGTTGACGAGTGCGACGAGCAGTATTGGTTTGACGATCGACAAGCGCGTTTGTTGCTATCACCGCCGCCGAGAATTTAGTTCTTTTGCGGGCGCAAGTCAGCCCAATACAAATTCCATTTCAGTATATCTCGCCTGTGTCCTCTTCAGGTGTCTACGGCCTTGTCACCACTACGTGACAATATCAACGTTGATACGGCGCCGGTCCTCCGAGTACGCCCACCTCACCTCGTCGCCTCGTTTTGCCGGTGAACTGCTTTCTTTTGTGTGCAGAATTATTTTGGGTGTTTCTTGAGCTAAGGACGCTATTAGCCATAACGAATTTTGCGCATGTAACATAGAAGGTAATCCATGACGCACCTTGTCACTCGCGACCTACGGTATCAACAAAAAGCATTTATCGGTGTGTCATCCATACCATAACCCGAACTTTCATTTGGCACGACAAGAAGAGTGCATTGCGCATATGGAATCGTTTTGTGAATTATCTTTACTTTATTGCATATGTAGAATTAAGGTTCGTAAGCATCATTTTTGCATGCCGCGTTCCTTGTCATGGCTAAAACATTTTCGTTGTCGTCGATAAAGCGCTGCTGCCTGTTTGTGGCCTGCATTTTTGAGCACATCTACTGCTATTAGTCACATACTGTAGGCTCCCTGTAATACATTGGTCCCACGGGCAGCGGGCAGTTTTGATCGTGGTCATAATAATGTGATGCTATTATCTATTCAATGTGTTGCGTTTAAATTTCTCAACAGCCTATTGCTGAAGGCTGATGTATAGAAATTCCGCTCTGCTCTGCATGCATTTTTCCTCCCTACTTGTGTTGTTGTTGTTGTTGTTGTGGTGGTGGTGGGCCTGCTACTGACTGTAGCTGAGCCACCTCCGCTGCCTTGTGTGCACAGAAGAGAGAGAGAAGAAAGAAAAAGAAGTAGAGAGAAAAGCGCGCCGCAACAGCCGTCGTCCACCACCTAAGCGGTGGCGAGTGCAATGACGGCCCACAACAGATACAAATTCGGTGGTTGGCTAGCCCTCGCCTCAAGTGGCGTTGACCGACCGTCCCAGCCCCGTAGGGCCAGGAACTGCCGCCCTTCACCACCTCCTTCCAGCCTACTTGCGGCTATAGCCGTTCACAACCGCTTTTGTGTTGTTCTCACGAGTGATGCTTCAGAATAAAAACGCTCACAGGGCATGCGCAGTTTTCTTCTCTTCGTGACACTGTGTCACGTGCTTTGCCATACCTTCTTTTTTGTTACTCTTCGTAATATCCTGCATTTTATAAAGTGTGCGATCCACTATTCTTTCTGTGCAATTCAAAATGTAAACAAAACAGATAAACTTTTTTGTTTGGAACCACTGCCTCCTACTGCATGCCACTGAGAAATGCGGCTCAATAACGTCAAAATACAAGAACAGCTCCGATACCATTATTTCAACTTGCCTGAGCTAATTCAGCCGCGCTTAGGTTCTGCGACAAGCTTGGCGGTATTCACAGTAAAAATGCTCTGATCCGCCACTTTATTACGTCTTTATGTACTGTATGCTTAGAAAGAAGTATTAAAGCACTTGCTCATCACTAGGGATGATTTAGATGAATATTTTATTAGTGAAAGGTAAATCAGAATCGAAACCATTGCTATCGGAACCGAAACTGAAACAGAGCTAAAGCACGCGCATAAAATGTCCGAGTTTCAAAATAGCAGTCTGACCAGCCGCTCGGGGCGCTGGCGGCAGTGTAGTAGCTTTGCCACAGGACACTACGGCAGTGTCCGCTCTTTACGTAATACGTTTTCTATGGACGCAGCTTACATGTTTTCTACTGCGCACGCAGTTTTTTACGACGATCCACCCTGACAAATTTCCGTTCAACGATGTGTGCCTGGCCCTGGTCGACCGAAATTCTGCGTCTTCAACTGTGATGTTCGACAGCTGCGAATCGTAACAGTGCCCAGCGAATTTGAACATATCGGATTGCCCAACTGGCAACGTTGTCTACTGGGCGTCAGCGCTGCTTGGCGTCGACTACCAAATTGCCGGAGCAGCCATGGCGGAAGTGGAATGGTGGCGAAGGCTGGGCCCAAAAGCGGTTCAGCGGTACCGCATCATGACCGCAGGTCGGTGGGCCAATCACTCAGATTAAGAAATTATACTACTACAAACTAAAAAGTATCAATCAACATAAAAAGAATACATATTTTGAAAACTTCGCTTGTGATTGAGGTAAAATATT
The DNA here is from genome assembly GCF_055883805.1 of Amblyomma maculatum. Classification (NCBI taxonomy): domain Eukaryota; kingdom Metazoa; phylum Arthropoda; class Arachnida; order Ixodida; family Ixodidae; genus Amblyomma; species Amblyomma maculatum. The sequence continues at coordinate 212,801,164 of NC_139345.1, read as the reverse complement.
TTATTAAGACATTCTTAATTTACAAAAAATACCTTGCAACACTCCTACCGCCCCCCCCCCCCCCCCTTGAGATAGAAAGCGTGCAGAGTGGGTCAGAGAAATAACTCAAGTTACCGACATTCTAGTGGAAATTAAGAAGAAGAAATGGACATGGGCAGGACATGTAGGGCGAAGAGAGGATAACCGATGGTCGCTGAGGGTAACAAACTGGATTCCAAGGGAAGGAAAGCGTAGCAGGGGGCGGCAGAAAGTTAGGTGGGCGGATGAGATTAAGAAGTTCGCAGGGGTCAAGTGGATGCAGCTAGCACAGAACCGGGTTAAGTGGAGAAATATGGGAGAGGCCTTCGCCCTGCAGTGGGTATAATCAGGCTGATGATGATGATGATGATGATGATGACCTTGCAACACTCCTACCGCCCCCCCCCCCCCCCTTGATGCTGCATCGGTCAGGAGGAGCTGCCAGAGGTAACCAACGCAACGGAGATAACGAAACTGACGAAGCATGAAACGGTTTCTTATCGCTATCTGCTGCTCGTCTGCTGTGGTGCGGGCCTTGGTGCGCCCGGAAAAGCGTATAAATTTAGTTTGCAAGTCTGAAAATTTCCCTTTTGCGAAGATTTCGACGTCCTTGCTGGTCCCTGCTCTGTTGCCGTTTGGTGAGATTTAATATCCCTCTGCAGCCGCGTTTCTTTTTGTTTTTTTTTTGCTTCGTCCCCTTCATCGTGCGGGCAGTGCGAAGTCGTTTAGCTGCATTGTATTGCGCTTAGCGTTTTATCGCAAGATGGGCCCGCAAAAAGTGAGGAAGCGATGCTCTGTGGCACGTTGCGACATCTTGGACTCAACTGTCGGTGTCTTATTACACCGCTTTCCGGCTGAATTTCACCTGTGAGCAGATCTGGAGATTGCACCCAGACTCAATGTATGCTCCAATGCTCATGTGTTAGGTACGTTTGTTGATGCTAAAGCTGTCTGGACTGGTGCGACCTTGAAATTGCCTTGAAAACTGCTGTATAGTTTCTGCCGAAGAATTTAAATGTGAAGAGTAATCCCAGTGCTCTATGCTCAACGTATGTTTTGATGCACCTAGCTTTGTTTTCGGAACATGCATGTTTCTTGTCTGGTGACGTTTTGTGGCAGGCACTTCAAGCCTTTTCCATGTCTCGGCTTTGATCACTCAGATGATTAGCCCTCTTAAACAGCGCTACTGTTTGTGCTGTCTGCGACATGCATTTTTTATTCTTGGGCTTTATTGCTGTATTTGCTTGGTCGATGCAATAAACCATAAATATGAAAACCATAATTGTTCACAATTGGTACACTCCATTGCGAACTGGGCACGACTGCCCTGTTGCACCAGTGTTTCTGGACCGCACCTTACTTTGCTGAGGGACAAAGTAAATGGCCAAAGTAATTGCATGACTTGCAGCAGTATTTGTATTATGAATTTGAATGCGTGGTCTCTATTTGGAAGTGTTGCTGCCTTTCTATGCCGCCGCCTTTGCAAACCACTTTCATTGTGCTGGAGCAACTGCTTATACACAAGGGCGTAAACAACAGAAACTCGAGTTATTTTAGAAGGCAAAGGTTGGCGCGCTTAAATGCAACAACCTTCAAAAGATGCAGGCTCGTCAATGCAACGCGGCGTTTTTTTTTTTTAACTTCTTTATAATTCGCGCCAAAGTAATCGTATGAGTGACGTCCTTTGACGTCATGGCCCCCCAATTTTCATTGGTCGCTGGCGCCCATGAGCCGCCATGTTTTGTACGTATGGGCGTCTATGGAGCCTTGCTACCATAGTACATGTGATTCCACGAGAGATCAAACTGCCTAATGTTTCGATATTTTTGTTTTCCTTGGTTTTTAAGGCATGCTTAGCGCGTGATATTGAACATATCAATAGTGAAATTATTTTTGTCCTGACGGTAATACATTCGGAGAAAACAAATATGAACGATGTCACGGCGCAGGCCGCATTTTCGTGCATCGCGCTATTTCTGGATTTTGCAACGACGTTTGAGTGGATTTATGCAAGCCACTAGGAATATAAATTTACGAGTTGAATGTACTGGTGGTAAGGAGTAACTTAGGGTCGTTTCCGCCGTTCTGAGTAAGCTAGTGTTTCCTGCAAAAAAAAAAATGAAAAACAACTAAATTACAAAATTAGGCTATATTTGGGAATTTTTTTCCTCCTCGACTTTAATTCGCAGCGCTTTTAAATCTGCGCAGTTATTAGGCACGTATGTAATAAACAATTGTACTAATTTTCATTGCTAGCGAGCGAAGCCAAGCATAACAAATACAATGCCAAATATTGAATTTTTACCTATAGGACCTTCTTTTGAAAAATAAAATAGAAAAAAACCCCACTGCCGATTTTTCTCAAAGTGTTACAGGAAGTGCTCAGAAGATATGCCGGCAAGAATATAAAAAAACATGTTGCATTATATTGCTTCTAATCAAGGTATGCTAGCTAAAACTCAAGAGTCGGTAAAAGAACCTGATTAACGTTTGGAAAAAAGCTACTAGGTCGTTCGGCATTTTTAATTCTTCCCGAAATGCCAAGTCAGATATTTTTCAGCCCTTCCGGAAATAATCAAAATGTTTAAGTTTTCAGCCATGATTATCCAGAAGTTGGCAGCCAAAATGATATGGCATGAAAGCAAAGAATGAACACAAAATCGAAGAGAACGAAGATCTCGTGTATGATTTCTCTTTTCAATCAGCTTGTATCGTAATTGTACATAGTTTGAATTGGGGACTCCTTTCTACATGTGGTATAATATTTCGCCTTGGCAGTAGAGAGTAAGCCTGCAAATTATGAAGAACAAATGTGACCTAGCGTATATAAAGACCTTTAGGACAGCGTAAACCTCTATGATAGCACGAATTCATTTCAAAATATTTTTATTTCTTTCATGGGAGTCGCAGCCATTCGGGCCACGGATAAAACCTTCTGGGAACCTGTATTGCCTTGTGCAGCGAACCACATGTGCCATGAGCGTATTCTTGTCACAGGTGGCAAGTTTTTCCACTCACCTTTTTTGTGCTCACGAAATTGCTGAAGTTCGTCTGCAGGCGCAAGGATCACTCGCACGTTCTTCAGACTTCCGGATAAGTTAGAGACTATTTCAGATGCAGATGTTATCACAGTGGTTCTGTCTGCTCTATGATTGTTGAGAGACGCCTGGTGTTTCACTAATCCGCCAACGCCGTCGCAAGCGTTTTTACCATGTCCTGTGGCAGAGAACAACCACTTTATAGAGACATGGTCCTTTTTCCATAATTCGTACAGATGATATTTGTTTTCGAAATGGCTTGCAGCCCCGTCGCTCACGTATATGACATGATTTTGAAGAAGGTCGCTGTTCAGCCAGTCATGTATTTTGCCTAGTGCGAAGCAGGCATGGGTGGCGTCATGCGTCATATCGATCGTCACTGACCACAGCAATGCTTCGCGTTGATTTTTCAGTGGTGACAACGCAGGTAAAAACAGATACTTGCTTTTTGTGCCAGTGGTACGACTGTACCTCGTTGGTACTACTGCAGTCCAGTTCACTGCAAAGTCGAAGTGCAACATCACATACCCCGGCTTTTCACATTGCTTTGCGTCATGTATAGCTCGAGTTTGAGTCTTCCTAATGTATTCATGTGGAATCGAATAGCTAATCAACGTAGAAAGCTCTTGCACAAATGCACTCGTCTGTGCTTTTTCAGGAGGTTGCCGTTTTTCCATACGGCGTACGTGATTTCGATTTCTTAAGGTACCCCTAGTATTGTTACAGTTAAGCCGCCTTTTTTCGGCCACATCTCGCAATCACCCAACCAGCATTTCTCCGACTGTCAGCTGCATAGACATAAGTCTTTCAATTCATCAAGTGTGTAGGCATACCCAGGTATTCTTTGCAGTGCAGAATGGCAAACAGAGGCATTCGCGCAGTAAAAGCACAAGCAGACTTCTTGCTGAGGCGAAAGCAAAACCCACCGCGGCCGAAGGGAATAAAACTTCAAAAGCCCCATGGTGTTATCGGGGTTAGGTTCTATGAATCCGCGGTATGCTTCTCGGACTGAACTTGTCATAAACCTTTTGGGAATGTGTTCTTTACTTCCGTCTACAAGGGCGTATATACAGTCATAGTCATCTTTTGTGTAGTAGTCCTCAGCAGCCTGTACTTCGCCGGGGCTCAATCGGTGTTTTTCGCACGGGTCAGGAGCGCACCACGCCCGTGCTTCTCGCGCCACCTTCGAGACTTGTAAAGCATGTACTTTGTCAATTTTGGAAAGCTTGCTTGAATATTTCTCGGTCCAAGATTCATTGGAAACAGGGTCAAGAGGCGGAGACGCTCCTGATAAGACGAGGCAGAATCGTAGGCTTGTTTCAAGTTTTTCAGCCATTCGGTGCAGTTTACGCACTCGGTTTTTAACGTTTCGCAACCATTCTTGTTGGCAGTGGGTGTATTGAAAGGAGGGTTCTTTCTAGAAGCAACATTTTCATCTGTTGTACTGTACCTTCTCTTCACTGAGCATCTTCTGTGCCGCAGATCCATGGGAGACAGGGCATCAGACAAATGTTCATACCGGTTGTGCTCTTCATCTTCAGATATGCATTCCTCCGTTGTTTCAGCACAGGACAGCATTTCTTCAAACCGTTTAAAACAGTTCTGACAAAGATGGTCATTATCCGAGATTAGACCCGTAGCTGGTGGCAAAATCTTTTCCACGGAACTCTTGTCAATATCTTGTTGCACTGAGTGAAAATTCCTCTGGAATGGAATTTTCTTTTTATGTTTTTTTAAGATAGTCCGCGCAAAAAACTCTGTCACCACTGTATTGCGAAGCCATGGGACTTACTTGGCAGCTTAAAAACACAGCATTCCAGGTGCCTTTGAGCGGTCACCCATAAAGACTCGCAAGAAATTTGTGGCGGTTCTCACACTCGTCTGCGCCGAGATGAAGCGCCTCTAAAACATGGGACGTCTGCGAGCGAATGTACCGTCTGCAATCAATGCATATGCTTACGATCCCTGTATCGTCTGTAAGAGTGAAAATTGTATAGAAATGCGACAAGCACTTTTCCTTGCGGCACATTAATTTTATTATACTCCTGAAAACACTGCCTATAATAGTACTTTGTTCCGGATAGTGGTTGTGTCGGCCAGTAATCACGCAAAAAAAAAAAAAAAAAAAAAAAAACTACTTACAGCTGACGCTTGCAATCACAGGAGCTCGCCAAATGCACTGGCGATGTGATCTGATACGGTGTGTGGTTTGCCGATTAAACCGACCGAGAACTACCTTCCACCCCAGTCGTACAGGCAGTCCAGTCTGAGTGACTATATCAATGACAAAATGCAGAGGAAGAAGCGGCATGTATGAATACATGACACACATTTCCGATTTGAAGTAATGCAGAGCTCTATCAGTGCATGGATGTGGCGAAGGGGTGGAGTTGGACTTGGTACGCACATTTTTAGTGATAATTTAAATATTTTCTGCTTTGGCACACGACACACTTAGTGATTATTTTAAAGCACTTGTCCTTAAGCTGGTCAACGGTTGTGACTATTGAATGTTGAGTGAGATTAGTACACTGTCAAAATTTTCTCAATTGTTTTTCTTTGGCCCAGGCTTCCACGTGGAGCACGTAGACTGGGCGCTTTCGAAATACTTGCTATTTTAAATTGCGTTACGTATTCCGATGCACCAGGCGTTTTGCCTGAGACATGCTCCTAATTTTGTTTTCTGTGTGCATTGCTACGACACTTGTCTAAGGCTTATACTCACTCTCGGCCATAGCAGCCCCCCCCCCCCCCCCCCCCCCCATCGTGTTCAACTCAACGATAAATGTTTGCCTATGATAAAATACTGCAGTGTACTGTCTACGGAGGAAAAATGTCTGCCATAGCATTTGAGGCAAAATTTAAAGCAGGGCGACGGCGTAGTATCTACCTAGCGACCGTCATTTGGGTTCTTTTGCCGACTCTTGAAAAGTGATAAGTTTGAGCTAGCATACCATCATTAGAAACAATATAATGCAACATGTTTTTCTATATTCTTTGCGGCATACATTCTGAGCACTTCCTGTAAAACGTTGTGAAAAATCGGCGGTGGGGTTTTTCTCTATTGTATTTTTGAAAAGAAGTCATTTAGCTAAAAATTCAATATTTGGCATTGTATTTGTTATGCTTGCCTTCACTCGCTAGCAATAACAATCAGTACAATTGTTTATTACATACGTACCTAATAACTTGGTAGATTTAAAAGCGCTGCGAAATAAAGTCGAATAGGAAAAACATTCCCAAATATAGCCTAATTTTGAATTTTAGCTATTTTCCAATTTTTGTACAGAAAGCACTAACTTACTCAGAATGACGTAAACAAGCCTAGGTTACTCCTTGCCACTTGTACATTCAACTCGCAAAATTATATTCCTAGTGACTAGCATAAATCCACTCAGACGTCGTAAAAATCGAGACATTGCGCTATGCACGAAAATAGGGCCTGTGCCGTGACATCTTTCATATTTTTTTCTCCGGAAGTATTACCTTTAGAACAAAAATACATTCACTAATGATACATTCAATAACACACGCACAGCACGCAAAAAAAACCAAGGAAAACAAAAATGCGAAATAGTTTGATCTCTCGTGGATTCACCTCTCGTGGATTCACCTTGGAGCAGCGGGGAACCGGTGAGATGGCTATGAACCTTAGGAATTTTCTACAGATCATGGAGGTTGGCTTTTTCTGCCTTTGAAAGCGTCCCGCTGCGTTTTGTCGGTTCCAGCCTAAGTTGTTTATCTGACTTTTGATAGTCGGCGACTCAGTTTCGCGCGGTCGTATCATGCGCGCCTCAAGAGACATTTTCGCTTTTTCGTAGCCCGACGTTGCACTTGTTAATTTTACTGCTCTGTGGGTGAGAGATCAACCCAGGTCCACCAACTGAACAAATTCAAGAGCTGTTGAAAGACCAAAGTGCTATATTTTCCAAGTTATCGCAGCTTACCGCACAAGTGATTTACATGAAAACTTGGCTTCTTTTTTTTGGCAACTAAACTGCATAAGATTGATACCATTGGAATATCCTTAACCAACGTTGAAGATCAGCAACAACACGATCATGAAAGGTTGATAAGAATCGCTAAAGGAAAACTAGATGATTTTGTAAACTGTGAACGGCGCAGCAATTTGATTTCTTTACGGCCTGATTGATTCTGATCCCACGTCTGAGGAGTTCATCGTAGATCAGTGTACTAAGAAGCTTCAATTATCTTCTGTACCTATCGAACAGGCTCGGCACATACTCCAAAGAAAAAAAAAGGAATTGCGGTTCCAATCCACGCTGTGAAGGTGGCTGTACAGCGAAGCTGTAAAACGACACCCAATGCTGCATGAGACGCTTTTGTTCTATTCGTCGAGCATTATATTCCCGCTGTTCTTCTGGCGTGTTTACTTTCCGTGATCTGCCTGGAAAGAACGGAATGAGTTGCTAGATCGGTCTCCTTGTTATTTTATTTATTTTATTTATTGATGCTGCGATCTTTTACAAGACCTTCGCAGGGTGGGCACACAATATGGAAGTACATCAGTGCTGGAAACAACACAACGATCTTAAATATGAACAACACAATTGCAAAAGTACAAACGACACACAGGAATGTAGCAGTACAACAATATAAAAAAGTTAAAGGTGGTTTTCAAACCTTTTTAGTGAAGTTTGCGTTACTGCATCATTAGTTAGATTATTCTAGTCTGTAATCGTTCTGGGGAAGAAGGAGTACTTAAAGGTGTTAACTCGTGCGTGTAATGGTGTGACTGTAAAATCATGCCGTTGTCTAGTGTTGTACCCCGAGGAGAACGATATAATGTTGGATGTGTCAATATTGTACTGGCCTTTAAATAACTGAAAAAAGAACTTTAGGCGACAGATACGGTTTCTGTGAGAGACTGAAAGCAAACCACTTAGATTAAGAAGAGCAGTGATAGATGTGCGGTTATATGAATTGTAAATAAACCGTACTGCTTTCTTTCGGACACTGTCTAATTTAGCAATGTTAGATTTAGTTAAAGGATCCCATATTATGACGGCATATTCTAGCATAGGGCGAATAATAGAGTTATATGAAAGTGAACATACACTGGGGAGGGGGTGGGGGGGGGGGGGGGGCTGAGCTTCAGAGCACGTCGGAGGAAAAATAGTTTGCGTAGGGCATTTGCTGCAACGTTGTCAACATGATCTGTCCAGGAGAGGTTATGGCAGATCCGCAGGCCAAGGTACTTGTATGTATACACTTGAGAGAGAACATTGTTTTTAGCAGTATAGTTAAACAAGAGAGGCTTCTTTTTCTGAGTTATACGCATCAACACTGTTTTATCATAATTAACGCTCATTTTCCATTGGTCACAACATGTTATTCCCTTAGTGAAATCGTTATTTAACCGGACTTGGTCCTCAGCAGTAGTAATCTTTTCATATAACACACAATCATCAGCATACAATCTAACAGAAACTGAGATGTTATCGACAATATCATTAATAAAAATCAAAAAGAGGAGTGGCCCAAGAACAGATCCTTGGGGAACGCCGGAACCTACAGGAACTGGAGAGGAAGAGGAATTATTTACTATTACAAACTGAAATCACAACATCTGGAATTGAAGGCAAATTCACGGAATAGCAAGGAAGAGAGCCGTCATCCTTTCGTAAACACCGTTTTGAAGTAATCATTGAAAGCCGTGGATACCAAAGCATCATTACGCTCACACATACCATTTATTTTAAAAGTATCATGAGATCGTGAGGCTGGAGTTATCTGCCTCCAGAATTTCTCAGGGGATGTTTTAATGAAGGTAGATAGCTGAGTAGAAAAGTACCTTTCCTTGTCATGGGCAATCATCTGTTTTAGTTTTTCTGTTTGTTTATCATTGATCGTTTAGGAACAGTTTCCTACTCTTAACCTTTTTTTCATTCTTTCTAGTTTTCGTTGTGAGTGTAATGTATCTCGTGTAATCCACGGGTTACGTTTTGGAGACTTTTTGGCAATTTTTGGAACGAAGCGTTCAATGCACTGAAAGACGACACTTCTGAAAAATGGCCAAAAGTCATTCACATTTCCATTAAAATTTATAAAGTGGTCATAATGAAAGTCAAGCATATCAAGAATAGATTCATCATGTGCACGAGAAAAATTAGGAAAGAAACTGACAGTATTTCGTCGATCAAAGTTTGAATTCATCAATGTTAGTACAACAGCTTTGTAATCAGAAATACCGGTCGTTACATCGCATTCGACGTTTCTTTTGATAATACCTGGTCTCCCAGCTAACTTGAACCAAGTGTTACAAAATAATATATTTGCGGTAGGTCGGTGAAACCAGTTCCATACAACTGTCATCCACCTTGTGCACCACAGGCAATTTTTTGTTTTGCAATTGCTTAATTAGCTAATTACGTTAATTTTTCTAACTTACTTAATATTCAGCTTAGACCAAAACTTGGAATTGGAAAGTTGTAGAGCACCTTCAGAAACCCTCATTCCATTAATTGCGATAAAGAAAGTATCACGTGTATCTTTTTTTTCAGGCTCAAAAGAAACCCGCGAAATACAATTAATACCACGTGACTAGCGCATTTGAGCGCCACGATTGTGGTGCTCTCAGTCGTGGTTTGAGCGAACGAAATCAGCTGCGGCCGTGACCCGATGGTCCTGTTGCAGCGGCAGGCTGAAATGTTGGCGATGGTTGGAGGCTCCCCCGTCGCCACCGAGATCTTGGCAAGGTCGGCGCACACCTACGTCACGACAGGCGGATGGCGATAAAGTGCGAGCAAATGAAGGTGCGAGCGCGAACCTGAGTCTAGTCACATGATGTCATCTCGCCCCTTTACCCAAGCCTGTACACGCAGATTCAGTGGCTGATTCCTTATCGCTCATCCGCTTGTCGTGACGTTCGTTGATGGGAGGGAAGGTGATGCAAACGCCTTGTTAGAATCTCGGCTCGCCGCGCTCGCTGCTACTTGCACCGTCACGTGCGCAGGCTGTCTCACGCAAGCGAAGAAGCCATCGAAGGCATATCGGCCTGCCGCTTTAACGTGGCCGAGGGGACAGGGTCGCAGCTTATTTTGTTCACTCAAACGACGACTGACAGCACCCCAAACGTGGTGCGCGAATGGGCTAGTCACGTGGTTTTATTTATATTTCGCGCGCTTTATTCTCATCCGGGAAAGAAAGATATAGGTGATGCCTTCGTTATCGCAATTAATGGAATGGGGCTTTCTGAAAGCGCTGCAACTTTCCCATTCACGTTTTTGGTCTAAAGTCAATATTTATAAAATTAGAAAAATTAGCATAACTAGCCAATTAAGCAATTGCGAAACAAAAACTGCCTGTAGTGCGCAAGGAGGCTGCCAGTTGTATGCAAGTGGTTTCACTGACCTAACTCAAATATATTATTTTTAACCCTTGGTTCGCTGGGACACCTGGTATACGAAAGCGTGCTGACGTCACTACGTGATTTCTATGCTTCGGGGTGTTTTCACAATCGGAATAGCTTACGCAACCCTAATCTTTACCAGGAAACACACGTGGGGAGAAGGAGCGTTCCTCGCATTGTTTGCAGGCTCCGTTCCGTAATTCCGTAATTCCGTTCTCTCAACGGTAGGGTCCCGATACTTCTTTCTCCTCACTGGTTGTCTCTCCGCCAGTCAAATGGCGATTGTTGCTGAGAGGCGTCTCTGAACTTAACCTGAAGTTAAACTACTATCACGTAGTGGTGACAAGCCCGGTTGCCACAAATGGAAACATTGACGTTGCACTCGAAATAAACTCTTTATTTGACTGAATTGTGCCCGCAAAAGTACTAAACAACTGGCGGCGGCAATAGCAACATAGGTGCTCTCTGGTCGTCGAACTGAGAATGTCCGTTGCACCAGTCAACGCTAAATTTAAAGGCAGCTGAGAAACATCGAGATAAAGCAGCAAATGGCGACAAGCACAACCTGGTATACTGCAGAAACACACGCGAGTGGCCAGAATCATCGAGACACGTCTCGGCGCATCTTGCGCGACAAAGAAATTGATAAAGCTGCGTCTCGCTACAACGAGCATGAACAAATGAAGAATAAAGGATCGACCCGTGTGTCAAAATCGGAGTGACAGGGTCCCATGCCGGCGGCTGCTACAAAACAACAAATAGAGCTTTCAATGTTTCGTTGCATTACTCCAACACCACCTAGACTGAGAGAAGGCCAGCGCAAGTTCCCCTTTCCACTAGTCCTACGTCACGACAGTGAGATCTGGGGATAGATTGGCGACGCCGAGCGCAAGCGTACGCAAGCAAGGCGATTTGGAATGACTCGTCCTGAGTGTGCGTGTTTTCAGCCTGTGTTTTCTGTGTTCCTAATCCGTGCTGCATAGGCGCTTGCAAGCCAGATAGCTGCAATATCTGGGTGTCGTTGTGCGCTAAACTGTCGCTCTAACTATGCCAATGGATTCAAAGCGCAAGTGTACAAGTTTCCGTCGGGCTCGGCTCAAAATGCAGCGTGGACAAAGGCTGTAACGTGGAAAAACTTATTACCGATGAAGTGCACTGTGGTAAGAAAGCGTTCTTGTTTGCTTCCTAATACTCGTGCTGCTATTCACCACTATTTGATTTAGCACAGTGTATTAAAGCGTAGGCATGCCAATATCGAGCACACAATTTGGACAGCACAGCTACTAATAATCGAGTAGCATTCGCCCTGTTTTTGAGTGCGGAACAAAATTGTTTTCGAACCTAAATTATTTCTTATGGAAACAATTTTTTTTCGCTAGTGGCCACGTGATCGTAGTTGCAGCAGTAAATGACTGGTTTAAAGCCAAGTTAGCTGCTCGCTGCGTTAATATACTCATTGCAATCGCTTCCCCCAGCTAAGCAGCTTTTTTTATATTTACGTTACAGCTTTGTGACCAGCACTTCCGTGAAAGCGACCTCGTATTCAAGACAAGCTACAAAGAGTGTTGTCAAGGCCACCGTTCTGAGTAATATCTCTGCCCACCATCCTCATCATTATCTATCCATCTAACAATTAACGTGCTCTCAGAGGAATTTTGTGCCTGTCTTAATGTTTATTGAAGTCACTGTGAATGAAGGTGAAAATTTCCTCACAACTTCATTTCTGCCATTGAAGCAAATTTGAGGCGGAGAGTGTCAAACTTCTCATATACTTCAAAATACTGGCAATATTAGATAACACAGGTAACACAAGTATAACCCTCTTCATCGCTAGCATTAAACATTTCAAGAAGTAGCTCCAGAGCAGCGTTGAATAAAAAACGCAACCGCGTAGGGTGAAGCCGACCTACAGTATGATCTCTCTACGATGACTTCACATAAGTTTTCACAGGCCTTGTAGTAGTCTAGGTGGTGTTGATTCAGTTCAGTTCAGTCGTTCAGTCGTGTCCGACTTTTCATGACCCTATGGACAATATCACGCCTCGCTTTCCGGTCTCTCACTATCTTCCTAACATCACATAACTTCATCTGCAGCGCCTCGAGGATGCCATCCAACCATAGCGTTCGCTGCCTACCCCTTCTCCGGCGACCCTCAACCTTTCCCAACATCAACTCTTTCTCCAGCGACTCTTCTCTTCTCATCAGATGACTAAAGTAGCTGAGCTTTATCTTTAGAATTTGACCCTCCAATGAGCAGTCAGGGTTTATGATCGACAATATCGACTGATTTGATCTTCTGGCAGTCCAAGGAACTCTCAAGAGTGTCCGCCAGCACCACAATTCAAACGCGTCAAGCCTTCTTCACAGTCCAACTCTCGCATCCATACATCACAACTGGAAAGACCATAGCATGAGTTATACGGGTCTTGGTTTGCAGACTAATGACTCTGCTCCTTACTAGGCGGTCAAGGCTAGCCAGTTGAAAGAAGGAGGGAAGTCCAGTTGCGCTTATGTATTCGCAGAGGTGTAGTGATTGTTCATTGTCCACTTCTCCTAACCACACAATCGCGGTTCCACCACAGGCCCACCTTCATGGGTAGCCGTTGTCTAACTGGAGTCGCTGCTGGACATGTCCACAACAAGTGACGCACATCACAGATCTCAGGTGCAGTGTCACAGTGAGGGCACCTGTCAGTCACTGGCAGATCTTTATCACGCCAAGGATGTCGTACAGATGGGGTCAGAGCCGCCCCTGCCCGAATCCGACGCACTGATACCTCCTCCTGCCGAGTAAGATTACGGGGGAGAGGATGCGAACGCGGAGGAATGAGAGCGCGTGTTCGCTGACGCAGAACTTGAGGATCGGAAACGTGGGATAGGAACGGATTTGGGGGAAGAGGGGAAGGTGGTGGATCGCCTGATGTGTTTATGTGTGTCATAGCATCCGCTTGAATATTATGTGGATCGCGAGCATGGCCGGGAATCCAGTGTATGCGCACAGGACATGGGTACTTTAAACAGAGCAAATGAATGGACTGTGTTATTTGGAATGTGCGTCGAACGGCCTTAAGCTTTTTAAGGGCAGTGAGGGAGTCTGTGTAAAGATGAACTGCATTGAATGTAGGTGAAAGTGCTGTGAAAGTGAAACCACACCTACTACTGCGCCCATGCTGGATTCCTGAAAACACATACCCGCCCCCGCCATCGCTACTACTGGCAGGGCATGTATCGTTTTGTTCGCTAGTACGTCCGCTCTTGTATAAACTGTCAGCGTCGCAAGAACCCAACACGCCCTCCAGCTCATCTTCAGCCTCTACCGTGTCCATTTCGGCCATTTTGACGTGTTAGAGTCGACCTTTACGGGCCTCTTCCCTCCTCTTCCGCCGGCAACAGGTGGATCATTGTTGCCATCGATCACCTGACCAGATATGCTGAAACTGCTGCTTTACCAGCTGCAACTGCTCGTGACGTAGCTGGTTTCATCCTTGACAGCCGTATCCTGCGTCACGGTGCGCCACAGGAATTACTTAGTGACCGTGGTCGCGTGTTTTTGTCTGATGTGGTAGCAGCCCTTCTTCAGGCGTGCAGTGTTGTTCATCATACGACGTCTAGCTGCCTACCATCCCCAGACAAATGGAATGATCGAGCGATTTAATCGGACCTTCAGAGACATGATGGCTGTGTATGTTTCATCTAGCTACTTAAATTGGAGCCGTGTGTTACCATTCATAACCTGCGCCTACAATTCCGCTACGCAAGCAACTACCAGTTTCTCGCCTTATTTCCTTCTGTACGGCCGGGAACTTTCTTGCACAATGGACACGATCCTACTATACCGTCCCGACGTCTCTTAAGTGACATCCATTTCTCAAGCAGCTGCCTATGCCGAAGAGTGCCGTCAGATCGCACGTGAAATCAAAGCTCGAAACCAGTGCCACCAGAAAAACAACCACGCCGTTTCCTCATGTCTCCCGTCTGCTTATTGACTAGACTCGTTGGTGTGGCTATGGGTGCCTTCTGCTACTTCAGGCCAGTCGCCCAAGTTTCAGTGTCGATACCAGGGACCCCATCGTGTGCTTAAGCAAACTTCCCCGGTTAGTTACCTTATCGAGCCCCTGCCAAACGACCACCGCCGTCGATAACGCCTCAAACCGTACTATGATCCTGGCATCGTGGCCTCCGCTTAATTCGCCAGGATGGCGTCTTTTCACAGGGGGGTATTGTTAGACGGATGCCTGACCAGCGAGAAAAGCAGAAAGAAGATTAAAACGGGGACGTCACGCGCCGAAGACAAAGAAGTTGTGAAGACGACAAAGGGGACGAAGCTCGAGCTGTCGCTGTGAACGCTGCAGCCTTCGTAGCTGCTACGTAAGATAAATATATTCCTGTGCGAACCATCTAAACCGCTTCATTATAATAATATTAATAATCAATCAATCAATCAATATTTAATGTGCGCAGGAAAAACCATGTGGTCTTCGTGCTGCAGCACAAAAAAAAATGAAAATGCACACACAAGTTTTACACGCGCAGATAGAACGCAAAAGAAGAAACAAATAACACATAAAATGAAACTAAGACGAAAATTGTCACGGAAAGAAAGAAATCAATGAGTAGCATGTCTTATATACACAGCCAGAGAATTGTAGAGCACATCATGAAAAAAAAAAAAACAATAGACAGACAGAGAGAAAAAAAAAGCAAATAACTGACATTGATCATAGTAATAGAAATATACATAAAATAAACAACCATTCCAAGCGCAACAAGTGTATGCAAATAGAATTGAACGCGGGACAGTAAGGTTCGAAAATAAAGTTTAAAGTTCAAATATAAATAAGAAGCGGATAAAAAAGCAGTACAAGATACTTTAAACAGCACTGAGCAGGAGAAAAAGCAAAACGTGAAGTAAATTAAATACTTAGGGTATAAAGTGAAAATTATTGTGATAAATACAGTTTAGAATACAAAGCTGCGAACGTCCAATATAAATGAAGAGAGCGACTTTCAGAATATGTCAAGGTGAAGACAAAAAGAGTTAAACAACATCTGCATTCTGTAAGAGGGGAATGAGAATGAAGAAATGGAGAAACTTGAAACGGTCTGAATTCCCTCATGCTCTTTCGCGGAACGCGCAGAAGAATGTACTCTAAGAGCTGAGGGTACATAATGTGGCCATGAAGGAGCTTGTATAGAAAAATTATATCTAATCTGACAGGACGGCAGTTAAGAGAACAAAGATTCAGTGGGGTACTCTTGGTGGAGCGAGAGGTGGAAGTTGAGCAATGAAAGCAATATCGAAATATCCGTAAACATTTTTGCTGTACTCTGTCAACCTTGTTCCAGTTCGATTTACAAGTGCCACTCCAAACAACCGACGCGTACTCAAAAAGCGGCAAGCATATGGACAGATTTAGCTTTAGGTATGGAAGTGGAGTACGAAACTGTCTCGAAAGTCTGCAGACGAATCCGAGTGACCGCATAGCCCGCTGAGCAATGCGTTTAGTGTGAGAGGAGAAGCTGAGGGTGTGGTCGAAAATGTACACCAAGGTCATTAATTTCATCAACCCTGTCCAACAGCACAGAATTCACTAAATAATGGTAGAGAAAGCTATGCGTTTTACGAGTAAATGAGACAACCGTAGTTTTGGAAGAATTGAGGGTAAGTCGATTCTTCGCACACCAATCAGAAAAAGCAGATATGTGCGATTGCAACAACGAGCAATCTTGAAAAGAATGTATGACCTTGAATATTTTTATATCATCAGCATAAAGAAGAAACGAGAAGTTCTTGATGACGGAGGAAACGCCAATAATAAAAACGGACAAGAGAAGTGGGCCTAATACAGAACCTTGAGGAAATCCACTGGTTGCAGGATAAACGAAGGAAGTCTGTCCATTGACACTGACAAAGCAGGAGCGATCAAGGAGATAGTTACGTAGGAAGACTACGATTGAGACTTCGACACCAGAGAGTAAAAGCTTTACAAGTAGTAATGAGTGAGTAACAACGTCGAAAGCTCTACTCAAATCGCAGTACACACTGTCAACCTGACCTCTCTGAAGGACTGCTGCAGAGGCATGCGTCATAAACGTGACTTGGTTGGTTGAAGTAGAGCGACCCGACATGAAGCCATGTTGATTCGGTATGATGACATTTTTAAGATGGAAGGAAAGTACATTGTTCAAAGCTAATTCGAAAAGCTTAGAGGTTGCACATAGAAGAGAAATCGGACGATAATTAGAAACATCATATTTGTTTCCTGACTTGAAGACAGGAAACACGCGTGCTTTCCACACGTGAGAAAAGGCAGCATTTTTCAAACAGTTGTTAAATATAGCAGTCAGTACTGGTACAAAGATACAATTGAAGGCTTTCATTATGGCGGCTGGAATGCCATCAGGTCCAGGAGACAAAGATGGTATCAGACGCTTAAAGGGCCACTGTCCAGGGAAGGACATTTTAAGCGAAGGAGCCCAGTGTTTAGATCAGGTAGCGGAGATAGTATGTGCAAAATGCTACAGAGACACGCGCGTCGCAAAGCAACGAAAATACAAATCAAAGCTCTCTCATGCTCTTCTTCGGGAAGCCAGCTTCCCCGTTTCCTGCGCTGGCCCGTCGAGCGACAGTTATGACGTACTCCCTGAGAACGACGCCCATTGGTCCGTCTCGCTGACTGACGAGAGAAGGATGGGTGTCTACCGCTCGCTGCGCGCTTTTCCCTCGACACGGCCAGACTGCGTCCAGCGGCGCGCGCTCCCTCCCCCGTTTTTTTTTTCGCGCACGCGGAGTGCCACGCCCCATCTCCTGTCAAACGCGGAGGAGGAAGGGGAATTCTCTAGCGGAGGCTAGACGACCTTGGGCAGGAGAGTGAAAGACCTTTGCGAGGGAACGGAGGAGAGAAGCATGACAGAATCGGGTGATTGCGGTGGCTGTAACTGCGTTATTACTTACTCTTTTCAAAAACATTTTGCGGCCTTGCGTTCTAGGGGCGAAGTCTCACAGTCACCACGGAAGAAAATATTTTCGACCGGAGGGTGGACAGTGGGCCTTTAAGACTCGCAGTTATCAACTTATCGTCAAAGAGAAAGGAATTAGATGGTGCACCAAATAGGAGGCATACCGAATCGCAGTGTGGAGGTTTGTATACGGAGGAAAAATGTTGGGCAAAACTGTCGGCAACGTCCCGAAATTCCGACCCCTGAGTCAACTAAGTTGATACTGGAATCCAGTTTAATGGAACGCTTGCGAACGTACCGCCAGAACTGACTAGGACAATTCGTGGCACTCCTCTCTAAATGCTCAAGATAAGAGTCGTGGTCCCGCTATTATGAGCGTTTGCAAAGAGAACGCAAGCGGTGAAACTCATCTGCCCAATTGTGAAACCCAGGGCGTTTCGCTTTACGATGGGCCCGTTCCTTAAGTTTTAACGCCGTTCTCAGTTCTCTGGAAAACCAGAAACTTCCTACGAGTAGGAGTATGCAGAGATATGTACTGAATCGTACCATCAACAACTATTTCAGTGAAGCGACTGACTTGTTTGTCGGCATCACTAATATTATTTAAAAGGGACCAGTCGACAGAAGAGAAGACATTGAAGAGACCAACATAGTCACCACGTGCATACGCGAAACGGGGTGAATTCCTCTCCCGATCTGAATTAGTAGGGGGTGAGGCAGAGACAGCAGTAGTAACTAGAAGTGGAGGGTGGAATTTGTCGCAGCGAGTAAGCGGTATGTCAGAACTCGAGACTCGAACACTTTCTAAATTCGATAGACAGATATCGAGAATATTACGACAGCAGTTTTTAATGAAATTGTGTTGCTACAAATAGTTAAAGGCTACAAAATCAAGTAGCATGCTACATTTACTGAATATATATTGATTATTGTGAGAATAAGTAAATGAGTTCCAGTTGATACCTGCAGTATTAAAATCGCCTAAAATGAGAAGTTTCTGTTTGCTATGACGAATTATAACATATTCGATTGAGAGCACACCATCATCATAGGCTCGTGGAGGAAGACTCGGAGGAATGTAGAAAGCTGCAAGTAAAAGGTTTTCATGTCGATTTAAAGTGAGCTCAAGCCACACACATTCTTCAACAGTCTCCAGATCGGAACGTCGAACACACTGCAGAGAACTTTCAATAGCAATGAGCACTCCCCCTCCTCTTTGGTTGGGTCCTGTTTCAGGGCGGTCACTTCTAAAAACAGAGTAATTATTAGGAAAGAAATCACTGGAAGGGATATCGTTTGTCAGCCAGGTTTCAGTAACTACAACCGCGGTGTAACAACTGGCCAAAACGCTAGAAAAGAATTCAGATCCCTTAGTCCGAAGTCCTCGGGCGTGTTGATAGCAGATGTCCAAATTAGAGGCCAATGCAATTTAGCGTCAGTTCGGATGAATGCAGCATGTCGTCGTGAAGCTTCCCACGAAAGTCCTTGTAAATACAGCCCATCGGTCACATCGAAGGCTCGACAAGCTTATTGTAGGATTCTTCATCAACTTCAATATGGAAGGACGAGTAGGAGTCGTACCTTGTTTTCAGGAAATGGGAGTAACATGCATTGACTTTAGATGGTTGTTAAGGTCTACCGATGTTGTTCCGGGACTGAGCTTCGAGACAAAAATAGTCTTCGGACGCTTCTTTTGGTAATTGGTAACGTTCAGGATAGATGAGCTCGCTGCGCCAGTGATGGCTGGACTTGGGTGCTTCTTCATCGCACTAGATTGGATAACCGCACGAGGAGGAGCAGAGCCAGATGATGGACAGGTAATATCGCCGGGAGTCATCCCTCGATGAAGAGCGGCGGAGTAGTCCACAGACTGCTGCTCCTCACGGGTTGGATTGCCTACGGAAACGACGAGAGGACGCTCGACGAAAAGACGCTCACACTGTCAAGCAGCGCACCGCACAAGCTCCTGGCGTAGGCCGCGAACATCGGCACGTAGAGAGGCAATGACCTCGGCTTGTACGGTGGTGGTGACTATGATGATGGGGGATGGGGTACTGGGCACGACGTATGCCAGCCTGAGCTAGCGGCGGCACTCTTGGTGCCCAGGGGAATGGGATAGGGGAGGGTTGGGAAGGGAGGGGGAGGACGCGCGAGAAAGTCCGCAGAGTCGGGGGCCGAAGAACGGCAGCACTGCGACGAGGTCCGCAGAAAACAGAGGGCTATCCTGGGCGCCCAACGGGTAGCACACAGAAGAAGCACAGCCACCACAGGTAAGTCACCACACAGTGCAGGTTCGGCTTTGGTGCGAGCAGCATGCTGCTCGGCAAGCGTCCTTTTCCTGTGACAGATCAGGACGCCGGGGTGACTGCAGATGGTCTGCAGTGCGCTGTCACGTCGGAAAGTCCGGGTGGCAGTTGGGAGGACCGCTGGGAAACCGCTGCCTTGGCAGCGGCGCGGCGGGTAGGGGCATCTCGGGAGATGGCACTCCTAGGCCCGTGCGCGAGAGGCACACGGGACACTGTCTCTTGGAAAATCCTTGAGGCAGCGGAAGGGACCGCAGTGGTACCTCAGCCAAGGCTGAGGCGCGGCGGGTGACGCTGGAAGGACCGCCGGGAAGGGCGGCGCGTCGAGGCCCGAGAGCAGGAAGATCCCGGGATTGCTGCCGAAGCAGCAGGGAGGGCCGCGGAAGCGGCAGGTGACGCTGGAAGCGCCGAGGCCCGCGAACCTTGCGGTCAGCGGGAAACTGGCATAGGCCAGCAGGACTGTGCCCCCGAAGGAGCAGCAGGGAGCCTTGGCGAAGAACCACGAGTCCATTCCAGCACTGGGGCTCGCCTCGGGCGAGGGCGACGTCGGTGCGCCACAGGCGAAGACCAAGGTCAAAGGGGGCCGCACCGATAACTCCTCAAGGGAGGAGGGTGTGCTGGCAGGGACAGACCTGGCAACGCCCGCAGCACGGGACACACTCGCACGCCCAAGGGTCGGGGGTTGGGCTGGGAGAAGGGTCCGGGCTCCGCTTCGGCTGGAGGGCTGGAAGAACCAGCAGGGATGATCCAAAGGACCAGGGAGGTGCGCCGGTAAGAACCAGAGCACCGGAGGACGGAAGTTGCGACGGGGCGAGCAGGGCGAGCCAGCGCCGGAGGGAGGCGAAGGCGAGCGAGCGCTCGGTGAGAGCGGGCGCGCACGAGCTCGCCGGAGCGAGCGCCGCACACACCCGCCCCCACCGAGAGCTGAAAGGCGACTGACGCGAGAAGAAGCGCGCCTGGTCGGGAGGCAACGGAGCGTGCGGCCGCTCCCTTCAGAGGCGAGCGACGAACTCTGCTTGTACGAAGGCCCGCGAGTTCTCCCTACGAAGGCGCTCATTCTCCTCCCGCAGCTGGGCAACCTCACCGCACAGTCGGCACAGCGTAAAAACTGCTGCTTGCCAAGGAATGGGCGAGAGCACAGCGCACAGCGCACATAATAAAAATAATAATGATTTATTTGCAACTAATTTACGACATTATAACCAGGCTGTTTAAGCAAACATGCTTGTAAACGGAGCTGAGCAGTGCATCATCATTGCATACGTGCCGAGGCATGCACAAAAAAAAAAGAATATTCAAAAGCAGCATTGAAACGAAAAATACATGAAATGTAAAGAGCAAAAAAAAATGTAAAAGCATTTACAACAAAAATCAATAAAATTTATGCGTAAAAAAATGTGTTTTACATTACTCCTTACTGAGAAACAACGTAGCTAGAACGAAACAGCACAGGCGAACCGTAAACGCTCAATCGCATTGCACAAATGACCGAATGGACTGTTTAATTTTTCGAAGAAAGGTGAGTGACGTATTGATTTTAAATTTATTGAAGATATACATAACAACCCCGGGTTTTTTCCCCTAATTTGCATACAGCGGCGGAACTATGAATTTTTCTGTATGGCGCAAGCATCGCGTTTTTCTATTCTTACATTTGAAAGCTTCAGAAAAGTAGGGCTTATACAGTATTTCATATGAAAACTGTTTCTCTATGGACAATATGTCGAAACGAACCATACTGAGTAATACACTTTCATTGTGGAAGTTAGTACCATAGGACAGGCTAGAGACAATTCTTCTTAAAACACTGTTTAGAATATTATTTGTAAGTGGAGGCGGACCCATATACAGTGAGGCTATAACTGAGTACCGACTCACCTAAGCTCTAAATAACTGCAGACTGGTTTGGCTAACTAGCTCTACTTTTAAAATACTCGAACATATTATTCATAAAGCAATTATTAATCACGTAGAAGTTAATAACCTTCTCTACAGTCGACAACATGGCTTTAGATTGCAATTGTCAAAAACCACGCAGCTGGCAGAGATAACGCACTATATTACAAATGCCTTTAATGCACGGGGAAAAAAATTACATGCCATTTTTTAGACCTCTCTAAGGCATTTGACTTAGTTCCTCACCAAGAATTACTCACGAAACTGCAGGCTATAGGTATCGAAAACAGCATCATTACATGGATTGACTGCTTTTTGAAAAAAAAAAAACTTAAACAATGTGTCAAACTGAAAAATCTGAATCTGATAACTTGGATGTCTACTCAGGAGTACCACAGGGTTCAGTCCTCGCCCCGTTATTGTTCTCAATTTATATCATTGATATTCATTCATGCGCTCACTCTAGGGTACAAATTCGACTCTTCGCGGACGACTGCATAGTATACAAGGTAATAGATTCTATAGAAGATCAAATTATACTTAATGAATCTCTTTCGACTATTCAGTCTTGGTGCACTAGGTGGGGAATGAGATTCAGTGCCACTAAAACAAAAAGCATAATTTTTAGCAACAAGAAGTCACTAGATTTTTTATACATTATAGTCAAAGCCCCAGTCGAAAAACCTAATTATATAAAATTCCTAGGATTGACACTACCAAGCAATCTAAGCACATTAAAAACATATCTCGTAAGGTCCAAGGAAAGCTGAATTTCCTCAGAAAAAGATTACGCAACGCTGCTCCTAATGTAAAACATGATGCATATAAAACGCTCCTGAGACCAACCTCGGAACATGCTGACATTATTTGGAGTGCACACCAGCAATATTTGATTGGCCAAAACTTAGCAGTACGCTTTGTATGCTGAAACGTTTCCAGACATTGCAGCATTATCTAATCTACTTCACAAAGCAGATCTTCACAGCTTGGCACAGCGTAGAACAACATCAAGACTAAAATTTGTGCGCTTACTCCAGGAACCACCCTTCTTCACTCTTCGAGAACTATAACCATAAGAAAGCACTTCATCAACCCATAAGCCATATTAATGCTCATAAATATTTTTTGTTTCCATCGGCTATTTCATGCTGGAATAAACTACCCTCGGCTGCTTTAAACTGCAACTCAGTTGAATCATTCATAGAGCATGTCAATCGCATTGAATCATCAGTAATGCCACCGCGATAAAACTATAATGCTGACTTTCATTTTGTATTTTTTGTAACTATATTTGTTTCCGTGCTGAAACCGCTATTTTCGTTTCCCTGAATTGAAATAATCACCACGATGCCGCTATGGTGATGAATTGTTATTTTGTATTATATATGTGCTTAAACTTGTTCCCCTGTATTGTCTCCTTTGTATCCACTCCTGCATGGGCCCGATAAGGGCCTGCAGTATTTGTAAATAAATAATAAATAAAGACATCGACCCTCTTCCAAGAACACACGACGCCCTCGATTGTCTGCATGGTGCTATTTCTCACGAATTGATCTGCGTTCCGGTTACTGCCAAACTGTGGTCGATAGTATACAACAGTTGCATCTTACCTCTACTCACCTATGGGACTGAACCGTGGAGGATAACTAAGAGGGTTTTACTTAAGTTGAGGACAACCCAGAGGGCTATGGAATGAAAAATGGTAGGGGTAACATTAAGAGATAGGAAGCATGCAGAGTGGTCAGAGAAATAACTCAAGTTACTGGCATTCTAGTGGAAATCAAGAAGAATAAATGGGCATGGGCAGGGCATGTAGTGCAAAGAGAGGATAACCGATGATCGCTTAGGGTAAGAAACTGAACTCCAATGGAAGGAAAGCGTAGCAGGGGGCGGCAGAAAGTTGGGTGGGAGGATGAGGTTAAGAAGTTCGCAGGGGTCAAGTGGATTCAGCTAGCACAGAACCAGTTAATTGGATAAATATGGGAGAGGCTTTCGCCCTGCAGTGGGTATAGTCAGGTTGATGATGATAATGGCACGCGCAGGAAATAGGACGTCAACATTTCGCCACAACTTGCTCAAGCAAAACCGCACGCATGGTCAATAATTTGCAATGTCTTCGCAGCGACTAATATTCGTAGCTTGCATTTCAACGAAAACTAATTGCAGAATAAAACTCGTTGCTGGGTGATACATGCTTAGAATAAAAGGTAGGACGAGCACGTGTCCCTTCCTCCGTGCTCGTCCTTTTGCGCTACCTTTTATTTTAAGAATAATTGCAGAAGGCGCTAAATTTTTGCAAGCGTCTAATTATCCGTTCTTACGACCAAATATAGGGGCATTTTCATAAATCATTACGCTATTAATTTGTCATTATTCAACTCCATAAACTTTCTTCGTGTTCCATATTCAATCTTTCTCCAGTCACACTATCATAATCGCGGGCAGTAGCAGCAAAAAGAGTTCTGCGAAGGTACTCACCCCACTCGGCCACATGTGCCCAGTGCGGCCAGGAGTTCGCATCGGCAGCATTTTGAGGTAATAGCTGGCAGCAGTGTGGCGTTTGTCTAGGCCAGAGTTGATATGCAGTCACAGCTATAGTGTGCGGCAAATCCACCAAGCAGTATACGTTGTATGTGGTATATTTATTCAGCTTAATCTTCAAGTCAAGGACTACGTGGCGGACAAGGCTGTGTCTCTTCTTTTAAGGCGAGAACCTTGCATCTGCGTGGGTTTGGAAGGTGCTAGACACAGCAACTAGCATCCCGCATTTACCCGTGCTCTGCAGTGCGCCAGTTGTTGAAGACCCGGTGCGCGGCTTCGTCTTCCTAAAGTAAACAAGGACGAGGAAAAACGCACAAGTAGTACCTACACTGCTCGCAAAAAGTACATTTCGGACGGCAATTTTCTTCACGGCCTAGTGTGACGACAATGACACTTCATGAGGCGAAATGTATTCACTGTAATTTGCCTCTCCAACAACGGCATATATGTCAGACTCGAGCACACTGGTGAAAAGCAAAGAGAAAAACAAAACTTCATTGGATAATTGTAAAATTAAAATATAAGACTCGGGAGCACGGTATAGCAAACAATTCGCGCAAGACGACGCCAGAAAACTTAAAAATGGGTGGTTGCTTGTCTTGCCTTCCTAGAATCCGCGCTTCTTTTTAGGAGCATTCGGAAATTCTACGGCTTTTCTGAAAAATAGAAACACTCTAAGCAGTAAACCGTTCACTATTTGAAGAAAACACGTTTTTCGCAGAAAACACAAAACACGACGTAAACTTTGGAAAAAACCGACCCCGCATGCGTTTCTGCGAGCGCCGCCGGCTGCCAATCACCACTGTTGTAGCGACGGTAGGTCGACATCGCGGCGAATACCCAGCGCCGAAGCTGTCCGCCATATTGGTCGGGATCGGCTCATCGTTTCTCAGATTGCCCAAAACCGCCATTCATACAAGTGGCGTCCAGGGCAACTAGAGATATATGGATTGAAAACCGCCACCCCAACGCCCTTCGAGACGCAATGCTGGCATTTCCGCCAAGGAGCTGCAAATACTGCAGCCTCCGGACACCGACGAACGCCGCCAGGAAATCGATGACGTCGTCCATACATTCACCTCCTCGATGAAGCGGTCCTCGATGCCAGGAGACTGCAGTATTTGCAGCAACCCGGCGGAACAAAGTTCCTAAATGCGTCCTCGACGATGGCATGAGCCAGGAAAGAGGTTGCGGCGGGCTTCGCGCTTGTTGCAGGCGCACAAGTTCCGATGATGCAGACGGCCGCGGCAGTGGTTTTTGTAGTCGTTCGTCTGCCGCCGTCAGCGAGTGACAACGTCCTAGCCGCTGCTCTCAGCGCATACAGCAAGGTGCGAGCTGTCACTGAGCCTGCTTAAGGAAAGAACCAAGTTAAAAACAAAGCCAGGATAGTCAAGATCGATATGATGCAGGTTCCACCATTTGTCGGCTGCCCTTGCGGAGCTAATTTCCTCCATTTCGGAGTTTCATTTGTCCCGATTAACCCACTCATATTAGTATGCAGTCGTAAGCTATAAAAGACAGAACAAAGGCCCCGTTATAACCAAGCAGTACGAATGTGGCTGCGCAGCACAGGGGCAGCGTATAACTCGATTCCGATCTCACCCTTTCATCTCAAAGGCGAAACCCGAGTTGGCAATATCTGCCAGTTCGGCCATGCCTATGACTACGTGACATGGCAAAATGACGTAGTGCATGGTCATGCCACCTGCCAACTACCAGATGCCGGAGGCATGCCCATGACTTTGCGCTTACAAACCCGACGCCAGGGTTTCTGCAGAACGGAGCCTTCAACTTTATCCCGTTAATATAGGGTGATCATAAATGACAGCTCCACGAGATTTCATGAAGATCCATACTACACAATAAGCCTGTGTGCCAGTCCTGCAAAATTGGATTTTACAAAGGGCCTAGTGACCAGTGAGCAGTCAGCCAGGTCGCATGACATCGTGCATCACAAATCTCTCAACCAATCATGACTGATTTCGTGGTGATGGTGGCAGATGCAAATCGTCATTCCTAGAAAAATCCATCACTACATGTGTCATGATTGGTAATACAGCTCGGATATTTTCATGATGTTGAATACCATGGCGACGAAATAGTGCTGCACCAGTTCATATGACCTTGTGATGTCATTAACCTCTTGAACAATCTGGGAATTTTGTATCCCAGTTGGTAGATCAGGGCAAAGCATACTATTACAAACTACATGGCATCACAGGCAAGTTTACAACGCCGAAATACTAATAAACCCACCAGAAATCTGGATGTATGGGAAATTCCACGATTCTGTACATTTTACAACTCCAATCTTTGGCTCAATACTGAACAAATTTATGCACATAGTAATCCCCAATCGAAAAGAGCTCAGGTCTTTGTTTTTAAATTCATGTTTGCTGTTTTTATTTTTTTTTTTTTAAGCAATAACATTCCTGTTCGCTGTTTTTATTTTTTTAGATCGAACAACTCATTTTTTACAATGAAGCTAATGAATTTGTTTCACTTCCTTTTCTTTTGTCATCCCGAATGTGAATTTCGTGTTTTGAACTGTTCGTGTTTACAGGTTTAGGATGTAATTAGAAAATTGTTTGATATTTGTCTTTGTTTTTAATATCCAATGCAAATTTCATGTTTTCGACTGAATATCAATCAACTATATAATGATTGTCGGTGCTATATTCTGCTGCTGTGTTTTCTTTTTCTGTGCTACTGCCCCGTAGTGGTCTCTTGGGCCTTAGTCAAGTTTCTTGAGGAGCTTTTAGCCCAGGAGACCATCCAGCTTCTTTTCTGGAAAAACAAAATACATTGATTGATTGATTGATTGATTGATTGATTGATTGATTGATCGATCGATTGATTGATAGTAGAGGAAAGCCGTTATTTAAGTGGCACGTAGAGATTAGAAGCTTTTCCGGGGTAATGTGAACGCAGCAGCCATGGAGTGGGTTTAAAAGAGGAATATGGGAAGAGCAGTGCCTTGCAGTGGGAATATTAGGGCTGACGTAGTGACGAGTCAGTATATGACATCCCAGACTTCTGCAGAGCTATGACCAAAATGCAAAACATTTGACACAGAAATACCGGTTTAGTGCAAATGTGAGTTCTAATGTTGTTGCAACCCACTTCAAGCTGCGTTGAGGGTGCCAGCATGTTTTATTAAATATATGATGATGGCAATGATTTTCTCTTGACTTTTCATTTTAGCACTGATGCCGCTATGCTTATCATACGTGTGTATATGTCCTTTATGAGGGACGGAATGCTAGATGTTCTCATATGGGAAAAAGATGCTGAAGTTCGTTGGCACCATATTTTGTGAACTGCTCTGAAGCTGCCCCACGAGCATCACATAAACGATAACGTATTTCCATGACAGCAGTGATGATGCAATGGTTCCTGCATTTGACATTTATGAAGAATTCACAGATATATGAAAACAGAAACCAAGTTCGATACTGAACACAAGTACCGCCAGCAACAGTACATGGGAAGGACAAAATACAGGGATGCCTGCATTTGTCCGAAGAAAAACGCACAAAATATGAAGGATTTGGGAATGTTTACAGCGTCCATGATAGTAAAATGGTGACAGGTAAGCAGTCTTCCTGCTTCTTTTTCATGGCACACAAGACTAGCTTGTACAGAAGCACACTTGAATACATGCGAATACAACTCCTTGGGCTAAGTTACGTGCCATGCACAATTCTCCACAATGCCTTTTTGAGCTTACAGAAAAAAGTGCGAGGTTATTCATCTTCAAATTTAAAATTGCAGTACCCAGGCCTGTGAAGAGACTACATAAGATATGGCAATTCTTGGCACAGCTGGGGTGACTAGGGTCGCTTTAAACTTAAAGAGCATGTCGTGATTTTGCTGTATTTATTCGCGAATGCTTGGTGACCCCATATATGCATAAAACCTCGTGTGGAATCGAAACCTCAGAAAGGAGTGAATGCGCTCGTAAAATGCACGTGGCATAAGTAAAAGCCACAATCCAATGCAAACACTGAAATACAGCAGCAGCCATACTAAATGCTGCCATACAGAAAAGCCTGTCCGGGTGTCCTATTGTTGCAATGTTTGGTCTTATTCATTGATGCTAGCACTATAACAACAATGTAGGCTGTCTACAATCAACTCGGACTACCGCATTTGATTCTTTCTAACCCATTTCATGCAGAGTCAATTTCCTAATTGTTACAATCATGGGTTGGAGTGACTAAATTTATCAATTCAGCACAAGAAATAAATAAGCTTAAGCTTTCAGTATAATAGGATTCTGCCCAGTAACGCTTCAGTTCGGTCGGGATCTAGCTTAAAATAAAACCATTTCCTTTTACATCTACCTGCTAGCTATTGTGTAAGGCATGCCCAGAAAATTATGCAAATATTTTCAGTTTCTCACGTTAGTCACGGCATGGTCTGAACAGTTAGGGTGACAGTTATTTCTACCGCTACAATGCTGCCTAGCTCAATGCGTTTCAAGCTCTGGAAGCGTAAAAGTAGAGACCTTTAGTATGCCGTACACAAACACATGCAGGGAAATAGCGCACACGAAAAATCTCGTGATGCACACTGTGCGTGCGCTATAGGATAGTCCAGAACGAGCTCTCGAGTAAGGTCGGCCAGCGTACGCACAATTTTGTGTTTATTGTGCCAGGCTCCCAGGTACGATGGGGAAAGAGCGTTGACAAGATGACGGCGCCCAGATAGCCCGCTTCAGTGTGAATTGCTCTTCTTTGGCCTGTTTTTGGGTGTTTTCATGCGTTTAAATGGTACACGGAGCTTTCGCTTCGCCTCATTACCTTGAGCACAGTTAGTTATTTATAAGTTTGTTTGTTTTTTCATTTTGCTTGACGGCTGAACAGTCGCTAAGCCTGACGATTGGCGTTATTTTGTTGGCATGGCACCAACATGAAGTGGATCGCCTTGGCTTGGCTGTTTACAGGCTTGTTTCCGTGAACAGAAGTTGTGAACGGTACGCACAATAATGACAATATAAAACTTGATGCAAAGTGAGATCGGTAGTTTTTAATGTGTTATCCTGGCTCAGCGTTCAACATAGGAGCAAAATACTTGAGTAAGGTCCTGGCGCGACTTGGCTAGTTCTGGCTTCCGAATAAAAAAAAGGAGGACTGTTTCCTTGTTTGAACACAAGATGTCATCACTGCATTCGTAACATGCGTTCGTGTTTTCGTAGGTCAACTAAATGCGCCAATGCGACACACGTAATTTGCTGGCGTCTATCGTACGAAACGTTCATACGCTATACTAAGGGTCTCTAATCACTACTTACGTGAACCTCCTGATAGCACTGTGTCATGACTCATGATGCAGCCAATACGTAAGCATTGGAACATGATCAGCTGCTGTGCTGAACTGAACGAATCTCTTCTCGACACTTAAAAAACGATTCAGCGAGTTTTCATTGCCAGTTATAGAACGTGCGCATTTGAGAACAACCATGAGACGAAGCACCTTTGTTCTGAACTGTGCACCTCGCAGTTTGCTCACCCCAAAAAGAAAAAAGACAAGAAGGACCTAATAGAAGTTGAAACCCGTGCTGTCTATTTCGACGCCAAGTGTGTGGTTTCCAAATAATACACACAACCCAAGGGTTGCATACTATGTGGATGCACTTGAGAGATTAGCGAAAAGTGTTCTAATGCAAAGGGACGAGTGCGTCCAAGAGTTGGAGATTTGTTTGTAGGAAAGGAAAGGCACAGTATCTGTCACATTTCTGGGCAGACACCTGAACCACACCATAAAGGAAGGGAGGAATTTGTGAGTTAAAGAAGAGAGTCTGGCAGTTCCCCGCCAAGCGCAATTTCACAACTGTGACCCTGACCCTTTTACAGTCCTGACCTGGCTCCGATGACATTTCTTTGTCCCAGAGGATCAAGACCAACAAAAGCTCTAAACGAGACTCCTTCCAGGATATGCACAGAGCACTGCAGGGCCCTTAGCAGAAATGTTTAGGTGCTGTAGAAGTCTATTTGAAGAATTTTAAAGGTTTGTACGGACACCTTAAATGAAATGTTTACAGACATAAATGCATTACTTTCTGGACACACTATGCCTAAAGTCCCTGAAACGCACAGCTAACAGTTATGGGACTCACTAGTGAAGCCCGAACAAAATTTATTATAATGGAATCATTTGGTGGTCATGCTTAGGCAGAATGACAAGATACCCAGAGCATGGCAAATGGCTTAGATTGACCATGCTACTGTGAATACAGTTTTCAATGTAGCCATGCAAGCTAAACCTTAGTTGATAGTTGTCACCTGTGTATTCAGAAGTTTATGTATTCACTCCCACCCAGTAGCTCTGATGGTTACCGAATGAGAGCCTCGAATTTGCACCGCTCCTGCTAAGTCAGGGCTCGAATTACTCGCAGTCAAGAAGCAAGCAGATATTTAAAAAGCTACAAGCATTCAGAGTCCATGTTTGGTAGCACACACCAACCAACAACCCTTGCATATTATGTCAAGTGGTCTCCTGGATGAGCTTCCAACTGTCAGTCACAGTTCTTCATATTACAATGTTCCATGGCAGTATAATGAAGAACATCTGGAAAAGTTGTGAGAAAGAGGAGATGCTTAAATTCTAAATTGAGTAACACCTCTTGAGGTCTGTCAGAATGCCCTCATACCCAAAAATGTCTCACATATCATTCTCTGTCCTCTTACACTCAAGATGCAGGTGCTGAGCACCACTCAAGAATACCAGAGCAAGCAGAATCACAGATCAGCAAGTGACTCAGACCGGTAGCAGCAGAGGAGAGTTCAAGCACAGTGGACCTGGAGCTGTTTTCAGTATGTACACTCCATATGGAAGTGGCTCCTGTCAGTGGTTGGGACACTGTTGCTGCACCTCAGGGCACATTAGTCCTGTTGGTTGGGCTTGATGACTTAGGATGTAGACTGGTGTCTATTCCATATGGCCGCAGGTGGTAAACAAGATACTCCATGACATACATCATGTTGGGGCTTACGTAGTGGAATGAGATGGCTGTGTCACTGCAGCAATCCATACCCTGCACAGCCAAACAAAAATGAGGGGAGCTGTTTAAGATGGCATCCTATACACAAAACTTATGACAAATAACATAATTCAGTGAGCCTTTGTTAGACCTTGTACATCAACTCCAATACAATGCCACAGGGTGGAATCTGAACGCATCCCACAGGTATATTAAGCCTCTGAAGTAAAACTTGTTGCTGGTTGGTTCATGATCGAACGGGAGAAAAGTAAGCGCTTGTCTTGTCTCCTGCCTTGTGTTTGTTTCCTTGCGCTTACTTTTCTCTGATACAATATTAAGCCTGTAAAGCACCTTGCTCTCTCAGGAACTATAATAGTTCTGCCCATGGCAAAAGTGCCTAAAGGCCAAATGGTAAGCTAAGCGAGGTGATCCATCATTCTGTAACAAATAAATCTGCCACGTACAGTGCAGCTCAGGACAAAAGACACGTGACATAACCTATAGCAACTTTTGCCTTGTATCCCCCTCTGTAATCTGTGGTGTCCGTGTTAGTCCCCACAACACTGCTAAAATAACTTTTTTCATATTAAAAGCACACTCACTTGTATTGACGCCACTCAAGTTACAACTTATATGTCCTTTACTCTGATTATGACAGGTTGAAATAGAAGATGACCACTTCATGGTAAAATAGCCACAGCACTGCAATACTTATGCAAACTGAAAGCCCTCACCATGTTCCACCTTTTAAAGAAGCATGGCACGTAGAACAGGTGAATGGGACTGCCTGCAAAATAATCGTGTCCACATAACCGTGAAGCACGGTGACAACTGAAGCAAAACCTTCAGCGCACTTCCCCTTGCCATGAGCAATGTTCTTTATGTTGATTATCAAACCAGCCCATCCCCGTCAGTTAAATGGACCCAAGCAGCCACCGATGTTCACCGGACGTCCGTGCTAGATCCGGACATCTTTTGCTGAAAACGAACTTCCGTCGGACGTACTATGTCCGCATGAGAGACGAACGTGTACGTTTGAACGCCGGTTCGCTGACATCGCCGCCCCGCTGAGAAGTCTGCTATATAAGGGGGCTTCTTTCGAATGGACCACCGAGTGTGAAGCCGCTTTTCGTCAGCTGAAATTTCTGCATCCTATTCTACTTCACTTCGACCCTGCGGCACCAACAGAAGTCCACACGGACGCAAGTGGTGTTGGCATTGGGGCAATTTTGGTTCAGCGCTGCAACGGACAAGAACATGTTATCGCATATGCAAGCCGTTCTCTCAGCAAGCCTGAGCGGAACTACACGGTCACGGAGCAGGAGTGCCTTGCAGTGGTCTTCGGCATCCAACGGTTCCGCCCATATTTACACGAACGGCCGTTCACCATTGTCATTGACCACCACTGTCTCTGCTGGCTGACAAATCTTCGGGATCCTTGTGGTCGTTTTGTGCGCTGGGCTCTTCGCCTCCAAGAGTATACGTTCAACGTTGACTGCAAAAGCGGCCGGCGGCCCGCCGACCAGACTGCCTTTTGCAGCTTCCCCTAGCCACCACCGAATACGGCGCCGATAACTTAGACAATTACATTTCTGTCCTGGTTGCAGAGTTTCCAGACCATCAAATTTTTAAATCGGAAAAGGAAAAAGATCTCAATCTCCAGCCTCTGTTTAGCTCTCCGCGGACCCGTCGGGTTACTTGCCATTTTGTGTACCCGACGGTCTCCTGTGGAAGAACTATTTTTCAGTGGGCCCACGACTACTACTCGTAGTTCCCAAAAGCCTCTATTCATCTGTTTTGCGCGTATTGCACGACGACTCCACATCTGGTCATCTCGGATAGGCTCCCACGCTCCGCCGCGCTCAAGAACGGTTTTAAAGGCCTAAGATGTGATCGACCATTGAACGCTACGTGGCCAGGTGCACTCAGTGCCAGCGCCACAAACGTCCAACACTTGCTCCTGTTGGGCTGCTGCACCCTGTATCTCCTCCAAGCGCACCCTTCAAGCAAGTCGGCATCGGCCTGCTGGGTTCGTTCCCAAAGTCTTGCTTTGGCAATCGCTGGATTAACGGCCGCTATTCCATCGGTTACAGCATATCAGATGTCTATTTTCTGCTGCGCTCGGTCATCTTATGCTATGAGCCCCCACGGATTATTATAAGTGACGCGGCCGTCAGTTCACTGCGGATGTCATCGAACTCCTGCGTCTTTGCGCAACAACGTTTAGCCACTCGACGCCCTATCACCCGCAAACAAACGGCTTGACTGAGCACATAAACCGAACGTGGGCGAATATGCTGTCAATGTACATGGCCGCGGACCACAAGAACTGGGACACCATCCTGCCTTTTGTAACCTACGCTTTTAACACTGCAATCCAAGAAACGACGGGTTACAGCCCTTTCTTCTGTACGCCCATCCACCGCACTATACCCTGAATACAATCTTGCCATTCTCAGTCAGCGACGATCCTTGCATTGCAGAGACCCTGTGCCTTGCCGAAGAATCTCGGCGAATCGTCCGCTTGCGGACTGTGGCTTCTCAAGTACGCTTCAATGCACGCTGAGATGAGCCCCTTCGACATGTTGCCTACGCTCCGGATGATGTGGTGTTGCTTTGGCGACCACTTCGCTGACGTGACCTTCACCAGAGACTGTTGGCGCACTACGATGGACCTTACGTCGTTGTTACCCCCATCGCTGACGTCACCTATGAGATTGTGCGTCTAACTGCGACAGGTCGCCGTTAGTCGAAGACAGAACTTTCTCATGCTGCGCGCTTGAAGCCCTGAAACTTGTGAGACTGCTTAACTCATCCAGTAGGTTGCGCAGGGGGCATTGTAACGGCCGCAAAGAAGCTGAGGCGCTGTGGAGGAGAACGATGTGTGTTGGTAGAGCAAAGCCTGAGAGACTAGTAGTTGACAAGGCGTCTCTGATATCCCAATCTTCGTGAAGGCCTTCGGGTGACAACTAACTGTAACGACTACAATTGATTAGAATGACTAAAAATGCTTAGCAATGAGTAGTTATGACGTTTAACGACCATAAGTAGCAACGACATGTAACGATTACAACTGATTAGAAATGACTAATATGTAGTGTAGTGACCTACGAGCGGATATCACGAAGACGATGAAGAGAGCGACGAAATGCCGCTGCGCTGCTCGAGCTCGCTGGTGTATGCTTAGGCTAGCTGTGTTCTTGTGTTCGCCGTGTAGCTTAGAGAGAGCTATATTCCTTGTTAAAACACAGTAAAAACACTTTTCACTTGGTGGAGGTGAGGATTTCCTGCCGTCCTGGAGCTTCGCAGCCGCACACTCCCGACAACAGTCATGACCGACGCTAGTACCCCTAGTCCAACCGGGCCCTCGTCCCCCGTCTTCTGCGCCGGAGCTTTGCGCCAGCGCGATCCTCCTATATTCAGCGGAACCAGCGACCATGACGCGGAAGACTGGCTGGCCTCATATGAGCGGGTTAGACCAATCAGACGACGTCCGAAAATTAAATAATGTCATATTCTACCTAACGAACGTGGCCAACCTGTGGTTCCGCAACCACGAGGCCGATATCACATCGTGGTCTGCTTTGAAGACTAGTTTTGCCGATATCTTCGGCCGGCCTGCAGTGCGCAAGCTGTGCGCTGAGCAACGCCTGCGCGGCCGAGCACAGCTTCCTGGCGAGAATTTTACCAGTTATATTGAAGATGTTGTAGACCTGTGCAAGCGCGTGGACGGTTCAATGCCAGAGCATGCCAAGATTGGTCACATTATGCAAGGAATTGATGATGACGCGTTTCAGATGCTTCTGGTCAGAAATCCAGCAACCGTCGTCGATGTTATCAATGCATGCCAAAACTTTGATGAATTACGCAAGCGCCGCAACATCACTCGTTCTTCGCTGTCAAACCCGGAGCCTCTTGCAGCTTTAATACTTGCTGCCACAAATAAAGCAGTTTGTTCGAGAAGTTGCCCGTCAACTATCACTTGTTCACCAACGTCCTGAGGCTCCCTCTCCTTTGGTGCCGAAGTTGCAGCAAGTCATCCGCGAACAAGTCGCAGACGCACTTCCCACGCATCCTGAAGCTCCTTCTGTTGCTCCTTTCGCATACGTCGGAGCACCAGTACAGTACAACCAAACTTCTGTTGCAGCCCCTTTGACCTACGCGGCTGTGGCTGCGCGGCCTCCGCCTGAGCCGTTACCAGCCATGCAGACTCTCCTACGCCCCGCACCGCTTCCTCCAACGGCTCCGCTTCATACTCCGACTCCATGCTATTACAACCCTTGGCGTACTTCGGACAATCGCCCAATTTGCTACTACTGTGGTTTCGCTGGACACGTGGCCCGTCGGTGTCGTCGTCACATGGCCGCGCCTCCCGAGCCTGTGTCTTCTGATTACTCTCCACCGCTGCTTCGCTCTACTCCCTCTTCGCCTGCGTACGCCGCCGAACAGCGTCCGTCTACGACCCATCGTTCTCCTTCTCCAGGTCGCCGGTCACTATCGCCAATGCGCCGGTGGCCACCACCTCCTGACGAAGGAAACTAAGTTGCGCGGTTCCTGAGGCGAGAACTGCGTGCCCTACGAAAACCTCAAGGCCTCATATTTTGCCCACGAACGTTATAGTGATCTCTATCGATGGTCTGTCTGTATATGCGCTGGTCGATACGGGTGCTGCAGTGTCTGTGATTCATGAACGACTTTGCCGACGATTACGAAAAGTTACGACGTCATTTAACGGTTTGTCGCTCCGCACTGTCAGCGAAGAGAGGATTGCACATTTAGCAGAATGTACATCACGTGTCGTCATTGAAGGTGTTTTGTACAGTGTTGAGTTCGTAGTTATATGGTCTTGTTCCCACGACGTGATTCTCGGATGGGACTTCTTGTCTAAAAATAACACCGTGATCGATTGCGCCCGAGCTGAAGAGGAATTTTCTGCACTGTGCAACGCACTGCCCGACGAAAACCGTTCAGTGTGTCCTCAAATGCTCACCATCGCTGAAGATGTCGACGTAGCGCCAGAGGCTTGTGCCCTTGTGCCTTTTTCGTGTCCTGCCGTGTCCGCCATAAGTGTTTTATTTACGCCGTCTGCATCCTTCATCCACCGCAAGCACCTGCCGCTGCCATCTGCTGTTCTCGATGTTCACGGTGGCTTCACGAAGCTACTCATCTAAAATCCGTCTCCGCGCCCGATTATTCTGCTACGTGGGGAATCTCTCGGTTCTATTCAACCAGCCAACCTTCTCTCTGACCTGGACGCCTCTGCGACCAACCGTAGTAACCACATTGATGTTCTGCAGTCCGATCCGACGCCTGATTCGTTGCTAGACGACTTCTTTCGAACCGCCATCGATGACGCTCTTCCTTCCACCTACCGGACGTAGCTTGTGGCCATTTTACAGACGTTTGGCTCCGCGTTCGGTGCCACCCACACACCTCTCGGCCGCACTTCCAAAGTGGCTCATCATATTCAGACCGGCTCTAACTCGCCTTTCCGACAGCGCCCCTATCGTGTGTCAGCGGCAGAATGTCGTGTGATCAATGAGCAAGTTGAGGACATGCTACAAAATGGTGTAATCCGTCCATCTCAAAGCCCCTGGTCTTCACCAGTGGTCCTAGTAAAGAAGAAAGATGGTTCGTTCCGCTTTTGTATCGATTACCAGCGCCTCAACAAAATCACCAAGGACAATTATCCCCTTCCGCGTATAGACGACGCTCTTGATTACCTCCAAGGTGCCGAGTGCTTTTCGTCTCTTGATTTACGTTCCGGTTACTGGCAAGTGCCAATGGCCGCCTGTGACAGAGAGAAGACCGCATTTGTGATGCCGGATGGCCTCTATGTATTTAATGTGATGCCATTCGGTCTGTGCAATGCGCCCGCCACGTTCGAGAGGATGATGGATAACATCTTGCGGAAGTCAAGTGGCACATCTGCCTCTGCTACTTGGACGACATTGTTGTCCTTTCCACCGACTTCGCCACGCACCTTGCGGCAAGTTTTGATTTGTCTTACTGACGCTGGCCTACAACTGAATCTTCTGAAATGTCACTGAAGTGTCACTTCGGTGCCCGGCAGTTGACAATTTTGGGTCACATCGTCTCTAAGGAAGGTGTTGGCCCTGATCCAGCCAAGCTGCGCGCAGTGGCGGAGTTTCCTAAACCGATCTCACTCAAGCAACTTCGAAGCTTCATAGGTCTGTGCTCGTATTTTCGGCGCTTCGTACGAAATTTCGCTTCTATTATTGCACCCCTGACGAAGCTACTCGGGGGAAACAGTGAGTTAACTGCCTGGTCGGCCGAGTGCGACGAAGCGTTCACCGCATTGCGCTACCTTTTCACATCGCCACCAATCCTTCGCCGCCACGACCCGACAGCACCCACAGAGGTCCACACAGATGCGAGTGGCGTTGGCCTCGTCGGAGCTGTCTTGGCTCAACAGAAAAACGGCTTTAACGAATACGTCGTCGCGTACGCAAGTCGTGTCCTCTCGAAAGCTGAATGCAACTACTCAGTTACGAAAAAGGAGTGTTTGGCAATTGTGTGGGCACTAACGAAATTTCGACCCTACCTGTACGGTCGCCAGTTTGACGTCGTCACGGACCACCACGCATTATGTTGGCTGTCCTCTCTTAAAGACCTGTCCGGCCGCCTCGCGCGATGGGCTCTCCGCCTTCAGGAATTTGGCATCCGCGTTATATATCGCTCTCACCATAAACACATAGCCGCCGACGCTCTGTCTCGTTCTCCCCTATCCAGCGAACTAGCTTCCTCCACGGCAGCTGATCCCGTCCTCTCGTCTTCGACCATCGCTGATATGCCTGCGGAGCAGCGCAAAGACCCGTGGCTCGCATCTCTTATCGACATCGTGTCCACTTCTCCAAATGCTGCGCCTTCTCGGGCTTTACGCCGTCAAGCACCACACTTTGCCCTACGAGACGGTCTTCTCTACCGCCGCAATTATATGCCTGATGGTCGACGGTGGCTCCTCGTCATTTCCCGCCATTTACGACATGAAATTTGCGCCTCTTTCCATGCCGACCCTCAGTGTGCCCATCCTGGTGTAGTCGAGACGTTTCAAATAATTTCTCACCGCTACTATTGACGCGGCATGTATGGTTATATTCGCAAATACGTCCGCTCCTGCATCGCCTGTCAGCGCCGCAAGTCATCCACATCTCATGCTTCTGGCCCCTTACAACCCCTTCCATGTCCGGCCCGTCCGTTTAATCGCGTTGGCGTTGATCTTTACGGGCCACTTCCATGCACGGTCTCTGGGAACCACTGGATTATTGTCGGTATCGGCCACCTCACCCGGTATGCGGAGACCGCCGCCCTACCTACCGCGACTGCCCGTGAAGTTGCCCTGCTTTTACTACATCATTTTGTTCTTCGCCACGGCGCGCCGCGAGAGCTGCTGAGTGACAGAGGCCGAGTCTTCCTTTCCAACGTCGTTGAAGCTCTACTGGCCGAATGTCGCATCATACATCGGACCACAACGGCCTACCACCCTTAAACTAACGGGCTGACTGAGCGCTTCAGTCGCACTCTCGGAAATATGCTCACGATGTACGTTGCCGCTGATCAGACCAACTGGGACGCTGTTCTCCCTTTCGTGACGTACGCTTACAACACCGCCACGCAGTCAACCGCCGGATTTAGCCCTTTCTTCCTCCTTTATGGCCGTGAGGCGTCATCCACGATGGACACTACATTACCATATCGTCCCGACTCCTCTGAGTGCACTCCCCTTTCCGACGCTGCAAAGCATGCGAAGAAATGTCGCCAGCTAACCCGCAGTTTACCATCGGAATCACACAAGGCCACCAAAAGTATAGTCACGAGAAAGATCAGACGCCACACGTTTTCCCTACAGGATCCCTCGTTTGGCTCTAGGTTATTGGCACACCACCAGGATTGTCATCAAAATTTCGAACTGAGTAACACGGCCCCTACCGCATCGTTCACCAAACCTCCCCTGTAAATTATATCGTGGAGCCACTCACTCCCTCTTCGGACATGCGTCATAGCGGCCGCGAAACTGTGCACGTAAGCCGCCTCAAAACGTACTACGACCCGCTCGTCTTGTCCTTGCCATAGGTCGCCAGGGTGGCTCCTCTTCGCTCCCGGGGAAATTGTAGTGAATAACTACGAGCGGATATCACGAAGATGATGAAGAGAGCGACGAAGTGCCACTGCGCTGCTCGAGCTCGCTGATGTATGCCTAGGCTAGCTGTGTTCTTGTGTTGCTCGCCGTGTAGCTTGAAGAGAGCTATATTCCTTGTTAAAACACAGTAAAAACCCCTTTCAGTAGTAATCATTAAAGTTACTGCTAATGACTGCTACTAGTCGGCTTTCATCGTTCACCTGTTGAGAGATAAGAAACCGTGTAATTTTTTACTCAGCCTGGGCATAACGAAGTCGAAGCGACATCTTCCTGCACGTGTATCATAGTATGTTTGTGGTGCCGCCATTGTGGGCAGCAGCGTATTCGAAATGGGCGCTCCAGACATCCAAAGCAGGTGACCTCGGCAGAATGGCACCCACTTTTATCGCCATATATGCCGTCTTCAGAAGTCGCTGCTAAACTGTCGGACATCTTTTCGTGTCCTGTAAGGCACACACACACACACACAGCAATATGGGTAAGCTGGCGAAATATGTCCGCCTGCACCCATTAATTCAACTGCTCTCATATTTTTAGCGCATAAAGGTCAGAGGGAGAAGACACCTGTTCGATACATTTAGGTCTCAGCCTCGGTTGGCTTCCCGGTAAGGCGGCTCCACTGTATGGCTTCTCCGCACGACAAAACTATCTGTTCACCCGAGTCTATATATCGGTGCTCTGATGCCGGCCGCTGACAGAAAACCTCTTCCCCACCTGCCAGTTACCATGGTCCAGTAAAACCAGCGGTACAGTCGAGCCCAGAGTCACAGACCTGAAAAGAGCCGCAAAACATGGTCCCGCAGCGAGCAGGCTTCCGAATTCCAACAAACACGGCAATCCCATCGTCCATATACCAGCATACAGCGGGCCGCTTTCTTGGTTTTCAGGAAAGCTGGCAGCATCAAAATTGTATCGCGGCTATAGACTGACGGAGCAAATAATGCTCAATGAGGCGCCCGCTAGATGTTGCAAGATTGCGGGGGATGCTTAGAAGTGCCTAATAATGTGAAGCCGAAGGCCTAGTTGAATGTTCGTTAAACTTTTTGCATATTTTATTCGCACTATGACATCCAATTCTCTCGGTATACCATTCAATCACCACAGCACATATCTTCCCCATGCACCCATACCCGAAAGCGGTTACAACAGCCTCTTCGGCCGCACTTTCTCAGTCTTCCCCGCCTGGTGCGTCGTCACCGATAGGGCCGACGCGCGACGATACAAGGTGTGCGAGGGAACTGCGAGCGTGCTGCCGCTGTTGACATTTCTTTCTAGCGCTGACGCCCTCCTGCACCCTTACTGACAAGTGACATTTCTTACCTCCTCTGCTGCTGTCCTTTCGCTCGACGCCCTTCAGCGCCCTAACGCTAGACATTACGAACTAGATTTAAGGCATGAGGTGTTCTGGTTTCTCCTGTTTGGAAGTTTTCCCATGGAAGAAAACAAAAATGTGTGTGACACTTTGGACCACTCGTTTGAAACTTCGCTGATTCCTGGCTTTAATGCTTCTTCTGTATAGGCTGTGTTGTGCGGCGCCAAATAAAAGGCGCCGCACGGACGCGTTTGTTATCACCAGCTCATGTGAAACGTGCTGCACTGCCTCCTCTCCCCATGGCTCTATATATGCACAGGCCGTAATAAAGCTTGGGGTTGTTCCCTGACGATGCCGTTCGTCATTCCGGTCGACTGCACGATACAGCCTGGATCGGTATGACGCGATAAGCTACCAGCCCACATATAAAGCCCCACTTGAACGTGCCTGCGTGGGATAACCTGAATGCAAGAGTCTGAATCTGATATCCCATATATGAAAGGAGACACCCGAGCTGGCAGCGCCTACGAAACAATGCCAGGAAGCCCTACGTACTCGGTCAGGTCAGCTGACAGCTACTGCCTCCCACGAAACGAAAAAGTATTAAGGCTTACACCTTAATACGTCCCGCTTTGGGTGGCCCAGAATGACCCACCTTGACCTATGGTGGCCATCACCTTGGGTCATGTCACGTGATCTAGGTGGCACCAAAGTGTGACATCTGCGACGATCCATTAAAGGCTTTCGCCTTAAAATCACGGCAAAGAGTAGAGGTTAGCGTGTTCAGCTGGAGCACGGGAGGGTGGTTGTTCGAGCCCTGGCATGGACACGATTCACTTATGTTTTTCATTATACATTTATTTTACGTACCTGATGACGCAACCTTAAAACGGCTTTAAAGATTTTGCCTTAAATACTATTACGCATGTTTTGTGCCGCCAACGGGACACTGCCGTGTCAACGGAGCTGTTGCACACTACTACAAAATTGTACACTCAGGAGCACCGACTGGGCAGTAATGCGCGCTTTTAGCAGGGGAGTGTGCTTCATTAAAACGCAGGTGCTTCCAAGGCAGAAAGTGATGTTATGCATTATTTCGTT
This sequence comes from Amblyomma maculatum, assembly GCF_055883805.1. Classification (NCBI taxonomy): domain Eukaryota; kingdom Metazoa; phylum Arthropoda; class Arachnida; order Ixodida; family Ixodidae; genus Amblyomma; species Amblyomma maculatum. The sequence goes on along the minus strand of NC_139345.1, from coordinate 212,759,477 downwards.
ATAAAACATTTCGTAACAGCAAGGTTTGCCGTGCCCCGTCCAGGCAGTACGAACGAGGCAAGAAGGCATCGCCTAAACGACGTCCAAGTTCGCGTTTCCTATTTCCACTAAGTGTGCGTTCTTGGTGCCGCGGGTGTGAGCAGTCCCAATTAGGCGAGGCTTTATATTATCACCTACACTAGGGACGTGCATTATAAGTGAAATGACGAACCTCCCTGATGGGGTAGTAGGCGTACGACCAGAGCCAGAAGTCCTTGGGCATCTGTCCCGGTATGAGGTGGCTCTCGGGAACCAGCGGGAAGAAGCGACCCCTGCCGGCCGCGTCGCGCGTGTCCCCGGCGGCCACCCCCAGCTTCTGGAGGCAGCGGCCCATCTCCACGTCCTCGGCTCCGCCGCCGTCAGCGCGGCAGCCGTCCTGCGGGCGCCGGCGCGCCAGCCGCCCGAGGGCCTCACGGCTGAGCACGTAGCCCGCGCCGCCGCTCATGTAGCCCTGCTTGACATACGGCTTGAAGCGGCAGCCGTAGTACACAGCCTCCGAGGCGTTCTTGTCGCGCAGGAAGTAGCGCAGGTTCTCCACTACCACGTACGTGTCGTCGTCCGCCTTGAGGAACCAGTCGTGGTCGTGCAGGTGGCGCTGTGCCACGTAGTCGAAGGCCGCCTTGGTCTTGGCCCATAGGTGATTGCGCGACTCGGTCACGTTGAGCGCCACCGCGGGCAGCTCGGCGTCCAGCTGCGAGCTCATGAAGAGCAACGTGTTGCAGCGGCGGCCCCACGTGGCCTTCACGTGGCGCGCTTTCTTGGCGTGGTTGCGTGGCTGCGTCATCACCCAGCATAGCACGCGCACCTGGCGCCGCAGCTCCCGGGCCACGCGGTCCTCCTCTGCCAACAGAGAGCAGTCGACTCTGCATCAGTCAACGCTGTCTCGCCTTTCTAAAAGAGTGCGAAAAATTGGGGAATTAAGCAATTTGACGCGCCTTAAACTACGATCCAACAGTGACTCGCAATTCTCTGGGGTGATTGCGCATTGAAGAATTGCCGCAGATGTCGAGTTTAGACATATTCTATGCTGTGGCAGGCAAAAGTAAAGAAAAATAAAGAGCCTCTGCCGCGAAACCCGCTTTCAAACTGAGAACAATAAATCCACAAAGAAGCGTTCGACAAGCACGATCTCTCAGCACCGGGTCTCGTGGCCGCCGTATGCCAGCGCAATTACGCCACGTCTAGCAACTGATCAAAAATGTATTTTGCTACTCCTCAATACTTCCGCTATTAGGCACGCACTCGTTGGCATACACCCGTGAGCTTACGTTTAATACCACGAACACAACAATGCAAACCAACGAGCCTTTGCGTCTAATGCTCCCGTTTTTCATGCAAAACACGGCTGACTCATTTGATCGAATTATATCGATACCTTGAAGCTATCCTGCTACGAGAATCTATCATTTCGGCTTCATTTGGACCCCATATTTGCTTTCACTGTTTTCAGGTTCCTCTTCCAACTTTTAGACGAAGCAGAACGACGACGTCAGCCCCTCACTTATTACGCTGTCAAGGTTTCGAATATTTCCGCTCATAGAAAACGCCCTAATTACGCAAATGCTGCTTTCAAATAAAGTCCGAATCTCAGCTTGGCTTCAACTCGAGAGTGTCAAGAGATGACAAAATTAATGCTCATCTTAGCTATACAAAACATACAGCCGCAACATGCCCCATGCGCACATCTGCACTTTTTAACAGTACCGCATGAGCGTTCGACTTCCCGACGCCGAGCTGAAGCAAAGAAGAAATCGGGAAGCATGCTGCTTGAGCGAGTGTCGTCTGCTTGATTGTTCCGCTACGTCGGAAGCAACCCCTCGAATCAAGTTTCACGTCCGGGTTCTGATGTGTGCTTAAAGGTTGCAATGGTATACATGTACTACACTTGTCTCCGGTTCTATTAGTTCTCCTCTCTCTAGGAGGCTTCTCTTGAATTAATCCATGTGCCGATATTTAACGTCCTTGACAATAATCTGTTCCGAAAGTAACAATTGCAAACAGTTATTGGGTATATAATTTGCTCATAGGCTCCCAAAGTAACGCGCGGCGGCGCTGCTACTCCTGACGGGGAGCGCCAGCTATAGCAGGAAAATGAAAACTGGAATATGGGCCAAAGCCGGTCTCGGGTTAGAGCACGTGCTTAAAGAAGCGCGCTCTCCCTGGAGGCGGGCCGTGCACATGCAGAGCTCCTGCGCTGCATCTGTGGAGAGTCGCAGTGTATCGTCAGCGGCGCCGGTTCGGAGAAATCTTCTTGAGTCACTTTATTTTCCGTAAATCTAACTTGAATAATTATAATAATAATATTAATAATAATAATTATAACAATCGTTATTCGACCATCATGTCGTACATGATGACAGGAAGCCCGGAGTAAAAGCTACCCGTTGACCGCTTGACAAAGCGCTGGGCCCCCTACGCTTTCTTGGCAGCAGCAAGGAACGTCAAAATGAACACTTAAAGCACAAAGGCAGACCAAGTCATCATGCAGTAGCAATGCGCGGTGAAAGGTATACCACCAAAAATAATAAGGTTGAAAAGCACGATGATAACGCGTACGCTCTGAGGTAGACAGTCCACAACTAAAATACACTGGAGTGGGCGCGATGTGCGCTCCGGAAGACAGCGATCCCATTGCATAAGCCATGTCCTTTTATTAGTAATTTTAAGCGATCGCTTGTAGCGCTCTTTCGGTCGAAAAGGGGCCGGCGTAGTAGTAGTATTAGAAGTTAGTTCGCACTGCGTGGTGGAACTAATCGGGAGCTTCATAAAAACTGCATGATTGTAATTCGTGTTTTAGTGAGTGACTTGCTGAGTAACAGGCGATGACGAGTTTATGAAATCAATGCAACTAATTTAATTAAGGAATTAAAAATTGAAAAACCGAGTTCAAAGGTGTCAAAGTGCTCAGAACGATAAGTCAATGCTTCATGATGGTAATTAAAAATGTAATGCAAATGTATAAACGTGTAGCTGATCATTTAATAGATAAAAAGAAAAATGCATTCAAAGATGTCAAACTGCTCACAATAGAAAGCAAATGTTGGCGGATGCTAAGTACCGATGCATAAAATAAAAAATAAATAAAAAAATCTAAACTAAATAAACAAATAAAAATAAATAGTGCAAAACACCCTCAGTGTGTGTGTGTGTGTGTGAAACGCTATCCCGGCATGCCTTTCACGCAGGAGCTAAAAAATTGGCAGTGGCTTTGCTCGGCTATGCCAGGATATACGTAGCGTTAGATAAGTGTCAGCTGGCTATTCTTAGCTTTCCCAGCACGATTATCGTTATGTTCGTTCTTCGTACGCTCAACCAGGCAACTACTTCGGGATTCGATGAGTTAAGCTTCTCCGCTCTTCTGCGCCGCTCAGCAGCAATTTCGCTCCCATTCTCCATGGCTATACCACACTGGCAAGCGCCCCGCTATATATATATATATATATATATATATATATATATATATATATATATATATATATATATATATATATATATATATATATATATATATATATATAACCCATTGATACCTCAGCACATGCGGGGCGCTATCAAGCGGCTTCAGCGCAGTGTCAGACTTGGCTACTACGCAACGGAGGCGCACAGCTGGGCACGCGCCGGCGCCAGTACGTCTGCCGAGGTTGTCACTCTGGAATGCGCAGATCGGCGAGGTGCGCGCGCGGCGATGGTGAAGCACGCGGCTCCGGCGCGCCAGGCGCCGCGCCAGCTGCGAGCCGTGTGACGCCACCGCTCCTGGCGCAGCACGACTCTCCAGGAACCACGCGAAACTGCTCAACATCAGCCAGTGTAGCTAACGCTACAATTGTCCAATTTGCGGTCGGTCGGTCTTAACATCCCAATGCGACTCAGGCTATGACAGATGCCGTAGTGGAGGGCTCCAGAAATTTCGATCACCTGGGTTTTTTTAACGTGCACTAACATCGTACAGCACTTGGGCACCTTGTTTTTCACCTCCATTTAAAATCTGATTTTGGTATATACCTGAAATATTCAATGCTCTAAAAGCCTTATGTTGTAGTTCCGTTAACATGTCCTGGAGGGCACCACGGGTGGTCCCGTAAGTGTATATATTGCCGCTAATAATTTATTACAGGGGCTTTTCTTCGCTCGGCTAGTGGCGTCGTGTCTGCTTAGGTGGCTGCATGTTCCGCTGTGCGTGTGCCATCCGGCGATACAACAGATGGCGACGAGGATAAACAGGAGTGGGCGCCAATAAGCTACAAGATGAGCCTGCTTCAGCCACTGGAATTCCTGCCAGCGCCGGGAAGGGGAGCCATTCTACGGAAGCAGTGGTGAAGGATGTTTAAATATTATCTGCTGGCCTCGGAGAACAACGGCCACCCTGCTGCTCGTCGGGAAGCCCTCTTGCTGCATTGTTTTGACGTGGAAGGGCAGCACATTTTCTGCGCATTGCCGAAAGAACAGTAATGAGTCTCAGCAGGAAAACCGCAAGACAAGGAAGCGGCCGATACGACAACGACCAAACAGGATGAATCTGACATCGCCGTGGCAAAGCTCGAAGATCATTTCGTTGCCACTACTAATGTCGTCGATGAGCGGTTCCGCTCAGCTGCCAGGTTAATCCGTGGATCCGTTCGTCACAGCTCTTCGAGAGCTTTCTGTTACATGTGCCTTGGGTACGCAAGTGGAAGAATTTAGTCGGGACCAGCTTGTAGAAAAGACCACTGCTGCTAGAAGGTTCTGCTCTGACGTTGCAACGGGCGCTCAACATTGCCAGAACAATGGAAACAATAGACCAGCACTCCTGCAACTAACTCCGCGTAGTTCATGCAATCGAGCGTCATGCATCACCAGCCGTGCTACGAGAGCGTTGTGCAGTCTCGAGAAAAGCGGCAGGCCTGCCAACAACCAATTCTAGAGTCCGTTTCCGCTGCGGCTCCCGGCGACACATGGCAAGTTCTTCAACGTGCAGAGCTAGAACAAAGACTGGCAACAAACATGGTAAGTTCGGTCATTTCTAACACATGTGCAGAAGTCTGCAGGAGCCCAGGCAGTCCCTGGCTATTCGAGAAGTCACTGCCGAGTAAGACATTATAGTTATGACAGTTCTTCAACTTGGACCAAGCCATACAACAGGAATACAGGTGGACGCGCAAGTGCACGCTGTCACTATTTCACTTTTAGTGGACACCGGTTCGGCAATCTCAATTTTTTCTGCAACTATTCGAGAAGCTGAAGTTTTCGACTCCTTTGCAACCATCTACAGCCACCCTCTTCGATATTTCACGCAATCGCATTGTTTTGCGGCGATGTTTCGTCACTCCCGTTGTGTTTCGCGACTGCCAGGAAAATGTGCTCTTCCATATCGTATCTGTTGGAACGCGCAGTCTGGGGTTGGACGCCATCGTCACCCTGCGACTGCAAATCGACGGCAGGTGCGTAAACTACATGAAACCTTCGTATGTGCCTCTGGGCATCCCCAGCGAATTACACGCCGACTTTGCACACTTGTTCGATGGGAAGCTCGGGCTGGCTAAGAATTTTCACAAGGTGCGAGTTCGTGAAGGCAGCGTTTCAGTTCAAAGTTGCGACGATTGCCGTTAGCTGTGAGAGACCAAGTGTCCGCAGAACTAAGCCGTCTTGAACGTGAGGATATCATTGAAAAAATTGACAACTCTGAATGGGTATCGCCGCTTGTAATTGTGCGGAAAAAGGACGGGTCAATACGTTTATGTGTTGATTTTCGTGAGCCCAACAAAGCAATTGTCGTCGACAAGTTTCCGCTGCCACACACAGAAGAGCTCCTGAATAAGCTGCATGGTGCAAAATATTTTTCGAGATTGGATTTAACTGCAGCGTACCACCAAGTTCCGTTGAGCGCCGAAAGGCGAGATTTAACAGCGTTTATTACGGACGAATGATCATACCGATTCCGACGTGTATGTTTCGGCCTTCCTTCAGCACCAGCAGCGTTTAAAAAAAATGATGACTACGATTTTGCAATCGTGCAGAAATACCTTCTGCTACATAGATGACATCATCGTTTTTGGCAGCTCACTTGACGAGCGCAACGCAAACCTCAGCCAAGTTTTGCAGCGCATCAGTGGTAACGGGCTGAAGTTAAATTAAAAGTGCATTTTCAGTGTGAGCGAACTTCCAATCCTCGGTCATCTCGTACGTGATAAGGGCGTGCGACTACTGCAGATCAACATTGATGCCATTCAGAACGCACCTGCGCCGACGGACAAGGCAACGTTACGTTCTTTCCATATGACGGGCTATTAGGCGAAGTTCATTCCGCGATGCGCCGAGATGGACGAACCTCTTCGCGAGTTGCTGCGGAAAGATTCCGAGTGGGATTCGAAGTGCGAAACTTGTTTTGATGAAGTACGTCGTTTTTTTTTTGTCTGTTTGATCCTGCCCTTGAGACCATCGTTACAACTGATGCTTCGGAGCAGTACTGCAGCGGCGGCGGGTTCACGAAGTGGTTTCTGTTGCTTTCGCTTCCAGGGGATTGAAAGAAGCGGAAAAGAAATATTCGACTGGCGAGCTGGAAGCCTTGACATGCGTATAGACCTGTGAACATTGGCGTGTATATCTGTGGGGCCGTTCCCTTATTTTGCGCACTGATCACCAGGCTCTGGTAACTCTGCTATCGACAAAAAGGGTTGGTCGCACACCCTTCAGAATTGCAAGATGGCATGCCCAGCTGCTCGATTACTACGCAGTAGAATTTAAGAAGGGCAGTGAAAACGTTGTGGCGGATGCGCTGTCACGAATCTGCACTCGTGGGGCACATGGAGCCGGAAGGGTCTGATGACGCAGTGTGCATTGCTTCGTCGTGCATAGCCCATGAAGAGTTTGTTGCTGAAACTTCGCAGGATTGAATACTGCAGGACGTAATTCACTGCACCAGCTCTTCATGGCCTCCAAGTAAGAATCTACCATCGGGTGCGCACCCCTTTCATCGCATTCCAGACGAGCTGTCTATCGCTGGAGGGATTCTTCGTTGCGAGCAGTTTGTTCTCCCCGCGGCGCTAACTGTGCGCCTCCTGGCAGCAGCTCATGAGTCGCACTCAGGTATTTCATGCACAAAACAACTGTTGCGTGAAAAGTACTGGTGGCGAGGAATGAACAGACAGGTGGAACATTTGATTCAGTCTTGCGCTGTCTGTCTGCGGACAAATCGGCGTGACCAGTAGTGGTCCCCTTACAACCGATGGAGTTCCCTTCACGTCCATGAAAGAAATTAGGCATTGATATTGTTGGCCCATTTGCGTATGCGCCGGCAGATAACCGGTTTGCCATCACACTAATCGACTACTTTAGCAAATGGCCCGAAGTCTGCTTCACGGCTAACGTCACGTCTTCTAACGTTGTCATTTCTACGTAGTGAATTCAGCATGGAAGGCTACCCCGAAGATAACGGCTTGAGGGGCTAGTTGGTGCTGCATCGTATTCAGATATGTGGCGCAACAAACACAACAAACACAAGAGAAGATACACAACACACGCGCCCGAAGAACCTGTGACCGATCATGGGCCTCAGTTCACACCGGCCGATTTTAAAGAATTCTTGGAAGAGGTATCAAGCATACTTTTTCCGCTGTATATCATCCACAAGTGAATGGACAGATCGAACGGTTTAGCCGTGTGCTCAAGGATGCCGTCATTGAGTACCTTGGAATATATCGGTGCACCCCACACGCGACAACAGGCGAAAAACCTGCCCTGCTTCTGCATGGTCGTCACCCAGGAACTAAGCTGGATTTAGTCGGAGCTCCGGATGCCCAGTTCTTTCAGAGGCCGGACATCGAGTTGCAAGCGCTGCACCACAGAGTGGCCGAACACCAGCAGGCAAGCAAACAGTACAAGGATAGGCAACGAGTTGCCAAGAACATTGCGCTTCACCCAGGCCAACGAGTACGGGTCAAGTTGCTAGAGCACATTCCCAAAGGTGCTGTTAGGTATTCCCAGCCCCTCTCTGTTGTTAAGCAGTGGCACCAAGACACCTACAGTCTGGATGATGGCCGCAGGTAGGACGGAGGGCGTTTAGTGCCATACCCTATCTGACCGCCGTAGCATCTGTCCGCTGGCGTCACAAGTTTTCAGTTCGGCCCTACCAGGAACTCCCTTCGGCCACCTCAGACGACAACGCGACAGTCTACAACACAAAGCAGCGCAGTTAAAGTATCACCAGCGAGAACGGAACCATCGGCAATTTTGCGACGATCAACGCGAGAGCGAAGGCAACCCGCGCGGTTAGCAGACTGTAGTGTGCGATTCTGACAACCTGAAGCAGTCGAATGAGCTACCATTCTGGCTCATTTTATTTTGAAGAGGGGATGTTGTAGTTTCGTGAACCTGTCCTGGAGGGCGCCACGGGTGGCCCCTGTATGTGTATCTATTGCCGCGACTAATCTATAAAGGGGCTTTTTCTTCGTTCTGCTACTGGCGTCGTGTCTGCTTAGCTGGCTGCATGTTCCGCTGTGCGTGTGCCATCTGGCGATACAACACCTTACGAATCGAACCACTCAATAGCGCACTCGATCGATGTTCTGCGCTGCCGAATATGTAGAGCACGCTTTATGTTTTCATATGGCATCCTCGTATAAGTAATCGTATTCTCTTAGGGATGAAAGTTAATTGCATGCGAGAAACATTGCTCTATAGCAGTGGTATCTATCCGCTGAGAAGCTTGGAAGGTAGGAGATAAGCGCTCTGCATTCATTGAAACACCTCCAACCGAATTGTTGTGAGGCAGCAGAACGTTTGAGCTCTAGAATTCAGGCTTGATTCGAAGCTAAGCTGGGAAGTCTCGTGTATTTTGGCCGTGTTTTGTGAGAATGTGGGCTTTACTGGCGCACAACTGGCTGTGCTGATGAAGGAAAACCAGTGCACGAGAAAACTACAGTGCTAACACACAGGAAACAATGTTAAGAAAATTTAAAACAAGATTGAGTGCTTTTTTCTTTTCTTTTGCATCCACTCCCTGTGGGTTGGACAGGGATGCTAACGAGCATTTGCTCAGGAAAGTTTGGGAAGCTAATAGCATTTCAAGACAACGGTAAAAGTCAATGCTAGCTCCCAATGCTTTATTCAAGGCAGGCATGACCATCCCACAAAATAGAGCTTTCCTTTCGAGACAGAAGATGCCCTTGCAGATCTGGAACCTAAGCTCACTTCAAAATGAGCTGCGGTGGTCTTTCTGTAAGTTATTACGAAGTAAACCCATGCACCAGTAGGGCAATATGCAATGTTTTGACCTCTTTGTCCGCTAGTTGGAAAAGCAGTGATGCATTTATAAGGAGTACTTGGGTAAAATCGAAGGGTTGATTCTTAACCCACGACAAATACTTGCCGGCGAGCAACCATTCATATTTAATTTAATAAGTTGCTTCTGCTTTTTGAATGAACCGTTAGGCTGACTTGCGCCCGCAAAAGAACTAAGCAACTCGGCAGCGGCGATAGCAACAAACGTGCACGTCGATCGTCGAGCAAAGAAAGCCTGTCAAACTCGTCAACGCTCAATTTAAAGGCTGCTCAAAACAATCTAGATAACGTCGCAAACTGCTCGTAGCACAACCTGGAACATTGTAGAAACATACGCGAGTGATCGGAATCTTCGATACAGATCTCGGTGCATCGTTCGCGACCAAGAAAATGATAACGCGTCGTGTGGCGACAACGAGCATGAACAGACACGGGATACAGAATTGATATACGCGTGCCAGAATTACAGTGGTAAGGCCGCATGCCGGCGGCTGTTAAAAAACAACAAATACAGTTTTGAAGGTTTGGCGGCAATATCATCATTTACAAAAAATAAGGAAACCAGCATTCTCGAATGAAAATCCACTGAATGAAATCTGTCGATGTTTTCGTACGTACCATTTCGTACGTACCAAAGCATCCACTGAGAGAGAGCGCGCCTCCGGTGCCGCTCCCGTCCTATTCACTGCTCGGGCTACGGCGTGTACGCGCGCGAGCCAAGGTTGCGCGAGCTACTGGTGCTACCGCCGGCGTCTGGCAGCCAGCGCCCGCCGTGCTTCACCCACGGCTTTCTTACGGCCTTCTCAATCGCCGCGTGAACAATGGGAACTTTTCTCCTTGAGTCACGCTCTCCGCCGCCGCAAGGGGCGCGACCTGCTCACTGTTCGCTCCGCATCTGCTTCAGTGGCGGCGGGTGGCTTTTGCCTGGTTTCGCGCTGTCGCCCGCGGGTTTCGTGGTGAGTGCAGCCCCTAAATGAAAAATTACAGAAGGTAGATGCTGCAGCGGCATCTTGTCAGCGTGCTACGCACGTGAATGGAGTCTTTATATTAAAAAACACTGTCGCTCAGCAAACGCTCGACAAGCATATGACATGTATTGCGGTATGGTATCTACTTTTGTTCATTTTAATCTTAATTTTTTCCCAAGCTTGTACAAGAAGATGAATAAAAAAAGTGAATGAGCAGTGGTCACATCGAAGCTTCTTCAAGGCAAACATAACAGCAACAATGGCAAAACCGTCTTTCAGCGCTAGATGAGAAACCATAGAGGTAACACCGAAGATGAAAATAATTTTATAAAAATGTAATGTAACTTTGCACAATGCTTACATGACATAAAGTATTAGTATAACGTCAGAGTAAACGCTTTAAGTTTTGTTTTCAATTTTGCTATAATTTATATACCAGCAAATGTATTACGTTGTATTATAAACATTATTTTCATTTTGCAAATAAACGTTGGTTTAATGAAATGTTTACATGACATCATGATTATTTCATGAAAACGACAGGAAATCTATTTCAAGCACTAATTCCTAGCAATATTTTCATTCTTTTTCTAGTATGTGTTTGAACTAATAGTTCCTTGTAACTATCTGTGCAGTAATGCCTTCCTTAGAGAGTAATCGCTGCCCCATTATTTTGGTAGAATGCTTTGCTTATTACACATGCGCCACTGTTACTCAAGGGACACTCCTCAATAATGGATATAAAAGCTTTTCTCTGTGCTATTTATTCAGAGGTGACTATAGGAGTTGTATGTCGCGCTGTATTGCGCGCCTAGGCACCTAGTGTCGACACCGACGAAATCATTTCAGCTCTGCCGCAATCAGTAACCGAGGAACTGAAAGAAGTGATGGTATCTCCTGTCATCCCATTGCCCACTGTCACGTATTCTGGTTTAGCTTACGTCGCTGGATACATTGTGAAGTTAATCAGTGACTTCGGATGTGACGCTTGTGCTATCATTCTTGAAACCAGCGAAAGAAGCAGCCCCATGTACACTATTCTGCGAGGACAAGATTCTAGCGGACCGCATTATCCAAAACCAGAGTTTGTAGCCCTCTTGGACAAGGTTGTGTCTCTTTTTGAAAAAGCTGTCGTGCACCTACCATACACAAATGTCCTTGAAGTCCTACAAATCTTAAGCACTTGAGGACTCACTTTGGTTGAGTTGTCCGGAAGGCATTGACAATAGCCATGCTATAAGGTCCGCTTCTTTAATATGTGAGAGATTTCTCAGAATACTTCTTGTCAATTATGCTAAGAAGGTGACAGACAGGAATGAAAGGCGAGCTCCTTATGTGCACAAACCGTCCAGAAAGATTTTGAGACTTTAATTTTCTAGCCGCATGTACCGTTTTGATGAATGAGTGCAATGTGTTAACTTTGAAGGACATTTTTTTTAATTGCTTGCTGCTCTTTTCAATTATGCATATCTGCTTACGCCCATTTCCTTGATTAAATGTCGTTTTTTTTATCACTGTATTAAACTATGACTGTCTACGTGTGCGTCATTCGCGAGACTACGTATACATCTGCTGTCTTTCAACCTACTGATTTGTTTTAAAAGAAGCTAGAACAGCCCACTTCACTAGAGAACTGAAATTTTAACTGCATGCGTAAATTTTTGTTCCTTACTCTGAATATGAGACGTGCTATGAATTTTCGTCAGTGCCTCTTTTGCTCTAAACGAAAACAGCAGCGGTTGACAGAATATCCACCGAACAGTTTGCCATGCACTAGCGCCAGGTCGCGTTATACCAGCTTACAGCTTTCAAAGGCACACTGCATAAAATGGTACATATAGTTCTGTGAAAAATTTAGGGGCAAAAAGTGTTGATGTAAGTGCACCCGAAACTTCATTCGACCGTGCGCGACAGCACTGACGAAGGCGCGCGCGCTCTCGCGCGCACGCGCATTATTGACTATTTTATTGCTCATACACGATAAATCAGACGCTGATTACGGCTTCTTCCTATAAGCCATAAGGGGTGAAATATCAGAACCTGCCGGTTGCAACCGATGCGGGCGGAGCGAAGAGCGAGCGCGCGTTTCTTTTGCGCGTGAACGGCTCTAGCGGAGGAGCAGCAGTGGGGCGGTGGCGACCCCACCGAGGCGCAGCGGGCGGTGGAAACAGACCCCATTGGAGAGGCCGTAAGAGAAGAGAGAAACGCGCTCTCACTCGAGACCGGCCATGCTTCACCCCAGTAGCCTCCACGGCTCGCCGCCAGGGAAGCGCCGAAACTTCAGTTCGGGGTCCGTTACCTATCGCAAATATATGTTCTTCGTTGCAGATATTAACCGCGTATATGCAGCGGATAAAAAAGTAGTGGCAGCTTCTTGGGGCGCATATGCATAACAGCCGATTGTGGCAGAGGCTGCTCCGCCCTAATGGGAACAGCCTAGAAGACGAGGCTTACTACAGCAGCAGAAATTACGGGCATGCCCTCGCCCTCGCTTGCTTTGTCATTTCTACGTTGCAAGCGAGGCAAGCTGAGAGATGTTTGCAATTGCAGACTTACGGCGGACGCTGTGAACGAGTCTGTTTTATATCAAGCACCCTCCCCTCCTACAACGTTTTTGCACATTTGCAAACAACGACTTAAGAAAAGGCAAAACTAACCCAAACGCCACATTCAGAGACTCGTCACAATGTGCTCGCTCTGTCCGTGCACGCACCCACACAGCATCCCAGCACAAGTGGCTGACGCAGCAGGGACCGACTAAACCAGCTCATAAGTCGGCCTGTGAGATATGATCAGATGCAGCCGCGTTCAATATGCAGTCTTTGAAATAATCGAGGCATTCCACGGCGCAGTGTTTAGAGCTCCATAAAACTGCTCATTATTGGTATCTAGAGGAAATGGTTGCAAAGGATAAATGTTTTCTATACGTAGAGCGAATGCGTTTGAGCATTCGCTCGAACTAAAATGGTTTAGAACGAAGCCTGCGATATATTATTAATGTTTAAAAAAGTATTTTTTTTTTTTAAATTCGCGGGCCGATTGATCCCGCGTGGTGGTTATTTGAGCTCATTTTCCTTGAGATCATACGTCGAAACTATATACGGAGAGTGACAGGCCACTAAAGGCTGCCATCGCTGCAGCCGTGACAGCCACGACATCACGAACACAATCGGTGGCTGTGAAGCGTATTGCCATTCCCTGAAAACTGCAGTAACGGAAGTGCCGGGTGGCGTCACTATAAAATACAACACAACAAAAAGGAGGTCAATAAAGCTATATATATATATATATTTAGTGTACACTGGAGTGCATAAACTAAAATGTATGCGCAATAAAATAGTTTTCTGAATTAAAATTGCTTGCAGTAATCTTGGTAATCCTCTGATCATGCAAGTTGCGTCCGTCGCGCCATCTTTATTACGTTGAATCAAAACGAGTAAAAGCGCATTTAAAGACCGCACTACCCGTCGGTTTTGTGGCGCCAATGGATTCACACCACGTACCTGACTGTAAGACATGTGTTCGATTCCTGAAGGTACGTTTTTATTTTTATTTTTTTTTTTAATTTCATAACATTCAAATAAATGACCGCCATATTTCCTTGGGTATGTTCCCCTTGAGGTTGCATAATACCATGTTTTTGTTTTTAACAGCAGCAAAACCAGCCGCGAACGCAGCAAGGACGTGATGGTATGACAACGGTTACACTATACATATACTGTGATGAGGCTACCCCCCCAAAAAAAACACATAAAATAATGTGCCTCTGCCAGTGCCACTAGGTATAACGGGCTTGATTACACTTTACAGTTACCTTCACCACAATCAATTCCTGTCTTCAGTGAGTGTATGTTACCTTTAGGTTGCGTTCAGAGACAGCTCTCAGCAACAATCGCCGTTTAACGTGTTTTGAACTCTTTTTAACGGATTCACGCCGCGGCGACTTTTCAAGTTAACTTATTCAATGTCGCAAAAATGGCGTGACGAACACCACCGATGTATTACGCTCTTTACAGTAAGTAATTTTATTCCATGAAACTATTTTATTAATATTTCATTTCACTTTCCGTACTGCACTTAATGCTCGAAGAAAACGTAAGGTTTTGTTTCATTTTTGAGTGACGCACCCGGCACTTCCGTTGCTGCAGTTTTCGGGGAACGGCAATACGCGGCCACGCGGCTGCGAAAGTCGTCTGCTCGAGTGCTGCATGCGCGAACCCTTGAGTTTGGCGCTTCGGTTTGCGACGTTAACCGAGAATGTAGCGGCTTCTGTGGATGAAAGTGCATGTCGACACCTGGGTGCGAAAAGTGCACGAGCTGGCCCATTCAACGCCGTACATTTCTACTATCGATCATGTTTCAAGCGCAATACATTAAATAGACGGCGTCAACCTCCGAGTACCAACCGACAGGGCAGTAAAAAATGCACTGATCCCGTTCCATCTTTGCAGCATAAAACTTTTGTGCGGCGTATTGTTAATTAAATGGATCCTGCGAAAAGAAAGATCTGCCCTCGGCACGAAATTGCACAAGTTTTCACCGGTTACATGCAGCAGCACCGAGGTTACCGCGTATGTGCCATCCGCTGGTCGACGCTAGGCATTGTTTTTTTGGCATCGAAGCCGCTGCCGACAGCGTTTTAGAATCAGCCAGCGCAGATAGTTTGCAATGACACTCCCTTATTGTCAATAGCATTACATCATCAAAATATAAATATATGATTGAGTTAAGCGATGCCGCAGCGGCGGGGCTAGCATATAAGCTGACCGGGTGAGCCGCACCAGCGTCCCATGCCACTGCATGTGCGTAGAAACTTACCTGTGTCGGAGCTGTCACATCTATACCAGCAACTCGGCATGTGTAAGCAACCCCCAGCAGGGTTCATGTTTGGTGCAATTTTATACGAGTACGGTGTTGAAAATAACCGTGCGTGTGTTGTGGATCTTCTCCTGTGTTTGTCTTTGTTTGCGCCACATATCTGAATACGATGATGCACCAACTAGCCTCTCAAGCTGTTAGTTTGGAAATAAACTTCTCTGTCGATGACCGCGTCACTGCGAAAGCAGCTGGTCCGTCAGCAGCGTGTTCGCGTAGTTTTGACGACTCAGTCACACCGCATCGACACGAACTCTCGGGAGACTTCGTCCTGCTATATTATATTGTAAACTGCGCGAACAGTTTACGATGAATCTCAATGTTACTTAAAAGAGCTTGGCTGTAGGCCAATCGGTGGGGCATCGTGAAATTAAAACCGCGGGTAAAGCACACAACGGAGGCAAGGCACTGGGTGACACACGGGGCCAGTATTTCGGCAACGCTGCAAGCCTATCCACTCGCTTCCGTGCGCGATTCCGCGTTTAGTCGCGGCAATCGCGGACACCCTGCGTGGCCGAGCTGCATGTGGTGATGTTTTGCGCCGTCGATTCTGCCTCGGACAATACATACACATGAGATAAAACACATAGCTCTTTAGGGCACTTCCTAAACGATGTGCGAAAATATTTTTCAAGAAAGGATGCACAGCACTTTTAAGTCGTGATATTCAAACCTCGTAGCAATCTCTTGAAATGATCACGCCGATAATACGTGCATTCCATTCGTTATGCAGCCGAAGAGATGCCTGTCGTCAAAGCGCTCACTCTCCCTCAAAAAGACAACGACATGTTTGCACACGTGCAACTCGCACGCTCGTCTGCCAGCATCCAAGCAGAGTCGTTGCTGGCTATCGCGCAAACTCGCCAAGGAGACGGGCGGCCGTTGGTCAAGAGATCCGAGACATACGGGCAGTGTGGAAGAAATAGACCATTTTGGAAGCCGCGCTCAGCAGGAGTGGACGCTAATATGCGCTCCATAGGGCAGGGATATGAAGAGAAGTGCTTCTTCGCGGCGGCTGCCGGTATCGACAGCAGCCTGCCCACCTTGCGAACGACCCGTTCGAGCTCTGGTCGTATACCAAGAGGTTAAAAAACTGCACAAGCCGAAGGCCGAGGACGACACGAGACAAGGTTGAAGTTCGCGAAGTGCATACAAGAAGGGAAAGGCACACACCGATGGATGTGCGGGACACGATGGTGTGGGCGGTATTGGAAGAAGAAAATCCACGCTCGAGAAAACGGACGAGATAACCGAATGTCAACGATCCGAACGTCAGCCGATGACGTTTTCATGGGCGGGCGCAGTCCTCAAGCCTTTTGAGGCGAAAGCCTTTAATGGCTGATACTGTCTTCGACAAAAGCTTTCCGTGCGAGCGGCGCACCTGAGTGGTCGACAGAGAAGCGACGTCACCAGCCGCCAAATTCGAAGCGACGAACCAGAAGTCTCATCTTGTCTACAACTCCTGCCATCTGCAATCCCGCACTTGAACGCACGCCAAGGTATGCCACGTGGCATGAGCGATCGTGTACCGTCGGAGAAAATGTGACAGATACTGCGCATTTCCTTTCCTGTAAACAAATTATAATTATATTGTCACCGAGAAACGCGTGACCGAACTGGTGTGCTCACAGACAACGACGACGACCGAGAAACGCGTGGACGACAGAGTGTTCTGAAAGACGACGACGCTGACAGAGTGGATGCTGCACGGCTCCTGAAGTATTTGCGCCGAGTTCCGCCCATCGCAGCGCCAGTTACATTAAATACATTCTCGTAACATCTTAGTGGAGGTCGCGGGTTCGACACGATCTGACGCTGGATCTCCACAGCGGCCGTCACCTCGGAACCATCACGATGACAACCGACGCGGCTCCACCTACCTCTGCAACTCCAACTGTCGTCGTAGCCAACCCCCTTGACCCTGCCCCATTCTGCGGTACAGATGAGGTCGTTGTCTCTCATGAGATGATGGCTCTCGCTTTATGAGCGTGTTAGCCAGCACAACAGGTGGGACGCCACGCTGATGCTGGCCAATGTCATCTTCTACCTCACTGGCACGGCACGCGTGTGGTTCAAAACGCACGAAGCAGATATTCCCTTCTGGGACGTTTGCAAACAAATACTTCGTGACCTGTTTGGAAAGCCTGTTGGCCGTCAACTCGCCGCCAAGCGGGACTTCGCCACTCGGGCCCACACATCTACCGAGCCTTATATCACCTATATCCAAGGCGTTTTGGCTCTGTGCCGAAAGGTTGATAAAGACATGAATGAACCTGATAAGGTGGGGCACATCCTCAAAGGCATAGCCGACGATGCCTTCAATATTCTACTCTATCGGGACTGTTCTACAGTTGACTCCGTTCTGCAGGTTTGTCAACGTTTCGAACAGGCCAAACACCGACGCATTGCACATCGCTTCGACCAGCTCCCCAACACCGCTTTCCATATTTACCCCTCACTAGCAAGGAACGTGATCGAGTGAACGCTTTACTCCGCAGTTGTACAAAAATAGCCCTGCGCCTTCCTCCCAGCACCTCAACACTCCGCTTACTCAAACTTGGGGCCCATAATACGTATGAAGAACTCCGTGAAGCCACGCTGACAGCCCAGACGGCCCGCCTTTCGCGTACATCAGCAGGTCGCGCACTGCTCTCTTCTCTACACTGTTTACCTACCTCTGTCATCTTTCCCGCCTGTGTCTGATGGTGACTATGTTGCTTGCCCTATCACTGAGGCCTTTCTCGGCCGCAACCTCGTTCTTCCTCACCTCATCGAACGCGTTACACAGAACAGCACCTACCTTCCTATCCTGAACTTCAGTCTGTCGCCCCAAGTTCTTCCCGAAGGAATTTCCCTTGCTATCTTGCCCCTCTCACAGACTGCACCATTTGTCCACTCACTTCTGGCCCATCTTCAAGCGTCCTTCAAACACCCGTATTCCCCACTACAATTACCGACCCTATTTCTGCGATGATTGCCTCCGACCTCAGCCCCGAACACACTCAGGACCTGCACAACCTTTTGCTGTCTTTCATCGGTATTTCTTTACTTTGCCGCCGGTTGACTCACCGCATTGACACCGGCGATGCAAGACCTGTACATCGGAGGCCTTATCGTGCGTCCCTTGCTGAGCGCCATCCAGCAGGAGGTCGACAGGAGGTTGGCCAACGATATCATCGAACCTTCGAACAGCCCCTGGGCATCTCCTGTTGTGCTCGCTAGAAAGACAACAGCTGACGCTTTGCGTCGTCTATCGACATTTGAACAAGATTACAAGGATGTTTACCCGCTTCCGCGAATAGAGGATGCCTTTGATTGTTTACATGGAGCCCGCTACTTTTCCTCGATCGAACTTCGAAGCGGCTACTGGCAAATCTCTGTTAACGAACAAGACCGCGAGAAGACAGCTTTCGTCACACCAGATCGACTTTACCAATCTAAGGTTATGCCTTTTGAACTTCCTAATGCCCCTGCCACTTCTGAACGGATGATGGACTCCTTACTCCGCAGCTTCAAATGGACGACTTGTCTATGTTAGTTGGGTGACGAGATTGTCTTCTCGTCCTCGTTCGAAAGCCACCTCCGTCGCCTTTCTTCCATCTTGGCACTTTTCCGCCGTGCCGGACTTCAACTGAACTCAAAGAATTGCAGTTGTGGTCGCCGCGAACTTAAAATGCTTGGCCATTTGGTGAATGCCACCGGCGTGCAACCCGATCCCGACAAATTCGCACTGTCAGTAATTTTCTATCTCCCCGTTCAACCCGTGATGTCCGCAGTTTTATAGGACTGTGCTCTTACTTTCGCCGGTTCGTCCCAAACTTTGCCGCCGTTGCTCACCCTCACACCAATCTGCTGAGGAAAGGCGTTCCTTTCTCTTTGGCACTGAAGTAAAACTTGTTGCTGGGCTAGTTGGTTCATGATCGTACGGGAGAAAAGTAAGCGCCAAGGAAACGAACACAAGGGAGGAGGCAAAACAGCGCGCTACCTGTTGACTGTTTTGAAGAAAGCTCACCATCATCAGCCTGATTATACCCACTGCAGGGCGAAGGCCTCTCCCATATTTCTTCAATTAACCCGGTTCTGTGCTAGCTGCATCCACTTGACCCGTGCGAACGTCTTAACCTCATCCGCCCACCTAGCTTTCTGCCACCCCCTGCTGCGCTTTCCTTCCCTTGGAATCCAGTTTGTTACCCTAAGCGACCATCGGTTATCCTCTCTTCGCACTACATGTCCTGTCCATGCCCATTTCTTCTTAATTTCCACTAGAATGTCAGTAACGTGAATTATTTCTCTGACCCACTCTGCACGCTTCCTATCTCTTAATGTTACCCCTATCATTTTTCGTTCCATAGCCCTCTGCGTTGTCCTCATCTTAAGTCGAACCCTTTTGGTTAGCCTCCACGTTTTAGCCCCACAGGAGTACAGGTAAGATGCAACTGTTGTATACATTTCTCTTGAGCGATACCGGTAAGCTGCTAGTCATAATCTGCGAGTGCTTGCCAAATGCGCTCCATCCCAATCTTATTCTTCTTGTTATTTCCTTTTCATGATCCGGATCTGCGGTTACTACGTGGCCTAAGTAGACATATTCGTGTACTACTTCCAGTGCTTCGCTACCTAACGCAAAGTGCTGTTCCTTCCCGAGGCAGGAACATTACCTTAGTTTTCTGCATATTTATTTTTAAGCCTACCTTTCCACTTTCGCTGTCTAGGTCATCAAAAGTAAGGTAATTATTTCCAAATAGTTTGTAGTGGCGAAAGAATCCCTAACCACGAACTGGTTAAGACTTTTCAAAAGGTACTGACTTACAAGGCGTTGTCAAGACCCTCGCTTGCTTACGATGCAACGAAAAGCACACCTTCTTTATGAGTCTTCGCCGTAAAAATATATGCTAGGACTGTTGCCATTGCAGTCACTTATAGATTTTGCTAACAGATGATAGATCCAAATCGTTGCAGAGGGCGACTGCCCTTGACTTCGCCCTGGTAGGCTTGAGTTTGGAAGGCTCGAAGTTTTTCTCCACTGCACAACAGGCACTTGGATCATGAATTCCCGTTGGTACCACGACGAAACCTCCTTCCTTGTCTGCTTGCAACAACCGCAGACCGTTGTCCTTGAAGTAGTTGACCACGGTGTTGACCGTAGACCCAAAGACAGTCCCTCGCTTGGACGCTGTTCTCAAGAGCACATCCACTCCATTCTACAGGCAACGCTCCCGATCTTCGTTTGGTGCCTTTCCCGCCACTCTTCTGTTGAGAGACAAGAACTTATGAGCGACTGTTGATGGCTCGAGACAGAACTTTGGTCCTTTAGCCAAGACCATGCTCACTTCTTTCGGCAGACGAGCCTCGCCGAGTACCTTCACAGCTGCACTCCTTGCCTTCTGCTTTTCTGGTGGCCTTGGTAGTTTGTCGAGAACGTGATACCACCAATAGTCCATGGTATGTGCCTCCAGCTTCCTGTACTCGTGGAAAAGCTGTTTAGAAATATTACCTTTCTTCAAAATAGTCAGCAGGTAGTGCGTTGCCCTGTCTCCTCCCTTGTGTTCGTCTGCTTTGCGCTTACTTTTCTCCCGTATTTTCTCTTGGGGACCAGAGCAGGCTAACGCATTCTCTGCCCTCATCGCTGTTCTCACCAATCCTCTTGTGTCGGCCCATTTCAACCCGTCTGCCCCGACGGAACTTCACACCGACGCCAGTGGCCACGGGATTAGTGCCATTCTTGCACAGCGACAACGCGGCCAACAATGCGTGATTGCCTACGCCAGTCGTCTCCTTTCTTCAGCGGAACAGAACTATTCTATTACGGAATGGGAGTGCTTGACTCTCGTTTGGGTCATTGGGAAATTCCGACCCTGCTTGTTTGACCGACCCGTCACTATTGTTACCGACCACCATGCCTTATGTTGGCTCTCTTCCCTCAAGGATCCTGCAGGCCGCTTCGGCCGCTGGGCACTGCGCTTGCAGGAGTATACCTTTTCCGTTGTACACAAATCCGACCGGCTCCCCCAGGATGCAGACTGTCTGTCCCGTTATCCTGTCGATCCCCCTACCCCTACAGACCATGAGTCGGACCCCTGTGTCTTCTCTATATCCGACTTTTCCCACATTGCCGACGAACCTATATCCGACTTTTCCCACATTGCCGACGAACAGCGCTTGGACCCAACCCTCAGTTCTCGCATCGACCGCCTCCACACAGGCCGCCGTGACTCTTACCTCGCCCTGTTTTTCCTTCACGAGAACACGCTATACCGCCGCAACATGCGACCTGATGGCGCTGAGCAATTACTGGTCGTTCCCCAACACCTACGCTCTGCCGTTCTAGAACAAATGCACGACGCCCCTACAGCTAGCCATCTTGGCCTCTCATACACATACGACCGCATGCGCTGACGTTTCTTCTGGCCTGGACTCTACCGCTCCGTCCAACGTTATGCAGCCGCTTGCGACCGCTGTCAACACCGGAAGAAACTTCCTGTACTGCCTCCTGGACACCTGCAGCCGATTGCTGAGCCATTTTCTCGTTCTGGATTTGACCTCCTAGGGCCTTCCCGGAGTCCTCGTCAGGAAACAAATGGATCGCTGTGGCCACCGACTATGCGACGCGGTACGTGATCACTCGCGCTATTCCAACTAGCTGCGCCGCTGACGTTGCTTACTTCCTTTTGTACGACATCATACTTCACCATGGTGCTCCCCGTCAACTAGTTACCGACCGTGGCCGCTGTTCCCTTTCCTGAGTTGTTGACAAAATACTTCGTTCTTGCTCCGTTCAGCACAAGTTCACTACGGCGTATCACCCTCAGAAGAACAGCATTACGGAACGTTTTAAACGCACACTCACCGACATGCTCGCCATGTATGTATCCGACAGCCATTGCGACTGGGACATTAGTCTGCGATTTGTTACTTTTGCATATAACTCTTCGCGCCATGACTCTGCTGGGTACTCTCCATTCTATCTTCTCTTTGGAAGAGGCCCCTTACTGCCCTTTGACACTTTGCTTCCCGCCGCTGGCCCCGTCCCAATTTATGCCCGCGATACCATCGCCCGAGCCGATGCTCCTCGTCACATTGCTCGTCACAAGCTCTCCATCTCTCAAGAAGCTTAAAGACGCCGCTAAGACGCTCACCACCGTGATGTTCACTATACTCCCGGATCTCTGCTGTTGCTCTGACTTTCGTGCGGTCATGTGGGGTCGTGTGAAAAACTTCTGCCGCATTACACAGGTCCTTATCGTATACTACGCCCAGTGACCGACGTCACCTATGAGATTACACCGCTCCGCCCATAGTCACCGTCCCCTACACCCACTTCCGAAATCGTTCATGTGGCCCGCCTCAAGCCGCATAATTCCCCCTCCACACCACACGCCTAATACGCACCGGGACGTTGCCTTTTGCCGAGGGGGATAGTGTTACCAGGAAACGCGTGACCGAAGTGGTGTGCTCACAGACAACGACGACGACCGAGAAACGCGTGGACGACGAAGTATTCTGAAAAACGACTACGCTGACAGAGTGGATTCTGTACGGCTCCTGAAGTATTTGCGCCGAGTTCCGTCCATCGCAGCACCAGTTACATTAAATGCATTCCAGTAACAATATGTAGCACTGCAACGAACGCCGATAAGAGGCAAACAATGAGAGGCAGATGATAGGAGATGAAGGGCAGGATTTCGTCATTCTCCTCTTAAGAGACATCTAAGAGAGCCTCTAATTTGTTTTCTTTGCTCTTTTTCTGGTGTCTCGGATTGTTGAGTTGAGGGGGGGGGGGAGGAGAGGGAGTACCTATCCACTTAAAATGTGTTTATTCCGCGAAACGTACCACTAGAGTGAGTGGCGCTGTCCGCAGAGCGACCGATTTGAACGAGGTGCTAGAGCTGAAGTCAGTTGGTACAAGGTTTAAAGAAAAAGACAGTGAAAAGACGGAACACAGAGGCGCTAGAGCACGGTTTATTATTTGATAACTGAGCTGCGCATGCTCTGTTACCTTTAATGGGAGATTGTTTTTTTTTCAATAAAGCACAGTTGTTAGTTCCGTCGTTGTGTGTGCATCGTCTCTTCTCTGTGTTCCGTCTTTTGAGTGTTTTTTTAACAAGTTACGGGAACTCTCGCCAGCAGGAGCGTATCTATGGGTCACTCCCGGAGGGGGTGGTAGTTCCTCCTGAACCAAAACATTTCTTTTTCGGAGGTTTTGCTTCAAACAAGTGCCGCATGATTTTGCTATCTGCCATTTCTCGTGTCATAAATTTCACTTCGGCCATGAGGGTCAGTGGAGCTATCTGTCGTTGGAGCTAACCAGCTTGGTTATATGAGACACATAAGATGGAAGCAGTGGCTCCCCATGCATGACTCGCTTCTTATGTGTCTGTCGTGAAGACCGAAGCTGCGTGTCTTTTGGAAGGCGAAACTGTCCTAAAACTGCGTGTTCAGGCAGGGAAAAACATTTCGATAAAAATGTGTAATAGGAAGGCCCGCGAACCAGGCGTGTAAAGATGTAACCCAATCCCCTTCCAGGAAAGTAGAGCGCCAAAGCGTGTCGACTAATTCACAGCACACGAGTGCTTTGAAGTCACGTGACTGCGCTCGGCTAATAGCAGCCTCTTGCTCACCGCTGTGGTGGAACTCTTCGTCAGGACCGTGTGCGCCGAGCGGCCTGTCGGGTGCCGGCGGGTCCTCGTCCTCCCAGTGGTCAGCATGAGGGCCTGCCGGGAGAGTAGGCCGCCTCCGAGAGGCCAGCCACGGCGCCATGCCCTGGTCCAGAGAGAGCACGCTGAGCAGCAGGTAGGCGCAGCCGAAGCCGAACGTGATGCCCGTGCCCAGCGGCAGCAGGAAACCCCGCGCGGGCGGCATCCACGCCCGGTTGGCGCCCTCCATCGGCCGCTGAAACATATTTCACTATAAAAATCGTCGTGGACCCTTTACAGACTCTCCGCACACTTTATTCCCATTCTTTAGACCTGTTCCTTTGCTGTAATGAATTATTAAAGGGTAAAATCTGTACTCCTTAATTATTTGCGTCTATAGGAAACTCTAGGCTATTCATAAACTGAAATCCAAAACGTTCTTTTTTTTTCGTCTATAGACTATTTACAGACAGTCTATAGATACAAGTCTCCCTAAAACGGCGCATATAAAACACGAAAACAGAGAGAGAGCAAGCCGGACAAGAAAACAGAGAGAGAACAGGCCGGACAAGAGCGCTTTTGTCCGGCTTGTTCTCTGTGTGTGTGTGTTTTCGTGTTTTGTGTGCGCCGCTTTTAGATGGATGTTACCAACTAGCCCAACTTCCTACTTTGCAGATAAAAGTCTAAAAGAGTGTACGGCCATACATATATAGTTACAGACATCATTACAGAAGTCCATAGGGAGCCTATAGACTAAAATAATTTTCGTTTCCGCTGAGACGCTTGCGAGGGAATAAAAATAAAGGCACTTCAGCAGCCTCTCCCACAACAGCAGTCATGCTTTCAAAACAACTGGCATTACTCTGCCGAAGCGCAGGGTGACCGCAGCGTCCAAAATTTGCATCCACTTCCAGCCAACGGATCCTCATCATCATCCTCAGCCTGACTATACCCACTGCAGGGCGAAGGCCTCTCCCATAATCCTCCAATTAACTCGGTCCTGTGCGAGCTGCATCCACTTGACGCCTGCGAACTTCTTAACCTTAATCGCCCACCTAATTTTCTGCCGCCGCCTGCTGCGCTTTCCTTCCTTGGAATCCAGTTTGTTGCACTAAGTGACCATCGGTTATCTTTTCTTCGCGCTACATGTCCTGTCCATGCCCATTTTTTCTTCTTAATTTCCATTAGAATGTCAGTGACTTGAGGTATTTCTCTGACCCACTCTGCACGCTTCCTATCTCGTAACGTTATCCCTACCATTTTTCTTTCCATAGCCCTCTGCGTTGTCCTCAACTTAAGTAGAATCATCTTTTCCCCTCAGATAGCCGATGCACACTACCGGCACCGCCAGGCGCGCCCCCATCGGTGCTGTGATCAGCGGCAGTGGCGGCCACGCTTGCTTCCCGTGTGGGATGGCGCCTATGCATTCACCCAAACGTCGTAAAAGGATTATTCTTATTTCACAGTGCACCTAAAGTGCCGCCCCTTCATGAAGACAAGCCACTCTAGAACAGATTACAGAAGCATGAAACCCCCATTCGATGTATTTGTAAATCGTCGCCGTACGTATGTGTGGGAGTCGCCCAGAGGCACCGGACGAGAGCGCGATCCATAAGAGATGCCAATGCAAACGATATTTTCCAAACACGTTTTCTCGTTTTATCATGTACACATGTAGGCAGATGTACGCCTTTACACAGTTGGCGTGTGCTTTGAAAAACACTGCGACAAAGTATGCAACGAAATTTCGAAGCTATATTTTATATGGCACGGTGTGTGTTTTGAAGCCCTTAGAGGCGCCCTGTCAGCTGGCGCTTCTTCGGACTGCACAAGTTTCTTTGGAGTTCCACACATTGACACAGACGTTACATTAATTAGCTAATAGGGCGCTCACTGAAAATAGAGAGCCTATAGAATGATTCACGTAAAAAGCAGCTCTCCAAACGGTATTACTACACACCTTTGCAGACGACGGCGCAGACTATACTCATCATTATCATTTATTAGTCCTTAAGGACGCTTGGAAGAGGGTATTAGATAAGGGGGGGGGGGGGGGGGTCATCCGAATGGTCATTAACATACAATCACTATCAGTCATATGAGAGCCGGACACAAGAGGAAACACTACAGAAACCTTACAGTTGGGCGTTAAAATTCACAAAATGACAGCAAAAAGGTAGTGCGCGAAGATGAAAGAAATTCAGTTCAGGTTTTCAGGTATGATGTCAGCATGAACGCGTTCTGTACCGATGCATTCTGGTAATGAATTCATTCTTCAATGGCAGAAATGATTTGTTGCATGCGTGCAGGCGGATAATGTTCACGGAGTTGAAAAGACAGCGAGAAGTTCGGAGGGGTGGAAGCAGGAGGGAAATGAAGGAAAACAGCAGTGAAGAGAGGCAAACGGGCGACTTTGTACCAAAGGCTCGACGTCGAGAGATAATTTTATGCTGCTGACGCCGGAATGAGTGTCACAGTCAGATGAAATAAAAGGGGCTGCGCGGCTTTGAACGGCTTCGAGATTATCAATTAGGTAAGCTTGATGTGGGTTCCAAATTTGGGAGGCAAATTCTAGCTTAGCTCGGACGAAAGTTTTGTAGGCTAAGCTGCGGACGGAAGGAGGGAATTGGTGGTGAAAGCATTTAATTAGGAAATGAGAGTGTGCAGGCCCCAAAAGGACCCTTTAAATGAGTGGAGTCCTTAGTCCAAGACACCGCTGGACAAAGCCGCCGCCCTTGCCCTTTCGCCAGAGCCCATTGGGACTGGGGAGAGATAGAGGTGCCCGTCTGATAAACTCAAGTGATTTTGATGCCTCGGCTTCAAGCTTCGTGATGTGTTCGGACCCCGTGAGTTTACTGGTGGTAAGAACTCCAAGATACTTGTATGATTCTACTTGGGAAAGGTTGGGTGAGTGCAATGAATATCTGTAGCTGAGGGTAGTGTGCTCGCGTGTTACGTGCATGTATTCATACTCGGATACTCATGTGGAACATGAGTCTTCAATTGGTTTAGGTCATTTTGAAGTAACAGCTAATCATTGTTGGCGGTTATACGGCGCTACAATACGCAGTCATCTGCTAAAAGACGAATGGACGATAAAATGCCGGTAGGAAGGCCGTTTATGAATATTAAGAACAGAAGTGGGCCGAGCACCGAGCCCTGCGGAACACCAGAGAGAATTTCAGTTGTAGGCGAAATATCAGCCCCGATAGCAGTGAATTGACAGCGACCGGTTAGGAAAAGAATCCGTGTTACTATCAGAGGATTAATACACAAGCTTGAAACTTTTGGAAGTTTGGCTAAAAGGCACTGATGGGGTACATGATCGAAAGCTTTCAAAAAGTCGACATATATGCCGACAGTATGTTATGACGAATCCAAATTTAGGTTAAGATCGGCAGTGAAAAGGAAAAGTTGGGATCGCATGAATAACCCGAGCTGAAGCCGTGCTGGGTTGGAAAAAAGCAGCAGTTGGATTCGTGGTGAGATGCCACTTGTGAGCATACGCGTTCTAGTAACTTGCAGGCAACGCATGGTAATGAATCGGTCGGTAGTTTGAAGGATTGGAACGGTTAGCCGCCTTAAAAACTGAAACTACCCTACTCAGCTTCCTGTAGTCTGGAATTGAGACGGTATTACTCGATTGCACGAACATTATCTTAAAAAATCTAGCTTGAGAGGGCTTTGGTGCATTTCATTATCTTAGACGGTATATTATCCGGTCCTGGAGCGCTTAGCACCTTAAGCTTATCAATGAGATTAGAAACACCTTCGGAGGTGATAGCAACAGGCGGAGTCTGTGAAATAGAAAGCCGTATAAGAGAGGGGTGTTTAAAGGAGGAGGAGAAAACGTATTTATTGACAGCTCTTGTACACAGGTGGGGCTCTCAGTCCAGAGCTCCAGTCGCTGCCACCGGCCGGGCGCCCTAGCCACCAGCGACTGCTGGTCGGTCAGGTGTGTCGAGCGGAGGGCTGCGTCCCATGCAGCTAATGTTTAAAATAGGTTCGTTGATGAAAACAGAAGAAAATTAAGAGTTCATTACCTCACTGAGTTGGTCTGATGAAAGCTCGGGACCGGCATTGTTAACCAATGAGACCATTGTTAACCATTGTTAACAAGTGGCATGAGAAGTTTATTTCAAGGCAAACAGTTCGCTAAAGGCGTTCGGTTTCTTGCATCCAGCCCCATCTACATCATAAGGGCACTTGTGACTGAAAATGGGCCATCTGCCACAACAGGTTGGTAAAAGACGATGCTCGGCAAAGGAAACAATCAGGGTATTACACTCTCTTGTTTCACTCAAAACGTGATATATGTGACAGCAAGGCAGCATTTTGCACTCGATTTAATAGATCAAGAAACATATCTGTGATAAAAACTGCGTAGAAAGAATGCAACAAAAAATTACTCCTGGCGGCCATCGCGATGGTAGAGTAGTTTATTTTTGTTTGCTTAATTGTCACGTGGCCGCATTTCACGCAGAGCATGATAGGCAGTTTAGTTTCAACAACCTTTTGAGCCAGTGGAGTGCACGTTACAATCTGCAGAGCTCTAGGAGAAGCCTCTGCTACTCAGACAAGCTCCAGCTGAACTTACCCAGCTGAAGGATGTTTCCTCCTTCCCGACACGCACCAACCACGCCATTTTAAACGTGCAGCTTTAAAATTACGTTGCATTTTTGCCACATACCGACTGTGAAGTTTGTGAACGAGAAAAATTGAATTTTTTATTTCTGTAGGTAACGCTCCCTCCCGGCGCAGGAGGCTAAGGGTGACTCCCGGCAACGCGAATGTATCGCGTTATTTTAAAGATACATCACCTCTAAAAAAGGCGCTTCGTAATCTCGCAATCTGTTCTAGGTTGTGATCAGCTTTTCCTCACTAAGCGAAACCATCGTAGGTGCATTACGAAGCAATAAAAACGCTTTAAAGCGTTTGTGTGCCTGTAGTAGGGCGTAAGCCTTACTTGGGTCATGGTAAAAAATCTCACGTGGGCAAGACATGATCAGCGAGATTCCGCGGGATATAGGCGGAGTTCTAACCTTCAAGAAAAAAATCATCCACCACCGAGAATCAAACTCCCACCGCTCCGATCACCAGCCGAGCGCGTCAACCGACTACACAACGCAGGGTACGTGAGAAACATGTCGTAGTTCTTATCTAGCGTTCCTGGCGTCTCCATAGCAACGTAGGGGCGCGACTGGAGGCTCGGTCATGCGCACCACATGAGCCCCATCACCGAAATCATTTTGTTTGCTTTTATTTGCTTCTGAGCGCACAACGCCATCTATGTGATAGCATTAGGAAGGGTCGTACGGTCTTGATCATCTCTTCCTCAACGCCAGTTTCGTTGCTTTCGTTCATTACCTGAATCTGTGAGTCTGTCAATAATCCTTTTCTGTTTCCTTTTGATCCCGATTTTGTTTCTTTGCTTCGCAGTACCCCATGTGCAGTAATGTGAAAACCCAAATTGAAGATTCCTTGGTCGACGGGCGTGCAACCCTGGAGGGAAGTGCTGACGAGTGGAGGCGATCTAGAGATGAAGAAGACTGGGTTTATGCACACGGATCAGAAAAGAACGTAAAACGATCTCATGCTCGAACACACTACAGTTTTATATGGTTCGTCTTCCCCGGGCGAAGGGCGGGCCCGACGTCGAGGGAGTGTCCTGTTCACTGCAATATCGCGCACACAATCTCACTCCTGGTGACACGCAGCCCCACCCCCTCCCCAAAGGGGTTCGGACTTCATGGTGTGGAGGAAGGGTTTGTGGCGACACAAGAAGCGCGCAGTGTCTGCCGGTGGCTGATGTCCTGGGTGCACCCCTGTGTCAAAGGAGCCGACGCACGCTGTTCGCACACGAAGGAAGAAACGTAGCCGGAAACGGTTCCTTTGTCCGTTCGCCCGCCTACCCAAAAGGAAGAATGCCCGCA